>NC_038242.2:4805035-5420004 GCF_000004515.6 Glycine max | reverse complement strand
GGGGGGGGGGGGGGGAGAGGGGAAGGGAGGGGTGAGGGTGGGTGAAAGAGGGATGGAGAAGAGGGGGGCGAGAGGAGTGGGGGAGGGAAGTGAGGGTGGTGTGGGGGGGAGAAGGTGAGGGGGAGGAGGGGGGGGGGGGGTTAAAGCAAAGGAAACAAGATACTCAATTATTTTATTTATTTTTTAAAGTTAAAATATAGATAAATGTCAGTAGAGCATTCTTTATTTTTATTTATTTTTTAAAGTTAAAATATAGATAAATGTCAGTAGAGCATTCTTTATTTTTATTTGTTTTGTTAACACCTATTCTTTTGATTGGATACAGTGGAGTTTGTAAGGAAATTTTCTCAATTCAACTGGCCTAACTACCATGCATAATGATTTTGTTTGTAACAATCAACCAAGGCGAAGGGTATTCTATTTCTATGAGCATTCAGCAACACTATAATGGAATAGAATTTGGTTGATATTTTTAGGCTGTGAATATGTATAAAAAGAATGATTCTTTTTAGGTGCTTACACATTAATTTTACTGCATTTCTAAAATAGTCAGCATGCATACACACTCCCGACTCCAGTCAATAAATTAAATGAGCGTATGACTCATTTCCATTAATGTTGTGTGCAAATAGTTAAAATCTTAGCTTAAAAACAACTCTCATATACTTATGTTTGTATTTATAGAAGGGATACTTAAGGCCCCAAGAAAAACTAAACAAGTAATCTACAATACAATAGGGAGATACTCCCATTAGCTCCTGCAGAATCAAATTTCTATAGATCAAACAGATGTAGTCCTCAAGGCAAGGCAAGGCAAATTATGAGCGAATTAAGCTACTCAGTTTCCTCACCGAGGCAATTTTTTTTGTCTATTCTTCAATTTGGTTTTTGAGCAAAAATGGCAACTATTGTGTGGCTTTGAGCGCATATTTGGTTGCACGTTAAGAAGACAAAAAGCAAATCAAAGACGTGGAAAGAAAAGAAAATCAGACGCTGAACTGCTAGTAATCTTTCGTTTCGAAGAAATTTTTTAGAATTTTCTTATAAAAGCTTAAACATATTTCCAGCCTTATACTTCTAACTTCTTAGTTACTACGTTAACCTACATTTTATGAAACTTCCTAGTAAGGAAGTCAAAAGAAAAATCTTTTTGATTTCTAAAATTAAAGTAGTTTTTTCCTTATCTTAAAACTTGCAATTTTTTTGTGTTAAAAAAAACTCTGCTCAATATTTTTTTCGCCTCATAAATTAGTAACCCACAAATCATTTAACCCATACTGCTATATCATTAGTATTGTTTTTTCCGATTTTCTGTTTTTTTTACAAGACTAACAGTTTTTCAACTGTAAACTGAAAACGATCAAAAACAACTCTTACAAAAACAGATTTATAATAAAATCAAAACTGTTTTTAACTATAAAAATTAAAAGGGCAAAAAAAATGCTATTTTTCTTGTTTTTCCACTTTCCACTATAGACTAATCTTAAACTAGCTGAAGGGGAGGGAGGGAATAACTTTGTCATCTACAAGTTACAAAAACGTGTTTCTAAGAGAGAAAAAAAGTTAGTGACAAGATACTATTGCACAACAATGGATACCCATGAGAAAATAAGAAGGGTATGGAAATCAATTCTTGTTTCCCTCTTCAATACCGCCAATAATAAGATGATCACCATCTCTTACAAGATTTATATCCTCTACTTCAGCTCCATTTGTGGTCAAAATTTTGGTGGCAGATATATCAAACTTTCTGGCACCAATATCTAGCAGCTCTTCAAGGGTCTTGGGCAGCAAAACAAGCTTTCCAGCATGTTCACCCTTTTCAGGACAACTAAGTGTCACTCTGGCTAATCCATTCACACTCCTTCTAGTGCTACTGCTTTCAGATGCCTGGAGATCTCTCTTAGCTGCATAATTAAATCACAACATATTCCATCAATCTGATAGCCAAAGGAAACAAAAAAGACTTCATTTTTTCTTGAAACATGTTTTTTTTTTCATGTATCCATTCTTGGATTTATATTATGGGTCTTCTTAGCAATTATTCTCTAGTTAAAGAATAAAAAGTTAAAATAGTTTTAATATATTGCTAGTATAAAGATGCTTACATTTACAACTAACAAAACTTAAGCATTACAAAAGTTAATGGTTTTCAATGATATGGCATTTCAAGATTGATTGACAAAGTATTCCAATTAATTTTTTATTATAATATGCAAAATGCAACTCTGCACTTGCTAACTGTTTTGGGGGCATCAGAAAAGAAGTTGTTCAAGTTAAAATCACCAAGAATAATTTTAAATCCCACTGATCCCTACTTTCTTCGTATGGTTAATATTGAATAGGTTTTATATTTCCAAGGCGTTAAATGCATTTACTTTTTTATTTAATACTTTGTTTACAAAGTTGTAGAAAGTTCTGTAGGAGGATATAACATTACTCAATCACCAATTTGTTCCAAGATATACGTACCACGATTGGCAGTTGACATCATTCCAAAAATGGAATTATCAAAAGAGCTGGAAGACCTTCTCCTCCCATCATAAGGTGGCAGTAGCATGCTTTCTTGGGGTATGGTAAGCATGCTTGGATCAATTTGAAACCTCCCACTCCTGTTGTCATTCTTTGAAATTGGAATAACACCTGGTTTTCTGCTATCTTTAATGTCATGGAATATATTTTTAATTTCTTCGCTTTCACTTTGTTCTGCCAAAACCCTTGGTGTCCACCCATTAACATCTTGCATGTCAATGTCTGCTCCTTGGTCTACAAGGAAGTTAATCATCTCAGTGTTTCCTTCAACTACTGCAGTATGAAGAGCTGTGGCTCCATTTTTTTTAGGTTGTGTCACATCCATGCCACATTGAATAATTTCCTTGAGCAATTCCATGTTATTTTGCTCAACAGCACTGCATGCTAGATGGCCTGCATCGGCAAAAGATATGTCTGCACCATTGTCTATGAGAATTTTCATCACGGATTCATGCCTACCCTTCATTGCTTCCCATAGTGGGACACTTCCATCCATATCTGTATAGATAAAAAATAAAAAAAGTAATTAGAGTCTAGAGATATCACCAGTACTAGCACATATTGTTGTATGAAAAAGGTTGTTAGTAACTTTTGAGAGGGTGTGTTTGATAAATCTTCCTTTTCCCCGATAAATGTTCCAAACAGGGCTGAAGAGTACCTTTGCTATTTGGATCAGCACCATATTCTAGAAGCAAATTTACACAATGCTCATTGCCTTTGGAAGCTGCAATATGCTGTTACATTAGAAAATAAAGTTGTAAGCATCTAGTGTTGTGTTTATTATACATATATACTAATGCATGTGTTCATTCGAGAGAAAATCAACAAACCAGTGCTGTCTTTCCACTCCTATCTAATTCATTTGGATCTGAACCCCTCTTAAGCAAACGATGCAACAATAGATCATCATTTCTGGTTACTGCAAAGCATGTGGTAATGGGCATGTCCATTTTGCCCCGAGCAAGCATGGCCTCCGTTTCTGCCAAAATAACATCCATCCCCGGATACCTTGATTCTTGCAAATGCTGCGAATCAAAGTATAGCACATGTCACAAAGTATTAGTAATGAAGAAAATGTTATACAGAAACTACAAATTGAAAGGATGTGTGTTGTGTGCAAAATCTTGTGTGAATGAATCTAAAATGTAACTAGTTAGCAATAAGAATCATTCTGGAAAATACACAAGTCATCATTGCTCATATACCTGGAGAAAATTGTTCATAACTATTGCCCCATCTCCAATATTTGAATGAACAAGATTTATAAATGTAGTACGGTTCAAGCGCAGAATTTGGCTCAATCGTTTGGTTCGAATTGTAAACATCTGTGGCCTGTAACATAGAACTCCTATTTCTCCAACTATATCTCCTGACCCTGCCTCACCAACGACCTGCAATTATTGCGGACCACATGCTTTGTTAGTCATAGAGACAAGTCTTCACAATGGCAGGGATGATTCACAAAAGTGTTAATGTAACCAGACTTGCCTGCTCCATTCCATTGTTTCTAATGATGAGTTCCTGACAGACAGAAGAAAATGAAAGTTCAGTTTCTTTTTAGATTGGAGAAAGAGCATTTGAGAAGTAGACATTCCACCATATGCAATAAATGGAAATTAATCTTATCAAAACAAAAAAAAAACAATTAATTTTCTCATTTGCATCATGTTACAACCCTCCTACTTTAAATCATGCAATTCATTTTCTAGATACCACTCAGAGCATATATGAAGTGAATGGAAATAAAGAGAGGGTAGTTTCTTACTGCAGCACCAGTAACAAAGATATAAAAGTCTGTTGGCGCTTCATTCTGCAAAATCACATCTTCCTTTGGAGGAAAATACTCAGCCCTCATCTCCGTGACCTTCAAAATTTCAATTTCAACAGTTCAAGATATGCAAATAAAACAATGTTATTAACCATCCAATTATACAAGGACTACCAGGAAGCAGACATACAACATAGCCGTTCTTGGAGCTCATATAAGTTAGATGAATTTATTTCGGATTAAATGTGAGATGTTGATTAATATAATAAACATGTGAAGAAAGAATCTCATGTTGATTACTAATTGATGTTTACACTGAAAAGCTTCAAACTGTCATGTTTTTGGCACCATGGTCAAAGAATTATATATAGCAAGACCAAAAAGAGAGTATTACCAGTTGAAAGAGTAGGTCACTCGACACTCCATGAAACAAGTACACTTTGTCCACAAGTGGATAGAATAGGTAGTGTGCGATGCTAGATCTAATAGCCTTTGGAAGGGTTTCAATAATTTCTTGTTGCTGCAATCCTTCTAAATCAGTTCTGTACTTCATAAACAAATGAGCAAGCATCTGTTCTTCCAAGCGGATAGGTAACTGATTCCGACGGGCAAAACTTGTCGCACCTTGCACCGTGTCTCTCTAACATGCCACAAACCAACCACCAAAAAGAAACCATCAGAATATTAATGGACCTCTTAGAAACAAATGAAGAAGCACCATTTGTATTTTACAACCCCGGCCAATATTAATGATATGATTTGTGGACAATAATTCTCCTTAGTCCCTAATTATATAATCGTTTAAACTAATTCATACTTCTTAAGGAAAAAAAAAACATAATCACATAATTTGTCCATCATTTATATTATCATTTCAAAATTAATATTTTTTTTATTTTTCTATTTACTTAATTATTGTCATTAATGTTTGGAAAGAGAATTATTAAATAAGAATATATAAAGAAAAAAACTATTGATACATTTGAAAATTAGAAAAAAAATCTTATAAGTAGAAACAAATTAATTTAAAAAAAATCTTATAATTAAAGATGAAAAAATTACTTTTTAGTCTTAAATCATTAACAAATGTATCAAGAGAAGTTCTTACCATTTGTCAAAATGGCAAAGAGAACCCCAAAATCCATTCAGGACAAGATAAATTGTGAAAGTGTTAAAAGATTTAAATGATGATACTCACATATTTCCTAGTTCTGCTTGTCCCATGAACAACCAAGTTTGTCATGTTTCCGATAAGATATGCCGTTAGTCCGAGGTTAAAGAGCATATAAAATACGTCAAACACCATCTCCTTGGTACTTACTGGATGCAGGTCACCATAACCGACTGTTGAAAGAGTCACTATGGACCAGTACATTGATGTTACATAGCGCTTCCAAACACTGCTTTGAGCGTCATCAGAAACCAGGCTAAGCCATGTTGAACTTGGGTCACGATCTAAAGCAAGAAAATAGAAAATGCAGGCAGCAAAATGCACTGAAAATAGCGTAACCTACAAATGCAAAGTTACAAGTTAGGTTACTGTATACTCATTAAATCACCGTTCTAACAATAAAGAAATTAACGTGTAATAAAATAGTGAAATCAATTTTAATGCACTATCAACTCATTATATAAGATTTCAGGTATGATTTTCAATAATATGACAATTCATGTAAAAAACGTTTGTGCTATTAATTAATCCATTCCAAGTAAATCCTTTGATTAATAAAGGAAATACTTACACATATAAGCTTTGAACAGCGCACCCAGAAGTAGTTATAATTTCTGTCCTTTTCTAATCTGACACAGACACAGGGAAAGGGAAGGAATGTGATAATGAGTTTGTATGTAAGATCCAATAAAAAAAAGAAAAAAGTAATAGAAATGCAGGGACAATAAAGTACCTTGCAAACATGGCACTAACTCTACGGAGACGCCATAGACGGAGAATGTTGAACATGCCATATTGCTTAAAAGGAGGCGGCAAGACGTGGCGGGCAAATTCAGAAGGGACGGTGGCGAGGACATCAAAGGCAAACCATGTTCTAAGATATCTGGAGGCAATGAGCTTTGGTTCATCCACGAGCAGATACGTAGACTTGTTGAGGTAGGCAACAAAGAAGGTCAGAACAATGTCAATGGCAAAAAAAAAGTTCACCACATTGTCAGCAATGGAAAGAGGATCCGACGGATCGTTAAGGAATCCAAACTCAAAGGGGCAAACCCATGCAGTGTAGAAAACTAACAACACCAGAAACGTGTTCCACAATCTGCATCACCCCAATCAAAACATTAATTCATTCATTCATTCATTCATTCATTACGTGACATATACATACCATGATATATGTTTTTTCATTTAAAATTACATGTTACTTGCACGAAAAGGCAAACAATAGTAGGACTACTCTCTTAGCGCGCAACAGTTTTTTTCATTAGTAAGTCTAGAATTAGAGTTTACTTGAAATTTAGGATGGACTGGATTTTGTGTGACTCTATGATAGTCTTTGTAAAAAAAATTCTGTGAACAATGTTTTCAAAATTGTGATATAGTGCCTTTTTTATTGTGTTATAGGCGTCCAAATATTGTATTTCTTTTGCCTCTAGGCAACTATATCTCTCTACAACCACCACTACCCGTAAAACCTAAAGCATCCCAATTAACGCAACGCCATAAACTATATATATATATATATACACACATGCATGCATGCATACCTGTAACGAGGATTGTACGGGGAGACAATGTAACTCCGGAGCTTGTATCTCTGGGAGCGGCCAGCGGCGGTGGCGCCGAGAGACGGAAGCGGAACTCCGTTGAGGCTGTATTGGCTTCCTTCATTCGTCATTTGATCAAACTCTACGTGCTTTCTATGCCTCTCATCATCCGCAGCCTCATCATGGCAAAAACAGAACCTTGCAAACACGTTCTTGGCACGCGTGGACATTTTCTTGCACTTTCTTGGGCTTTCTTTTTTTGAAGCGAAACTTGAAACTTTGGTTGTTAATTACACGTGCATGTGTTTCGGGAGATAAAAAGGAAGGAACGGCGATATATAGTAAGGTGTTCTTCTCGGTGGCATCCATCAAAAGCCAACGAATCAAATTAAATTGCTCATGATTATCGTTTGCATACATATATATCTAACTAAAGTTTCGGAAATCACGTATCTTTCTATAACCGCCTCAAACTCAAATTAGATACGTGATCACAGGCGTGCATTCCGTGCTCGCTAGTCTTACTTTACGTAGCATTTTCTTCTTTACGTTATCTTTGGATTCTTATTCTACAAGGACATGTTAGTTTGTTTCACCGATCATTAAAAGCCTACTTTGTAATATTCTGTTATGAGTTAGAAAAAATTCAATATTATTTATTTTCAGTACAGATTTGTTTTTGTTGTGTTCAGTTATAGATATTTATAACATAAATGCTTATTCTTATATAATTTAATTTATAGTAAGTAAATATTTTTTATTCTGTGAATTATATTATAAATAAATTTCATAATAGTAAATATTTAAAACAATATAAATCATACTTTAAATTTATTGATATTTTAAAAAATTATTGGAATTTTATTTAGAGATAAAGGTAAAAAAAATATGAAAAATGAAAAGGGATAGACAAATAAAAATGAAGCATAACATGAGGATTGAAGAATATCTCTTTTTTAATTTATCATTTTTTTAAAATGTTCTAACTTAATTTTTTAAAATTTTAATAATTAAAAATAAAAATATATTAGGATATAGATTGAAAAAGTATATAATGAGTTGTGATTAAATGACTGTGTTTACACTATTAATTTTATATCTCTTTTCTGTTATTTTAAAATAATAATTATATTTTTATATTTAGATTGATAATTTGATATATTCACTTTCAATAAAACTCCACTCGTGAACTAGCATCCGTGCCGTGCTTAGCGTTTGACAAGTCAGTGTATTCCAATTCCAATCTTGGAGATGAAATCATGAAATTCATGCGACCACTTTTCTTTTTAAAGTTGATGTTCCCTTTTTTCAATATTATACTTATATTCTCGACAAAATATATTTTATTTTAAAATAAATAAATAACTGAACGAGTATCTGTTTTTATCGAAAATTTTGAATCTTACAATTGTATTTGTAAAAATTACAGTGAAATAAACAAAACGAGGCAGAAATTTCAAAACGAAAATCTTATTTCACTTTAGAGTGTGTTCATTTTAAGTCGTACAGATTTATTTTAGAAATTTTGAGTTGAAAATATATCTTTCTCATGTTTCGTATAGATTATAATAAATTATTTCTAGCCACAATCTATTTTGAGTTGAAAATAGGCATAACAATAAAACTCTAGTATCCGTGTTTATCCATCTAAACTTGTCCTAATTTTGGCAAAAAATATTCAAGTTGATTGGATATTGGTTTGGAGATTATTCGACTTTTTTTAATCGTGATTGGACACAGGTATGTCACTACTCATCTCATACCATTCCCATACCTACCTACTCCGATGATATAATTTATTAAAATTTTATTAATTACTTATTAATTTTTTTATAATTTTTACATAATTTAAGATTCTTTTTTTGATCATTTTTTGTAGACAAATGTGCTACAAATACAAGTAGTTAAAAATAAACGTGTAACAATCAATTCTTTTTAAATCAGATTTTCAATATAATTTAAATAAAAAAAAAACTTTTTTATAAATATGAACCGTGGATGGGTACCTCGCGACGGGTACGGGCATGAGTAACAAATCTTAACCCGTCCAGTATAAAGAACAGATAAGGATATATGTTGGAGAGGAGTCGAGATCAGGGACGGGGGAGGCAATACCCGTCCCCACTCAGCCTTGTTGCCATGTCTAGTTGAAAAGATATATGACATATTTTGTCCTCTTTTTATTGCACATAAAAGGGTGGGGATCGTATATTCTTATGACTACTTTCACTTTATTCTATTTTTATTTTTAATTTAAATAAACTTTAAAATATTCCAAAAATTAGTAAGTAATTACTAAACGTGTTGATTGAAATTTAAAATCAATAAAATATTCCACGTCATTATTATGATGATAAAAAAATATGTTAATAATATTTCTAGTAGTAATATTTCCAAAAAATATTATAATTTAGTCCGTACAACAAACCTACCTTTGGGTTTAGACCCAACTTAACTCCTATCATGAACTTTACCTCCTATTCAAACTCCACTCAATAAATTTCACTGAATAATTCCCTTTTTATTCTTTTGCTAAAGGGGTGGCAACTAGCAAAGCCTTGCATCAAAATTCTAGGTCCCTCCACAAATGGAAACCCAAATTCATAGAATGGGCTATGTGATCCGCAACACAATTTGGTTCAGAATGCGCTTGATTTTTATTTTTTTATTTTTAAGTCGTAGAATGCATTTGATAGTACCACTTTAATCTTTAGTGGTGGGGATTACTGAGTATTCCAACCGACACAGCTGAGAACTTTCAATCAATCACTGAGTATGTCTCTAACTATAGTATTTAGGGGAGGGGATATTCCCTTTTCTTTTGGCGGCATATTTTCAAGTTAGAGTTTTTTTTTTTTTCCTTAACATCATTAGTACGTAATAATAAATAAGGTTCATCATATTCATACATATTTATTTCTAACATAATTTATTTCATACTAACGATTAATCAAAATTTAAATTTAGACTAATTAAGAAAAATAAGTCTATCATTTGTGTATAGTAATTACGGAAGGAATTTAAGTGTGTAACAATTGTGATTGCAAGTAAATATTTTTTTACAAATAAAAATATTATTTAAACACACATTTTTTACAAATTTATATACACATATATGTGTATACAAATTTTAATATTTTTTAAATATACACACCAAAATATATTATGACAACCCCCAAATGCATAAATCAATTGGTATAAAATTGTTTTAGTTTAACCGGTCATCTTTGAATCTTGGATATATAATTACATTAAATATTTGGAAGAAAATTTTTATCATCCATAATAATCATATCCAGTTCAAATATAATTTTCTCTAATAGACAATACTAATATTATGACAAAGATAAAATAGATATTCGATAGCAAGAATAAATCAATGTGTAAAAAAAAAATAATCCTGACATTAAAATATAATATGTATATATAAAAAAAATACTTAAAAATATTTAAAAATAAATAAGATATCAATTAGATATTTAAAAATTAAATATAAATTAATTAATAGTGTAATTGCTAACTAATATTTTACCGATATTGATTAAAAACATATATTTAATGAATGTTCTTAATGTTACAACAATAATTTTGAATATATTTTCAATGTGATTTTAATAAAAAAATCCATTATTAATTATTTAAGCTACTGATTAATAAGAAACTTAAATAACGAATAAAATTATGATCAATAGTCAACACAGAGAATATCTATGGTCCACCAACAACAGAATATTTTCTATTAGTTTTTTTAGAGGTTTCTATTAGTTTTTATATAAATAAAAAATCACATATTTTAACAGAAAAAACGTAATATATAACTTTCTTATTTAAAATAAAATAAAATAAAAAGTCTCTTAAAATTTATTTTGAGTTTTAATTTTTTATAGTAAAATATGTATCAAACAATCTTATGTAGTAAAATCATACAAGGTTTAATGGTAATTTTAATCTTTTGAAAAGATTTAAATTTTTATTTTTGTCTTAATTTTCAAAATTGATATTTTTTGTCTTTATATTTTTTGAAATGGAAAAATATATTTTCAGAGTTCATGTATTTTTGGTAAAACTTTATTTTGATTCCTAACTTCTAATTTTAATCAATTTAGAAGTAATCATTTCAAGTCCCCATAGACAACATTAACACCGAAAAGTGAAGAAAATTATAATTTTGGTAAAGTTTAAGACTAAATTGATTAAAACTAAAGTTTTATTGAAAATAAAAGGATTAAAAACATATTACATTCTTTTTTGAAATACTTAAACTCTTATAACTAACATTTTTTTCTCCTTGCATAGTGTACATTGATTAAAGTTTAACTATTTTAAATATATTAGAAATTAAAACAAATGCTTTAAGAGTTATAAACTAAATTGTTTTAGAAGCACTTTATCCCCTTTGAAGTCACACAACATTTAGGAACAATTTATTCCTTACTAGTTTATAGTGAGCTTACTCTGACCCGATACGAAGGAATATGGAATATTAATCAGGCCCATGGATTTACCATCTGCAGGTTATATAATAACTACTAAAAAAAACTAGAAATAAAATTTTCAAAAACTAAAACACCATTAACTGATCAGTCGTATAATAACTTATTTACTGACTCATATAAGTTAATAGTATATTTCATTAAATTAAATATGAGCAAAAATTGAATTTATTTTACCTCACCTAACATATACAGTTACGCAAATTTAGTGAAATAAGATATGCAATTATGCATTTATAAAAATCAAAAATCATAATGCGGTTTACTTCAACAAATATTGTACATGTATGCTTACTCCTCGCTTTAGTTTTATCTCTTATTACACCCTGCATTTATTTTAATTTATGCATTTGAGTGGTTAATGATTTAAAGAAAAAAATATTTTTTTTCTTTGCGGACATTCTTTTAAAAAGATTTCCATAGCCATTTATTCATTAAGCATGTGCAATTGTGTATTCTTTGAATCAAGTTATTTTTTCTCTCAGATCGCTTAGAGTAGTATTCTTTTTCTTTTCTTTTTTTTTTACATTTAATTTCATGTCTCAATTTTTGGCAATGTAAGATGCACGATATTGTTTTTTTTTTTTTTTCTTGTTACAAATGTAAGATGCACAATGTGAATGGCGAGAGGCATCTAACTATATATGATCATCACGTAGCGTTATACAATTTAACTTTGACCGAAATTGTATACTCAGTATTTATGGGAATGTTACTTTACTTTTGGAATCTCATTCCTTGTCTTATTTTATGTTCTTAAGGCTGTGTTTGGATTGGTAAACAGAAAATAGGATGGAATGAAGAATAATGAAATGTAATGGATTAGAATGTTTGGATATCTACAATGGAACAAACGTTACAGACCAGACAATTTATAATTTAATTATAAATTTTATCATCAAATTTTTATTAATTTGTAAATTTTATCACTCAAGTTTTATATATTTTTAAAAATTTTATCATCAAACTTTTAAAATTTTAAAAATTTTATCACTCAAGTTTTTTTCTCATAAATTTTACCATTTAAATTTTAATATTTTATAAATTTTACCGTCCAATTATTCAATTTTGGTGCATTCTATCATTATGGTGTTAACAAAACAATATCATTTTATTTTATCTTTAACTATTTTTTTTACATGTCAATAATGATAAAATGTGTACAAATTGAAAAAACTTGAATAGCAAAATTCATCAAAATAAAAATTGAATGGCAAAATTTATAATTAAGTGAGATTTTACTGCACAGTTTATAAAGAAAGATGGAAAGAAATCGTTTATAACTTTTTAATTCATACATTATTTTTCAAAATGAACAATAACTGAATCTTTAGTGAACTGATAAGGCACAACTTTACCGCTGCACCAGGGCTCACCCTCTATTATTTTTATACTTTCATATTAACAAATTTAATTCTCATGAAACATATAGATTTAGAAATATTAAACATCATGATTGTCAGTAAATATTAACAGAAGAGTCATAAATGTATGAACATAATAATTAAAATAACAAAGAAAATATCAATATATCAATAAATGAAATAATTAAAGAAATAGATATTTTACGTTAGCCACTCCGGTATATCCTTTTGGACTCTCCCAAAGGAAGCTACCCCATCTACTCATTCCTACTCCCTATGATAATAAATAGACCAAAAACAACCTTACTCTCATGCAATAGACTCAAACCATGCTATATATAAAGTAGACCCTTCCTAATTTGATACATCATACATGCATGTATCAATATCACCAAAGCCTAAATGCTTTGGACCAAAACTAGCATAGGAGCATAAAATAGGATGGCAAATCAATTGATCAACCATGACATATGACATATGTTAAGTCTTCCACCATGTTTTACTAGCACAAACCTAGACTAATGATCCACTTCGTAAGAAGAGTATATGAAATTTGGACTTTTACATTTGAATCATGACTAATCAAAGTATTTAACATTTTGTTTGACCAAATTCTTCTCAAAATTACCTTGACTACTTAGAGATCAAATTCCACCAACTCAAATCCTGTCAACTATTTCCCTGCATTTCATTTCAAATTGAAAAACAATTATTAAAAAAAGTTGAAAAATAGAGATCAAATTAAGGTATCAATTTTATTTTTTATTTTGAATGTTGGCAACTATTGTAATTACAGTATTTGGTTTCTTGGTGGGATCTCAACATATTTTGATAAACTTTCCTCTTAAAGCTCATCCCTCCCCATTCCCCAAGTTATCACTCTTTATCATTTTTACCTATTAAAAAGAATAAAGAAGGAAAGGTTAAAACAGAAGTAACTAGTGTGAAAGGTTACCAAATGTAGTGGAATAATTTGCAGAACTAGTTTAGGAATAAAAATATCAAAACAAATACATAGAACTAGGTAAGCTATATGCATACCAGTTTTTTATCCCTACTGACTTAAAAAAAACAATACAAAGTACAATAGAAAATTCAAATAGTGTAAAATAAAAAAACAACATTTACCTTACTATTTAAGGATTTTAATTATATTAGTAATCATAATAAATTTATTTTTATGCATACTGAGTACTGCAATTACTCTTTTTGAAAAATTTCTAAAAAGACACTAAAGTATTGAAAAATACTTTTTATATTTTTAAACTTCATTTTTTTGTTGATATTTTAAAAAAGTGTGCATGAGTAGTAACATAAGATCTAACTTAATATACATGTGTATTTTGAAATACGGGAGAATTGGATTGAGGAATTATAAGTGACTATTTTTTTTTTAATTATGGGCATAGGTGACTAAAATAAATTAAAGATAAAGTGGAGAGTTGATATGGAAATAAGTAGAACATAACAATATTATACAACAAATACCCAAATTTTAATAAGGATTGAGAATGGTTAAACAAGAAATATAAATAAGAGGATTGAAATTCAAAAAATAAATCATGATGAACAACTTTATATAAAATCACTAAACACGATACTTTTATTTTATTTTATGATAGTTTGTTTTACATGAGTTCTAAGCTATGTCATGCAATAAACATGTATTTTAAAATACATGATAATATATATAAAGGAAAATTGTAAATAAGGAATGTATAATTAATTTGAACAGAATCTAAATTATAATAAGAGTGTAACAAATATATTTTTGGGATACATTTATTTATTAACTATACTTCAATAACTTTATATTCACAATGAAGTGTGTAAAATATTTTTAAGTAAGGATTAAGACAAAAAAAATTCTAAGTGTAGAGATTAAATTTAATACCATTAATAACTTTTACACATGATAAAATTACTCGTAAACACATTTTTTTCCCTGTTACTAGGATTAAAGTTACATTTTTTATATAAGAACTAAAGTGAAAAAATGATGCCAAAAATAGAAACAAAATTTGTAATTTAACTTTTTTTTTCTCTAAAAAAACTGAATATTTTTTGCAATTAACAACCCTCTGCCACCCCCAAAACTCGGGCAGGTTTATCTAAACAACTGAAATCACACTTTGTATATTAATTGATCGATCATAATCTATTCATCTAAAACGATTATTAAATATATATGTGTCCGATGAAGATGGACTCATGGTGCAAATAGAATTGAGTTTCGAACATTATTTGGCGCCGTAATCCTCTCTAATAACTGCACATGGCAGGTTTCTTAGAGTTATCACGGAAAGAAATTGATGATTTAACCAAGGATTCTAATTTTTCCAAGTCTTATATCGTTAAATCATTTTTCATCTTCATTCTTTATGTTTTTTTATCACATCATTTATCAATTTTTTTGTTGTTTTTCAGTAATGTATGGATGTTTCCAATTAGAAGTAACAATGGGTGTTGTTTCATGTGCTAGACCATCCAAATCAACATAATACTAATGAAACACACCTATTTAGTTATTAAATCAATTATGTGCGTGCAACGAAAGTGTTGTCTGGGGCAGTAGTTAATAGTTATATAGTGATTTGCAACCTCACAGGTTGGGGTGATGAAGCTAGGAAGAGCATGCATGTGACATTGAACAGCTTTTAATTGTCTATATACGACCTGCACCAGAAGTGTCGGTTCCTATTTAAATGTAAAAAAAAAAAAAAAAGTCGGAATGAAGTGATCGTGATTGAAATTGAAGATGAACACGTGCAATGGCATATTTGCTATTTTACTGCAAACACTGGTCCCTTTTCATAACAAAGCATGCATATAAGGTCATCATCTCCTTCCTCTGCTGCAAGCTATTCTCTTCTTAAGTTGATCAGTTTCACAGCCCAGCTAGCTAACATGGAAAGGTTCTCATTTCTATTGGTGCTCTTTTGTTGCTTCCATGTTGCCTTCTCCTTTACTCATGGTAAGCTACAACACACACTCACACATTAAATAGATAGATATATAGAAGTATATGCTTTTCTAAGGAGAAGAATGCTAACACATTTTTAATTTGTTCAACCATATTCTATACAACTCTAGTCTTTAATTAAGATTTGTGTATCATGATTGTAACAAAAAATTTCTTTGAAGCCGCATTCCTTACCAAAACATTTGATTTTTTTTTATCTTGACCTTCCGATTCATCATAGAATATTTGATTTGAACTTCAATACGAGAGATATTGTCACATTTATTGTAGTTAGCCACGGATATTGCCACATTTTACTACACCACATGACATAATAGATTAATAGTTATAAGTACACTAACTAAATTGAACATCAACATAACCAGTTAGCAAACTGTATGTACTAGTTGCACACACCCGGTTTAATAAGGCTTCAGGGTTTGGTTTCCAAGCTAGCTAAAGTTTGTCATTTATCACTCCTCATCAATTTCGAAGTAAAAGAGAATTGGGGTATTACATTAATTTCCCAATGGAGGAAATTGTTCCAGGTTTCCGGTGTTTATTTGTTGGTGTTGACTTCACGCATGAGTATAATATTAATGTCTGTACAATGTACGCCTCCTTATTAAGCCTTCTGGGTGTAATGTGTATGCGTTTTCTCTTGATCTCTTCCTTCAGCGTTGATAATCTTTTTCAATTTTTTTTCTTGGGGGCACATTCTGAGTCCTTGTATGCAGATTGCTTTGAAGTTTCACATGGCCTCACCCTCCGGAAAGAAACTATTTTACATGATTTTGAATCATCCATTATAGTTCCGATCAATTGTCGATCACATGATAAGTAATTGGGGTCTTACTATTCTTTCTTGTGAGCTGAAAAACTAAGTTATGTGTCACATGAAGATTAATAGAGACTTTTGTTATGTGATGGTTTCAGATCATATAATAATTTTTCTCTAAAAAAAGATGTGACGTTGGATAGTGCATTGTACACCACATGACATAATTAAAGTTTTGAAATCAGTTCACCATAAATAACAACCGGTCAATTTCAAACTAATTAATGTAATCTGAAGTTCAGATTAGAAATCTACCATATATTATCATGAGATGAACTTTTTTTTTGGGGGGTTCCTCTAGACTCTTAACATATTAATTGATGCAGGAGCAGTGATCAATGGAGAGTTTGAGCTTGGACCAAAGCCACAGGACATGAAAGGCACGGTGGTGACCGGGGGTCCCCACTCTATACCCGGGTGGGAGATCTCTGGCTTCATTGAGTACATAAAATCAGGGCAGAAACAAGATGACATGTTGCTTGTGGTGCCAAATGGAGCTTATGCGGTGAGGCTTGGCAACGAGGCCTCTATTAAGCAAAATCTAAAAGTGGTAAAAGGAATGTACTATTCTATCACGTTTGTAGTGGCACGCACGTGTGCACAAGAGGAAAAGCTAAACGTTTCTGCCGCTCCAGATTGGGTGGTGCTCCCAATGCAAACGGTGTATGGTGGAAATGGTTGGGATGCTTATGCATGGTCTTTCCGAGCAGATTACCCTTCAGTAGACATGGTTTTTCATAACCCGGGAAAGGAGGAGGATCCTGCTTGTGGACCAATCATTGATTCTATTGCTATCCAACCTCTGTACCCTCCTAGACTAACTAACAGTATGTTCATCTCCTTAACCAATCACTCTCTTCATACATTGACACAGAATCACACTCGCATATATTCAAATTATTCGATTTGATGTGACATTCCTTAAGATCATTACTAAGCTAAATTGGCTATAAATTAACTAGTATACTTTTTAACCAAAGAAAGCATAAAAAAATTAAGAAATATTAATGAAAACCACTTAGTGTGTGGACTGTGGATCAACTAGTTTTTGAAATCAAGTCCGGAGTACATAACTTGTTTTAGTCTAAACAACAATAATCTCAAAGTTGAATCCTAACTATGTAACTTGTTTCAATTTAATAGTGATCTCTAGATTGAGACTTAGTATGTATTTCTGTTAAATACTCGAAAAGGAAATTTTATAGTCTCTTGCATATATTTATGGTATGTACCAAAAAACATAATACATAACTAGGTTGACTATTTATGCATAATACAACTGATTATTCTCCATCAGAAATCGAGAACTTAATGTGCATTTTATTTTATAATCAAGTTCGTTGTATTCAAAAGAAAGGTTTTATTTGTGCATGTTGTTATCTGACTCTCAACACAAACAGAGAACGTGTTGAAGAACGGTGGATTTGAAGAAGGACCATATGTGTTTCCTAACACATCATCGGGTGTGCTTATCCCGCCCAATATTGTAGACCACATCGAACACTCTCCCCTGCCAGGGTGGATGGTGGAGTCCCTAAAAGCTGTTAGATACATAGACTCGGACCATTTCTCAGTTCCCAAAGGGAAAAGAGCCGTGGAGCTAATAGGAGGAAAAGAAAGTGCCATTGCACAAGTAGCCAGAACCATTCCTGGCAAAACATACACCCTTTTCTTTGCTGTGGGAGACGCTGGCAATTCCTGTGAAGGGTCACTGAGTGTTGAAGCATATGTAGGCAAAGAAAGTGTAAAGGTGCCTTATGAGTCCAAAGGCAAAGGTGGGTTTAAACGTGCAACTCTAAAGTTTGTAGCTGTTAGTACAAGAACGCGCATTTTGTTCCTTAGCACCTTCTACAACATGAGAAGTGACGATCTCGCTTCGCTGTGTGGGCCTGTGATTGATGATGTCACCTTGATCAGTCTTCGCAAACCACACAGAAGATTCCACATTTGAGAATTTCATAAACCAGTGTAACGAATCAAATGTAGAATTCCACATTTGACGTCTGAGGTGTTGTATTATTTTTGCCTTTTCTTTGTTGTTTTCAACAGAGGCGAAACAGTAATGCATGTAATTCACTTTACTTTGTCCAACATATTCACTTCAACATCATGAGTTGCGAATTTCTGTTAATTCATGTCTCGGACTCTCGAGATATAAATACTGTTTGAACTTTGATCATGTGTTGTTCCGAATGCTCTAGTTGTGAAAATATTGTAGACTCCAAAAGATATGAAAGTAAAGCATTTAAGTAAGGTAAACAATCACTTGCAGCATGCTAATTTGTAAAAGAACCGTGATAAACAACATTTTTGTGAAACCGTGGAGGGGTAAAAGTCAATAAGAAAATTTTATGCTGCATTTATGGTAAGCTGAATTTTTCGTCTCCTAATTTTGGTGGTGGTTACAAGTTGCAGGAGTTATATGCTCGAAAGTTTCTCTATCTTTTTTTTATTAATAAATATCAGTTATTATTTTTTATAATCAATAAAAATTAATTATTAATTTTTATTAGTACGATGAATTAAACTTGTAATCTTTCTTTTCTTTCCGTGTTTCATAACCATCAAACCAACATTTGTTCATCTGATCTTAGAAAGAAAAATTTATAAGATGTAATTATCCTTTCTTTGTATTTAGAAAAAAAAGGTTGCAATTTTTTTTATTTAGTGGAAATATTTCTCTAATCTTACTCACGATTTTTTTCCTTGAGAGTTTCTTTAGTTAAAATATTATCGTCAATTTCTATTTTTTTTCATCTCTAATTTTAATTGTGGGATATTATTTTATGACTAAGGGATGTGGAGACAAACATTAGTGTTTTAAGCATATTCAAGAAATAATCTCTACATCTATGGAAGTCTTTTTTAAGCATAATCTTAGGGACTGCAACATTTTTCATATGCATTAACTAAATTTGGTTTAACTTTACACTAGGGGATTGTGTTTTATATCTCTCCTCCTACTTTTATTTTTGATTCATTAAGCACAAATGTTAATGAAGCCTTCACGAGTTGGGTGTAATATTTTTTTGGACTTTTATCCTTTTGATTTAATAGAAAAACTTAAATATCTTTATCATACCTAAAAATAAGTCTTTTTTAATTTATTATCTACAATTTATTTTTGGTTATCCAGATATTTAACATTTTTTTTTAAGTTTCATCTTAATTGTCACGTTATCACCACCTAATTAACAATACATCATTTTTTATTATTTAAATATTTTTTTTCTTTTTCCATTATTTTCTCTCTCTTTCTGACTTTGCCATCCTCCTCCCTCAATGCCCCCAAGCCCGCCACTCCCTCAACACCGTTCACCTTCCCCACGGGCCAAACCTTCAGCGGGAAAAACACCACCCCTTCACAATACACCGACGTCGGGCCCCACCTCATTTCCTTAAAACACCTCTCCACTCCCCCTCCCACCCCGACAACGCCGAAACGTCTCTTCTCAGACTTCCTAAACGCCACCATTTCTCTCGCCGACTTGTGGCAAATATTTTCTGCTTCCGACGCGAGGTTCGCCGAGCTCTCACACCACTTAAGCGGCGCCCGAGTCCTCCGGCAAGACCCTTTCAAGTGTTTGATTCAGTTCCCGTGTTCTTCCAATAACAACATTGGGAGATTGCGATTTCGATTTCGGGTACGAGAATGAGCGACGACTTTTGGAGGGGGTTGGGGTTGTGGTTGAGGATGAGGAGTACCGAAAGGCGGACTGGGGTCCAGAGTGTCACCAGATGCGGTGGTGCGCAGCGACACCGAGAGGCAATGGTGGCAACGAGGACAATGTGGATTTTTAAAATAAACTAAATAATAAATAATGACATACTTCAATTTAGATATGTGTTAAGGTTTGATAACGTGATAATAACGTGATAACATGTCTGTCATATTATTATTACATATATTATATTCAAATATAAAAAAATATTAGATGCATAACCAATTGTAGGTAATAAATTAAAAATAATTTATTTTTTTAGTATGATAAATATTAAGCCAAAAAAGAAACATATCAAAAAAAAGAAAGAGAGTAGCAAATAAAATAAGTGATATAATGGAAAATGAAGAGAAAATGAGAAAGTAACGTCAAGAAAGATAAAAAAAAAAAATGGTGTAAAAGTCCCAAACCATGACAAGTTACGAATGTGATTTTGAGGCATTCATTTGTGATTTGTACTGGGCTTAATTAACTTCTATTTGTCCATAATATTGATGTGCTATATTGAGCTTTTCATTAGTAGAGTTAATTTGGATTAATAACTAATCATTGTTAATTTTTAACTTTTCTCCTTTTTGACCTTTTTGGCTTCTGCAGACTGCAAGACATATCAAGAGTTATAGTGATAAGATTTTGACAATCTAGGTATTCCTGGAAAGCTAAGACAGAGGTATATTATTTCATATTTCACAAACTTTGGCCAATTCTAAAGGATTCAACAAGAAAAGGGGCCATGACGTTGTTTCGATTGGAAACTTGATATAGGTGCGGTATTTTGAGAATATCTTGAGCTTAGAGGTCGGATCGACGTGAAACCGGTGACAAAATTTCAAGAATAAAATTGTCTACTACTTCCATGAAACATTGAGGGCATATTTAGTCATATGAAACACCAAATAAATTATCTCATTAGAATTTGTTTTCTCTTCTAGGATAAGGATTTTATCCCATATCATTATTAGGATGAGGACCCAGCAAGGAGTAACACCCTACCCCGGCCCTGCCAACCCCAAAAACTCGGGCAGGTTTATCTATACGACTGGCATCTTATTTATTAAAACTGGCATCACACTCTGTATGCTAATAAAAAGTAAATTCTTAATTTCATTATAGATTTGTGGATGAAGAATTGAAGATGGACTCATGGACAAGGTACTAACAGCATTGAATTTCGAACATTAGTTGGCGCCGTAATCCTCTCAAATAACTGCACTAGGCAACTTTTCTCCTAGGATTTTAATTTTTCCATGTTTTTATCTTTTGCATTCATTTTCATTTTTTTCCCACATCATCATTGGTGTTTATTATTTTCTCGTTCTTTTTTTTCCTTTTCTCCATCTCTCCTCTTTTCACTTATTTCACACCCTGATATTATTGTTTTAACTAATATGGATATTTCCAATTAGAATTGACAAGGATTGTTGTTTCATATGCTAAAGATTTGAGGTGTCATTTGAAAAGTGCAAACTGAAGGCACAAGTTCATTTCTACTAATATACTAAATGAACCCCAACGATAGTTATTAAATTGCTCATGTAGTAACGTGGATCAACAAACCTGTTGTCGGGGCAGTAGTTATATGGTGGCATTTTATGCAAGATTTGCAACCGCACAGGTTGGGGTGAATTAGGACCTAAGGAGCATGTGACATTGAACAGGACCTACACCAGAAAACATCCAAGAGTCGGTTCATATTTAAATGTAAAAAAAAGAATACAAAATGAAGTGATTGTGATTGAAATTGAAGATCAACACGTGAATGGCATAGTTGCTATTTTACTTCAAATCTTAGTGCCTTTTCACAACAAAGCATGCATATAAGGCCTTCATCGATCACTCCCTGCAACATATGCTATTCTCTCCTTTCTAAAGTTGATCAGTTTCACAGCCCTGTTAACATGGGAATGCTCTCATTTCTGTTGGTGTTCTGCTGCTTCCATGTCACCTTCTCCTTTACGGACGGTAAGCTTCAAATTACACACACACACAGACTTCTTTTTAACAACTTTTTTACCACACTTTTAATTTGTTCAACCATATTCTATGCTTGCTTTAATATTAAGCAAACATGGCACATTAATAAACAAATAAAATGTTAAAATGAGCATTTAGAAAAGTATGTGTCGTCATCCAAATTTGTGACTTTGAATACATATAGGAAGTTATAATCATAAAGCATTCTCCAATGAATAATAGCAACTCTAAGATTTGGGTGTCCATGATGATAATAGCAAAATTTATTCTTTTAAAGCCACATATTCCCCCTTGCCAAAAGTAATAGATTTGAACTCCAAATAACACTAAATAAATTAAACATCAACATAGTTACCGGTTAGCAAATGGTATACAAAGTAATACGTCCAATGTAATCTAAAGTTCAAACTTCTTATGGGACTAGTAATCTGCTAAACATTGTCATATAATCGTACATGAAGATTAAAATTTAATGTTAAAAAGTCACATGACTTTTTAAGTAGTCACATAACATTAAATTTTGACCGTTTATGTTTGTTTATACGATTTAAATTTAATCATCTTCCTTTTAAGATAATTTCATCTCATATAATATTTATTCTCTCTTTATATATGTTAATTGTGTAGTAAATGAAATTGAGTAATTAACTAAACATTTATTGGTTATTCACTTAGACTCTTAACACATTATATCAATGCAGGATCAATAGCAAATGCGGAGTTTGAGTTTGGGCCAAAGCCACAAGACATGAAAGGCACGGTGGTAACTGGTGGTCCCCACGCTATACCTGGGTGGGAGATCTCTGGCTTCATTGAGTACTTAAAATCAGGCCAAAAACAGGGTGACATGTTGCTTGTGGTGCCAAATGGAGCTTATGCTGTAAGGCTTGGCAACGGGGCCTCTATTAAACAGAAGATAAAAGTGGTAAAGGGAATGTACTATTCTATCACGTTTATGGTGGCACGCACGTGTGCACAAGAGGAAAAACTCAACGTGTCTGTGGCTCCAGACTGGGTGGTGCTCCCAATGCAAACGTTGTACAGTGGAAATGGTTGGGATGCTTATGCATGGTCCTTCCAAGCAGATTATTCTCTAGTAGACATGGCTTTTCATCACCCAGGAAAGGAGGAGGATCCTGCTTGTGGACCAATCATTGATTCTATTGCTCTCAAAGCTCTGTACCCTCCTAGACCAACTAACAGTATGTTCATCTCCTTAATCAATCACTTTCTTTATACATTGACACGGATCGAATCACACACATATATTCAAATTCTTTGATTTGATGTAACATTCCTTAAGATCATTGCTAATATAGCTATAGATTAACTAGTATACATATTAATCCAGAAAGCATGAAAAAACATTGAGTAACATATTAATCAAAATATTTGTAAGTCATCCCAAATTCGAGTTCTAAACATTAAATAATATTGTAACATTCATAGTAGTCTACCACGATTCGGACATAATTGTCTTCTGTAAAGTATAGTGTAGTTTTTACCAAAACAAACAAACATACTTAAAGAAGCTAGGCAATAGGC
This sequence comes from Glycine max, assembly GCF_000004515.6. Taxonomy (NCBI): domain Eukaryota; kingdom Viridiplantae; phylum Streptophyta; class Magnoliopsida; order Fabales; family Fabaceae; genus Glycine; species Glycine max. The sequence continues at coordinate 5,396,088 of NC_038242.2, read as the reverse complement.
TGACTATTTATGCAAAATGGAACTCATAGTTTTCTTTCAGAAATCAAGAACTTAGTGTTGATTTTATTTTGTAATCTAGTTCAATATATCAAAAGAGGGGTTTCATTTGTGCATGTTGTTATGTGACACTCAACAGAGAACGTGCTGAAGAATGGTGGGTTTGAAGAAGGACCATATGTGTTTCCTAACACAACATCAGGTGTGCTTATCCCACCCAACATTGTAGACCTCAGCGACCACTCTCCCCTACCGGGGTGGATAGTGGAGTCCTTAAAAGCTGTTAAATACATAGACTCAGACCATTTCTCAGTTCCTCTAGGGAAAGGAGCCGTGGAGCTAATAGGAGGAAAAGAAAGTGCCATTGCACAAGTAGCCAGAACCATTCCTGGCAAAACATACACCCTTTCCTTTGCTGTGGGAGACGCTGGCAATTCATGTGAAGGGTCACTGAGTGTTGAAGCATATGTAGGCAAAGAAAGTGTAAAGGTGCCTTATGAGTCCAAAGGCAAAGGTGGGTTTAAACGTGCAACTCTAAAGTTTGTGGCTGTTAGTACAAGAACACGCATTTTGTTCCTTAGCACCTTCTACACTATGAGAAGCGACGACTTTGCCTCCCTGTGTGGGCCTGTGATTGATGATGTCACCTTGATCAGTCTTCGCAAACCATAGGGGATACCATCAAATTTGAGAATTTCGTAAACCAATGCAATGAATCAAATGTAGAACAATACATGGCTTTTTATATATGTCGTCTGAGGTGTTGTATTATTTTTGCCTTTTCTTGTTTTTAGCATAGATCAAACAATAATTAAATTTACTATACTTTGTCAAATAATACTTTTACTTGAACATCATGTGTTGCAATTTTCTGATGATTCATGTCTCCCAACAATAACTACTCTTAGAACTTTGATCATGTATAGCACTAACTTTGGTTCCCATATTTTGTCAAAACTATTTTATTGTTCACTTGTTGTTAAAAATTAATTATTAGTGAATTGGAGTTATAAAATTGATTTGGTAGTTGAAGGAATAATAACATTAATAAAAGAGGATCATATGTTTTAATCTTTCTTACTAAACAAATTACAGCCGATAAAATAACTATTCATTACTTCTTTATATTCTCTCCCATTTTTCAGTTTAACCTCTATTCTCTCTTCCTTTTTTTTTTTTTTATAAAGCAAAAATATAGAGACAAAAACATGAAATGTCAATTTCAATGTAACTGAAATTTGAAATAAAAGAAGACCCTGTCTTTTCTTTTTACTGTCTTAGAATTGGATTCAGTTTCTATCCATGCAAGTGGATTTGCTGCTTTAGTTCAATATAATTTCATAGTTAACATTTCAGATTTTTTGGGGTACAAAATATTTCAGAATTTGAACCTCCAAAACGAATTTGTAGAGAAGAAATTAAGAGAATAAAGAAGGAAAACTAATAACTCAGCAAGAAAAAGGAAGATAATTAATGAAAATAAATTGTTAAAAAGAGAAACTTATAAAATAATAGTTTCACAAATATAAGTGAATTAATATCAAATTTAGAATTGAAAACAAATGAGTAAATATTTAACAAAAAATTACATTTTAAGAAAATTAAAATAAATATTTTTTAAAAGGTATTATAAAAAACTTATGAAATTGTGTTTTCCACACTTCTATACACACTGCAGATTGCTTAGGTAAAAATTGCTTTTTCCACACTTCTATATATAGAGTTTGAAGTTAAAAGATAAAATACATCTATATTGAGAATTATTTTTTTTTTCATCACTAAGGTTTAGGTGGTTTAAATACAAAATGAAAGATTGTATTTTACTCTATGAACCTTAGTTGAATTGATGCATTGAAAGTTATTTTTCTTTTAACTTCCAAGAGAGTTTATTTATTATAGTTGGTGTCAATCTTCAAAGAAGGGATTTAGTGGAGAAACAACACATGAAGATAAAGTGTGTGAGAAGAGAGATTATGAACCAAAATCACTTTGTTTAGAGAAAAATGTTTTTGTGTGAGAGTATTATGATTTTTTGTAACCATTAAGTGGAGTACTCGGATTTGTAGAGTAATACACTATTTGGGGTGGGTTATAATCTTATAATCATTTTTGTGATAGTGAAATATTATTTAAACAGTTCCATAAACGTAGACAATAAGTGTCAAACCACGTTAAATTCTTATGTTTGTTATTATTTTTCTTACAAAATAATTTTTGTATATATCTTCACGATCTTTGGTAGGTGTGAATAATTTTATTTATGATAACCTTGATTACGAAACATTATACATTGGACATTGAAATTTCAATTTAAAGTTTTGTTGTGTTGCATTGGTTGTACGCTAGGAACGTCCCAGACTTTTTTGCAAGTAAGATTCAATTGCCTTAATTTAATTTTTCATTTTCAATAATTTCTTCTTTCCATACATTCTCATGAAAGTCATATCACTTCTAAGGGCAAAGTTGGTTATCAGATTGACTATGCCCCAACACCACGAGTCACTGAAGCTGACAAAAACAATAATAGAAGGTATGCACAAGTTTTCCGTAATTTACAGCTACAAAATGCTTATTTCAATTTCGAGAGTATAGTTAAGAAATTAAGACAGGTGCCATACAAAGAGAGTCCTACGTGTGAATACTTGTGATTTTTCCAATGAAATATTTTACTTGTTTATATCTTGATTCGTGACCGCATCTTCTTGAGATTAAATTTAATTAGTTATCTACAGTTATGTTGTTTCCATTTTTTATTAGCTTGCTTGCTTGCTTTGTTGGTGATGGAATTGATTTAGCTTTGACTAATTTATAATTATATAATATTGATGCAAGCTTGCCATTCGATTGATTCAGCCTCTTACTAACATGTTAAGAATATTTTTACTACTATACAGGCCTAACTATGATAAATGACCATGGAGATTCTACCAATAAATTCATTTGTTCCATTCACTAGAGTTAATCATCATCAACAATCCATTCTTTTTTGTTGCGGTTTATTATGGAATGAAACTGAAGAGAGTTTTATTTGGTTGTTAAGTACTTGGTTAGAAGCGATGTTAGGAGCTTGTCCTAAAACTATTATCACAGACCAAGATGTTATTGTCATTAATGCAGTTGCAAGGGTGTTTCCTTCCGTTAATCATTTCTATGGCATGTGGCACATTGAGAAAAAAGTCCCATAGTATTTAAATTATATTTATCATGAGCATGTTGAATTTAAAAGTCAATTCAGGAAGTGTATTCACAAATCTATCACTATTGAAGAATTTGAATCTGGCTGGGAAGCAATGATTGATAAATATGGACTATAAGATAATAAGTGGTTAGAGAAGATATCTCCTAATTGTGTAAAATGAATTCCTGTTTTTGTACATCGGAATTTTTATGCTGGAATTTCCACAACAAAGGAGTGAAAGCATGAATAAATTCTTTAAGGATTTTTTAAATTCAAGTATTCCATTGAACAAGTTTGTGATACAGTATGAGAAAACTCTTGATGCGCCTTATAACAAGAGAAGAGAGAAGACTTTTATAAATTCAAAGTCATCAATGTGAACTTATTATCGTTCAGAATATATTTAAGAAGAATTTATTGGTTTTTAGTTATTTGTTGTGAAGAAGATTATATTGTTCACTGAACTCACTTACAAGATTCATGAAATTTATAAAGAGAAGCCTAACTACTATGTGACTTTTCATGCCATTTCAAAAGAAGGAAATTGTAGTTGTCACATGTTCGAATTTTTGGGTATTTTTTGTAGACATGTGTTAAATGTATTCCTAAAGAAAAATATTTTTTCTTTCCCTCCACAATATATTCTAAGTCAACGAACCATAATGCTAAGAATGAGAAGGATTGGTAAGTGAAGATTTCCATGAAGACAACAACGAAACTTCTAGTACTTTATTGTTTAATAGTGTTATGGTTGAATCTCTTGAACTATCTGAAAAAACTTCAGGGTAAAAAAAACATCATGATATTGAAGTTATACAAGAGCTAATGGGAAGACTTGATCTATTGGAAGTTGAAGAATCAAAGGAAGACTTTCGTAATCCGATAAATCAAGTTATTGCAAAAGTCTATAACACTGATACAACCTTGCATGATCCTCCTATTATGACAACAAAAAGGCATCCACGAACTTTGCGAATGAAAGGCGGTTTGGAATTACTCAAAAAAAAGTTCCCCTACTTGTAGTTATTGTCAGAAGAAAGGTCACACCAAACGTAAACGCCCAAGTTTAAACCAAGCAAGGTATGCTCAAAAAACACACATTACACATGCTTTGCATAACTGTTAAGCTTTACTCAGTTAAGTTTAATGTATGTTTTGGTTTTTCCTTTTTATTGTGTTAAGTTTAATGTATGACTCATCATCCTTTGCAGGTGTAATATTATTAACGGTCAATTTCCAAACTCTAATATTGAAGCTTCTTGCTAGTTTGGTTGATTCAAAGGTAACAATATTATCATTTTATTTGCAATTTGTTATAGTTATAGTTTAATGTATGAAATTAACACAACACCTTGTGATAGGTGAGACACTTTATAACCATCAAAGGTTATGTGGAGGGTGTTTATTTTGCTATCAATTGGCACTCTGGAAAGGATCAAATTGTCATGACAAATAAACACTACATAGAAATATGTGATTTCCCATCTATTGCATAATTCATAGCTAATTTGTAGAGTAAAAGGCATCAGACTCCCATTATGCATGAGGAAGAGAAGGATCAACAAGCAGTGTCACGTTGAAAATTTTAATAACACTTTTTTAGCCATTTCATTTAGCAATATTAACACAATACTGACAGGGGAAATTGCTTGCTATGTCATTGAACCCTTATGCAGATGTAACTATTTACATTTTATCCTAAAAGTCCAAATGTCAAATTTAAATGACTAAGAAATATGTACTTGTTTCTAGAGCTTCAATTCATTCTTACAAAAGCCTTGGTGGTCGAACTTTTCCCCAAGCCAAAATTGTCATAAGCCTTGATAATTTCCTTCACCCGAGCTCTAATAATCTTGCAGAGCCGTTGTGCATGAGTACTTTTGTTTTGGAAAATAAGGTTGTTTCAAGCTTCCCATATATTGTCAATTACAACAACAAATATAGGCTTCAATTCTCACCCTTTTTTTTTCCAATATTGATGTTGCAACTCATTCACATGTCAAGACGTTGGGAGAAAAAAAATTGATCCACCATATTCCTAGAGAGAAAGTGTCTAGACTCTTTGGCTAGAAAAGCAACCCCTTAGCACATGATTAATATTTTCCTTTAGATACCTGCGCAAAGGAAAGGACAAAGAGAGTTGTTAGGATAAGTGACTTTTATAAGCTGCAATTTTTTTTTTCTTTAGGCAACAAGTTCACAATGTTGATGTGGAAACTAATTGACCTCACTTTAGAATTGTATCAATTAGCTTCTAATGACTTCTCTAGCAAAATACTATTTGTGGACCATTCTTCTATAATATGGATGACATGTGTCATGAATAGTGCCACAATATATGCATTCAACAAAAATAAAATTTTGTCAACTGTTGTAATTTTGTCAACAAAAACTTGGGAGCGATACCCATAAGCACATTTGGCAACTGTTGTAATTCCTTCACTATATTCCTAAAATTGAAATAAACAATTTGTAATGAGTTTATGGCAATGCGGGAAAATGATTTGTACCTGTGGAAAGTTTGAGACGGTCTTAGCGTACAACAAATGTAATGCAACACAATATAACATTAAATTGAAATTTCAATTCGTAGTGTATAAAAGTGTGAAAAACACAATTTTTACCATAAAGAATTTATGGAAGAAGAAAGGGCAGAACAAACCGTAATAAATTTAGGGAAATAACACATACACGATTGATTGATTGATCTGAATGTGACAAAGTTACTCCCATAATTTTAATTTTTTTTAAATTGTCTTGGTTAGTTGACATGACTAATAGCCTAAATATAATTGGATGTATGTGCAAAGTGAATTTACATTGACAGTATATACTAATTAATCTCTATTTTTTATAATATATTTTATAAATATTTGTTTACGTTCTATAAATATTTAATATCTTATGAGAATATTAAATAATAAAATGAGACTTTTATTATCATTCTTCTAAAATTTATATATAATAATATAAAAAATATTAATAATATATTAAAATTAATTTTTTTTATGGTAAGATATAATTTTATCTTACCTGATAAATTTTTTTTTCGGATATAACTTTTTTCTTGTCTGATTTATCTAAGCTAGACTATCTGGGTGAGTATTAAGTGATCTATTCGACCGGTTATTGGGTACCAATGCTTTCGCCGAATCTGCCTAGTACAAATAACAATATATGTAAATTTATTTTAAAGACATTATATTATAATTAAATCCCAAAATTATTATAATTAATTCCAAAATAAAACCGGTCGTGTGGGTGGTTATTTGAAATTTGAAATTGAATCATTTAATCCAAGGGTGGAGAATGCTGCGTCATGTTGACGCTGGAAGGGTCGCTCTCGCAGCTCCAAACTAGAAACCCTTCCGCTATAAAACCCTCGCTCCAACGCCTCGAAACAACACAGTTCTACTCTCCGCTCTAAATTCTCTGTCTCTCTCTCTCTCTCTCGATCAATCATGGTACGCTCTCTCTCCGTAACGCAAACACTTGTTTTTCTAATTTTCTTGCAGCTTTTGATGACTCGAATTCGATCTATTGCGACTGCAGGCTTTGCCCAATCAGCAAACCGTCGATTACCCTAGTTTCAAACTCGTCATCGTCGGTGACGGTGGTACAGGTCAGATTCTTCTCTTTTCTTTAATTGATGCGCTTGTAATTTTTCGTTTTTCTCGTGTCGATCTAGGTTGGAGCTTTATTTTGGCACAGCCTTAGGAATATGAGCTTTATTATAATTTTGTATTTTGAAAACTTACAGGAAAGACAACGTTCGTGAAAAGGCATCTTACCGGTGAATTTGAGAAGAAATACGAACGTAAGATTCTTTCTTTGTTATTTGTGTTTAAGGATTTGTGCTAACATGTTTATCATTGTTTGCGATTGTTTTATTTTGTCTTCTTGATTTTGCTTGTCCTAAACAGCGACCATTGGAGTGGAGGTTCACCCATTGGATTTCTTCACAAACTGTGGAAAGATTCGCTTCTACTGTTGGGATACTGCCGGACAAGAGAAGTTTGGTGGCCTCAGGGATGGATATTAGTAAGTCTTTTTTGGCTGACAATCCCCTTTTTTCACAATGATTTCAATTTTTCTGTATGAACAATTGGCAATAAGTGTAATAGTTGTAGTTATAAAGTTGAGAAGTGTGCATCTATAGTCAGCTGGGGGGGGGGGGGGGTCAAATTCCTTTCACTAAAATTTGCCGATAAAAAAGTGTGATAGTTTTTTTTTGGGGGGGGGAGGTTAAAAAGTGTGATAGTTAGGCATGTGTTAGTCAAAGATTTTAACGTATTGTGGCCATTTTTCACCTAATGGTTTAAATTTAAGTGTGTTTGTATTTCAGTTCAAATGCTTAGAATAGTGTTTGAGGACTCTGAGCTGGGTTATTCTGTTTGCATGTTGTTAGTTTTCACATATGCAATTTTGGTTCTTGCTCGCATTCTTGGTTGGGTTGTCTGCAATCATATCCCTTTATGCATCTGTTTTACTGCCTATATAGTGCTTCTAACATGGCGTCTTGTGTTGTGCAGTATCCATGGGCAATGCGCCATTATCATGTTTGATGTTACTGCCCGACTAACTTACAAAAATGTCCCTACCTGGCATCGGGATCTTTGCCGGTTCATAAATCTGTTTAACAGTTTCATCACTGATTATTTATCTGCAAGTTGTTTACATCGGATGATGGACATTTTCTGTATAACTGATTTTTCAGGGTCTGTGAGAACATCCCAATTGTTCTTTGCGGTAACAAGGTTGATGTGAAGAACAGGCAAGTGAAGGCAAAGCAGGTTACTTTCCACAGGAAGAAGAATTTACAGTACTATGAGATTTCAGCTAAAAGCAACTACAATTTTGAGAAGCCTTTCCTGTATTTGGCCAGAAAACTTGCAGGGTAAAGCCACAAGTTTCTGCATAAGAGGTTAGAGAAAATCAAATTTAAATATCTAATTTTTAACTAATGTTTTGCTACTTGTGTAAATTTTGCAGTGATCCTAACTTGCACTTTGTGGAGTCTCCAGCATTGGCTCCACCAGAAGTTCTAATTGATTTAGCTGCACAGCAACAGTAAGCTATCTTCCTTGACCTAAATTAATTCTTTCTACAGCAGGATAAAAACATAGATTGTAGAATTCATAGTTGCATTTTGAAGTTCAAACTGTTTTCTAATGATAACCTTGTTTTAGTTTCTTAGAATGGCGTATTAGTGTTTTAGTTTCTTTGAATGAAGTCCACAAAATCCCGTATTTGTTTCATTTGTTCTCTTTAAATAATTTATTTATTCGTGGCTTTTGCAGACATGAGGCCGAGCTTCTTGCAGCTGCTAGTCAGCCCCTTCCTGACGATGATGATGAATCTTTTGAGTAAAATTATGCCTTTTGAGTCGTGCTACTGCTTATGCTACAGTATGTATTTTGGGGGGTGTAATGTTGACAGTTTTGGATGCCGGATTTGAGTGTCAGAAATTTAATCATTTTGCTTTAATCTTAAAAAAATCTCCCAATAGTTTGACATATCCTTGTAGCCAAGGGCTGTAGTACGTGCTTTTGTGTTATTTGGCTCTCTTGAAGAGACAGCGGGGCTAGGCTGTGCCCAAGTGCTATTTTGATTCTCGAGTTTGGTGCGTCCAAAAAGAAATGATATGATTATATTGGTTTAAATTCCTCCTATTGAAATAATGTAGAACAATGTCCCGATAGTTTGGTGAAAGTCAATTTTATATTCAGTGAACAATGTCGAAAACATTGCGGATACATTCCATTGGCGTCGATGGCCTTTATTTTCTGGTAAACGGTTACGTTATAACGTCATGTGGTTTCTGGAGATTTATCTAGCTTAACGTCAATGTATTACTAGGTTTTTTTTTTACCCATTAAAAATAATCTCCTTCAGAAAATATTACTTACTGAGATTTTTTTTTATTACTTTGTAGTATATTGTTGGAAGCAAAATTATGTGTTGCAATCCATGCCTTGATAATACACTCGTTTTGTATTAAATAAACATAGGAAGAAAATAGAACATGGTGGAACCTGCAGTGTTTACAACACCAAACAAAGCAAATACTCAAAATCACTCCTAAGTCTTCCATTTATTTTCTCACAACGCATTTTTTTAACACAGAATAACTATGTGTATATCACACCTTAAATTTTTCCACCCAAAATTTTCTCACACCAGTACACACATTTTGGACACTGCATTTAGATGTGGATTAGTTGAACTTGAAGAAAGAAGGGAAGCTTAATCTCTAATATACTTGCATAACATTGGTAGATGTCACTGGAGAATGAGATGCAAAGAGGAGGAGGTCCTTGGATGAATGGTGATGGACCTCAGAGCATTGGCGGTGGAGCGAACGATAGCGCCACCGCTGTACACAACACTTTGATGACAGCAGAGGAGCAAGGCGGAAAAAAAGGAGAAGGAGTGACGGCGGAGCCACTATCACTATCAACGACGAAACGTGACACGTGTGGTTTGAAAATTAATTTCTCCAATTTAAATTCCTTATCCGAACACAGGAATTAATAGAAAGCAAGTGTTAATCACTCCAATTATTATGTTTGGATTTCTTTCATAATATCCCATTCACTTTGATTTTTCATTTTATTTTTAAATATAAATCATCATGTTGGTGACTTGTGAGGTGAATTGCGGGGTTCCATAATGCTTTGTTATCCTGATGGTCAATTAAACTTTAAAAGGGATATATTGGGTTCATTCAAAACTTTTTTCGCAAAACAATTTATAAACTCACCAAGGATATATAGAGAGAGGGAAGATGTTGGAATGGTTCAATAGACAATAAACATTAGAAATTCAATTTACAGCAATATTAATAAAGCAATTCAAAGTAGGAGCATATGGATACTAAGCAATTCTTGAGAGTTTTCCACAAATCAAAACAATAATCATTTTATACTCAAGAAACACTCGTTGAAGACCCACCCCGGAATGCTCTATAGTAAAATGCCCCAATCAATGTTTACCAAAAAAACCATTTTTAATCTGATAAAATCGATCAATAATTGCAAAAATTGATATAAAAAATGGTAGCTCAAAATTTGTAACGGTGGTTGTTAAGTTTGAGCAGAGTGTCTAAAACAAACTTTTCAAATTATAGGATTAAAAATAGAGAAATGATATTTGTCCAAGAATTGATAAGATTGAAAACATATTTAAGCTTTTAATAAGTCTTCAAATTAAATTATAGAAAACAAAAAAAATAGCACATTTATTTGCAATCAATGTTTTTTATTCTCGCATGTCGTTGATGGTGAGGCCGTGAAGGTTTCCGAGGACTTCGTCCTTCTCGTGTGTACAAACAGAAAAAAAAATGTGAGAAAAAATAATATTTAATATTTCATTGACGTGACAATATTTTATTTATTTTGTCCGACAACTCATTTTTAGGATATTATCCATCCAAGACTCTCGCTCTCACAGGGACTCCATGAATGTATATTTCGCACTATAATATTAGACCATAAAATAAACAAAATAATGTGGAAGTTTGGGCTAAGGTTGGGCCGAGCCCAGTTGAAATTCAAATTGAGAAGTGAGCGTAATCAAAGGGTGGATATAGCTGCGTTAGGTTAACGCGTTCATTCAAAATACGGAACTTGAAACCCTCCCAATATAAACCCTCGCTTCCTTGTGTACTCTCTCACTTTCCATTCTCTTCAAACCTAACGCAGCATCGCTATTCTCTTCATTCCATGGTATGTTATAGCTCTCTGCTTTCAACATTTCCCTTTTCGGTTTTATGTTGGCCTTCGATTTATTCTTGATCTCTTTCGTTGCAGGCTTTGCCCAACCAGCAAACCGTGGATTACCCTAGTTTCAAACTCGTTATCGTCGGCGATGGTGGCACAGGTCAGTTTTTCTTCTTATTTCGGGCTATTAAAATAAAGAGCTATTTTTTTATTTCTTTTATAAACGATCTAGGTTGCTATACCTTGGCATATGAGATTTATGGTGTATTTAACATTTTGCAGGAAAGACAACCTTTGTGAAAAGGCATCTCACCGGAGAATTCGAGAAGAAATATGAGCGTAAGAATCATTCCTAAATTAATTAAATTTAGGTTAACGTTGTTCATATTGTTCCACCTATAACTTATTCTTTCTCTCCATTTTTGTTTGTCCAAAACAGCAACCATCGGTGTGGAGGTTCACCCATTGGATTTTTTCACAAACTGTGGAAAGATTCGATTTTACTGCTGGGATACTGCTGGACAGGAGAAATTTGGTGGCCTCAGAGATGGATACTAGTAAGTCATTTTTTTTAGTGAACAATCGGCTACAAGTGTAACTGAGTATCAGATTGTGTTTAATTGTAGGATTCGTTTCTTTGTTAGCAATTATAGGCTTGTACCTGTTTGATTCACTATGTCTTATCAGTGTCAGAGTTAGTGTTGTAGATTGCATATCAGTTATTTGCATCTTAGTCTTTATTTCTGTTAGGATGACTTTGTTGGATATCTAAAATTCTAATGAAAACTATAATTTGTTTCAATGGAAATCTCTGCAAGCTTTTTATTTATTATGTCGTGATGCAAACTCCTAATGCTCGTAAAATGGGGTTTTATGTTGCAGTATCCATGGACAATGTGCTATTATCATGTTTGATGTTACTGCCCGGCTAACATACAAAAATGTTCCCACCTGGCACCGTGATCTTTGCAGGTTTGTAAATTGAAGTCCTTGAAAACATTTTGAATGTTTTGTCTCAAATTATTTGGCATCATGTTGTTTTGTGACATGGGAAATATTTGCTCACATGATTCTTCAGGGTCTGTGAGAACATCCCAATTGTTCTTTGCGGTAACAAGGTTGATGTCAAGAACAGGCAAGTTAAGGCAAAGCAGGTTACATTCCACAGGAAGAAGAATTTGCAGTACTATGAGATTTCAGCTAAGAGCAACTACAACTTTGAAAAGCCATTCTTATATTTGGCCAGGAAACTTGCAGGGTAGCTACCACTAGTTTATACTTTTTAATTCCTATATAGGAATCAGAAGTAAGAACACATCAAACTTTTAAATACATTCGACTTATTTTTTTGCTACTTGTGTCAATTTTGCAGTGATCCTAACTTGCACTTCGTAGAATCTCCTGCATTGGCTCCACCAGAAGTTCAAATTGATTTAGCTGCACAGCAACAGTAAGCTATCTTCCTTGACCTGAATTAATTATTTCTTCAACAGCAGGATAAAAACATGGATTGTAGATTTCATAGTTGAATTTTAAAGTTCAAACTGTTTTCTAATGTTAACTTGTTTTAGTTTCTCAGAAGGTCATATTAGTGTTTTAGTTTCTTTGAAATGAAGTCAACAAAATCCCTTATTTGTTTCATTTGTTATTCTTCAGTTGAGAATTTTTATATTAAATTAACAATAATTTTTTTGTTGGTTGCGAATGCAGGCACGAGGCTGAGCTTCTTGCAGCTGCTAGTCAGCCCCTTCCTGACGATGATGATGAATCTTTTGAGTAGAGGGCTTGAGTGTTTGTGGACTGTCTTCCTGAGTGTTGGTATTTGTATGCTACCGTATGTGCTGTTGGGGGTTGTAGTGTTGACATTTTTGGATGTGAATTCGAGGATCTGAATCAATTATGATCAGATTTGTTGCTTAAGTTTAAAATCTCATTTTACTATATATCCATGAACGTTAAAAAGATGAGAGGATTGGTTTTTTCAACAATGTTTTGGGTCTTTTAATTAAATTAATATACCATTCGAAGTGTGCGAGGTGGGGTTAGCCGCTGGAGGGTAGAGTTATTTTTTTTTAAAGATAAAACTGGATAATACAGATGAGAAAAAGGAGAGTTTGTTCCTTTTGAGTTTTGACACAGTTTATCTCTCAACATGGTCGGTTTCTATAATATTTATTTAAACTAATATTTTGTGAAATTGTTTTGAAGTTTTATGGGATTAGTTTTATAAGTCACTTGACAGTGGGGGAGTAACTTAGAATTAGATTTAGCTTCATAATGAGTCAGATTCTTTGAAAATTAATAAAGTTATTTAGATCTAATTAATTAGTAATTAATTTTTTGAGGTTCTAATAAATTAAATTGTAATTCTGTAAAAAAAAAATTACAGTAGCTTTAAAGCTAAAAAGTCTGATTATTTAGAAAAAGAAAATTAAGGAACCATGATTATTGGCAAAACTGGAACTGTTAAACAAGTAAAATAATTCTAAAAAAACCTTCCGCTCAAAATATTTTTTTTTTTATCTTGTGTGTGGGTTTTTAAAGTATCTTGTGTTGGATTATTAGGATAATCAATGATTTTGAAAGTAATTGGGAGTTTAAAATCAATTTTTTTGGGGTTGTTACTATCTGATTAGGAAGGCTCTTTTGTGATATTTTAGGATATTTTTATAAGTTTTTATCTTTTAGATTAATTCTTGGATGAACTCTACCTTAACATCAGTTTTATTAGTTTTTTAATTATTTTTATTGGTTTTGAAATGAGTTGATTTTTTAGAATACCATATCAGTCTCTACTATGGATGACTTGGACCATTTGTTCACGTTCACGATTAACTTATAAATTTTTTTAGTGGAAAGATGTATCGCGATACAGGGCTGAATAATTTACAATAACTTATTTAATTTTCAGCACAAAAATTGTAAATTAAACTTTTTTTTGTGCTGATTGAAGTTGTGCATTATTGAATAAGAAAAATCGTGTTAGTATAAACAATTATCCAAAATTATAAAAAGAAAGTGTAATTAAGTAATAATATTTAAGGACTAAAATAACAAATTAGTTAAGTTTAAGAACTTATTTGACATCTGAAGAACTCAATTAAATATCTCACCTCTAAATTCTCAAATTACACCTATTTTAAATATAATTTCCAACCTACACTTATTTTGGTTGGTTAGGGAAGTCGGGTTTGGTCACCCCGACTTCCCTTGCTGATGTTTTTTTTTTAATTTTTATATAAATTAAAACATTATTAAAATTAAATAATATATTATATAAAATTATTTATTTATTAAATTAATTTTTGAAGGATTATTTTATAATTTTTTAAAGAGAAATATACATATAAAGAAAAATATAAAAATTGGATAAAATTATAGTATAATTTTTTATTTACGTTATATGTAATTTTGTAATTAAATTTATGTTTTGTTGATTTTTTTTTATGTTCTTATAATTAAAAAATAATAAAATTAGTTAATAATATTAATATAAATTAAAAAAATACTGCAAAAAGAGAATTGATACATCTGTTTTATAAATAGATAAAATTTTAAATTGTAGTAATTAAGATGATAGTCGACAGTAGTATATTAAAAATTATAATTACAATATAAATATGACAAAACTAATGATGATATGAAATATGTTGTGCATGATACATGTCTTCTTCTATTTGGATTACTGGTTTGCTAAAATAACTATTGTGCAGACTCGTTCCCATTAGTTGGATTATGCTAATACCTTTAGCACGTCTTCATCATTTTTCAATTTCTTATCTCATATTCAATTAAAAGAGGACGCTAAAAGGTCGTCCCGTTTTAAGTCGCATTAAAATTATCCTAATATATCCTCATTCTAAGTTTTTCTTTAGTCAAATGTCATTGTTTAAATATTTGCAGTATAATATTCTTCTATAAATAAATTGTTAAAAACTTTAATTTTATCATTTTTAATTAAATCTAATAACATAAACAAACTAATTATATTTAATAAAATAATTAAATTTTAAATTTTTACTAAAATAAATATATTATTATGCAAAATTCAAATTTTAAAACAAATATTCAACCAAAAATATCTTAAATAAATTAAATAATGTAAAAAAAATAATTAAATTTAATAATATCATTTTTTAATAATAAAATTAATTTAATCAATCCTTCAAAAATTAATTTAATAAATAAATAATTTTAAAATCAATTAAAAATAATTTTATATGGTATAATATTTAATTTTAATAATATTTTAATTTATAAAAAAATTAAAAATAAAAAACATCAGTAAGGGAAGTCGGGGTGGCCAAACCCGACTTCCGTGAACCAAGTAAAACTGGTGCAGATTGAGACTTATATTTAAAATAGGTGTAGTTTGAGAATTTGGACGTAAGAGAGTGTGTACCTCGGTCAAAAAACTGGTGTGTGTATGTTTTGTCTTTATCCTAAAAAAATTGTAACATATTTATACAAAAACAAAATAAATTTGAAATGTTCATCGTAAAAAAAATAGTAATTGATTTTATATGTAATTATGGCATTTAAATAGTTTCAAAGTGAGTTAGTACTTGTGAGTATGAATACCTTAGATCTACTTTATCGGCAGATTCTGCCCAGTATTTGAGACAAGATAATTGGTTCCCCCCTAGTATCAGGAATGCAACGACATTGGTATCAGTATTGAGTTTCAACTTTTAGCATCGATGCTTTTGACTTTTGAGGAGGTAGTTCTTTTGAAAAAAGGTAAAAATAAATAATGTATATACATGTGAGACCTAATTAAGAACCTAAATAGAGATATTGAGTTATAGCTATTTAGCCTATTCTTATTACTCAGCGCTGGCTCGTTAACAAATGGATATCATTTAACTTTTCATTAAGAGATTTTAATAAATGAAATTTAGTTATAAGTATGAGTTTTTGGCCATCCATTTAGCAGATGTTTGAAATCACGTAAATTATTTAACACGTTTAAAAGATGAATAAATAGCTTATGTATTGTTATCTAATTACAATTTATTGTGTATGATGATTTTATTAACAATAACATATATAAGAGTCATATCAACGTTATTTTTTAATTAGTTGATGATATATTTTTCTATTAATAGTGTATAAAAATTAAACAAATGATAGTAAGTAAATTTAAGAACTTGAACAAAATAAATTAAAGCTTCAAAGAAATTTTTTAATTTCATTAAATTCAAAAGACTAAAGTGACAAGAAATTAAAATTTCAGAAATTAAATTATTCGTTGACAAAAAAAAATGAATAAGACACTGGCCAACAAAACAAAAAAAAATGATTTTATCAAAAAGATATTTATATGTGGTAATTGCTAGTTTGGGCTGTCCGTGTAATTATGTTTGCAGGCCCATTTAAAAGTGAAAAAGCAAAGTCCAGGTGGAAGAGGTGCGTGAGGTTAACGCTAAGAGTGGCTCTCTCTAGAAACAAACACGAACTTTTATAAACCCTTGGCTTCATTTCTTTCCAATCTCTCTTAATACATATCACTTTCTTCACCGTTCGCTCTTTCTTTCTCCCCTACACAAAACATGGTATGCTATTGATCTCTCTCTCTCTCTCTGCTCTTCCATTTTCTCTCCACATTCATTCCATTCTCTCATTTGGTTCCTTTGTTTTGCGTCGCAGGCTTTGCCCAATCAGCAAACCGTCGATTACCCCAGCTTCAAGCTTGTCATCGTCGGCGACGGTGGCACAGGTGAATTTCCTCTTTTTCTCCCTTTTTCGTGATCTACTTTAGGGTTAGGGTTAGGGTTATTTCCCAATTCGTCTTGTCCGGTTCTCGTAACGATCTAGGTTATTCTATAATCCAAAACATTTCGGCACCGTCATACACATCAGGGAGTATGAATTTAACTATTATTATTTATTTATTTCGTGTTAAACGATTTGCAGGAAAGACAACCTTCGTGAAGAGGCATCTCACTGGTGAATTCGAGAAGAAATATGAACGTGAGATTCTTTCTCTATTATTTTATTATTATTAATCTTTTATTTGGGTTTATCTCATTCTTTTGTCGATTATGCTTAATCTGAATCAGCGACCATTGGTGTGGAGGTTCATCCGTTGGATTTTTTCACGAACTGTGGAAAGATTCGCTTCTATTGTTGGGATACTGCTGGGCAAGAGAAGTTTGGTGGCCTCAGAGATGGATATTAGTAAGTATTTTTTGTATTTAGGAGACAAAATCTTTGTTTGTTAATCAGTATGTCATGTGCGTCTCTGTGATGAGGAGAAGCCAAAGATTTTGATTTCTTTTATCAATTGTGCTAACTCTCACATACATGATTTTACAATCACAGCTTCTGCTCGGGTGTTAAATGTAAAATTTGTTATTCGCCAACAACTATTCTTGTTCATTGGCCATGGCTCCATTGGTGTTTTTAATCAGTTTTGAACTTTTGCATGTAAATTACCTGGCTACCTGCTTTTGTACTCAGTTTAGAGTAAATAGAGATTGGGATGACTTGGTTACTAGTTAGATATGTAGGGAAATCTAGCATTTAAGAGAACTGTGTTGAGATGTTTAATTTGTTCTGTTGGAAATGTTTTTGTAAGCTTTTATTTTGTCATGATATAAATCTCGTGATCTTTATTTACTCTAAACATCTGTTTTGCTCCCTATCTAGTGCTTTTAACACGTTGTCTTATATTGCAGTATCCATGGGCAATGTGCGATTATCATGTTTGATGTTACTGCCCGTCTAACATACAAAAATGTCCCTACCTGGCACCGTGATCTTTGCCGGTTTGTAAATCAACTCTTCAAAACCTGTTTATCAGTTTCATCTCTAATTATTTTGCATCAGATCATTGACATTTTCTGCCCAACTGGTTTTTCAGGGTCTGTGAAAACATCCCAATTGTTCTTTGCGGTAACAAGGTTGATGTCAAGAATAGGCAAGTGAAGGCAAAGCAGGTTACTTTCCACAGGAAGAAGAATTTGCAGTACTATGAGATATCTGCTAAGAGCAACTACAATTTTGAAAAGCCATTTTTGTACTTGGCCAGGAAACTTGCAGGGTAGGGACAATACTGCTAATTTTTTACTGTCTACATTACATTATAAGTAAGAAAATTACCAACTAATAAATGCATTTCAACTCATATTTTGCCGTGTCTATTTTTCAGCGATGCTAACTTGCACTTTGTAGAATCTCCTGCATTGGCTCCACCAGAAGTTCAAATTGATTTAGCTGCACAACAACAGTAAGTTACCTGTCATCAACCGAATTAGCTATTTATCCAGCAACCTTACTTTTTAGTCTGGGCTTCCAGCATGATAAAAACAGAGATTATAGAATTGCATTTTGAATTTAAAGATGTTCCAACAGTGAATGGTCTTTTGCCACAATCAAGATATGTGATGGGTTTTTAGACTGTTGTGTTATTTTAGTTTCTTTAAACAGCATATCTATATCAGACTGAAAGTAGTTGTTATAGTCAATTGAATTGTTCCTTTTATGGTGGCTTTTGCAGGCACGAGGCTGAGCTTCTTGCAGCTGCTAGTCAGCCCCTTCCTGACGACGATGATGATCAATTTGAGTAGGAATTGTGGGTCTGTGGATCATTTTACTTAGTTAATGGTATTTGTGTATGCTACAATGTGTCTTTGGGGTTGTATTATTGACATTTTTTTACGTGGATTTGAGGATTTAAAATTAATCATTATGAGGTGTTTTACTCCTGTTTGGTTACCGCGTTGTGTCTGTTGGCCGCATACCCACACGAAACAACTAACAAGAAAACATTTGATTGTTTTTCTATCCTTTTTGAAATGAGATTCCAGGAAGATCACTTGATATTTTAACTTAAGAAAATAAAAATTGCTGGTAACAATTTTTTTTTATAATTTTTACTTATTAATGAATTTTATTCATGATTTGTAATTTATTAAATTTTAATAAATAAATAATGTGTTTGAAGATGTTATAGAATGGATTGGTAGCACTCTGGTAAATACCATTGTTGTCCATTGCCGAGTTGTTTTATATACAATTAACGTGCACTTATAAGAATTGTGGTCCATCTCTTTGAGCAGGTGTGGCTGGTAAATTGAATTAAATTTTATTTATGCATGCATAATTTTTTCGGGTTGGGCTCATGGTTCAATCCACCTCGAAGGCAGTTATGGCCCAAAACTATCGATTAGATCAACTCGTATGAGTTGATTGAAGCTAACCTAACAATATTCCCATTGAAAGAAGTTTAATGGATACCTTAAACCCAATCCAACAACTAAAAAGAGAACAAAAATATAGATATGATAGGATTTTTTATGTGATAGAAAGAGAAAAAAAGAAAAAAAAAAAAGATGTTAGTAAAATGTTTAAAATAATGAAAATTTGGAGGGATACAAACTCGTTATAATATCTTAGAACTCAATATGTGAGAAGCACAATTCAATAAATTAACTCAAGAATTCAATTAAAGTTAAAAGTCCAACATTGAATTCGACATTGACCCCGTTTTGAGAAACTAAAAACCCAATTCCCACCCTTGTATGTGGAGGAGATGACTCACCTTTTCCATGCCGGTCTTATCCCCTCTCACATATGTTAGGCCTGACTTGTGAACGGATAGTTGAAGAACGGTGCCTAGTTGTGGCAGCCTCCACTTCAGCCATATGTGTATGAATGACTTCAAATAATTTTATAAGGCAGTTGGAACATACATCAAGTAGATTATTAGCAAAGTCGACCTTGCTAAGAGGAACAGATAAGAAATCTAGCTTACTAGATACTTAATTTATAAAATTATAGAAGTATCTCAACAACTTTAAATCAACAGGAACGGATAAGAAATTATTTTCATATAATCTCAAGAAATTATTTTTGTAAATATTGTGTTGTATTAACTAGTAAATTATAAATTACTCGTAGCATGTCTAATTCTGTCCGTTTTTCTCTTTATCCTCTCTAAAAAAGCTTATCAATTAGTTTGGCAGCTCTTATAGCATCCTTAATGTATGTCGTTGAGAAATTGATCTATTGATGACTTCTTATTTATAATTTGACCAAACTCAATTATATAAACTAAAGTAAGAATTAAATTAATCATACATAACTTTATTAACTTATTTATCCTGGTTAATACTGAGAGAGAGCTGCAAAAATTACGAACACATGATGAGTCACATGTCCAGTGCATTTGTCTTCGTCAATCATAGAAGAAGAGATGTTAATGGTCGATGTCAAAAAGTACAAAGATGCGTAGCTTCACAAACTGCGTATCCGTACACCCTTAAATAACTATTTTGATAAATCCCTCGAGATAGAACTCGAAATTTAATCCAAAGAAAGGAATCGGGCAATATCTTCCCTTCCGAGATTATATTCATTTTGTTGCCGATTTTAATTCACTTTAACTAGTTTGTTGTTACTTGGGAACCAGCTTCCATTTTTACGCCAATCCCTAAACTGTGTAATTATTGTTTATTAACGCATTAATTAAAACCACTTTTACGCCAATACAAAACTACCAGATTCGTGTATACAGACGTTAGATGGTTCTAAAAATCCCAAGTGAACCCCAATTATGTATACATTGAAAAACAAATAGCATCCTGGTTCAAAATTGTTTGTTAAGACTTTTAGATGAAGAGCTGGTTTAGCAAGAGATATTACAAACTCAACTTACTAGGCAGAAATTGGAAAATGTAAAAAATAATAATAAAATCAAAACCAGTATCACACATGCTTGGCAGCTATCTGACATACAAAGTCTGCACCAGATATAGAGGGGTCAAGGTCAATCTTGCGCTGGACTTCTTAATTAAATGATTAAGGCAACTATCAGCATAGGACAAGTTCATTACTGAAAACAAAGGATAGAGAGTACGTTATGATTGATCCAACAGCACATTAATTTAAACATCGTATATGGACTAAATTTGATTATTTGCAACGTAAACAGGATCAGAACAAATACGGAAAACATATCAGATTTTACAGACGCATATTTATATAAACAAGCAAAAATATACATCAGAGTTTCGCATCATCTCTCCATACTTAATTTCCACAAGCCTTTTGATATGCGAGTCAAATGATTAATCAGCTCAACAATAATCGCAATATAATGAGACCCATTGTATCCATAGCCAAAACTACACACAACCAAAATGGCCTAAATGAATTTAACAATAAAAAAAAACATCGGGTTAAAAAAGAGGGAACTATGTTTTTTAATAGCCATGATATGTATTCACCCATATAACATTTCAAAATAGACTGTTAAGAATCACAATGATAATAAAAATGAGGGAACTATGTTTTCTAATAGCCATGATATGTATTCACCCATATAACCTTTCAAAATAGACTGTTAAGAATCACAATGATAATAAGGTTGCAAGGTTTACACAATGCCATCTACGGATCACATTACCAATCAATAGACATTCATGTAAACCCTACAAAGTACAAACTTAATAATTGGAGACAAAATCAATAAGATTTAAAAACATAAATTTAGCCTCAATGACAACAGATAAAAATGATGCTCCATGCCACAAAGCAATCAATGGAAGTTGACTTCTCTTGATATAAAAATAAATAAATAAAAGTACACTATCGTGCCATGTAAGAACTGAAATAGAGATAATAATGGTCATTTGTGAGTATGTTTGATAATAGAGTGGATACGGAGAGATGTTAGACATTTTGAACTTGTGACAAGACACCTGCAATCCTGCATGCACAGAAACAGCTCAGGCAAGAAAAGAGGAACGGAGCTGATTGAGTAACATGGGTGCATGCTTATTGCCATGTTTCTTTATAAATTCTTAGATACAGTAAAAGTTTTAGCACAAAATTTATTCTCATGAAGTAATTTCCACCCAAGAACTGCAAGCATGTCAGAAGAGCAGATTCCAAAAGAAAGTGGGCCCTTTAACAATGGAGACCAACAAACGAAGAAGCAATGTTGATAAGCTAATTTAAATTCTAAAGATCCGAGCTAACATGGTGATGAATAACTAGAGGCACCAAGTGACCAGTTGAAAAAACGTTATAACACAAGGCAGAGCAGATAATGGGATGATCTGTATAACAAAAATTATGTACATTCAAAATAAGTAATTTGTAGGGCACATTTGCTGTATATTTAAGGCATAATTAACAAGTCAATGGCTGTAGGACAACAAAGTGCAAAACAGTGGTGTTCTTTCTTAAGGCAGAACAGAGGAGTGCATGGAGCTGTGAAAACAGAAGATTGTGAAATGGGAATTGCACAACACATCACGCACACAAGAACAAGGCAGGGCAGCTGGCAGGCAGTGATGGACTGGAATTGAAGAGTAGAGAGAACGTCACACAAATTGAGCAAAAGACCTTAAAACAACTAGGTAAATGATGCAAAAATGGAGGCAATTCAAGATTTTTACCAGTCTGGAGTAACAGCCGCAAAGCACTATTGCAGCTGCAATTTGCTGCCATGTCAACACACCACACATCTGCTTATGCATCATGGGGAGGCCATGTGACAGAAATCCAGTGTGATTAACTACCCTGATATAACACATACTGAAACATCCTAGCATCACTTATTTTTTCAATTGACAGGATAACATATATATGAATTAAACCATTATCTGTATTGTACTATAGGAAGATCTTCCATAAGAGGATTACGTCCACAGCTTATAAGAAAGTTCATATTCTGCCATGAATGACAGTGAGAAAACAGTGGTAAAAAATTTCTTATCTCTGAAAGAAAATTATTGGTAGACATCACCAATTAATTTACAGAGAGAAAAGAAGCAAACCTAGCATCATACTTAGCCATTGGAAGCAAGGCATGCAAGCCTCCTACACTGGCCCTGGAAAATGTAGTTGATTTGTCAATGATAATCAAATGGTGGAAAAGCTGGTGCCATAAAATAGATTTTAGATCGATCTAAGTAGTATAATCAAGCTGTCCAAGTAAATCCATGAAGTTATTAATCATATATGGCAATTAAATATACACAAGCATAAGGTAGTTAAAGAAACAATTAGAAAAATCTCATATCCACAAATCATTGCAGGTGTAAATGCTAAGAAATTGTAACATTGAAAAGGACAATTAGGACATCAATAAATAGAGAGATAGAGAGAGAGTAGGGCAAATAAATAGAGCGTCATAACTGGATATATTCATAATGAGTATAGCAACATAATTTTCCCAATATAGAAATATTAAGAAAAAAGAATTATTCAAAACTATGTACTCTTGTTCAGAACCCAATAAGGCTGTACAAATGACGAATTCACATGTAAACATTTAAAAATTCAGACCAGATGAAACTAAGTTCTTTATCTCCATCAAATGTTCATCATTTGAAATATGGAGTGAAATACGAAGATTAGTCAATAATTCTTCTTGTTCCCAACTTAAAGGACCTGAAGCATACAAAACTTCTATGGTACTGTGATAGGCATGCAACTCTAACCTATGAATTCTTTCTGCTACAACCTCTTCAAAAGAAGTGGAGCATCCTTCATTCACAGGTTCAACATCTAGAGATTCTGCATCACTGCAAAGGGAATCTTCATCCTGGCAAGAACCTGCTAAAGTATCACTGGAAAATTTATTTGAGTTACTACTTATCACACTACAACTGCCAACCGAACTCTGATCACTACAAGAATAATCAGGTTCTTCAATTCTCTCAAGAAAGTGTGTTGAAACATTACAAGGATTCTCCTTTCCTGTTTCATAATATTGGTTGGCACCATTAGTATATGAAGTATGCATGCATTTTTCACCCATAATATTTTGTGGGTAAGCAACAGCATCTACCTTTTGCAGCAAGGGGGCTGTGGCTACAGCTTTGAACCTTTCACACACACCCATATTCTCAACATCCCTTAATTTTCTGGGATAAGCCTCAATAACAGAGGAGTCATAAGGGGACATTCTCTTCAATGTTGAAGATGAAGCCAGACGAGATTCCTGAAGACCACTGGCATCTAATCCTGGAGAAAAAATATTTCTGCACTGATTTTCAGGTTGATCCTTGTAACTGTTTGAAATCAAATACCGGCTAGACATCACATCTCCAGACATTCCTGATCCCTGGAACAAGCATGAACACATGTAAGGACAGGGCATGGCAACAAATTTCAGTGTAATCATGAAAAATAAGAAGTATCTCAATTCTCAAGCAATATCAATACTAACTTAAAAGGTAAAAATATTCAAATTGACCATATTCTCCACCACTAAGCAAATATCTAAAACTTTGAGAATACTGGCTAAAATAAAAAATGAAACCAGAAGTGAAGTTGTACTATTTATATTGAGCAAATAGAAATTCACCTTTGACATGACAACCCATTGTCCATTTTGCCAAGATTGGCGTGCCCTCATGTTTACTTTGAGGACATTAAACTCCTTGCAAGATACCCACAACCTAACCAAGTAGAAATCTCCACCAATGACTTTCAAAACAGTGGCTGCTCTCCAAGAACCGGCAATGTAAACCTCCACATGATCATTTGCTGCCCAACTCTCAATACCTTTAATAAGAGGGGGGCATGGTCTGATGGCCTTCCTTGAAACTCTCTCTATGCTGGCCTCGCTTGTTGTGCTAGAACAGTCATACTGGACACTGTAGGTGTGTCCATCACCAGAAATTATACGAGCACAACACCATTCCACACTAAGTCCATCAGCATTGCCACGGATCTCCACCTTATTTCCCTTTCTCAATCTCATGGTGATGACACTACTTCAATTCAGACACGAACCTGTGACATTTCATAAATAAATGTTATTAAAACAGAAGAAAATCTGCTGATATTAGATACCCTTAAGAGATTATTTTCGTGTTCCACTCTAAGAAAATATTGAACATTTGTCAACTATGAAAAAACAATCACTGACAAGGTTTCAAAAAAATTTCAGCAACGGACAAATAACCGCATCGCCACCGCAATTGCGGCCCATGATTGCAGCTGTATCGCGATCACAACTGTCTACAATTTCCCACAATATCAATAAAAACGACAATACCGCAACCTCAATTTAAAACAATGACCTCAATAATTATTGATCAGTCTAGGTGCGTTAATCGAATAAATTGGAAGAAAAAAAAAGCCTATTGCTAGTCGAGACAATAATTTTTCCTCCGATAAATTTTCCAATGGAAAACCCACAAATTCCAAATGAAAATTGGCTACGCGATAAATTGAAAAGTGATCATAAATTTAAAATAGCTACAAAACACAAAAGCATATGCAACATAAAATAAACAAAGGGGCCTGAAAAGAGGTAACAAGATCAAAATTCACGCAGGCAGATATCACAAATCGAAGCAGCAGCGTCGAAATTGAAAAAGATGACATGAACCGAAATAACTCAAATAAAAGTGAAGAAGATGAATACTGACCTTTGTCGACGATTCACGATCGCTTACAATCTTTGAACTAATCGCTGCGACTGCGAGCACCTTTGATTTTTTCCAAAGGGAGAGAGTATCGAAATAACGAGGAAATTAGGGTTTCTGAGAATCAAATGAGATGTCAAAAATGGCACAAATGTGCAATTTATGGGCGCAGTGGAGATAAAAATAGGTTGAAAGAAATATGACGGTGGAATACGGTAGATGGGCCTAACGGGATTGAATCAATTTGTCATGGGCCATTTGTAGGCTTGGTAGGAAAAGATTTGTATTTTTAAAGGAAAAGTATTTTTAATCTATTTTTTACTATATAAGATCTATTTACTATGTAAGAAAAAAAAATAAAGTTTATGTTTACTATATTTTCTAAAGAAAAACTAATTTTAATCTATTTACTATATAAGAAAAAGAAAGTTTACGTTCACTTTATTTTCTAAAAAAAAGTAATTTGAAAATATTTACTATGTAAGATCTATTTAGAAAAAAAAAATACTATATAAGATAAAGAATGTTGATGTTCTTGTCAAAAAGAATAAAGAAAGTTTATGTTCTTGTCAAAAAGAATAAAGAAAGATTATGTTGACTATCTTTTATAAAGAAAAAATAATTTTAATCTATTTACTATTTACTATATAAGAAAAGGAAAGATTATGTTGACTATATTTTCTATTTAGCCAGAAAAAAATCTAAAGAAAAAGAAATTTGAAACTATTTATTATATAAGATCTATCTAGAAGAAGGAAAAAATACTATATAAGAAAAAAAATTAATATGTTGACTGTACTTTCTAAAGAAAAAATAATTTTTAAATATTTATTGTATAAGATCTATTTAGAAAGGAAAGTTTATGTCAATATTATGGAACAACTTTTCCCGATCAATTTTTGACTACTTTGGTCATTTCATCTCATATTGTTAATCATTTGATTGTCATTTTTTTGCATGTTTTATATTTTGTATTTGTCATTTTTAGTGTGTTTTATATTTAACTTTGATATTGTTTTGCTTAAAGAATGAGTTATGGCTTCATAATATACACAAGTAATTCTAAAATGTAAGTAAAGCTAATAAAAAAATATTTAAAGCATGAATTTTAAAATGAAGACTAATGATGGTGAACCACTACATCAAGTGGTTTATGGTGAATCATAATTTTGTACATTTAGATTATATTCTATGGAGTGTGTTTAACTAAATTGGTTGAATAGAGCGCGTGAATTATTAAAATCTCCTAGCAATCTTGGATTTTCAATTATTAAAAAAATTCATGGAGCATCATTTTATTTTAGACTATCCACACTAAATTATTCTTCATTTGTCTGTCTTTCCCAGGCCAAGCAATCCTCGCCACCAACCACCATGCATTACTGTCGAAGGCGATTTCAAGTGGTGGCAACATTTCATTTCACTAACATTGTTGGGATTTCAGAATTATCTAATAAATTGAAAACAAAACAGTTGTTCACAAATCATGATGATTGCATCGAGGACCTTTTCAAATAGCTATTTAGAGATCATGCCTTTAAATTCATTGAACCTCATATCCAAGAACTTGAGTTGTGACAAATGCAGCACCACATCAGGGAACTTTCTAGTGAAACAATTATTGAGATCTAACTCAGATACGAGATTGAGGCGTCCAAACTTGTGTGCATTGTTATCATACCTAGTTTGGACTGGTCAGGTCGTCCTATTAACTTGCAAATCAATCACTTAACTAGTTTGAGCCACTAAATAGATTGACCATGCAACATACCCTAATTGACTTGACAAAATTAGAGGTTGAATTAGTAACCCAACGATCAAATTTGACTCAGTGGATCATGCACTTTATTTTTTATTTATTTTTTGCAATACAACAACAACACTCATATAAGAAAAAACAATTTATACCTCGTACTTATGTTTATTTATAGTTTTGTTTATTTATTTTATCAAATATAACCATATATTGGGATTTGACATGATAAAGTTTTTGTCACTTTCAATTGAGTTTATTTCTCTTGTCTTGTATTGTTATCTATGAGTGAAATCTATATTTATCTCATCTCACCCAATAGACTTTCTAGGTTGAAAAGTGATTATTCTTTATCAAAGCAATGATAAGATGAATGAAAATTTTGTATTCTTAAATAAAATAGGTTTTGCAAAAGTTTGTTGACTTCATTGAATTTGCTTATATGAACTTGAAAAAAACATTTGGGTAATCCATGTCTAGGGATAGAATGGTATTATTTAGCCTTATTTATGCATTTTTATTCTCAAAGCAAATTATTTGATGTAGCTCTTAAGGAATTGGGAGTGAAATTAGGTAATTTAGACTCTTTCGCATGAAAGATCATAGTTAGGGTAAGTTAGTGGATGAAGGTAATAATCGAAATAATGTTAAATAGTGAAAAATCTTTAATGTTGCATCAAAAGTAGTTTCGATAGACTGAATCTCAACACACTTTGTAATTCTACTTCAACCGACAACTCATTCTCTGCGTGTTTGTATTCTGTCTATTTAATGTGCTCTGCTTAATTATCTTCATTTATGTTGAATTTTATATTCCATGTCATTATTTGACCAATATCGAATTTAGTTCATTGATTGCTTAAAATTAGACATATACAAACTCTGAGTACAATCAAAGTTTTTGTGGACTCGACACTCGGTCTTACCATTTTAAAATACTACTTGGACGAATTGGTGCACTTGCCAATGAGTTAACAACATTGCTGTTGTCGGAGGACATATTAATAGCAGTTGATGCAACTCTAGCAAGATTCCCTGTTTGGAGGAGCTAGGCATAATTCAAGAAGAAATGAAAAAGAACAAAAAGTAGAACAAAAAAAGAAAAAAGAACAAATTTCATCAACCACTTTAAACCAATGTTTCTCACTTATTTCACGCGTAACCCAATCTGATCGGGTATTCACCATTTTTACTTGTCTTGGATAACTCGGTTTCAGTTGACCATGGGTTTGATACTCACTCCTATATGTTATGGTTCTTTTGCGGTAATAGAAAAAAAATAACAATTCAAAACCCTACACAAGAACCCTTCAAGACATTTTACAACAAGTATTTTGGAATCTACAACTAAGATCAACAATTGAAATCATTCAAATTAAAACAACAAGAAAGATTTGAAATGAAAATTAGGATGAAAAGAAGAAATATACAAAACCCCTAAAAGCACAAGGGAGTTCATTGACAACTATTCAGTAACTATTCACTTGTTGTTGATGTGAATGAGCCTGAGGTCACTAAGAATAATCTAGTGTGGATAATCTAAAATAAAATTATGCCAATATATTATATCAAAGGCCAAAGATTGTGGTTCACCATGAACAAAGTGAAGAATAATCTAGTGCGGAGAATCTAAAATATTATTTTGACATGTATGATATATTTGTTTTAGTTTATAATAACTATCTCAAAAGTAATATTTATGGTCAATTTTAATTAGCTGTAATATATATATTATATTAATAGTGCATAAAAAATCTCAAATATTATTTTGTTATAATATTTTGTGAACTATTATGAATATCATGCTATTTTTTATGAACATTGTTATTATCACAAAAAGATACTCGTATTAATCTTTATACTTGATAGTAGTTTTAATCCCCAACTTATACCTATTAGGTACTTATATATCCATATTCGTATTTATTATCTGTGTTTTACTTATATATAAAATTAATAAATCAATAAAAATATTAGTTAAAATTTATTCTTAAAATATTAAAGCATATAACATTAAAAGTAATCAAATATAAGTTATAAACATCATAAACCTAGTCTTCTATTACAATCCTTCTTAAGTTTATTTTTCTAATCATCAAAACATAAAGGAATTTTGCACTTTCTTAAAAAAAGAGAATGTTACACAATGTACATACATTCATCAAATATTCCACTGCATATTTTTTTTACAGAATTAAGCAGTCATTTTGCTTCCACCAATATTTTTTTTTGGTGAACAAAAGGGCTCGAGCCCAAAAAAACCAAAGCTAGAAACCTCTTGGGAAACTAGTTGCAACACAGTTAGCACCTACGTGAACAGAAATAAAGGATGGCATCCTAGTCATTGACTCTAGGGACAGATCATGCTTGAACAAGGCATCGGCTACATGATTAGCCAGCCTCCCTTATTAAATTCACTCGTTAAATTATTAGTTAAATCAATGAATAGCTATTTCAATTAGATATATACATATTCACACATTAATAAAAACCATAACATTTTTAACACGTTCATACACTATTCGGCACCAAGGTGGTGGGACATGGCTCTGGCTTAGCAAGGTTGGGTTGGTGGTTGCACCATGTTGGTTCCTCAAAGTTAAGAATCAAACCAAATAAAGCATAAAATTAAAAATGATATAAAATTTGATTGTCATCAATTTGGTTTGATTTTTTTCTTTCCAAAATCACCTGACTTGGTTTATTTTTATTTGTGATTTGACACAGGAAAAGTAATCCAAGCTAAATCAAACCGCATCAATGAATATTCCTAAATAAGTTTTCATAATTGGAAGTAAGTATTATCAATTTTATTTTATTGTTATTTTTAAGTTTAATTATTGAAACTTGAAAACAAGTATTATGCACTATTTTTTACTTTTAAGTTGAATGATTATTATTTAAGCATTATATAACTTGAAAGTAATTATTGTTTTATTTATATCGTTGATTATTCAACTAATTATTATTCAACTTATATCTAATTAATAAAAAATTTGATTAAATTACTCATTTGGTTGTTATAATTTCATGATTCTTATCTTTTTAGTTCTTATAGTTTGGAAGTGGTTTTTTTTAGTCCATATAGTTTATATTTTAATTTTCTTTTAGTCCATCTAGTTTAAAAGTGTTTTTTTTAATCTTTATAGTTTGTATTTTAATTCTCTTTTAATCCCTAGTTTGAAAGTGATATTTTTAGTCCCTATAATTTATATTTTAATTACCTCTTAATCCTTACTATAAAATAATATATAAAATTAATTAGCTACAAATTAGTTATAAATTATCAATTATTTTTTATTGTAAATTATCTTACGATAAATTAATTACGAATTATTTGCGAATATTTTTGTAGTTAATTGTAATTGATAATATTACTTATATTTTGATGGTAAAGACTAAAATAAAATTAAAATATAAATTACAGGGACTAAAAAAAATTACTTTCAAACTATAGAGACTAAAAGAAAATTAAAATACAAATGATAAGGACTAAAAAATTCACTTTCAAAATTATAGAGACCAAAAGAAAATTAAAATGTAAATTATAGGGACTGAAAAAACCACTTTCGAAACAAAAAGTAAGAATCGTGAAATTATAGGAAGGAAATGAGTAATTTAACAAAAAAAAATTAAACATTTCTTTTAATACTAGTAGAATTTTCAAATTATAAAAGTTGAATCAAACCAAACCAAAAAATTAATTTAATTTAATTTAAATTTCATAAATAATTTAAACTGAATCATAACACAGAGCATGCTTAATTTCCTTATTTGGTTGGAACTGATTTTAAGTCAAAATTGTATCAAATGATACCAAGAACACCTCTAGGTTTGAGTAGACTTTGCCATCCTTAAGAGAAGGATAAATTCGTCCATTGAACATTTGTTCTTTGCTGAATCATAACTTATTTGGCCAGCGCGTTCAAGAGAGCAGGGATATTCCGGTAACTTCACGCTCCAATGGAAGCAGCTAGGCTCGGCTCTTTTACAAGCCACGCCTTGGTATATAAGCCAGCCCATGAGCTCCTCTTTCACCATCTCGAATGAATCCTTTTCGTGGTTATCGACTCGGGTAAGAACCTAGGGTTCTTATTCTCCTGTTTTGCTCACTCCTTGCAAATCTCGCGTTACGCATGCGTTTCTTCTTCGCTTTGTTTATTCAATTGGAGCTTAGTACTGATCTATCGAAAACTCAAGTCCTCTGAGGTTTTTCCTGGAATCTAGCTAGGGTTTAGTTTTTGCTGCTTAATTTGATGCTCTTTGCTGTATCTGTGCCGTTTGATCTGTCTTCCCTGGCTCTTGTTAAACGCTTGCTTTTCTATTCGTTAATTGGTTCGATTTAGTGTTTAATGTTCTTTTGCCGATCTGGATTTCTCAACCCAACCAAGGTTTTAGTGGAATTTGTTGCGGTTTATCTTCGCGATTTCATCATTAACAGTTGGTGATTGCTGCGATATGTTTGGATTGGATTTAATGTGTGAGATTGATACGAACCGAACCGGTTTTTGTTTTCAAAGCTCTTTTTTGCTACGACTCTGCTGGCTTGACTGGAACACTGTTTGTTTGTGTACTTGTAATGGGAGAAAATTAAGGTGTACATTAGTATAGTGATGATGCCGCAGCGCAATTCTTAATTTGCTACTACGTTTTTTGTGTGTGTGGATGGATACCGATAACTTCATGTTATCATTGTTCGATAGGGTCCCCATTTTCCTGTCTGAAAATTTGACGTGAAATGATGTAGATTTTGGAAAATTTATTTTGACAAGCTCAAAACTTTAATTCTGTGTTCTTAACTTTAGTTCCCTGTTGATGCATTGTCACTTAAAATCAATGAATAACTGGGTGTTTGTTTAATAATGCTATGTTATTTCAGGTCTGTGGTTTTACTGTTCTAAATTTTGATAAATTAAGGCAAAGACGATGACTAAGAAGAAGAATCCCCTGGTGTTTATGGATGTGTCGATCGATGGGGATCCTGTTGAAAGGATGGTTTTTGAGGTAGTTTTTGTTCTTGTTCTGATGTGTACTATTTATGCTGCAACTTTTGCAATGTTCAATCTAATGAACGTTTCCCCTCACAGCTTTTCTATGATGTTGCTCCCAAGACTGCAGAAAACTTTCGTGCATTATGTACAGGTATTATAAATTTGATTTGCATGGGAAATTTCATCATTAACTTTTGTTTATTGGACATTTTCTACCATCACAGTTATTTAACAATCAAACTTGTACTTAGACATGCTTGTGTGCTTTTGGTTGAGAGTGGATCATTTGCTGAAGATTGTTTTTATCTGATCAATGAGCCACTAATTCCTTCCTTGTTGCATTTGTATCAAATTTTCATTTTCATTCCATGTTCAGGAGAAAAAGGCATCAGTCCAAATACTGGAAAATCACTGCACTACAAGGGTTCTTTCTTCCATCAGATCATAAAAGGTTCCATTGTGCAGGTAGGTTGTTCTATTTTTACTTGTATCGATTGCTATATGGTAGAGTTCTACTTCTATATAAAATGTCTTGTGGTTGAACGTGGCTGTGGTCCCCGTTACCCTTGTTTATGCTGTAGGATACACTGGGCTGATGGTCACGACTGCTTTTCTTGTGATATAGTTTTAAGGTTGTACTTACTAAGTTGTTCATCCGCTTAATTCTAATAAGCTTCATGAAGCCCAAGCCCATTTTCTATGTCTTATTATTGTAGTGTGATTATGTGTATTAATGGCTGGTTTTGCTTTTACAGGGTGGAGATTTTGTCAATCGAAATGGTATGTATTTTATTCATACATTGCATGTCATTGAGTTACCTTACCTATCCCTTTTTTGAAGGTTGCAATTTAATACTATTTATGTAGTCACTTTATGTTTTTATTATTTGATCATTCAGTTGTCCGGGTTGCCAGCCTTGTTCCATTTGCATGTTTCCTGTGACAATGGTAATTTCTTTTCTAAGTCAATTAGGAACATGATTAACAAAGTTCCTTTACATCAACACAGTTTGACCTTGTTATTGAGTGGGGTGTTAAAGCTATGAAAGATTTTTTATTTGTTAATTTTGGATTATTTTTTGGTATTATCACTGTTAATATCAATAATTTTGTGAATATGTTAATTCACTTTAGTCATTGGGTTGGAAGTATTGTAGGATACACTGGGCTTTCAACAATTAACCAGTGTGAATGATACCAAAATATCATGCATTCCTTATTTTGTTGGAGTTGAAAGTATTGTAGCTGATAAAATAATATACTGCCGAATATCAATCTCTGTTGGTATTTCCTAATTCCAAATTATTACTAGTAGTTTAGTCCAGGTTCATGTGCATTTTTTTTTCATAAATTTCCTCGATGTCTTGATTTCCCACCCTCTGGTATCATTCTTTATTTTCCTGTGATGATTGCATGATATTTTTCGATGTTTTGCAGGGACTGCTGGAGAAAGCATATATGGTTCAAAGTTCCCAGGTTAGAATGCCAAGTCACACTCTCAAGATCATATTTTGCATTATGAGTTGTTTATAGTACTGTAGTGTTGTATTTTATAATTAATGTATTATGTATCTGTGATTTGTTTTAGATGAGTCACCTAGGCTAAAGCATGATGCTACTGGCCTTTTATCAATGGCAATTGCAGACCGTGACACACTCGGTTCCCATTTCATTATCACTTTGAAAGCTGATCATCATCTTGATAGGTTTGTGTGTCTGGTTAATTATTGGCAGCATTTTACTTCTTACATGGATGTTCTATTTTGATTTTTGATTGTGGGGGTTGGCAAGGTAAAATGCCTGACTGTACAGTTATGTGGCCATTTTGCAGGAAACATGTAGTCTTTGGGAAGCTTGTGCAAGGGCATAATGTATTGAAGAAAATTGAAGAATTCGGTGATGAAGAAGGGCATCCAACTGTAACTGTTAAAATCATTAATTGTGGTGAATATAGCGAGGGTGAGAATTACTTATTCCATTTGGAGAATACTTAGACTATATTCCTAATACGTATGGTGATGATTAAACCCCAATTTTTTTGCTGAGAGTTCAAGTCTGTAAATGCCCAGATCATAATGAATTGTGTTTATTTTTCCTCTTCAATTGAATGTGCATTGTTCTGGTCCTGTATTTCACTTTTAAATATATTTGATCTCTTGATTTGAATCCTTATACTTACAGATGGAAAGAAGGTAAATAAATCAAAAATGGGAAAGAATAAAAAATCTTCAAAAGACAGAAGGAAAAGGAGAAAATACTACTCATCTGAATCCGGGAGCTCTTCAGATTCTGATACAGAATCTTTGGAAACTGATAGTGATTCCGAGTCAGATATGTCCTCATCATCTTACATGAGTTCTTCTAGTGATGACAGGCGAAAGAAGAGAAAGAGATCTAAGAAAGATAAATATAGACGGGGAAAGAGAAAAGATAAACGTCGTGACAAGAGGCGAAGGAAAAAGGATAAGAGATCAAAGCGTAAATCAAAAAGGTATTGGACACTTAATACTTACTTACTATTTGATTAAACCTTGGGTTAAGATTTATGAATTTCAGATTTCAGTCATCTATCCTTGTTGCTTTCATGTTTGTGATGAACTTAAAATAGCCATTATTAGGTCAAGAAGGCTGGATTGTGTTTATTGTGTAATATTGTTGCATGTGAATGCACTATGAAAGAGGTAGATTATTTCTCATGTATATGAATGCTGAAGTTACTATATGCATTTAGCTGTTCTCATTTCTCTTGACATGGATTTGTGTGCTTTAACAATCTGTAGACTCTTTTCCTGGTTTCATTGTGAATTATTTTCTTTTTCTTGTCAGTAAGAATCATCTCATTATGTGGTATTCTCTTAAAAAATTAATATATTATTGTTGTGGAATTTTTCACGCATGGTCATATTTAATCTGCTCATTTTTTCATGGTCGTCCCTGAATCTGCTGCATGTTACTAGGGAATCGGGCAGTGACTCAGATAGTGAGAGTAACAGTGACAATAGCTCTGAAGGTGAAAATATTGGTGCTCAACATAAAGGGCTTAAGCGTAAAGATAATTCTCAGAAAAATGGTAATTTTTTTTGTTTCAAATAAATCTGTCTGTGACCTTTTTTGTCTTCAATGAAACAAATTGAAATATTTTGCAAGAGTTTATCGTTTTTGTTTTTTGCTTGATTCTTTGGTAATGTGTACAACAATTTTTTGAAACTTCCTCCTTCCATACTTTGTGGTGGCAGCTGAAACAAAGTCTCCCTTGGTTGCGGAGAAAGATTTGCCTCCTGCGCATCATGAAAAGGAGGAAATGGGTATGCTAGAGAATGAGGAAAAATTGTCAAAGGAAAACGGAGAGCGACGTAACAATGGCATTGGAGGAGCTGACTATGGATCTGACAGAAGTGAAGAGAGGCAGCCTGACGTTATGGATGATCATTCAGGCAAAACTAGGTCTACTTTCCTCTTTAGTCACACCTCAGTTATTTCTTATGTTTACCATTTCTTCCAGATCTGGTATTTTATTGAAAGTTGATGAGCAGGAGTCGAAGCGTGAGTCCTAAGCGACCCATGAGTAAGAGTATGAGTATTAGTCCCAGGAGGAGTGCGAGCAAGAGCCCAAGTGTTACTCCAAAAAGGAGATTGAGCAAAAGTCCCAGTGTTAGAAGCCCTCCTCCATCACAGAGGAGTTTGAGCAGAAGTCCTGCCAGAAGCATCAGCAGGAGTCCGAGCAGAAGCATCAGTAGAAGCCCAGTAAGAGGCAGGAATGGGAGAAGTGTCAATAGAAGTCCAGTGAGAGGCAGGAATGGGAGAAGTGTCAGTAGAAGCCCAGTGAGAGGCAGGAATGGGAGAAGTGTCCGTAGAAGCCCAGTGAGAGGCAGGAATGGGAGAAGTGTCCGTAGAAGCCCAGTGAGAGGCAGGAATGGGAGAAGTGTCAGTAGAAGCCCAGTGAGAGGCAGGAATGGGAGAAATGTCAATAGAACCCCTGTGAGAGGCGGGAATGGGAAAAGTGTCAGTAGAAGCCCTGTGAGAACTCGTTCTCTTAAAAGTGTCAGTAGAAGCCCTGTGAGAACTCGTTCTCTTAGAAGTGTCAGCAAGAGCCCTGTGAGAGCTCGTTCTCAAAGCCACCGGAGCAGGAGTTCTCCTAGAGCACCATCAGGAAAAACTATCAGCAGAAGCCCTGTAAGAGTGTTGAGAAAGAGTATAAGCCGCAGTCCAGTTAGATCACCTGCAAGAAGTTTAAGCAGAAGCTCTGGCTGGGTTCCTTCAAAGAAAAGCATCAGCCGAAGCCCAGTCAGAGCACCTAGTAGAAGCATTCGCCGTAGTTATTCTAGAAGTCCTAGCCCTGTTCGTAGGACAAGGACACCTCGTGGGAGAAGTGTGTCAAGGAGCGTATCACCTGATGCTTCACCAAAGCGTATCAGAAGGGGAAGAGGTTTCAGTGAAAGATACTCTTATGCAAGAAGGTATAGAACCCCCTCCCGGTCTCCTGTGAGGTCATACCGCTACAATGGAAGAAATGACCGGGACAGGTAAATATCGTGTTTAGTTTATAGTATTTTTCGCACTAAAATGTTAGCTATTCAAGAATTGAATGTCAGAATAAGCATTTTAACATTTTGTCCTCAGATATTCTAGTTACAGAAGGTTTTCCCCTAGGCGTTTCAGGAGCCCACCACCGCGTGGAAGAACTCCTCCAAGGTTTTTTGTTTTTTTTCTTGCCTCATAATATTTGCTTTTTAAAGTTATATTACTGTATCTTATTTTATTTGTATCTTTTTTAATTCTTATCATGAATTTTTTCATTGGAGATTTTTAATGCCATTTTAGTTCTGTCATTGTGTTCAATAATGTTAGCGGCATGATTATATTTGAAAACCTGTATGTAGGTATCGAAGCAGGAGGAGCAGGACACCATCTGTTTCACGCAGTCCACGATATCGAGCTCGACGATATAGCCGAAGTAGGAGCCCAGTTCGTAGTAGGAGTCCAGTTCGCAGTCGTTCCCCAGTTGATCGATCCCGCCCCACTCGTGTGGAGAGGCGTGCATCTTCTTCTCGGAGCAGGAGTCCATCCAAATCCCGGTCTAGGTCTAGGTCCAGGTCATCCGTGGAATCTCTACCAAGAGCAAGTAGAGACAGCAGGTCCAGGTCATCGTCCAGAAGCCCAGATGGAAAGAAAGGCTTGGTCTCATATGGCGATGGTTCTCCATACTAATGTGAAAGGTGAAATATGTGGTGCTGAGGGCTTTGGGTCACACTGTAACCTTTAATGAGTTGCAGGCTTCAATTTTTGAACTTCAGCACCTGCATTGCTTGATGGAATTCGTGAATGACACTTGTTTTTCCCCTTTAGAGACAGCAATGACATGTTGAAATATTCTAGTCCTAGAATAAGTT
The DNA here is from genome assembly GCF_000004515.6 of Glycine max. Taxonomy (NCBI): domain Eukaryota; kingdom Viridiplantae; phylum Streptophyta; class Magnoliopsida; order Fabales; family Fabaceae; genus Glycine; species Glycine max. The sequence continues at coordinate 5,358,665 of NC_038242.2, read as the reverse complement.
AGACAATAGGCGGTACTTGTGACATTAGGATGCAGCCTTAGCTGTGAAGTTGTTGCGGTATTTGTTGGAATCGAGACTCATGTTGTTGCTCCAGTTATGTCTTCGTTGGTTAGGACATGCGTTTGAGTTTATTGAGTTTAATTTATAAAATCAGGTTTAGCTTCGCTAGACCATTTTTATACCTCCCCTCCAAGAATCGAAAAGGAATTGTAAAACTGGGCTTTTTGTACGTTTCTTATGAACAACTCGTTTTTTAATTAAAAAAAACTGTAAAATTTATATATTTTTGTAATCTTTTTTAATATATAAATACTAAAACTTGTTTTAGTGCTATCTTTGAAATTAAAAAGTAGTATTTTTTGGAAAAACGTATCATGATTTTTTTTAGAAGATTTGAATTTTAAATTGTTTTTTTAAAGAAAAAGCGCAACGTCTATTTTTGAAGATTTAAGCTTAGGGGAATAACTAGAATATCTGAGGACAAAAAGTTATTTTGTTCCGAACAATGTCACGTAAGGAGTTATCGAGAAAAAAAATGTCACCTAAAGATCAACTTGGACTAGACATGAAGGAAACCAGTAATAATTTCTTGTTGGCATCTCCTTTCCTTGTTTTCAAGGAAGAAATTCCTATTCGTAAGTGTAATGAGCTGGAAATAATGTTAAATGGAGCAAGTCCAGTTGCGTTCAGCTTTGAGGATAAGTTTAAACTGGCATTTAGGTCAAATTCACATCACGTGTGCATGCTCCAATTTTCGTTTGGAAAGTTCTGAACCATAATTTGGGCGAAAACCAGTCTCTTGTAGCGTATTCAAACTATGATTTTGGTACTCCGAACAGATTCTTAGCCACACTGTCACACTAAATTATTCTATGAAGTGGATAATTTCATTTTTGTTAGTTTTGATTCTCCCCGAGGCCCGAGGCCCGAGTTGAAATGGCCCATAATTATGTGTTAGCTCTTAGCAGGACCAACATGGACCATAGCACTTGCATTAGTTTACTTCTAAACCGTTCTCCCTAATCCCGTTCCCTGCCAATGAGAAGGGACAAAGATATAGATTAAATGTGTCAGAACACCCAAGCGCAGGACACAAACCTAAGAAAGAAGTGAAGCAATTCCCAATGCTAACAAAAGTTTGAAACTATCTATCTATATGTAATTTACATAACCAAAGATGTACAGTTTACGTTTAAGCTTTTTAAATACTTCAGTTCACAAGACCACAAGTTTGGTGTGGTTGAAAGCTAAAAAGCCTTAAATTCAATATTGACACTATAGATAAAAAAGCCTAAAGAATATGTTAGTATCATCAGTATCTCGTACTTTTTGACACCATTATTGAATGTCTTATCTCTGGTTCAATCAGAATCCATTGAAGTTCAGGAGAAAGTTCTTCAAACGTTGGCTTCGATCACCAAGGTCAGTGCCCAAAACAGAACCATGCTAGCTCAAACAGATAATGCCATCCCAACATTAGCCTCACTAACAAACTCTTCCTCTCCTATCATCCAAACACTTTCCTTGTTGACCCTTTTCAACCTATCCCTCAATCCTGATCTGAAGCAATCTCTTGCTGACATGGAAACCTCAACAAGTTCCCTTGAATCCTCCAAATTGGTCTCTTCATTGATTTGTAGCTTGGCCATGCATGACAAAAATAAGGCCAAATTTGGGGTGGCAGGCACAATTCAGTTGCTAGTGGAAACTGCATTTTGGCCGTGCGAGCTGGGGCAGTTTCAGTGCTACTCAGGGTTGCAAAGGGCACTGATAATGAGGACTTGGCTGGAACTTCTCTTGCTGTTCTTAGTCTCCTTGCGAGGTTTGAGGAAGGGTTGAATGGTTTGAAGAGGAAATGTTGAGTGTGATGAAAGGGAGGTCCTTGTTGAATAAGGAAGGTGCGGCTGATATTCTTATTCGCCTTTTGTATGTTGCCAGAATTTTCATCCGTGCTAAAATGATTAATTTAATACAACTTTTTAAACTAAATATCAAATCTCATTACTAATAATGATTAAATACACGAATATGTATAATAAATATTTATTTCAACTTTCATTGTTAATTTTCTAATTAATATTATAAAATTTCACTTTTTCCCTCTAAATAAATAAAGTAAATCTCTGACTTTAAAATTAAAATAGCTGTATAAAAATATACTCTCCGATGTAATAAAAGTTGTCCAACATCCAATATATTCTACAGCAAAGCAGCAACATCCCGTAATAACTTTTTTGAAGCCTACCTCACAGCTTTCTCTACCCTAGCCCACTGAGAAAGCAATATCTTACTGTTGTTTTAAATATTAATTTCGAGACCAATAAAATATGTCTGACCTTATGTGAGTGGCATACAGAATATCAATAATAGTTTTAATTTTTAAAATCTCTGTAGATGCCCGACACATATACCATTTTAAAATACTAAGCTAGAATTTCTACTTTTGAACTGTTCTGAGACAGTGATGGTATTTAGTTTATATTTATATGTTACACGATGAATACACTAGGTTTAGGTTATTAAAAAAATAATTAATTGATGCAGAAGAAGGCAAGAATGTCTTTCCTTGCTTTACGCCAGCTATTCCAATCACTCGCGATGAATTTTGATTTCTTTGGGATTTCTTTGGTTTTGGTTAACTTCGATATTCTCCTTTTACTGATTGTGGTGGGGCTTGGCCTGAGTTGACTACTTGAAAGGTTTGTACAAATTTTATAAATAAGATTCCATTTTTTCTGAAAGAGAAAATTAATATTTGCGGGTACTTTATATTTGATATATGAGAAAAATGGCTATGCAACTTCAAATTTATCACAGCTTGTTACAGGACATCCTGTAAAACAGGCTAATAAAAGTTTCAATGTATTTTGCTGCACATTAGATAAGCCCAGGAATGGTTTTGCACATGATCTAATTGTAGTATGTAACAGTTCTGCATTATAACTTAAGGCAAGTGAGAATTAAACAAAATTTCATTTAAAGGTTTTATATCCAAATAAGAGATGTCTGTTAGTAAATAGGTGATATCATCTTAAAGTTAAGATAGTGAGTCTTAGCATAGCAATAAACTTTCTAAAATTAAATATATCTTTATAAAATTTTAATTAAAATGCATTATAACAGAATATATATATATATATATATATATATATATATATATATATATATATATATATATATAATTATCATTTATGATAAAATTATTAACTTTTATAATAATTAATTTTAAAAGTTATATGTATAAAAATTAAACTCATTTTATAAAATATATATCTTTTCCTTTGAAATTCTATGCTTGAGTTACACTTAATAACGACGGTTTTTGTTTTAACAACACATATTTGTTAGCAATACATAAATAGTGACAAGAATAGATCAAACAATCCATTAAGAATCCATGACCTAATTTGTATTGAACCTGCAATGACGTAAGTTTATTTACAAAATAAAACTATTCATACATATATCTTCACTTAACAACAATTTTTTGCAATGACTAATTTATAAAAGAAAAAAAAATGTTGTTTCTATGTTAACTAATCGATAATGGTTAACAGGTCCTTTTTCCGCGCCCTTGGGAGATGAAACCTGCTTTACTTTTCAACAATCAACATTGAAAAAAAGATTATCAAAGGTTTCTGTTTCAGAAAACGACAAAAGTTTATCAACTTTTAATGTACTTGAGATATAATTTGTACCTTTTCTTTTAATAATTAATATAAACAACTAAATAGCCAAGAAAATTATTAGTTTTCTCTCTCAATATAACCACTTTAATAATTTTTAATTAAAAATATTTTGATTTCCAAATAATAAAGTTAAATACTTAATTTCAATTAATTGAACACAAATTTAACTAAAATGAATTGTATTTATAACACTAATTATATTTTAAAATCACCAATCATATGAAATATCGTTAAGATAAAACAATAAAAAAAATTGTAAAGAAAAAAAGAAGCTAAAATAATAAAAAAATATAGATTACTGAAGGAAAAATATAAACATATTTATTAAAACTAAAAAGTGGATTCAAAAGCGCTGATTATGTATTTATGGACATTGTTTGGTTTTTATTTGCATATTTATATATTTTCTTTGTTAATTTATAAAATTAATGTTACGTTACACTTTTGATATATTTCCATTATTATTACATGAAATATAGGGTGAGATATTTAATTTTAGAATAAATTTCAACAATATTCTCTTGAGAGGTTTGATTTAATTACACAAATACCTCATATATTTTACTTTTTACTTTTGTCTTATGAGAGTGGGTTTTTCAATTAGAAAGGGATTTTTTTTTTTTTTTTGTATTTTTCATATGGAGGTGGGTTTCAAATTAATCATTGAGAGGGATAAGTCGTAACAAATGCATGTTACTATTTTTCTTTTTTAACAATTCTAATATTGAATGAATGGTCGACCAGATTTTTTTATAATTTTTAAAAATTAGAAAATAAAAAAATAAAATAACAAAATTACCGTAAAAAAAATTCAAAACTTTGATTAAAAAAACATTTATGAAAAAAATTATAATTTTTATTAAAAAAATGTATTACAACTTTGAAGTCATAAAAACAAAAAAAAAATTATACTAAAGTCGTAAAATTATTTACGACTTCTGTTAAAAAATAGTTTTAATACTTATTACTACTTATCTTTTTCAGTAATTAATTTGAAACACACTATCATGTGAAAAATTTAAAAAATAAAATAAAATATCCTTTCGGGTAAAAGAGCCGCAGGAGTGTTGGCTTAAGGTTTGAAAGAGTTCAAACATATAAGAATATGTTAATGTAATATTTTCTAACATAAAAAAAGATTAATGTAAAAAAATAAAAAAGGATGAGATTATTTGTAATTACACCAAAGAAAAAATGGTTATAATTTGCTCTAAAATAATATAGGTTAAATTACATTTTATAATTATTTGTTTAATAAAAAATACACATAATTATTATATCAAATTCTTTGATGACATGCGAAGTGAATGACATGCTACATTGTCATCAATTAAAGGCTGTTACATGAGAACATGAGCTAAAGCAAAAAAAATCAACTTTAACTAAAATGAAAAGACTAAAATAAAAAATACCTTACAAAAGTTCAAAAAATTATTCAAACCTAAATACCAAATCTTTAGGGTCTCTTGTTTAGAGTGTGAATGTGATGATGAGTACCGAGTAAGGGGCATTATGGCCAACACAAAAAGGTAGTAAGAAAACAAGCAGCTGTATGCTTGGGGTTTTGTGTTGTGTTGTGCAAGAGTGAAGAGTGAAGAGTGAAGTAACAAAACAAAAAGAGCTGAGGGAAAGTCGTGGGAACGAAGAAGCCAACAAAGACAGACCAGGGAGAAAAGGAAAAAGCCCTTATGCTTTTTTGGGTTTGTTTCTCACCAGCTTGAGTTGTTTAGGTTTGTGCAAAGAACAAAACTTTGCTCACTTTTCCATTTCCTTTGCACCTTTCAATCTTCTTTTTACTTTTAATTTCTTTTTTATGTAAGATTCTGGTATATATATTATACAAAAAGAGAAATATACCAGCAAGTTCATACCACCAAGTATGAATGACATCATTCCAACGTGAAGCTTTCAACTTCATTCACTTAATGCTATTTAGCACATTATATCCTTTTGGAAAATTCAAGATGGCAAATGGCTAAAAAAAGGATTTTTTTAATAACCAAATATTCTTCTTGTGGTCTTAGGCCAAGTGCTTTCCTCGCTTTACTCAATTTCCTCGAGAATAAATTCTCCAATCTTATTCTCTGTGTGTTACAAAGTAAAATACTTACCTTGGCTCCTTCTCTGCATTTTGTGCTACATTGGTTGTGGATTCTTGTTCATAAAAGGGTTAAGACTTTTTTTTAAAGAAGATTTTTTGGCTCCTTATGTTTCAATCTCCTTTTCTTGAGTGCCTTTCACTTTCTTTCAATTTTCAACGAGGTTTTGGCTAGTGTTGTAAGCAGGGTAGCTGATGCAGATTCATTGATATTATTCTTTTCCTTTGCCACCCTCACATTTGGTTACAAATAGAGATTGCTGATGTTGGTGCTCTTCGTTGTGGCAGAAGCTCATCTTTAGCATTGTGGCAGTGACCTGAGTGAGCATCTAGCTGTTTGAGTAGAAAATATGAGCTATAGTGGCTCCTCAATGAGTTCTGGTCAGTTTTGTGATTCCATATTTCCATGCCATCTTCATTGCCCTACATAAACACTACAATTGTTGATTTACTAGTGAACCTTTCTAACAACTATATTATCGTCTAGGGTTTCTGGCATTTTTTAAATGAACTTTATTGCTGCCATGTTTCAGGTAGTGGATCTTCTAGAAGGACATTTGAGTTTGGAAGGACTCATGTGGTCAGACCTAAAGGGAAACATCAGGCAACTATAGTTTGGCTACATGGCCTTGGTGATAATGGCTCAAGGTACATTGATAACAATATAACATGAACATCTTATGCAGTCCATGGTTTAATGAGGAATACTATCTTTATTAGAATTGGAATACATAAGGAGATTTAATTAAGGGAAAAGTTTTTTTCTTTTTGAGCTGGTTGGCAAATGGAATTACAAGTTTATATTTTGAAAAACTGATTGTACTCACAGCAATAAACTGCCATGTATTTTCTCAATGTCTGTCCTTGTCAATTTTTGCATGGTTGAACAGTTTGGAATTGGTGATGTTTGGAATTTAATATTTGTATAGGATTATTCCTTTTTTATTGGCTAACTTAGTTGAGTGGATACCTTCTCCTCATGCTTGAGAATATGCCTTCAATGAAATGGTGGTGGTGGATGTGTTTTCATTTAATAAATTTAATGGAGGGAGTAAGGGAATGTCAATATCTTGTCCTATCTTGGTGATGTTTTTTTATTAAATAAGTTCCTAGACTCCATATCCTCTTTCGGAAGATTCTTGCCAATTTGATTTGGTGGGATGACACAAAGGTACTGCCAACCAAAAAAGTACTATAAAATTCATTTTATTTCATCTTCTAGCTTGAAAGTTTGCAGTAAAGGTAACCTTGACTCTAAGTTTTTATATGCCAAAAAATAGAAAGGGGACCACGTCACTAGCTATGTTGTTACCAAAACTTAAAGGAATGTAAATACTAATCACCAAAGGATACATATAGACCCAATGCTTAAGTAATAAACTCTTGATTTTCATAATTTTGAAATCAGGTTGATTAGTGCTTATATTCATATAGTACAAATTATGCCATTTATTAATACGTGGTCCCAAAATTAGATAGGGGTGATATAATTCTAATGTGTATTTAATCTGTACTAGCAAAACTCTTGGCCCATAAATAGTTCTAATATTTTTTTTACTTTAACTTGTTTGTATAGCTAGTTGACAAGTTCCAGATTAGCCTATGGTGAATAAAATGGATTTTATTTTGTTTTGCAGCTGGTCCCAACTCTTGGAAACTCTTCCTCTTCCAAATGTAAGAATAAGCATACTTTGTCATTTTTTCAGTAGCTACTGCACATCTGATGGTGCACCACATGCTAGTATGCAATATTTGGAAAGCACGTGTACTTGATAATCAGTTGCCATTTATTTTCTTGAAATTTATGTTGCAGATTAAATGGATTTGCCCAACTGCTCCTACACGGCCTGTAGCCTTATTTGGTGGATTTCCTTGCACTGCTTGTAAGATCCAATGCTTGAAATTCTACATTGTTCACTTGAAAACACCATTGTTCTTTTACCATTTTCTTTTTTACTACAAAATTTGCTTCTACACTGCAGTGATATATGTAGTTTTCTTTGCTAACTTACTGTATATACAATGTAGAACTAAAATGTCAACTTTTTATTAACTGTCAAGAATAGTCTAATTTGATTGAGGCATCTCTACCAGGGTTTGATGCTGGGGAGATTTCAGAAGATGCTCCTATTGATTTGGAGGGGTTAGATGCTTCTGCAGCACACGTTGCCAATCTTTTGTCAACAGAGCCTCCAAATAGTAGGTTTTCCATGATCACTTAAGAAACTCATTGATATCATCTGCCATACGTTTTTTGCTTATGGGTATGATTAACTACAGGAAAGGATACTCTTGTATGACATGATAGGTCATGTACAAGTTTTATATGTGTCTTTCTCCTTATTAATTTTTATAGGGCCCCACTTATTTAATATCTATCATGAGAGAGATTGATACAAAACTTGCACATGATCTTTTCATGTGAATTTTGAACATGAGAGGATCCATTCCCAATTCACCACATTAACTAAATTGGTAATAGGAAATGTCCTAATAGAAACTGTTATATAATACATTCAGAATACATCTCCCTACAAATTGTTGCTAATTTTTAATCTGTTTCTCCTCAGCCTTATGTGACTGGGTACATGAAGTAAGCTATTGCTTATGTTAATGTAGAGTGAAATCAAAGGGTTCTCCTATATTTCAAGTGTTCAATGAAATTATAAAACAAGATTTGAAAATTATTGAAGCAATCATGTTTATGTTCTAAATTATTTTTTTATAGATTCCGTTTAAAAATTCAATATAGTATTATAGTTGTCCTGTAGAGGAATTCATTCTATTGATTATCCTTTGGCAAGTATTCATACTGTGAGTACTGGCTAAATACATGCATACTTGTTTGAGACTTCGGGAAAAAGAGAGAACGTTTTTGTTAAGAAAAACAACATATTTTGTCTTTTCACTGTTTCCTTGTTTGTATTTAATAGAACAATAAGCACCACAAGAACTTGTTTACATGTATGCTTTAGTAGCAACAGGAAAATTATTCTCTAATTTCTATTCAGCTGCACAGAATTTTGTATGATGGTATAACAAGAAAAAATTGCAAGCTTACAAGTCCGTAAAGCTTTACTGAGCCTTTGCAATAACCTTCCACATTTGCTATCAATAAGGTTTTTAGGTTTATATACTTCTGCATATTGAGTGAAGTGATTGAAGTTCTATTTAGTAAATTAATAAATTAGAGCAAAGCCAGTCATTACATTTATATTGTATTCATGGGAATGTTTTAACTTTTAACTAGACTCAAGTTGCTAGTAATTTGACTTAACTAATACTGTTTACTGTACAGTCAAACTTGGTATCGGGGGCTTCAGTATGGGTGCTGCAACTGCACTTTACTCAGCTACATGCCATATTTTGGGGCACTATGGGAATGGAAACATTTACCCTATCAACTTAAGTGCTATTGTTTCTTTAAGTGGCTGGCTTCCTTGTTCAAGGTTTGGTTTCTACCATTTGTCATAGTGAATATGTAAAGAGCTATACATTATATATTCCACTCAGAAGCTTCTAATTGACCCAGGACTTTGAAAAACCAAATTGAACAATCACGCGATGGCATAAGGCGTGCAGCATTGTTGCCCTTGTTTCTCTGCCATGGAAGAGGTATTCATAAGTTCTATCATTTATCATTATCATTATAGCTGAAAATTTAAATTGTTATTATTGGGAATCTTTTCCTTTCCAGATTCCACTCAATGGCCTGTGCACTACTTTTGTTTTTTAATCAATATTTCAGAATTAAACTTCTTTCTTGATACATGTATATCAAAGTTGAGATACTAGATTTATGCTTTCTCTGTTCAATAATCTGTAGTTCTGTCTGGTCAATAATGCCTTGTAGGAGTCACTGGTCAAGACTCTTGACTGGGGAAGTGAACAGTTTTCTTTTCTCATGTGTAGAATTCCTTGTTTTAGTTTGTACGGATTTATCACATGTTGCAATTACCAGTCTGAAATTTCATTGATTCTTTTATTCACCTTGTTAAGATCTTCATTTGGTTAAACTGTCTGACTATTTTTCTGGTTTCTGTGAATTATCTGAACTTCTAACAAAATTTTAGTTCATTCTTCATTCAAGTTTGTACTAGTAGCCAAAATATTACATCTTCAGTCATGCAGGACTAACCTGATTTTATTCCTGCTCAATACCTAAATTGTTTTTGCAGGTGATGATGTGGTTGCATATGAACATGGAGAGAGGTCTGCAGTGACCTTGAGTTCATCAGGATTCCAGAATCTTATATTTAGGAGCTACAACGGGTATTCTTCTTTGTTCTGCAAATGTTATCACTTATATTTGTGGATGAAATTAGTCTGATGAATTATATATTCCTGCTTTGCAGATTGGGCCACTATACAGTCCCCGAAGAGACAGATGAAGTTTGCAGGTGGCTAACTGCAAATTTGGGACTGGAGGGGTTTCGGTTGAATTAGAGTAAAGCTCAACAAGGTCATAGATTATAAAACCTTAGTTTTAGGCAATGAAAAGAGGGGCTATAGAATACATAGTGGTGTGGTGGGGTGGGGTGGGGTATATTGGTAATGGTATAGCCGCTTTGTTCTCTCTCTTATATTCTCATTGTACTAAATAAATGTTTTTTGATCCAAGGGTCACTCACTATCTTTATTGCTTTGGGATTTGGTGGGAATGCTTTGGTGGAAGGACATGGATAGTTTCCTTTGCATCCAGCAAATTTTGTTTATTTCATTCGGGCATGGATATGTATGTTGCTTTCTGTATTCATATTGTCTAAATAAAGTCAAATTTTAGTAAGTCATATTTATCAATATTGCCTATGTGATTTCATTATAGATATAGAACAGCAAAAACCTATGGTTGCTGGGGGCATGTGAATGGTGACAATGTTGTTTCTGTAAAACGTCCGCAAAACAATTTGGACCCTGCCTCTCTATTCTTGAGAAGGTTCTTCAACAAATGCTTACTTTCCTATAGTTGTTAGTTATGTCTGGATTTAAAGTTTGTAAAAATGAACTTTATTTTGGGAATTGAGTTTGCGAAATTTATCCTCTCTTTACTTTAACTTCAATATAAGTTTTTTTTTTTTTGTTTTATTTTACTTCTTGAATGGATGTTGGAACCTCTCAACTGAAAATCAAACATATTCAATAGGGTTTTTATTTGAAATTAAATATTTGGTTTCATGATGGAGATTTTTTTTTTTTTTTTTTTTGTGAATCATGGGGCAAAAGCCCCTGAGAAGAAATAAGATTAAAACCCACGAAGGAAAACAATCATGACTATTACATAAGCTAAAATCGAAAAATAAAGAAAAGATGGAGTAATGGGATCTATTCAATTAGGATTTCAAATGATTTTAAAAGATTTTTCTTTAAAAGATTTGAGGTATTTAATCAAGATTTTAAAATAATAGAAATAAGTCTTGTGTTATTTAATCAAGACTATTAGGATTTTTTAAGGAATCCAATAAAATCTAGTGGTATTCAATTAAGATTTTTTATAACTTAAAAAAAGTTTTTAATATTAAAAAATTTACAAATTTCAATGATTTTTTTTCTTGGGATGGATTTTAATGAATTTTATGAGATTTTTTAGTAAAAAACTCACATTAAACAATCCCACAAAAATTCTTAAAATTTTATGAGACTTTCTTTCTTTTCCTCTCAATTTACATGTTTTTCTTTTTACATTTTATATAATCTCTTGTCTCTTTGTTAAAAGCGGTAGATATTCATAATTTTTTTTTTTACTTTTTTGATTCATGGACAACATACCGTCAAACATGTAATGTGAGAGATCTTCACAATTCTTCGAATTGTAGACATTTTGATTACATGTTTATTTTAACGAACGTGAGAAGTTGACTCATGTATAAGTGAATAAATATACAAATGATTTTTTTTACATGAGTTGATACATCTATAAATGGGATTTGAAACAATTGTCGAACATGCTTTTTGTTTGGTGAGATTGTTATTGTGAAAATGATTACAAGTATCTATGCTACTAACGGACATTGTAACATGATTGATGATTGAAAAGAAAATTGATTGGTTATGTAGCAAGCTTAGGAATCTTTGTATATGATGATTTTATTTAAAGTGTTAAGTGAGAAAAAAATCATAGATATTTATCAATAATTTTGAATGTTTTAAAAAATTCACAAATTTTTTTTAAATCTTAAAAATTCATAATATTCTTTCAAATCTTATGAATTCATATTTTATAAATTCATTAAATTTCAAATTACAAAATCCTAATAATAAAAATCTTTTAAAAAATCTTAAAAGTCATTATATTCTTACAATTTTTTAAAAAAAATTTACATAATTTTTTTTATACCAAAATAATCTTTTAAAATTCTAATCCAATATACTCCTAAAAATCAAGAGACAAGTCAATCTCTCATAGAGAATATGCCACTTGATTTGCTTTTCGGAGCACATGTCTCCATACCTAAATTAAGTGTAATTGAATATAAGACATTAATGTTTGGGATAAATCAATGTCAACAATGTTAAATGACAAGGAAGTTATTTATATAAATGCATTATGAACCCATGTGTTTACGTATTATTGAATATATATATTAAATTAAAAAAATGAAAAATAAGAACTTTAATGGAAATCAAAGATGGTTGGTGTTATATACAAATTCGTAGTCTACACAAAAAAACACAAATTCATAGTGAAAATGAATATATGTAATAGTCTTCTCTAACAAAACAATTGAAGCATAGTAGCATACCACCCACTATAAATTTAGGCATGAAATCTTCTATTTTTAAACAAGGTTGCAATATGGTTGGGTTTTTTTTTTTTTATAATCATTTTTTAGCTGCAAACTTCAATGGGCTCATCGGTATTGATGGAAACTAAAAAAGAAACGGGAATTGGGCTATTTATGATATCGTGTTAGTTTTGATAAAAAAAAATATTGGACTTAGGTATTTATATCCTCATTCTCACTGTTGTTCAGATACTTCCTATTATTATATTTTGAAAATTCTGAAATATAAATTTACATTTGATTTTTTTAAAATGTATTGAATGGTGCAGAATGCAATAATGGGATGCAGGATACAATAACCCTGGGCTAATAATAGTGGGGTTTTCCCTTCTGCTGGTCGCTTGCATTCCGGAGAACTCAATCCATAATGCAAGTACATTTAAGATTGGACAATTACATTTTGGATTGGACTTTTTTATTATTCTTTTTATCAAAAAGTCCTTTAAAAAAACTGGTAAAAACATTTTTTTTTAAATAAAATAAATTAAACAAACATACATTTTATTTAAGCATACGTTTTCTCCAAAATATTTAAAATTTATTATAAGTCATTCTATTTATCGGAAGTAAAATTATTCAATCCTATATATATATATATATATATATATATATAATAAGTCACAAACAATTCACATAAAGTCAAAATACATATGCATTATCTTAATTAATTAAATAGCAAAATAATTGTCACATAATTACCTTTTAAACATATTTTAATTTTTCTAAAAAAATGAGTTTTTAGTAACATTAAATTTTGAAATTTGTATTTATCATATTTTTCAATAATTTATGCAAAACTTGTAAATTAAAATTTTCAATCCCTTTGTTTTTATTTATATTATATAAAATAATACAAACTAGTTGAAGTGATATAAAAATATTCTATAAATTTCATAACATCCTTGCTTTTAATTGTTTATTTATTTGTATGCAATAAATAAAATTTAAGTTACTATGTTGTTTGCAAAAATAAATATAAAATAAGTTAAAAATAATTAGATTAAATTATTTGTCGTTCATGTTAATTTTGGTTACTTTAATTTTTTTTCTGAATATAGTAATCATTAAAAACAGAGATTTTGAATGAATTAACTTCTTCTCTATCAAGGACCTCAGAAAACATGATGAAAAATTAACTAATTCATGTATATTATTCGAAATTGAGCTATCCAGCGACTAATCTATTTCCTTTGAGAGTTATGTATATAAATTACTCATTTAATCTCATTTTGAAATTATTTTAATTTTCAGACCAATGTTACATCTGTAATCATATATATACAAATTATATTTGACATTATATAAAAACCACATATATAACATTTTAGGTAGTTTTTGGTATATTTGAGAGTTGAGAAATGTTATTTTAAGCTCATGATATTTCAAGTAATTTTGGTAGAAAACTGTGTAAAATCAAAGAAGATGGACATTTGGGGACTCTCAGAGCATATTGATTATAAAAGATATTGGAGGTCTAAAAAGTAAAAGAAAAGAGAAAACTTTTATCATTCTGATGACGTCACTCACATCTTTCTACCAACTCACGTGCATGCAACGAAAAAAAAAACGAATTATATATGTACGTAATTCTAATAATACATATATACATTTTATTCAAAGATTATATTTTTCAATATTTGCAATTGGTTAATTTTGTGTGTGTTGTACTAAAAAAAGGTTGTGCGTATATAACACCGACGAAGACAAATTTGGAAACAGTTAAACTACTGTATGTATCACATACAAAAATTTCTTGCTTTTTACATGATATTACGATTTGTGAAATTAGACTTTTTCTTAAAATAAAGTGCATGCAATGTCTTTGTTGCTTTATCTATTTGCCAGGTACAAATAGATGATATGTAAATTTTAGAAGTCCACGTACGCATGTATGTAGTAAAGTAGCTAGGTTAATTTTCAAAGGTCTTAATTTATATATATAATTTGCAATTTTAAATTAGTTGATGTGTACCAATTGAGAATCATATATATATATATATATATATATCTGTTGGTAGTGTATATAATAATGAGATTAAATGAAAAGATAAAGTAAAGAGTAGAAGTATACGTTAGGCGTCCATGGGTTTGGTCATATGGTCATGCATGGAAGCATTTCCCAATAAGAGAATCGAATCAGTACTCTCTCCCTCTCCTTTCTTTTTGCTTTCACAGCCTTCTTTACCATTCCCCAAGAAAAATGGTGGGTGATTTCTATTAGTTTTAAGATTTTCCTTCTTTTTATTTTGTTGGGGGTTTTCGTGCTATATGTTTTTTTTCCCTCTTTGCTATGGCTAATTCTTCCCCTTTAAAAAGAGTGAGAGAATATGCGATGCGATATGAGGAAGGAAAAGAACATGACAGCGAAAAAGCCATATCAGTGTAACGAAGGGGGAAAAAAAGAAAAAGAAAAGCTAGATGGTCAAAATTTGAACCTCGAAGACTTCTCTTCCATCATCATCAACTTCGACTATCTTTATCGAAACTCTACCAAGTTTTGCTCCTTTCTTTGATTTTTGAACTATTCCTTCAATTCCAATCAACATTTAGTCATCAATGAGAATCGTTTTTCTCTTTCACTAAGTGGTATCGTAGTAGGGCAATAATAATTGAAACCAAGGACGTTCCTTGAAGTAATGGCCATGCAACTTTTACTTTAACATCGCCTACGTCTTGGAGATATACATAATTTTACCCTCTAGATCCTCAGCATCTGACATGCACGAGTGATCCTGATTTTTTATTTTCAGTTTAATAATATACACATAAACACAGTTTTTTATGTTCGCGGTCCAAAATCTCGTCGCCACTATCATCAATAAAATCGTTCTTCATATTCTGTGGTTGGGACAAATTAAAGGGTCTTTATGTGTTACAAACAATTCTCCAAACATGAATTACTATTCGGGACCACTTTAAAGAGTAGGATTAGTAGCTCAATATTTGCTTAATTAACTGACATCTATATAACCCCCAACATGATTATAAACCTTTTTTTCATATCTTCGTTGTGTTTAATGATTTTATAGTACGTTGGGAAATGGGAACAAACGCCTAAAATTAATTTAATTAATTAGGTTGGTAAAGGAGGATTGGAAATTAATTATGTAGACATTTTACATTCCATGATCTTGATCATTAATTAGGTTAGTAAGTTGGACAGTAAATATAGTACAAGATTTACGTGTAGTAGGTAGCTAGGCCAAATGTTCACGTAAATATAAAAAATATTAAAAAGAAGAACATTACATAACAATAAGGTTATGTGATATTATAATCCTTTTGACTTATGCCCAAAAGAAATTAAGTCCAAAGTACAAAAGAGGAATATTCAAAATTGAAAAGCAGCACCGATTTTTATCATATAGTTTGTGACGACCCTTATAACTCCCGGCCAGGTTCTGAAAGTATAATATTGAAAGTAAGACATGACGCCTCCTTGGCAATTATTTATGAATATGGGAATAAGCTGGGCCACTGCGCACTGGGGTCAACAATCTATGATCTTAAGGTTTTCCCTTGAAGTGTGAGGAATATTCATTTTGTCTGGTGATAAACAATGAATTTCGTTCCTTCTTATCCAATCCTCTCATTGATCAATAACATCAAAAAGAGGAAAATTAAAAAAAAAAAAAAAGGAAGAAGAAGAGGATGCACTTGGAGACCATGTGGTGATCGTAAGGTAAATTCTTTTCCCCGCCACTTTCACTATAACTGAGGGTCCAATTAACACATATCCACAGTCAAAAAGGTCTTTTGCTATCATTTATGGACTACAAGATTTAAAAGATAGGGTATGGGCAATGGGCATTGTGGTGTTTAGAGGTTACAATGCATGCTAATTTTTGCTTTTTGTGGGGACAAAAAAGAACAGCTTGACAAAGTTGAACAAAATCAACAAATTAGTTATAATTTCCGTAGTCAATTTTTATTTTTTTACGTGCATGATGAATTTGGCATGTTGCTATTATAACATTCTCTTTTCTTAGTATATACTATCTCTCTGTTCCTCTTTATCTGCCTTAAAAAATACAATAAATTTTATTGATTTTAATAAAATAATTGTAGAATTTTTTATTCCATTCATTTCTCTTTTCATTCTACAATAAATACATGTGTGTAAATTAATTAAAAATAAAAAAAAATACAAATACAAGTATAATTGATAAAAAATAATTAACATGATCTTAAATTTTACAAACCACAAATAAATAAGAATAAAAATTCTCTCAAAATATATTTTTTATATGTAAAATACACACTCTAATCAGTGATATGTGTGTACTTGGCATCTCCAGAAACCCTAAAAAATACTATTGTGCCAATTATGACATTCTCATACCTTTTATTTATTATACAATTAATAATGAATATATATGGTGTGTATGGAGTGGCACTTCGAAAATTCCTTTTACCCTTTTCCCAAATTTAGTTTATGATGATATCACATTGGGTTGAAGGAAGCAAAAAAGAAGCACCGGTTGCCCAGCCTGCGCACTGGCTAGCTAGTTACTTCGATCTGCCCGATTTTCGAGGCCTTAATGGACAGTATATAAACCACCTCAGCCTCTTCACTCATCTCCACCACAAACCACAATTAAACAACACACTCTCCTTATTCAACTTGTGGAGCTACTTCCACCCACTATCTACCTTCATTTTATTTTCAGTCTCCAAACTCCAAAGGTGAATATCATTAATTCCTTCCCTAGTTCATTTTTTTTTCTTTTCCATTTTTAATTCTCGATCGTCTCTAGCTTTTCCCATGCATACGTTTCCTTGCTCATCACTTTGACATTTGTTTAAGTTAATAAAAACATAGGAGTAAACTTATATGCACCTCCAAGTGATTTAACTTATTTCTAAAATAAAATTCATTATGATGAATTATATATTGAGGTGAAATTCTAATTCTGATTAGATGATGGTCACATGAGAAATTGTATGATTCCTGATTTATATATATATATAAAATAAAAGTAGTTAACGATCTTATTTTTTTTCTCCATTTTGCTTTTTTAATTGTCAAATCATATCATGTAGTTTTTTTTTCTCTTTTTCAAAATGTCAAGTAGCATTGAAGGGTATGCATTTTTATTCTAATTGCATTTAACTTTCGTTAAAAAATTAGTACTTCATGTACAATTGAGAATAATGAGTCTACTCTACATGTGCATGGTGGAATCTGGGAACTATGAAGGGAAAATGAACAGACCAGGAGATTGGAACTGCAGGACATGCAACCACCTGAACTTCCAGAGAAGAGAATCATGTCAGCGATGCGGGGAGCCGAGGAGTGGCGGCGGCGACTACGGTGGCGGCTTCGGTGGGGGCAGAGGCTCTTCCTCCTTTGGCGGATTCACCACTGGCCCGGATGTTCGCCCCGGTGACTGGTACTGCACCGTCGGAAACTGTGGAGCCCACAACTTTGCCAGCCGCTCCAGCTGCTTCAAGTGCGGTGCCCCCAAGGAGGACTCCTCCGCCGGCCCATTCGACGTCGACATGCCCCGAATGAGACCCTTCGGCTTTGGCGGCAGCGGCGGCGGCGGCTCCTCTGCTCGCCCTGGCTGGAAATCCGGTGACTGGATATGCACCAGGTCCTTATCACTTCATTTCATTTGTGTGCTCACGCAATATTTCACTAGAGTTGTTATGGTTCCCACACAAATTTAAGGGTTGCTTTTGAGTCAATAGTTTAATCAGTTTTAAGTTCCAACATACTTATTAAAAAAAAAAATATAGAGAAAGAGAAAGGTTTTCAATAACAATGTACTCCTCACTTGTTGCTTTATCTGATAGATAGGATATTAAAGGGAGCATTTCACAAAACGTACGTATATATATTATTTCACGAAAACTTTAAATAATTTTAACTATATTTTTTATTCAAATTATTATATCGATACATTATACATATAAAAATCACTATCACAGTATCACTTATGCTCATTTTTTAAACATTGGTTTCTTTTTATATTATTTAAGATTCGTGTTTTAAGTTAAGTTTATATTAAATTTTGTTACCAAAGAAATATTATAATTATACATTATATACGTTACAGATTTGTAATTAATTTGAATATTGAATAACTAACATATTATAGTTATCTCTATTAGAATGGTTTTTAAAAATAAAAAAGTGTGAGTAAATAAAAAGTAGTAATATTCACCAAAAAAATAAAAATAAAACAGTAGTAATGATATTAATGGAGTGTGAATAAAATGTTGCAGGTCAGGATGCAACGAGCATAACTTCGCCAATAGAATGGAGTGCTACCGATGCAATGCACCGAGGGACTCCAGTAGTGCCAGGTCTCCCTATTCATCGTAGAGTTCCTGATCATTTGATGTGGTAATTGTAATAATCTATATATATCTTCTTGCATATATAATTAGCTATCTAATTAATTTCACCATGCTAGCTGTATATATAATTAAATATCATAGTGTAAATTAGAGTTACAAGCACTGATCACCCATTTCTTTTTCTCATTTACAGGTTTGCTGTCCAAGGAGAGAATCGAGAGGCTATCCCTATTTCCTAGTGATAGTTTACTTTTTTTTTTTTTTTTGTTCACTTGCTTCCATATGTTACTTTCTTCATCATCTCATGCGGATATTTATTTTTGCTTTTTTGATTTTCTTCCAGCTAGGAAGCTTTAGGTGAATTATGATTTTGAGGTTTTGTTGGCGCTGAGTGATTCTGGTATATGATGACTCAGCAGCTAGCCCATGTACTTTTATAAGTATCAACAATTTAATATGAGTACGTGTTAATGTGTTTCGAGAGGGGGCTAGCTTCTAAGCCTCATCATCACTATGATTTGGTGCAAAGATGTTCTTTATCTAATTCTCCGATATGTGTTCAGAAAAGATGCTCTTTGCTTCTGTCTTTCTCTCTTTAACTCTCAGATATACACATATATATAGCTTTATAGTGGGGACGACGTGGTCCAAGGAATAATTGATTCATAACTGTTGTCGTAAAAACTCTGTTATAACCCATGTTCTCTTTAATATAAGGACCACTGCGGGACGAAACCATCATAACAAAGTTCCCTAGTAGTTTGCGTATAAACATGTGTATGCTGCATGCATGTATGTGATATTTACTCTTTAAAAAGAATTGAACGCACGCGGTTTCTCATTTGAAATCAAGAATAAAGAGGTGAAAAATTCACAGCTAGCATATATCGCTGTTACATTAATGTAACCATAGGTCAAGCCAAAACTCAACAATATGATGCTTTCATTTTTGTTTCTTTGGAGAATTTAATACTTTAGACGATGGAGATCGAACATAGAAAAGGAACAGCCAGCTGAAAGTTCTAAAACCTATGTTGAAGAAATTATAGTACCACCGTTTTCCTGAACGTTTAGCTAGAAATGGTCACATGGCATTGGTTTGGTAGCAGGGAAAAGGAAACCAAATTAAAACTGAAAGCTTAGTGAGTTAAGTGAAATAGTATGTTTTGATGAATCAATCTCAATCATTAATTTTAATTTTAATCCTACGGTGCAGATGGGTTGAATTGGACACTCTCTAATTCTTCCCAAAAACAAAAAATTCCAAATTTAAAAAGTGGACAGAATTTAAAATTAGTAAAAAATAATGGAAGAAATATATAATTAGTTAGAATGTTGTGCATAAAAAATCTAAACAAGTGAGCAGTCTGACTTTTAATGCATTTATTGTAATTTTATTGGGGACATAGAATGAGTTTGTTTAACTGTATTTTTAGTTGCATTGGAGTTATTTAAACTAAGTCTAAGAATAATTATGTAATGTCCAAAACCTTCAGAAAAATAAAATAACAAAAGCGATATATTAATTATATTGATGATCAATATGCATGTGACATTATATTTGATATTTACACGCCCGCACGCGCATTATACGTGCGCATATATATATATATATATATATAAACAATTTAAGATAATATATAGTTTTCGCTTAAAAAATAATATATAATTTAATAATAACACATTTACTTTATTATAATAAATATTTTAATTAAATAAAGTGATTTAATAAAGTATTATTAATATTTTGAATGATGTGAAGCTTTGTAAAATTTACATATTTTCCAATACAAAATTGATAAAATTTATTGTTTGTAACTTTATCGAGATTATACTAAGTGTCAATTAATCACACTTCTCTTCGTTGGAAGATCAATTCAAATTTTTAATTTTAGAATCTTTATAATATTATTTAAATTTATAGATATTATTTTTATTTTGGAGACTTGTTTTCTATTATAAATTTATGATGTAACGTGTATAAAAAAGGGTCTCTCTGAAAAGAGAAGACACGCCATCCAAGTGAGCAGAAGTTCATGTATGTAATGGAAAGAATATTTCAAGTTTGTCTAAAAAACTTTAAATGAGAGAAAGTTTGTCTTTTTAATGTTATTCAAGATAATAAATATTTATTGGGATGTTCTTGTGGACTTAGACGAGAAGTGATGGATTATATTAAATTTGTTTCTTCAGCTATTTCTACTTATGGTGTTGTTGTTTTGAGAGTATTTTATCAAATATCTTTTGAGCCTATGAGTAATTTTGTTAAAAAACTTATAATATTTGTACTAACAAATCAATTTTTATTAGAAGAAATTGAAGAACTTTAATTTATAACTATATTTTTCCTATTATTGTAATACAATTTTCCTACTTTAGAAAGGGGAAAACCTTTGAAAGTTAATTTTTTTATAAATATATTTTAGTTATTATATTTTTCATTTTTTCTTGTTTTTAGTCCCCAAGTTCTATATGGTTTAATTTAATTTTTGTATTTTATTAAAAACATATTTTTAATCTTTCGGCATATATTTTTCACAAATGATGTTAGTTCTTGGGAACGGAGTTATTGTTGATTATTGCTTTCAACAACATTTTGTCCTATACGCACATTCCTTTCATTTTAGTTGTGAAGATTAAAGTTGTGGGTTTCAAACCATAACTCCTATGTACAAATATCGATAAAAAAATCATGAGAATTTATAAATCTGCAACACGAATGGTTGAAAAATGAAGGTGAAAACAAAGACATAAATGAAATAGTTGAAAATTAAAATTTGACGTATTTGGAAAGACATTTTAATAACTTCTTTTTTAAAAAAAAAAAATTCATGTCATTGTATTGAATTTTTTTTAAAAAAAATCCTCAGAGTCAATTCTAATTGACAAAATTAATGTCTTCAGTGAAGAGAAGAGTATGTACGAAAGGATTAAAACATTTTCTTAATAAAGTATGGAGACTAAATTGGACTAAAAGTGCGTATTTTTTCCTTTTTTTTTTCTTAATTGATTAATTTTTTGTTAGATACTTATTTTTTTTGTAAATTGAAAGTTTGTATTCCATCCCCATAATACTACGTTTATAAAATTTCCTTCTCGGTCACACATGTTCATAAATTTTCAAAATGGAAATAAAAACTATTTAAATATGATAAAAGAAAATTCAATTATTTAATCAGTAACTTAGATTTTTCTTATACCCCAGCTTTATTTATTGATCTATATCTTTTTTTAGTAGCGTTATTGGTGCTCAAGTCTGATAATCCAATACTATATCATTTCTCCAACAATCCATCAGAAATAGCTTAATTAAAGTTCCTTCCCATTGAAAAAGAAAAACGATTCGATGTTAAGATTCTACGAAAGGCATTTAAAAGCTTTGATTGGTTGAACAAGAACTCCTTTGACACTAAAGTAGTGCTTATCTTCTATTAATAAAATACCATTTTTCTTCTTTATTGATCAACGGAGGGGGTTTAATCACCTTGCTTAATTAATTAAAACCAAGCATCATGGTTTTTAAAGCTAGATCAAGAATAACTAAAAATTTTAAAGCATCAATTGACATAGGATTCCGAAACTTTACAAGCTTATGATACATTTCATGGATTTCCCCATTGACATCCTGGGTTACGTTTAACAGCAACACTCATTGGTCAAAAGTAACCACACTTCATTAGTGTCTGCTACTACACTCCATTATATAGCTTTTAACAAGATTCTTTAAATTCACTTTAATCTAAGCTTTATGTTACTTCATATGCTTTGTTCAATCATGTGCTTTGGTGAAGTACCTCCCGCTCGCTTGCTCAATAATGTGCTTTGGGGTTCCAACTATGCAATTGAGGTTTGAGCCATTTTTAGTACATTGCATATTCCCTATCATAACATCAAGGCTTAAATCACAATCTCAACTCCAAAAAATCGGTCGATAAAATTCATGGGGAGAGATTTAATAATTAAGCTATTTTTAATTAATTTTCAACCATTCAACATTTAAGGAGTTTTCTTCTTTTCATTATTTAAGTTATTAAGCATAATTATAATTATTGTGGAGCTCAAGTATGGAAATGAAGTCAACTAAAAATAGACAAATTCAACAACATATAAAAAAATAAAGATCCATAAATTTAATGATTTAAGATTTTGAATCAAAGTGTGATAACCTGATGAATAAAAATCTCTTTGATGTTTTATTGTTGAGTTATTCAATAATTATTTCTCACCACAAACACAAAAATAATATGCATGCACATGCTTTTTTTAATTGTTTTTTGTTTTGTTTTTTTTTTTTTTTGTATTTTGACCAGTGTTTGTGTGCTACTTTGTTGGTTTCATGCCAATCTAACAAAGACAAGACCTAAGAAAGACCCTTGCTCAAGAAAGCACAACAAAAACATCTTTAATCATGAGGATTTGTAATGTCAGTTGGGTCCCAAATACCATCAAAACTAAACCTGTGCTGGTTGAAAACCCTATACTGTGGCAGTCAAGATTAGCAAAAACAAGAGGACTTTTTATCCAATTCAATGAACGAAAAAAATGAGATACACTTTCAAAAGCTTTAGTTTCCCTTTTCCTTTCTTTTCAACCCAAGCAAGCATGTTTAAAGGTTTCCCTTTCTTTCCTTTGAAATAAATGGTTTTAGCTTTGGTTAACATGCAGGTCAAACACACATCCTCTCCCAAAGTTATATAATTGAGATCGATATATGTGCTACGTGGGAAATAACTAGGGATCTACGCGCAAAGCCTTTTTTTTAAATAAAAAAAAACCATTTTAACATCGATAAACACTTTTTTAATATCTTTGAAAATAACAAGACTGGATCACGAGTAATTAAATTAAAACATGGGTATAGTTAGAAGACAAATCATAACCAATGCTGTTAAGATATTGGTTAAGAAGTTAAAAAAGAAGAATTTTTTTATTTATTTTTATTGAGATTCACCATACACGTTAAAGGATGTAGGATGGGGCCGAGCTTGCAACTTATTTTTCACCATATACGTACTCAATTCAAAGTGTTTGAATGTTAATATGTTACTCCTATTTTATTTATAAAAGAGTAATCTTATACCTCTTAACCAATCATACCTCACATAATTATAAATATTCTATTTTATAATAAAATTAATGGTATATATTTACAGCGATTATTCCCTGTGATTCGAGTCTGAGTTGGCCGGACGACGACAACAACAGGAATGACCCCAAGAATGGGAAATTGACAGTGGGATGTTAATGGGACGAGAAGGGCATTTATTAAAAGAGTATTTACCGATTTAAGAAGTATTTCTTAGTAGATAGAGTTGGGTAATAACAATGGGCTATGGTATGTGGGCGGGCCCATTTAACTGACAGTATATGCGGGTTTCAGTCCAACTTTTATCAGCTTATTTAGGACAATTACTTCCTGCACCTTTAAACTTGATTCTTGCACCTTTTAAAGCTTTCGGAAAGGTTATTCCAAAATATAAAATTACATTCTGGATTTGCCTTTTTAGAATATAAATTTTAGCTTCCAGCAAGGCTAATCCAAAATATAATTTTACATCCGAGATTAGGTGTTGGAAGCAATTATGGGAGTGTAGGAAGAAACCAAACTTGTTTAAATGTAGATCTATAGGTTGACTCATTTAGTCCATGGGTTAAACATGATTGATTTGTGAGTAAATAGACTAATTTTTTTAATCAACATAATATTTGTAAAATTAAATAATTATTTATTTATAAAATAGTTTTATATTTTTATTTGATAGTAGTATTATACTATTATTTATATCATTATTCATGTTCGTATGTCCTAATATAAAAAATATATATTCTGTAAATTTCGTCTCCAAAATCACTGTTAGAGTTGCAATGGGATCGTATATTATTTATAATATCAACGTGTCAATCTTTTTAACATAAAATTATTTGTATTATTTATATTTAGTTGTCGAATTACTGTAATAATATAAAAATAATAATTACTAGAGTGAGATTTAAAAAATATTTTTAACATTTTTTAGACTTTTTTATCTAACCAGCAGGCTAGTCCGCCAACCCATGAACAAAACATGAGCCAGTGCACATCAATAATTTCATAGCCCATTTATTTTTCAAGTCAATCTTATCTGACCACTTACTTATGGGTCTGAGTTGGCCCGTATATCCATCCATCTCTACTTACAAATATTTATTAAAATATAAAATTTTAAAGAAGTAAAAACTAAACTAAAAATAAAAATAACAATTTTGAAATAAATATTTATACTCAAAACAACTAAAACAAATTACTACTTTATATATTATAAGAGCATTAGAGTAACTTTAAATTGTGAATATCCATAGGTATTTATGGATATTTTACTATTCACTCCTATCTAGTTAATAAAAGGTAATGGGTTTTACTTGTAGGTATCCACATATGTGGGTTTTTTTGGGCATCCCTTGTTTATTCTCTTATTCAAAGAATTAATTAAAATTCTATTTAGAGCCTCTAACAAAAAAAAAATACACTATAATTTTTCCACTTTGTTTTGTAGAGAGGACACGGTAAGGAAATTTGAGAGGAGGGAAAGTAAACAAAGAAGATATTATAAAGCTCTCTCGCTTGGTAATGTAAAAATAGAGGAGGAGAATAAAAAATGAGTTTTATTTAAGTGTTCGGATCAAATTTAATTTAATTTAATTAAGGATCTTGCTAAATACACGCACTGTTTGCTAAGTGCACTCCATTCCATCTCTTTTTATTTTTATTGTCAATTATAACCTTTAAACCATGATTTACACACCCCCACGCTGTTGTTATTTCTTTAAACCATGATTTACACAGCTTTCTTTAAACCCCCTTGTTTGCATGTCGTGGTTCTCTCACAATGACGTGCTTGTCTTCGTCTTCTGCAACCCCACCATGTAAACGGCATTCCCCATCACAGGTCATCATCAACTTTCTTCCTTCGCATGTAATTTTTTGGAAATGTGGTTCTGCAGTTCCGTTCACTGCACTCCTTGATTCCTCTCATCTGAAAGGACAGTTTTTGACCAAACATAATTTCTGTCGGTTAAATATTAAATCAATAGGTTTTTTACTTCACCGTCATTTTGCTTCAATATTAAGTACTAATTTATCAAAATATATCGAAGAATCGAGAAGCTACAGTGCATCGCCTAACACAGCCACAAGTTGCACCGCTTTCCTTCACCGACATCACCGTCATTTAGATTCTTAAAAATGAAGTTGTTAGCATTAAACATATTATTATTTTATTAGAATGAGTTGCCTATAAAAGGCAGCCATGTTCCGCACTCTTAAACGAGTGAATTCAATCAAAATCAGTTGAGAAAAGTTCAATTCTCTTCCTCCATAAAGTGTATCAGTGTGGCAATTTCATCTATTACCTCTCATTTTAGTTTCCGAAGTGCAAGTGTAAAGTGGGTTTTTTTTTTTCACTTATATCAATTTCAATTTTAATTTTGAGTGATGCAAAGCTAATTGTTTCTTCGAGTTTAAAGAGAAAACGCTTTTTATCCTTTCAATGAAAGGAAGAGGTGTAAAACAGGGTTTAAAAGAATAACACCAGCGTGGGGGTAAAAAAAGGATATAAGTGGCAAGAAAATCTTTATAGAGAAGGTAGGGGTGTACTTAGATCCAACCATACACTGGTTGGATAATGGGTTCTATTTTTTTAATAACCCAACTCAACTCTTAAAACATATCATATAATTAAATTTATTATATATAAATTAATTATTAAATAAAAACATTAATTTTTAACTGACATAATTTATTAAATTAAATTACTCATGATTTTTTTAAATTGTTATTTTATCTGTTCTAGTTTTGTTATTGTTTTTTCATTCTAATATAATATTTTATTTCTATATAAAATAAAAATATTGTATTAGTAATTGAAATTATTAGCAAAATTAAAATAAAATAAAATAAAATAAATAATAAGCTTTGAATTAAATAGTAGTAAAATAATTTTAATGGGTGGAATATGAATCAACAATGCATTATCCTTGGGGAAGAAATAATTAGTCTGAGTTAAAGCGCACAAACTTATCTTTAGAAAGAAAACACTCTCATTGTAGAGGTAAAATTACACTCCTCTCCCAAGATATGACAACTCATCAGCCAAAAAATCTCCGAACCTTCCAAACAGCTCTTGCTATCAAAAATAAGTTTTTATAAGAGAAAGAAGAAAAAATCGTAGAGAGAAAAAAAATCAAATTATCGTTATGCTCATGTGTTTTCTTCGAGAGGGGAGACAATAAATATATATAGACAATAAAATTATGAACTAACTTACAGGTATTAAAACAAACGTAATTAAAACAAAATTTTAGAAAAATAGAAAATCTGATTTTACTTAACAGATTCTAAAATAAATATTTTATTTTATAAAATAGAATTAATATAAGTAATATATATTTACAAATTTTAAATTATAAAAATATTTACTAACGGGGTGGGTAGGTCTCGCATGTAGAAGGAAAAGATTAACGAGATTGATGTGCTAGAAAATGTTCAAAGGTAATTGCCATGAACGGGTCTGTTCCAATAACTGTTGGATTATATACCGGGAAATTAGTATTATACTATTATTTAGAAAGTTTTCTTAAATTACATATATGAATTGAGTAGATTATTCATTTAATCACCGCTAGTATGTGAATGAAAGGGGCTATTTCAAATATTGGACGCATCGTTTGTCAAGCAATCAATTACTATTTATTAGTTGCTGAAGAAATATTTTCAAAACTGGGTAGAGGAATTGTCAAAAACTCCGACAATGCAAGTTTTTCTTTCCTTGAACAAATTAATGCGCTGTTCCCTTTGTATGGGATAGAGTAAAAAACTACATAATTATTTGCCTGTTGCTGAAATGTTTATGCATCTATGTTATTGTTTTATCATAAAACAACAAAAATATGTACTGGAAACAGAAGGATGCCAACTTTTAAGTTAGTATTCTAATATAACAACCACTTTGATGAATTGATTGATATCTAATAAATAATTTGGTAAGCCTCTTTCCCATCTACAAATCAACAAGCTCTCAATCAATTAAAAGGAACATAGTAAAATGAGATGGTAATAATTCTGGAAAAACTGAACTATATGTTCCAAAATGAATTTGGGAGGAAGGCATACAATTTTAACTTGTCAACATGAGTATCACTTATTTCAGCTTAGACTTGGATGAGTTCTTTAGTGGTCTTGCAGATGACCTGATAGGGGCTGACCTGACCACCTTCTTCACATCATACTTAACAGATGAGAAAGCACATATCATGGCGATCACCATTGTTGGGTAAACGTACACAGCTTTTGCAGGATCAGTATTTACTGGCTTTCCTAAAATCCCTTCTTTGACCAGCCCCCAAATTATAAGTAGGGACCCAAACATGCTCATTCTCCCGGGTTTTAGAATACCCACAAGTGCTCCGGCCACGGTGAAGTAGCTCCCTGCAAGAACCTGAAAACAATTGAAGTATTTTTTAGATGAAAAGTGGCAACAGAAACAGAAACCTAATGGAAAATGGAATCATGTGATACAATACAATTAATTTAAAAATCCACATGGCAGATGATGGTATATCCAATTGCACATAGACAAGAATAGCACGGAGTAATTATGGAGTATAGGAATTAAAAGCATCAAAATAAACATAGAAACAGAAACCCAATGGAAAAAGGAATCGTGTGATAAAATGCAATTAATTGAAAAATCCACAAGGCAAATGTAGGTATACCAAATTGCAAATAGACAAGAATAATAAGAACAACTATAGCACACATTTTATTAGGAATTAATGCCTCTTCAATTTACCAACAGAGTATTCTCATTGGCCAGAGGGTTTCCTTTCTTCCCTTGGGAAACAAAATTGCCTTGACAGCAAGTAAAACTGGCAATCTAATAATCATTTTTTGTTTAGCTATTCAACTTAGTAAAGACATCAGCCATTTCAAAACTAAATAGTCCACTCAAAATACTTGACAAGAGTAAGGCTCAAATTAGAAAAGATGGTTGCAACTTTTAATTTAATCTAACAACTCCAGAGAATGAGAAAGGAGGTTTAATTTAACTTTTAAGCCAGTATAAGAGACCTCAATAGACAATAATCAAAAGACAAAAGGTGTAGGGTGGTAAAATTGCCAAACCTCCAAGCGCTGAAGATCAGTTACCGCAGAAGCTTCCTTCACACTGGTCAAGTTATACAAGTCCAACAAATTATCCCAACTTGGAACAGTCATGTTGTGGATGAGGCCGTTCACTGCAGCCCCTGGGTACAGAAGGCCCTTCACAACAACAACAGGAAAGATCTCACTTGCAATTAATTGTGACGACGTGACATGCAAAGGGGTTGTACACATGCCAGATCTGCAAGTCACCCTGCAAAAATAACCAAAAAGAATCAATTTCAAACAAGCTCATTGCCACAACTTTTTTTTTTTTTTGGATAAAAGGGAAAGCAAACTCATTGCACAACCTATAGTATAGTTTTATCTACCGAGTTTAATTTGCAGAGTGTAAAGATTTATACACCATCAAGTAATCAGAAATCACTTTGTATATCACGATTAAAGTAATTTACATGACAGTATGTGAATGGATAATAATGTAAAAAACCTCCACACTATCAGTACATCCTAATTAAGTTATTTAACTACCATATAACAATATAAATAACGAGGTTATTAGATCGCAGAAGAAACTAAGTAAAATCGGTAGCATGTGTGTATGAAGATATCCAAGTCAACCATCAAATGATTAATTAATGATTTGAAAGTTGATATTAACCTTTTAAGTTTTAAGGTGGTTAACATAAAGGAAACCATCAATCAAATATTGATTTCGGTTAAATCGAACACATGTTTCTTTTTTTTCTCTCTTATTTCCCATTTTAAAAAAAATGTTGTCAGTCGTGGCCACAATTCAACTCTTGGATGAAGATGATTTCGAAAGTAATCACAAGATTTATGCATAAATTGGTGAGGCGTGCGTTTATTTGAGCAGATTCGGGAAGAACGAGTGCAGCCCGGTTGATCTAAAAAAAGGATTTGGGAGTTAGGAGTACCTGAAAAGAGGGATCTGAAAGATGATGAGAAGGAAGAAGATGCGAGCTGCTATTGAGGAAATGTTCTCGGTCCATTTCGACGATGCCTTGGGAGTTGCCATGGTGGAGACGGAGGATCTGAACTGAACCTTCTCGACGCTCTTTCTTCCCTGTGACATCTAACAGTAACAGGGTATCCATTTGTCATTTCCGCTACTTTATGTCTTTCTATTTCATAAACTTGTTTTATTAATTTGTCTTTACTGAGAAAAAAAATGATAAAATGCTAAATTACCTTTTTGTCCATCTTTTTATTTAATTGATTTAATTTAATCCTCTGTTAATAAAAAAGTTTGATTTGATTGCTTAATTTTCAAAATTGCATCAATGTTGTTCTTTCTGTCTAATTAATCATAAGAGTGCTAGTGAAATTGAATACGTACTACTTTCATACTTTGTGATTACGAACGTCAAATAAAAAATAAAATGTTTGAGTATAATGTTGAAATAGATTCAAACTGTAGAGAAATAAATAATTTTAAAAGGGTAGAGGCTACATTGGATCGACATTTTAAGTGGTTTATGATAAATCAATTTTATTGACTATTTGATCCATGCAATGCTCATAATTGTATTTTATGTCCTTCAATTTTTTTTCTTTCTCTCTCTTAAAATGAGGATTTAGACTTAAATTCAACCTAAAAAATTAGTAACTTATAGGATGAGCATTGTCTCTTTTAATATATTGACCTTATTTCTATACAAGTGAGATTTGAGTTTTTTCCCATACTCTCCAGTCTCCACCCTCCAATAGTTCCTCACCACTACATGCAATGATTCTCATCATCAGGTCGTCAATAACGTTGGCTTCATGACCACAACCACCATCACCTATAACATTGACGTTGTCGCAATCATCGGGAGCCCAAAACGTTCTAATCCCAACTCATAATTTGCTAAGGTCAATTTGGTGACAACTTTTCACTCAATAATTCTTCGAAGAAAACCATAAACAGACCCTCCTCTGATGAGGTAAAGGGAAGTTTGAAGCCCCAAAGTTTTGTTGGGAATCGTGCCTTTATGTTGACATCAAAATCGAACTTTTCTCAAAGGAAATGGAAGAGGCAAATGCAAAACCAAACAATGATCAAGACACATAAACAATGCCAATCCAATGGTGAATCTGGTTCTATTTGGTGGGTGAAATTTTGGGACTTGGTTACCATGGTGTAAGTTTGGGCATTTGCCATTGGTCTTGGGTTTGATGGGTGGAAAGATTTGAGGTTGTGGAAACTAGTTTTGAGGTGGGTGGGGAGAACAGAGTTGATGACAAATAATTGGTCCAAACTGCACAATATTTTGGGCTTTATGAGATGATTTCTTCGATGCTCACTCATTGTTTTAGTATAAGAAGTCATAGAATTCCACTATTGTTAGTGGAGATTTTTATGGTTTTTTATTGATCTCTTGGTGATGATGAAGAAGACAGTTGCTGGTCCATGAAGTTGAGCTCATCAATGCAGTCATCGATAATAAAGAGATTGTTGAAATAGGGGGCAGGAGAGGGGAGAGGGTGGAGGAGGCAAGGAAAAAAAAAATGAAACCTCAACATTAAAAATCATCTATAATGATAGTGAATGATGGTCGAAGATTTACTGGGAAGGGCCAGAAGAATCTAGTGTGGGATGGCATGCGATAACAAGAATAATTCAAGGATTAATATATCTAAAAATAATTTTTTCATATCTTATAATGCAAATATTTTTCTAGTAATTAAATATAAAAATTAATACAATTTATTGTAAAGTTTTAGATATCAATATTTTTTGTATAGTCCCGTGTATATTTTTATTTGATTTAAATAATACAATAATTAAATACAAAGTTCAGGCAACATTTTTTATAGTAAAATATGAATAAAAAACTAATTTTAAAGCAACAAAACAATTGAAATAAATTTTGAAATATTAAATATTTATCAGTTGAGTTTTAAGTTGATATATTTTAATAAAGTCTATAGATTAATTAGATATTTTAAATATTTAGGAATTATTTAACATAATTTTCAGTATTTATTTTGTGAAGATAATTTTCTTTTAATATTTGAAAGCCTACTTCACCATTTTTTTTCAAAAAAGAAGACTAATTCGTCAAAAATTAAAATGCTGGTTTACCGAATAAAAAAGTAGATAAATACATAAAACCTTACTCTGGTCTCATCACTCTCACAGTCCCAGCCCGAAGAAGAGAAGAGAAGAGAAGGATGGCTGTGGCTTTTCAGTGTTTATCATGTGCTCGGAGTGACCCCTTCCTCACCGCAAGCCAATCCCTCACTCTTCCTTTCCAACGCAAACCACTTTTTTGCTCTGTCCCTCTTTCCTCTCGCGCTCGCAATCTCTCTTCTTCAATTGTCGCCGCTTCTTCCAAAAAGAAAAACAAGGTCATTTCTTTACCTCCATTTCCTTTCTGCTTCTATCTCTTAAATTAATAAATAAATTGTATGTATGCTAAGTGTTTTTCGTTCTTTTTAATTGTCGATGAATATTTCTGCCTATCCTCCTAGCATTTTGATTTATGTGTGTTAAGGTTTTTTAATTTTCACTCTGAGTTAATTTTATTGCTTTAAATTTCACAGAAAAAAAAGTCTCATGATCATGTTACGAAGGACGATGACGATGGCGTGGACGCGTTTGAGCTGCTCTTCAAGCAACTCGAGGAAGATCTCAAACGCGGTGATTTGCCAGAAGATGATGATGAGATAACCGAAGAAGACATGGCATTGCTTGAACGTGAGTTGGAAAATGCATTGGGGGACTTTGATGCTGAATTGTTGAACTCGGATGTAATCGACATGGAAACTGGCACTGATTCAGAAAATGATGATGATGATGATGATGATGATGATGGTGATGGTGATGACGTTGAGAATGATGATGGTGGTGGAGATGAAAGGTCGCTGAACCTTAAGAGTTGGCAGATGAAGAAATTGGCTAGAGCTTTAAAAGCTGGCCGCCGCAA
Organism: Glycine max; assembly: GCF_000004515.6. Lineage (NCBI taxonomy): Eukaryota > Viridiplantae > Streptophyta > Magnoliopsida > Fabales > Fabaceae > Glycine > Glycine max. Next base: position 5,325,717 of record NC_038242.2, on the reverse strand, counting down.
AACAAGTGTAAGTGTCTTGTTTCATTTGTTCGTTATTTTAAGAAATTGCCCTGTTCCAGCTTCGTTTGTGCTTAATTAGCTAACTATTTTAAATGGATAACCGATAAAAAATATGTTTTTGGGACCATAACTAAGGGTATATGGTATTGTCTTGGTTACCCTTGGCAGAGGTTAAGCGTGCTGATTTGTTCCCTACTTGAGGTGCTTGTATAATTTTGATAAATCACAATCTGTATGGGAAAATGTCAATTCTTTGTTTAAAGACTTTTATTCCAATACTGTTGGTTATATGATGCAATTTCTGATTTTATGGCCTCTTCTTGATAGTCGGTAGGCAGAAACTTCCTATAGCCTTGATTGATTGTTGAGACTTTCCAGGTCTAGCTGCTAGCTTACTGAATGGCCTGGGGTTCTGAATTTCTGATTAAGGGCAATTGATACTAGTTAGAGCAGAGGATCCCACTTTAATTTGCAAGCCCCTTGACTTCAACATGAAGTTATTTCCATTTTTGTTGAAATACTGAGATTAAAATCGTGGCTTGAATTTTGCTTGAAAGGGAGCAAATTTGAAGGTAGTTTTTATGTGTTCAGATGATGAAGAAGATGCTGGGAAAATACGAGAAAATCTGTAACCTAAGGTGTGAAAAATCCTGGTTCACAGAACTGCAACGAATATTTTGTTAGCCCAATATGCAAGAAGGAGGAGGAAGAAGAAGAAAGAGAAGTTTTCTTTTTCAGTACATCTACAAAACTTTTGGGATTATATATATAAGTGGATATTAATGGATCGGTCAAAATAGGATTAAACTAGATTGGTAAAATAAGGTTGAAGAGTAAATTGAGTTGAACCAAGTCAAAAACTTTTTGACTCCCCAAAAGGTTTAAACTTTAGATAAGATAAATTTTCTGGTGGAAATTTTTGTTTTCTCCTCATGTGAGGGATTGCCATAGATGGGTGAATTCCTTTTATTGTCATGCATACTTAACATGAAAGACACTATTGTCAGGACACCCCCTTGTATCAACATCAGGATTTCATACCTCTAATTCGCTTTTTAACTTGTTGCAGATAAAAAATCTTGCTGCTGATCTTTGTCTTGACAGGGCTCTTGTTCTTCAAATGCTTCGTGACCCTCCTCCAAATCTTTTAATGATGAGTCTAACAATACCTGATGAACCCGCAACGACTGTAGTATCACTTGAAACTAAGCCCAGCGAAATTGTTCATAAAGAAACAAGTATTGATCATGCGGAACCTGAACCCAAGGCTAAAGTACCTGTTCATACCTTGCAACGTAATTGGCATGCTCAAAAGCGATTGAAAAAGGCCCATGTTGACACTTTGGAGAGAGTTTATAGGAGATCAAAACGACCCACTGTAAGTAACATTTGCCATACTTAAACATTACAAGTTTTGTGATGGAAGATCTTCTGTAACTAATCTTCTGATTTATTCACTCCATTTTTTCTCTTTTACTAGCAACTTCCTCTTGAGTCAATAGTTTCAAGGGGGAAACTTCAAATAATGCATGACTGTACGGCTGGTACTGGTATTGAGGTTTTAAGCAAAACAATTAAGATGTCTAATACTGTAATTTAATACCTTTGTGTTTCATGATTCTGTGTCATAATTTTGGTTGGGAAATTTTATGACATGTGCTACAATTGCTAAAATGAAAGTTAATCAGTGGTTCTCATTCTCAGTGCTCAAAGGTAAATGTTCCATGTTAATATCAGAGAGATAGAGACTTCACTCCCTCTCTGACCTCTGTCATAAACACTAAATATGCACATGTTCTTATCTTTATTTGCCCCAAATAAAAGTGAAAAAAAGGGGCAGACAAAGAAAAAAAAGCCTGCTCAAATCAAACTGCTCTGTTTTCTAATTTCCATTACTATTACTTACTAACATGATATGTTGCATTTGGTAATAGGCTAATGGCAACACGAGTCTTTCTAGTGATTATAAGAATAAAACTTGAATGTTCTTTTGGTGTTGTTTTTAAAATCAAAATTGGAGTTTTATCGTGGTAATTTGCATAACAAAAGGTTTGTATTAAAAGTCAACATGAGTGAAACTCTATTTTGATTGGAGAATAACCCTAAAAACACCTAAGCAACTGCATATAGATTTTTTCATTATTATCATTTTGTAGTTTTCATTAAAGCATTTTTTTTTAACTTCGATACTGTTTTCTGTCTGCCTTGAATCACAATGCAGAATGCAATGATCAGTAGTATCGTACATGTAACAAACATTCCTCGAAAAAAAGTTGTTAAGTGGTTTGAAGACAAACGTGCTGAGGAGGGAGTTCCAGATCGTCGTGTTCCTTACCAGCGCTCTGTTCCTGAAACTGCATGAAGATTTTAACTTCTTTGATCTGCTTTTATATTGTAGGCTATGTGAAAAATGTTACAATTGTATAGCAAGCTACGTTTCACTTTCACCAACCCTGGTCATGTTTTGAGGGTTAGTTATGCGAAGAAGTAGAAGTGACATAAGTGATCATTGGTTAATGGTTATGACACTGACTATTGAAAATAGGGCTGCAGTTCCCTGATACTATGTGCATTTTTTGGTCCTTTGCTTCTTATCTCAAATACTAAGAAGGGGTTCTCTAGTTCTTTGTCATGTAATAGTCTTTTGAGAAGATTAATATAATTTATTCTTAAGCATTACGCCATGTTGCCCAAGGGTGATCTACCCCGATATACACACACTAGATTGAAAAGGTTGTGTTAGCGAAAGCTCCACCGACTCCTCTGAGATGATATATAATGATTGATCTCCCTTTTCTTTTCTCTGCCTAAGAAATGCAGATACAGAGATGTGCTGCTTCGAGTAATGGGCGTGATAGTATTGGAAAAAGTTAAGATTTTAAATACAACACAAAAATTACTTAAATTTATTTTAATTCATTATTAATTTTGGATTCATATTAATTATAATTTTTTTTTCTAACATGAAATTAATATTTGTATAAAATAAATTTTGAATTCGAAATCAATTCTTCAACCTGCAACTAAGATTCTTTAGAGTTCAAATATGATTGCACCTCTATACAGTTTAAATCCAACGGTTATATTAAAGTTTTATTTTCATAATTTTTTTATGACACAAATCTTTTTTTTTTACTGCTTAAATCCTTAATAATTATTTGAGGCATAAATAAACTATTATTTATTAGAATAAATTATTGAATACAATTATTAATGCAGTGATATAAATTGCACAACAACTTTCGACGTATGCAATTTATAGTATTATTCTAATCCTACATATGCTCACAATGGGCATACTTTTAAACGTGTAAGCTCTTTTTTTAATTATTAATTAGGGTGTGTAAGCTCCTTTATGAATTAGTGTAAAGTGTAGTTGGTGGTAGAAATCCGAAAATAATGTTTTACATAAAGTTTTGTACAAATTCTTTCAAGCCGCACTCCATTCAAAACCTTATTACATTGTTTTTCTAATAGTACACAAGCAAAACATTCTTAGAAAATTAAAGATGTTCTTTTTGTATTTTGCTTTCACTCACAAAATAAAACTAGATTTTAAATGGGCTGGTTCACATTGGGTTTTGTTTCAAAATATCATCTTTCTACCACAACAAATGAACTCTATCAGAAAAACTCTATTCAAATTATACGTGATGTCAACTTATAAAAAAAAAACTTGTAAATATTATTTATACAAACAAATATTTTCTATCTATACAAATAATTTCTTATTTAATCATATATTTAAAATATATAAATTTAATATACATGATATTATATAATTTAATAAAATTTAGATATAATTAAAAATATCACTTCACTGATTTGACAAATAATTTCATTTGTCGGTCACTCATAATATTATTACAAGGACAGCAAATTATTCAGCGTTAGTTGTAACGGTCCAGTTATTATATTTGTAATAAGGTTAGATCTGTAATTTGATCGACGATGGAGCACATTTGTAAAATCGCGTGGCACCGACAGCCGGTGAGAGGAAAAACGGGAGCAACCGGTAATAACTCGGACAGCCTGGTGCCACTTCAGGAAATATTCCACATGCCAAACTCCACATCGCTTGGCGTCTCTTTCACAGCGGTTAACACGTGTTCTCACGTGATTGGATGAATTCAGAAGAAGACAAAGTAGAAGCTGAGCTTAGCCGCATAAGCCAGAGCTTACACGGCTTGTGAAGAACACCGGGAACGGGTTCATCCGGTAAAGTAATAACCATAAAACAGACAGTGAGAGAGAGAGTCTAGCCAGCTAGCTGGAGTCTGCAAGTGAAGAGAGAGATGGCGTATTGAATGGGCGAAGATTTTCACGCTTTGCTTTTGCCTCCAAATTGATCTCTCTCTCTCTCTCTCTCACAATCTTTGATCTGAAGCGATTAAGCGAAGCACTTTTTCTGTTAAAATGGAAGCAAGTGCGGGAATGGTCGCAGGTTCGCATAAGCGAAACGAGCTCGTTCGGATTCGCCACGATTCTTCTGACAGCGGGGTGAGTCTAACACACTCTCTCCGTAACAATGTTGTTCTCGTTTTCTGCGTCTGCGTCAGATCTGATTTTCACTTTAGCGTTTTTTTGCTTTACTTAGTTCGATCTTCGAGTTTTTATTTAATTAAGTAATGAATTAAAATAATTCTGACTTAGTGCGATGCTTTTAAATCTCTAGTCTAAACCCTTGAAGAGTTTGAATGGGCAAATCTGTCAAATATGCGGTGATACTGTTGGATTAACTGCCACCGGTGATGTGTTTGTTGCTTGCAACGAGTGTGCTTTCCCTGTGTGTCGTCCTTGTTATGAATATGAGCGAAAGGATGGGAACCAGTCTTGTCCACAGTGCAAGACTAGATACAAGAGGCACAGAGGTAGGTTTGTGAGCTTGTTTACTTGTTTTTTTTTTTTATTACAATTACAATGATGTATTGTGATTGAGTTTTGATTTGAACGAGATGATTGTGGATATTATTTATTAGGGAGTCCTCGAGTGGAGGGTGATGAAGATGAAGATGACTCTGATGATATCGAGAATGAGTTCAATTATGCCCAAGGAAAAGCCAAGGCCAGGCGCCAGTGGGAAGATGACGCTGACCTGTCGTCGTCTTCTAGACGCGAATCTCAACAGCCAATTCCCCTCCTCACCAATGGCCAAACGGTACTAATCTATTCAACTGTTTTATGGTTTCCATATGTGCTACATTTGTTTCTAATTATTGCCTAAACTATTGATCTCTCTATTACTTACTCTAATTACTTTTTCAAGTGCGTCCAATTGCCTAGATATTGCATGCGTTTTTCTTACATCTTTTATGCTGACTGCTGGCCGGGAGAGTAATATAACCCTCTGATCTCATTTTTAATTTAATATGATCAGATGTCTGGTGAGATTCCGTGTGCCACACCTGATACTCAATCTGTGCGAACTACTTCAGGTCCTTTGGGCCCATCTGAAAAGGTTCACTCACTTCCCTATGTTGATCCAAGGCAACCAGGTATAGAGTTAACTTGAAGTGATGCTACAATATGATATTTCTTATTTCATGGTTATTATGAAATTTATATTTGACCAAATCTTTGTTATTACAGTTCCAGTAAGAATTGTGGACCCATCAAAGGACTTGAATTCTTATGGTCTGGGAAATGTTGACTGGAAAGAAAGGGTTGAAGGTTGGAAGCTCAAGCAGGAGAAAAATATGGTGCAAATGACTGGTAGATACACTGAAGGGAAAGGTGGAGATGTTGAAGGAACTGGTTCTAATGGAGAAGAACTTCAAATGTAAGCCACTTATGCCATTTTCATTGATGTTTAATAACTAGATCATAATTTGGAAAGTATTGCAGAAATCTTTGATAATGTAAGTTAGACAATGAAATTTTTTTCTTTGCATAGCATTCTAGGTCATTAATGGTGTTTCACATTCTCTGTTACAAAGATTGCATTTTAGTTCCCTGTCATTGTAGGATAGATTAGTACTTGTGTTAGTGTTACATCATTTTTATTTTAAGTGGGGGTGGGGGGATTACAGGTCTAAATTCTTTTTAATGAAATTCATAACTTGCAGGCAGAATATACTAGCTTTCAATATTTATGCAGTTTGAATTTCATTTCTTCTATTTTAAGTTAAATAGTCAAAATTTTTTTCCTGACAGGGTAGATGATGCTCGACAACCTATGAGTCGTGTTGTGCCAATTCCTTCATCTCAGCTGACACCTTATCGTGTTGTTATCATCCTCCGGTTGATTATTCTTGGTTTCTTCTTACAATATCGTGTAACTCACCCTGTGAAAGATGCATACCCCCTGTGGTTGACATCAGTTATTTGTGAGATTTGGTTTGCCTTATCCTGGCTCTTGGATCAGTTTCCAAAATGGTCTCCCATTAATCGTGAGACTTATCTTGAACGACTTGCTTTAAGGTCCGTGTTGCTCATTTTATTCATGTTTTGTTCGGCTTCGCATCTTGATTTAACTATAATGTGTCATTTTCTATGTCACTAATCTTAGCATGTCTTGTTTAGGTATGATCGTGAAGGAGAACCATCACAGTTAGATCCTGTTGATGTGTTTGTTAGTACAGTGGATCCCCTCAAAGAGCCGCCTCTTGTAACTGCAAACACTGTTTTGTCTATACTTTCTGTTGATTACCCTGTCGACAAAGTTTCCTGCTATGTATCAGATGATGGTTCAGCTATGTTGACCTTTGAAGCACTATCAGAAACAGCTGAGTTTGCAAAGAAGTGGGTGCCTTTTTGCAAAAAGCACAATATTGAACCAAGAGCCCCAGAGTTTTATTTTGCCCAGAAGATTGATTACTTGAAGGACAAGATTCAGCCCTCATTTGTAAAAGAGCGACGAGCAATGAAGGTTGTTCTTTGAGGCATTGTGTTTCCACTTCCAGTTAAATATTTATATCTAGACATTTATAATAATCCCATGTGAAAACTTTGTTGACAAAGCATGATGTTCCATAACTTGAGCATGTAAATCTTCTTTACTACCCTCCACCCATGGCCTGTAGTGTTTGGTACATGAGTATAGGAAATTAAATATAGATATTTTTTGCTTATCAGAGGGAATATGAAGAATTCAAAGTACGGATCAATGCCCTTGTAGCCAAAGCTCAGAAGATGCCAGAGGAAGGTTGGACAATGCAGGATGGAACTGCTTGGCCTGGAAATAATCCTAGGGATCATCCGGGAATGATTCAGGTATTACCATTTTCTTCAAAGTGCACGAATAATCTTTTTCCCTTTGTTATATTTTCAAGTTGTAATTTTTGTTTTGTGCAGGTGTTTTTAGGTCATAGTGGGGGGCTGGATACAGATGGAAATGAGCTGCCTAGACTTGTTTATGTTTCTCGTGAGAAGCGACCAGGCTTCCAACATCACAAGAAGGCTGGAGCTATGAATGCTTTGGTTTGTTAAACTGAAGCTTCTATTTATGTTTTATGAAATTGCTGATTTATACTTTTCTTAATGTCTTTGTCCTGTGTCTTGTTTCACTCTTATCAAGTTTATGACTTTTATGTAGCAGTGGGTTTTACTCTTTTACTTGTGTTTATGTCAGAACTAAATAGATATGGAAAATAACCTACAAACTGATGGTGTGATTCAACACGGCACAATGATAGAGTAGCAACTATTTGTAACAAGTTTTCTAATCTGCTTTAGGATGTGAACGATGTTGGTAGTTGATCATGTGGATTTTGTATTTGAGTTAGTAGAAGAAATTATTACTGTTCCTTCTGCAAATCAATTATACATTTCCTTTACTGTGCCAAGGTTGGCCATGATGGTTGTGGTTTTTATTTACCAGTTTGAGCATATCTAACCTTGGTTTATCTTGTGTGATGTAGATTCGAGTTTCTGCTGTCTTGACCAATGGTGCATATCTTCTGAATGTGGATTGTGATCACTATTTCAATAATAGCAAAGCCCTCAAAGAAGCCATGTGTTTCATGATGGATCCTGTTATTGGAAAGAAGACATGCTATGTGCAATTTCCTCAGAGGTTTGATGGCATTGACTTGCACGATCGATATGCCAATCGCAATATTGTGTTCTTTGATGTATGTATCACTTTATTTTTGTGTCATTTATTTAAGTTTAAATTGAAAACATTTTCTTTGTTTGCATTGCTCATCAGTGCTTTGGCTGAATTTCATTTCTTTTTTTGTACCTGTCAGATCAACATGAAAGGTCAGGATGGTGTTCAGGGCCCAGTCTATGTGGGAACTGGTTGTTGTTTCAATAGGCAGGCTTTGTATGGTTATGATCCTGTTTTGACTGAGGAAGATTTGGAACCTAACATTATTGTAAAGAGTTGTTGGGGTTCTAGAAAGAAGGGAAAGGGTGGCAATAAGAAGTACAGTGACAAGAAGAAAGCGATGGGCAGAACTGAATCCACTGTACCCATATTTAATATGGAAGACATAGAGGAGGGTGTTGAAGGTATGCTGTTATGAAAAAACTCTTGTTTATGCATATAAAATTTTGTGTGGGTGGCTCAATATTTAAGTGACTTGGCTTCCAACATCACAAGGAGAATCCACTGTACCCATATTTCTTGTAATTTTATTGCCCCCTATATTCCATTGATCAACTTTACTGGTAACTTATGCGAATTTGCAATGTGTCTTTTTTCAGGTTATGATGATGAAAGGACACTACTTATGTCTCAAAAGAGCTTGGAGAAGCGTTTTGGTCAGTCTCCAGTTTTTATTGCTGCCACTTTCATGGAGCAGGGTGGCATTCCACCTTCAACAAACCCTGCAACTCTTCTTAAGGAAGCGATCCATGTCATCAGCTGTGGTTACGAAGACAAGACAGAGTGGGGAAAAGAGGTGAGCATGTCAATTTATCATTTTGCTCTTCATTCCTGTCCTCTGATATTAAGGAAATATGAGATTCAACATTAATGAGTAGCTTGTTTAGATGTTAATTAAACATTTTCTGGCTTCACCAGATTGGATGGATCTATGGCTCTGTGACAGAAGATATCTTGACTGGGTTCAAGATGCATGCTCGTGGTTGGATTTCCATCTATTGCATGCCACCTCGCCCAGCATTTAAGGGTTCTGCCCCTATCAATCTTTCTGATCGTCTCAATCAGGTGCTTCGGTGGGCCTTAGGTTCAATTGAGATCTTTCTTAGCAGGCATTGTCCCTTGTGGTATGGCTACAATGGGAAGTTGAAGCCTCTGATGAGGCTTGCTTATATCAACACCATTGTCTACCCATTTACCTCAATCCCATTGATTGCTTACTGTACGCTTCCTGCATTCTGTCTTCTCACAAATAAATTTATTATTCCTGAGGTAAATGATTTCTATCTCTTTTTTTGCTGATAAATTTATAATTCTTGATGTGATCTAATTGTCAATGTGAACTTTCTAAATTTTGGAAGTCCAATTAACATTTTGGTTAATCTTATGCAGATAAGCAACTTTGCCAGCATGTGGTTCATTCTTCTCTTCGTCTCCATTTTTACCACTTCAATTCTTGAGCTTAGGTGGAGTGGGGTCAGTATAGAAGACTGGTGGAGAAATGAACAATTCTGGGTTATCGGTGGGACATCTGCGCATCTTTTTGCTGTGTTCCAAGGGCTTCTTAAAGTGCTTGCTGGGATCGATACAAATTTTACTGTTACATCAAAGGCATCAGATGAGGATGGTGACTTTGCCGAGCTTTACGTGTTTAAATGGACATCACTTCTCATCCCTCCTACAACGGTGCTTATTGTGAATTTGGTAGGGATTGTTGCCGGGGTGTCCTATGCCATAAACAGTGGTTACCAGTCTTGGGGTCCACTATTTGGCAAGCTGTTCTTCGCTATCTGGGTCATTGCCCATCTATACCCATTCTTGAAGGGTCTCTTGGGCAGGCAAAATCGTACCCCAACCATTGTTATTGTTTGGTCCGTTCTTCTTGCTTCAATATTCTCCTTGCTGTGGGTGAGGATTGATCCCTTCACCTCTGACTCCAACAAATTAACCAATGGTCAATGTGGTATCAACTGTTAGTTCTCTTGTAAGATTCATGACAAGGTTGCTGTCGTGTATATAGCAAGAATTTTCAGCCTATCAAGGTTGTCTGGAGGATTGAACCCCTGAAATAGATGGGAATGTTACCCTCTCTGTTTCTATTATTTATATTTATTTATCTACATGTTCCTTACAAGAATAATCAGTCATGTTGAGGTGTATGTTATATTTTTTTCCCACTGAATATAAATTTGTTTATGCGAATATTTAATGAAAGCCAACAAGGTCCTGTGTTTTGTTCTTTAACATGTCCTCTTATTTGTTAATTGTTCTCTATCTACAGACTGCACTACTAGGACGGGGCAAGAACCCAACATGTCCTCAATTTAGAAATTAGTGACAATTATTGAGTATACACAATTGTTTCAGAATTAAGCTAGATTATATATATATATATATATATATATACACACACGTTGTGTGCACACCTAAATAATTTTGTGTACACCTAAATAATTTTTCAACAGTATCTTTAGAACAGTAGTTCAAAAATCAATAATTTTTTATATTAAAGATTAAATAAATAATTCGTTTAATTTTGTAATAAAAACTGGTCACTGTTAACTGTTGCTGAAATTTTTAAGAATAATGGCCCGACGTTATTATATCATGAATACTGGGATCAATACCTCTGTTCCCATGAGACCAGGATATAGCAACCTGTTCAGAAAACCAAGGTAAATGTCCTCTTTAAAATGTTTTATCCTTTGTTTTATGCCTTTAGTCTACATAACAGCAATTATCTTGGACACGTTAGGTTTTAAAAAATTGCTGGGGAATTCACAAAAGAGTTGGTGACTACAATTACTGAAGATGACTAGGAATATAAAATGGCCTAGAAAATCACAAGTTTTAGGCCTTTAGTCTACATAAAAGCAATGTGTTGTGAAGATATGTTACTAAGAATTTAGCGAATTGGTCCTTTGCTGAAAACTTTATGGTCTGCAACAGTTACTGAAATTGGTTATTAATGTGTCTTGTTAACAATGCAAATATAAATAAAGAGGAAGAAGAAAAGGAAGAGAGTGCAAAAGAGAGATGAACTTCAGTTCTATTCAACATGCAAAATCTAAAATTTACGAGACAAAGGAAAAGATAGAGCCAACAAGTAATAAGACTAAATTATCCTTATATTAAGTGAAATAACAAAAATACATAATCATTTAACGTGTTTAACATCACTTACCATTGCTTGCTGCTGGGAACTTTCCCGTGTATCAAATTACATAAATAAATAAAATTGCTTGAGTCAATTTTGTTGGAAATTTAACTGCCAACAGTGAGACTCTGTTACACGTTTCCCCCACCGTTGCTAGAAAGTATTAGAATTCAGAGATTGACTTCAAAAAAGGGAAAGAAAATGTTGCATAAGAAGTAAAAGTTGGGAATGTCGCAGCATTAGAAAATGAACACATACATTTAAATAGGCCAATAATCAGTGATTTGTATTCCGTTAATTTGACAAGAATAGGATTACAACAATAGTTGATTTTGACCATGAAGATGAGCAGTTAAGCCAAGAGACAAAACCAAAATGCTTAACATAAAAAGGACAAAACCAATATTCCATTCTCAATTGCTTATAAATGTGATTTGAGGTAATATAAGAGAAATCCAAAATAAGTTATTCGATTATGCATAAACATAGTATGCAGTTCTGTTTCTTGACTAAACCGAAACAAAGTATTTTCTTCTTTGACTCGTCCTAATCCTCCTCATCGTTTTCTAGCAATATCCTCTTGCATGCTTCGTAGCACATGAAAGAGATTCCAGCAGCTGGTACCAACTTCATGCAACTAGGTGCCAGCCCTCTATATAAACCATGGATCCCTTCTTGTTCAAATATGCATGCAAGGGCATGAAACACATCCTTGTAAACCTGCCTTCCACTGAGAGCTCCAAGTTGCATCTGCTTGCGAGCCACCTCAAGTGGAAAAGTTGCACTACTTGAAAAAGCACCAGCTGCTGAACCAATCAAAAGGGTTTCAATGTTGCCGACCTTCTTTTGTTTAGAAAATTTCTGGTATGCTTTCCTTAAAGTGTCGTAGGCATAGTAATTGGTAGCAGCATATGGGACAACTCCAATAAGACTAGCTGCGAGGCCTCTATAAAGTTGAGCAGGACCCTCTTCTCGAATTATTTTCACGAATGCATGAAGCAGACCATGATAAACATCGCTCTGCAAAATCATTGACCAAGTTTTAGTTTTCCCTTCTATTTTGGATAGGATTCTGAAAATCTAAAACATAAATGTGGGAAAGCAAACATTTTTGTATTTTGTTATGTACATACCTGGACAGTTAGTCGAGTCTTGACTAATTCAAGTGGATATGTACATATAGTGGAACTGACTCCAGCACAGGCACCTGCAATCAATGAGGCAGGAATTGGGATTTTGGACTGCTCCCCAGGCTTTGGGGATAGGTTCTTGTTTACTGTATCAAAAGCAAATAGCTGCAGAAACAGGTGAAAATATATTGAGATACATAAAAACCACCATGTCGATTTGGTCTCTAATAGATTTTTAATGCCTTTTACATTTAGAAGCATGATTTTCCAACAAATTAACAAGCACAGAAGGATTTTTTTTCCTATGCAAAATCTGATAGTATCAATGACAGTTTCCTGTACATGAAAAATTGTACAGAAGGAAATGTAAAGCAAATAGGTGTAAAATTTCTATAGCTTGGAATTTAAAAATACGATTTTATGCTACTCTAGAATACTCCTTCAATGCAAAAAGGGATTTTGCATGATGTATGTGGATTATTATTAAATCCCTAAATCAGATAAAGGAAGCTTATCATGATTGTTTCACTGGGAGCATAATCATTTTCCTTGGAAGAAAATATTCACTGAAGACACTAATAACTGTTACTAAAAACCATGGTCATCAAAAGCCATACTAATTGGCACCCATAGAACTGTTAAACATATCCAGATTCATGCCCACAAACGAAGAGGTAGAGAGACCTCTTTGAAATCATCATGATTGTGTTTGGAGTGTTAAAAATAGGAAATGATTTTATGTCTATAATCCCATGGATTTCATTCTTTTTCCTTCTAATTTGGTAGCATTAGGTGGGAATTAATTTGATTTTATATTCAATTGTATAGATTAAACATTTAATTCTTCCTAAGTAGCCAATAATAAAATGAAATCAAATCAACTCCCTCTTCAATGAAGTCCAAACATAAGATTGGATTTCTAATCAACTCAAATCCCATTTTTTATAAAGGATTCCAAAACATAGAATTTGATTCCTAAACCAAATCAAATCATATCTTATTTTCAAACATTCAAAACACAGTGTATGGGATTCAAAGTCATTTGATTACAAGGGTTTGTCTGAGTTACTAAAAATTGAATTCACAAGTTCACCAGCAGAAAATTGCGAAAATTAAACTAAAAGCATACTTGCACATTGACTTACCTGAAGGGCCATATATATATATATATATGACCCCCACCTAAAACACAAGAAAACAAGAACAAGGCACTATCATATCAAAGCTCTTTAGCAATATAAATCAAATCAAATTAAGCCATAAAACTGTTACGGGATTAAAAGGGTAAGGCAAATATAAAGCATCCAAATAAAACTTAAAAGTAATTGAATTCTGAGAGCAATAAACCAAAGTATTTGTCATGAAGATTACTCCAGAGAAAGAACCATGGCCAAATGGTGTATTAAAATATGAAAAAGCACATCTAAAGTGAACTTGTCTGTAAAGTTCACAAGGGCGTATTTACCCTTGATTTAATTTAAAGTAAATTGTTATCTCAACTCACTAAAATCAAGGTGAATCTACCATACTTGCACACTTTACACACATTGCCACTTTAGAAGTTTAGAGTAGCCTTTTTCAGAAAAGACAATATATAAAAAAAATTTATTAAAGACAAGCAAAAATATTGGAGCAAACAGTTGAAGGTGGACACTATCATGAAAAGAAATGGTTGCACATAGTTTCAATTGGTAGATCTCTCGATGAAAACATTAAAAGGTGGTCTAGCGCACGAGCCTCCCAACATAAGAGGAGAGGTTGTTTCTGCGAAAAGAACCAACTGCACCTGAATTAGAAAACATTACAACAGAAAAGAAAAGGGTTTGAGGGATAAATTGATATAAACTACCTATTAAGATGTGTTGTATACTTGTATTTCTGTTCAATCCTGACCTTTACAATTGTATATCATAGCTAATCAGCAAATACTTAATACTCACACTCAATTTCTCTCTCCATATAAAAATGATGCATTAAATTGATTTTTTGGGGCATGTGAAAGGAGACCTAGAAAATGAAACAATTTTGATTTGGGCACATGAAAGGGTTTATAAGACCAAGAAAACTGAACAGAAACTAATGTAGGAAAATTGGAAAAGCTACTCCCCCCAACCAAGTCATCAAGCAGAATCAGACAATCCCTTTGGAGGAGCTTCAATGAGTTGATAACAAGAAACGTACCCTTGAGTGAGAGAACTTAGCTAGCCAATCTGAAGCTCTTTTCTTCTCTAACAGTATGACAAAGCTCCAGGCACCATAGCTGCCTGAAGATGTTGTGAATGGCTCTAGAAGAGGATCACAAGGGTGATCATATTACACCTATGCTCAATCATCTCTAAATCTACATGAGACTCCAGCAAAACCGGCTTAAATCCACAATTCCATCCTGGCTCCAATCCAGAACGTATAACCCAAAGCTTTGGTGAATTAAATTCGTTTTAGCACTTGTAAAAGTTCATTGTAACTCCTTTTATCATCTGTACAAAACAAAAATTATCTAATTCACTAATTCCTGAGAACTCTTTATACAACCTTAAAAAACAAAAAATTATAGATTCAAGATCTTGCAAACACTCTTTACATAGAAAACATGAATAGCCCTCAGCCCTCCTTAAACAAACACTTGCAATACAATAGTTGAAAATTTAATCCATGTTATAAAGAAATCCACAAATCAAGAACAAAGTAAATAAAATAAACAAACCCCCACTCTTGGCATCAAAATCACTGATCAAATAACAGAAAAGATTTATAAATTATAATTGCAAAATAAATATACCAAAATGATATCAATCAAGTAACCCAAGGGGGTAAAAAAAAATCAAGCATAGTATTAAACATCATATAGGGATAGGGATAAATGATAAAAGAGGCAGCAGAAGAATGTATACATTACCTCAATGGCCTTGCTAGGCGCAACCCGAATGACATTAACAAAATTACCCCTAAACAATCCCTTCCAGCCATCAGTTTTCATAATATTGTCGAACACCTCAGTGGTGGAATGGCCACTACTCCCCACCATCAAGAGAGTCCTTATAGTCTCCAAAGGCGCCACGGCGGTCCGAGACACGGTCCCGGCAACTGCCCCACTAAACAACCTCCTCAGTGAAGGGTTCCTGATCTTAAGCTTGAGTGAAACACCACCACCCTTTTTATTCTTCTTCCCCTTAACTCCTTCCTCAACACCCTCTTCCTTCCCCTGAGATTGAACATGCTTGAGGAACAATTCGTTTAAGGGAAATTTCATGCCATCATTGTTACGCGAGTCAGAAGGGTCGTTAGGTTGCACGCCAACCCCCATTCCCATTTGACCAACACTGGCAAACAAACCTCCGAATTGATGGTAGCCATCCTTGGATTCAAACCCCAAATTGCAGACAGAGAAAAAAACATCTCTTTTCTCATCAAACAGTTGGATTCCCCTTCTACCCATCAACCACAGAAGCTTTGTGAATTGTGATATGTGATAAAGATTGCTTTTTTAGTTCTGGGTAAGGCTCAATGATGATGACTGTCCCTCACAGTCATGGTTTCAGGGAGATAGTGAATTCGTCATTCTAAGACAGAATCGAAGGAATAAGGTCGTAAAGAAAAGTGGGTAAACGAATGAAGATGTTATTATTGTGTGAACTGTGTGTCCCTTCTCCTCTGCTTGAAACGAATATCGTAATTTAAATTTGTTTTGTTCAGTGCAGCTGTCTCTTGGTGGGTTCCGAAGTTAGGCGTGCTTGCTCTTTT
Organism: Glycine max; assembly: GCF_000004515.6. Taxonomy (NCBI): domain Eukaryota; kingdom Viridiplantae; phylum Streptophyta; class Magnoliopsida; order Fabales; family Fabaceae; genus Glycine; species Glycine max. The sequence continues at coordinate 5,309,642 of NC_038242.2, read as the reverse complement.
TTTAATGTTGCGTTACTATGCGGCGGCGAATCCTAAACCTCAATTTTCGTATATTTATACTTTATAGAAAGAGATATGCTTGAATCAAAATAATAATAAAAAGATACGCAAGTACTCTCAAATAGTCAAATATATTAATTTTCTTTATAAACGACATGCATTCTTTATGATAAATAACCTTTACTCAAATCAAGTAGAATCAAATTTATTAAATATATTTTTATTTATTAAAAATGACATAATTTTGTTTCTTAATTTTTTAACAATTTGACCGTTTTTATAATATTTTTTACTAATACAAATTTATTAAAAATCATAAATTTTACTTTATGTTTAATAAATCACACTCATAATTTTGTAATTTACAATAAAGTTTGACGAATAGCATAGAATGTATTAAAAAACATGTTGATATGTTATTAATTTCTTCTTTAACTAATGGAAAGAAGATATCTTAAAAGGAATTTATTAGAAAAAAGAGAAATGTTATAAACATTTTTTGGGTACATTTTTAGAAGAAATATAAGAAACAATGTGTAAGTTCCTATTTAATTAATAAAAAATGTGTTAAAAAATAATAAAAGTGCGTTGTCATGACTCCTCGCCTCGTGGTATCAAAATTAAATAATAATAAAAACTCAAATTTCATGAAAGAGAATGTATTTTGACTTGTTTTATTCTTCCTATTCTTTTTCTTCTCCTATCGGTGATATCTTCATTTTTTGCATATACAGGCCTTGGCCCGTCCGGAGGTGTCACATAACAGGGTCCACGAAGCTAAAAAAAAAAATGGTTGTGTAATGATATTTTTAATATTTTTATATGTTACTATTTCAGGTAAATACATATTTGATTCATAATGATCAATAAAAATATTTTAATTAATTAATTTTAATTAATAATATTATAAATTTTAATTTTTTTCTAAAAACTTATTTATAACATTAAATGATTTAAGTGATAATTATTATTAAAAGATAATTTTTTAACTAATAAATATATTTTGTAGTACCACTAAATGGTTTTTTTTTTCTGAATTTGTACCGCTAAATGGTACCAAAGTCCATACACGAAATAGTACAAAATATAGGTGTCTTTTTTTATTGGTTAAAGATCAAATGAAAAGAAAAAAAAATTAACAAAAATCATGCAACAGCTGTTGATTTAAACCTTCATACATTTCATGTGAGATAATATTCATACTATTCAACAATTTCCTATATTTTTTTAATAACCTAATAAATACATCTCATGACAAATGAATATATTAATAGACCTCGCAATTAAGACAAAAATAAATTTAGTAATTAATAGACTTAAATATAGTCCATGAGTAGTTTTAATTTCTCTCAAATAATTAATAAAATAAATTATTATTTTGAATATTTTTTTGTGTGTGCTGTGTCTCTTCTCTACTTTTTTCGATGAGAAAGGAAAATAAAACAAACTACACAACGTGGGCTAAATATATAAGTTCGTTTTGTTTGGTCATTAGTGCAGCTGCCTCTTGCCGGGCTGAGAAGTTAGGTACTTGCTCTTTTCTTAATCATTATCATTTTTCTTTAATTGATACGGTGACAGAAGAATATGTTAAAAAAAAAAAAGAAATATATTAAAGTCTAAAGAGTGTTACTAATCTTCTTTCTTTATTGAATGATAAAAAAAATATTCTTCTTTAATTAATGGCAAAAATACGTCGTTTCTCACACGAAATAATTTAAAAAATGTGATAAATGTGTTGCTATGGCAACTCTTATCAAAATTCAATAAAAAAAATATATATAAATTTGATTAAAGAGATTGGATTTTTACCATGTTTGACTCCTTTTCTCGTTATTCTTTCTCGCATAGGTGACCTTTGCATTTATTGTTTTATAATTTATACTATTCTTTTTTTTAGTTATTGTTTATTCTTTACTTACTCTTTTTTTTGTCTGATCAAATGCATCCTTCTATTAAAGTATATTTTCATTTTAAATTTTTATACTATTATATTCTTTAAAATAACAGTTGTATTTTATTTTATTTTATATTATTTAACTTATCTTTTTATATTCATAATATTTTATTTTATATTTATTAAAATTCTAATTGTTCGTACTGCATTATAAAAATAGACTAAATTATAATTTTAGTCTCTTTTTAATTCTTGATCCATGATTTTGTCCTTTTAATTTTTTTTTCACCATTTCAGTTTCTACGTTTTTAAAATTTTGCAATTTCTATTCAATTCTAGATTTTGCATAACTTATTATTATTATTTTTTATATTTTAATTAATTAAATTATTTGTGGACAATATCTTATATAAATATATTCCATTAGGGTTCAATTGGACTAAAATAAAATATATGTAAAATTAAGGGTTGAACAGAAAATTTGAAATATCTAAAATGTAGGATCTAATAACATTAGATTTCTAAAATTAAATTATATCATTTAACCTTTTCTTTTGTAGGTAAGGTGAAACATTTGACTATTAGCTTTTTACTGTCGTCAACGAACTATGTCAAAACTAGTAACATTTATTTTCTTGTACATCAAAACTATGTCAAAACTAGTAACATTTATTTTCTTGTACATCAAAACTAATAATATGATACAAAACATTTTTTTTATAAGCTAAAGTTTACTGATTTTGGAAAGAGTACAAGACCCTCTCAAAAGAAAAAAGAGTATAAGACACATTTTTTTTTAAAGTCATAAGGCATATATATTTATATATGAACTAACAAAAGGTTCACTGATCTATACATGTAGTAAAATGGATAAGGATATTATACATCATGTAAAAGGCTAAGACTAAAGTTAACCATATGAGCAGAAACTTCACACAAAAAATCATCTACCCATAATGCATGATATAGGGTCCATGCATCAAGATGCGAAAAATATCCCCAGTTTTGCACCGAACCGGGATAAAAACCAATGCCACGACACCACCTGAATGAGTGAAGATATCTAAGGGCTCAAGAGTCTTTTTGTTTTTTTTTTTTTTACGTTCCCACCTCTACATTAGCTCATCTTTGAAATGGAAACTGCCGATGACATTACGAAGGCCCAATAAATGACCCAACTAAACCAAAAAAATTAGAAAAATGCTATATCCACTCCATTTTTATTAAGTACACTCTCCTTCTCTATTTTAATTTAATTATAACTTAAATGACCTTTTTTTATTTCAAAATTTATTCTTTCTCACACGCTTTTAATGTACTATCAACTTTAATAAGTCATTAAGTATTTATTCTAGTAACTTTAACGTTAAAGTAAATTTTTGTGTAAAGTTCTTAAACTTATGTGGTATTATAGACTCACAAATTAAAAATATATAATTCATTTAAGTAATTATGCATGGTAGATGAAGTTAAAGATTTTCTTTTGAGCTACTATTTTAGCCTTCTTTTTTTAATTTATTAGAGCTTTAATCTCCTTCACAAAAATACAAAAAAATAAAAAATCACAATAAAAATTCAAAAAATAAAAAGATAATATATTTTATTCTAATATTTTAAAATTACTTTATGATAACAAAATGAGTTGAAAATTTAAAATAAGTGGCTTAAAATCTCTTAAAAATAATAGGAAGAATAATCCAAAAGATTATCGGCGTGCATATAGTAAATTACACAATTATTAAAAAGAAAAAAAAATACTCCTCGTTAGGAAGAATGAAATACTTTTTTTTTTAATCAAACATCATAGCCTTCCACTTATCAGTTATACTTCTTCAAAGTCCATCGTAGTTTTCGGTGTTGGTTTGCATTAAGGATTTCCTTTAGTGGATAATTGAAAATTATTATTTTTACACTAAGAAATCATTGAAGTAAAGTAAAAGTATGTTTGGAATAACTAGCTTAAAAAATTAATTGAAAGTTGATATTTGAAACTAACTTATTAAATTAAAAATATTTAATAAAATTAGTTGTTGAAGTAACTTAAAAAATATAAAATAATATAAAAGTAATAAAATTATGATTTATTTGAAAAGATAATAAAAAAATTTAATAAATATATTAAAGATAAAAAGAGAATAAAATATAAAAGCTAGAATGTAACGTTTTAAAGTAATATTGTTTCAAAAAACACTACAAATTATTAAAAAAAATTATTTATCAAACAATCAAATAAATTTTTAAAAAAATTATAAATTAACTCAAATATCTTACAAACATAACTTAAGTATATGAGTTCCACAAAGTTTTTCTTTTCTTTTTTTATACATATATGATTAACATTTTTTTAATAAAATCATGAGATTAACATATTTTAGAAAATTAACTTAACTTTTCTATTTAACTCTCCCTAATTATCTCAGTTATGTAGGATCATCAAGGATAAAGTTATTTATAGTAAAATTTAAAGTGATTGTGTTTCTATAACTTGAACTCCATATCAGTAACAAGTTAGAACAGCACTTAATTTATCAGCCAATCCACACGGTCAGTGGAAAGAGATTGCCTTTTCTAGTCTGCTCTAATAATAAAGGATTGATTTTAAAAAAATACTAATAATTTTTTTATTTATAAAAATTAAAAACGATAATTAAAATTTGCAACATTCTGCTCAACCAACTAATCTAAATGTCTTTAGTTGAAAAACTAATAAATTAAAGGATCGATACTGATCGACGTATATATATGCCTTTCTTATTTGTCAAAGAATTTGTTGCAAGGTGACGCTCATCATTCAATTCCACCGTAAATATTACGGTTAGAAATTAATATTTCTTATGCTATAGGCATGGGAAAGCTGTGGCGAAAAGTTGTTGCCAAAAATGATGATCTAACGTTAAAGAGATTAGTTAGCTAAACAAGTTCCTATATATTTCCGATTAATATTAATATTAGGTGCTACAGTCCATAGAATTGAATGTAAACTACCATCAAGTAGACAGTGGTGTTCATGCACCAAAAGGACTTTGCTTTCTCATATTCCATTAAGACCTAGCTCTGCCGTTCTTTCTAATTAACACTAATCCATTAAGATGTAGTGCCTTTTATAAATTGAATTAGACTTTATATTTAATAGACATAAATAATACGATACAAAATATATAAAAAGGTATAAATATTTTATAAGAATCAAGAATGTATAGAAAATAAATGAATTATAAAAGATTGTTCAATAGATTCCATTGAAAGATATATATGCTTGAAGTGAAGTAGACAATATTAACTGGAAACAAAATTCATGTCTGACAATAATAAATGATATCAATAATAATAAAATTAAGGTTTAATAGATTAGCAGATTCTTGAATTATTTGAGAATTTTTAATTAGGTTTCGTTCTAAACTAAAAAATTATACTTGAGTTCTTCAACTTCTGCGGTTTTCATAATTGGATTCCTCAAATTACTAAAATCGTCACAAACTGTTATTTTTCTAACAGATTCTAACAGTCATATACTAACTCCAAGGAACTGATTACCAAAATTGTAGAAAATCAAGCACTCAATTATATAGATTTTTAGTTTAGGAACCTAATTAAAGTTTTTAAAAAGTTGCGAGACTTACTAATTTGTTAGATTTAAAATTTAAAATACAAAATGTATTACTTTTTAAGTTAAAAAAAAAACACAGATAATGAGACTGAGATATGTAAAAATCAATATTGCTAATATTTATTGGACAAAATTATAAAACTTAAGAACAAAAACACAATTGGTTAAACATGTTATAGAACAAAAGATAAGTCATATATAAAACAAGAAATATTGCATTAGAACAAAATATTTAAAATAAATGTTTAGATATTTATTATTATTATTATTATTATTATACTATTTAAATTATTGCACAATATCAAATTATGATAACATAATTCAAATTAAAATATAAATATTTTTATTTATATTATAGTATTTAAAATATTTTAAATATTAAAACAATCAAATGTTACAATTTTAATCGACAAGTCATTGGTTGGAGGACTCGATTCCTTAGGCAAGATCTCAAGAGTCTTGTGAATGAAATAGGTGAATATTCTACAACAATATCATGTTATAAAAAAGTTAGAAAAAAGTTTTCAAACAATATTTTATTTTAAACAATAAAAATATTATTTTTATTTATTTTTATCTGATAAGTGTGCATTAAAATTCAAGTATATATTAAATGTTGTAGTAATTAATATAATTTATTAAGTAAATAAAATAAAACAATTAAAAATTAGTTGTCTTAAGTACCAAAATTACGTCAAAACCTTCCTTTCTTTATTTTATAGTATATAAGATATGGAAATGGAAATTCGAAATTGCCTTTCAAAGCTTTTAGGGCGTCGCACTGTAATTTGTCATTAAAAAATGAGCTACTGGCATTATCATTGATTCACGCTACTCTAGGAGAGCACGAACATGATAATACAAGAAATTGGATGCACAAGTGTACGTATTTTGAAGCATCGCATTCACATAGAATCGGCTCATTTGTTATTTTTAATGTGTGTTATCGTGATCCAGTGGGAGTGAGTTTACCACTAGGCAGAGTCAAATGGGATGTGCTACGAACATGCCATAAAAATCCCATAAAGCTCATATAGAACTCTAAATTATTTGAACCGTGAATGTGCCATATGATATTCCTAAAAGTAATTATTATTTTCATTGTTTTAATGATATAATGACATTGTGATAAATATGAATAGTCTGACACAGTAAGATATCATGATGGTTATAAAGTGAGAGCTAGCGCACGGGATGTACCATTAAGCAAAATTAATCCTAGCTTAGCTTGGGTAATCTTGTCCTGATTCCCAAATCATCAATTCATCATGAAGCTCTTCCTCTTTGTAATCTTTTCTAGCCTATTGCTCAAACAATTGAGCCTTGTTGTTGGAGACGTTGGCACTGCTGCTTCTTATGGACCACCGTACATACGTGAGTCAACAATAATTATTCATTTTTAATTCTCTCCAACCTAGATTTTGTTCTTTTTCATCATAAAATTGATGGAAAGTATTTATCAATTACGAGTCTATGACTAATTTTTATCGAAAAAATTAACTAATTATATTTAATGACATCTTTTCTTCTAATAATGTTGTTCTGTACCAAAAAAATGGAATTCAATAACACTTGAATCAATAATTTGCTAATTTATCTCTAATCTAGATGCTCTATAATCAAGTAATATAAATCTAAATTGCATGCATGCGTGGGAAAGTACAATAGCTATAGTGGAAAAATACGACACAAAATTATTGATCAAATGTTATATTCTCTAATGTGTCATGTCTGGCAGCTACTGCTTGTGATGGGAATAGGCCAGGGCAGTTTCCTCCTGGAAATCTATTTGTTGCGGTGAATGAAGGGTTATGGGATAACGGGGCAGCGTGTGGAAGGAGATACAGAATAAGGTGTGTGAGTGGAAACAATAGGCCATGCAAAGGTGGTAGCATCGATGTTAAAGTGGTAGATTCCTGTTCAAGGTCACCATGTCCCAACACCCTCCTCATGTCAAATGATGCATTTGCAGCTATTGCACGCTTCCCTCATGTTAAAATCAATATTGAATATACCCAGTAAGTGACCAAGTGTGTATTTCTTTTTCTTTTTTTTTCACCAAGTAAAATTGATTTTTTGGCACCAATTTTCTACTCAGAATCTTCTTTTACCCAGAGTTCACCTTATCAAATTCAGCCATATTAAAAATGTCTCAGAAATTCTCATTTTATATATAATCTTCTTGATCCTCCAATGTCATCAATCCAAGTATTAATCTATTTAACTAAATGTGTTGTTCATATAGGATATGACTTGCCAGTGATACGTCACAACCAGTGCATATGTACACTACTCATAAACAACATCAAGGAATAAGCTGTGATTTGTTGAAGAGAAGTGCAAAGCAGAATGTGATCCAAAACAGGATGTGGAATTTTTATGTACTTAGATTGAATATTCAATATCATGACGTTAATAAACTGTTGATGTTCGTGCAAGATTTTGCTTCTTGGAGGCAAAGCATCCATCTAATAAAAAGCTATTTACCTTTCAATGATAAATTCTAGAATTACGATCAGTGCCCATGTTACTGAAAAACAATGAATTGAAACAGCATATCTAATGATTTGTGAACAGGATGCGCTCTTGTACATGCACAACACGAATCTAAAACTAGAGAACCAAGCGTAATGAGTCCATCACTAACCTGAAGCTGGCTTCGTTGCCATGATTAATGAACATGATGTTCTTGTCTCTGGTACTAGTATACCATTTTTCTACTAAGCTTTATGTACTTGATCAGTGAACTGAGTAGCGCAGAAAGAATTCAAGAGCAAGGAGGACAAGTGGACAACAGTACTTTATGCATAGTTAAAACCACAAACAAGGCTTTATGTCGTTGTTGAAATAAAATTAACAAGTATGCCACACATAAGATACAAACAACACCGCTAAAATGGGGAAAAAAAGACATGGAGAAAAAGTTGATGCAGTACTAATTGGGGGAAAAAAGATAGAAAGTTAGTTAAGATGATCATTTGGACGCATGTACAAAGAAGGTCATGAGAAGTATCCATGAGAAGTATCAATGAGAATAGTAGATTGTATCAGAGTTTCTTTAATTTCCTTTTAGTTTGCACCTTAATTCAGCCTATAGTCCTTTGTGTTGTCCGATTTTTAATGAAAATACTAATTATTAGGACTTAAAGCACAAAAAGAGAGATGAAAATAATTCACCCTAAGCTAATCCATTTGGTGGGAGAATCACATGATTTAATATCACATCAAATAATTTATTCTACTTAAGGTGTGACTCTACTCATTTATTTTATTTTAAGTGGATTGAGATGAAAATAAAAGAGAAATAAGGAAAAGAAAATACATATTAAAAAAAGTGATAAATGTGATAGATAATAAAAAGAGTTCCTTAAAAAAAGAAAAGATAAATGTCTAGGTTAACTCTTCTCCAATATCATTCTTTCTTTAATTCATGATAATGTGTTTAAGTGCGTTACAAATTTGCTTTAATTACTGAACTGAGTAGTGTAGAAAGAATTCAAGCGCAATGAAGTTTCCATATGTATGGAAAAGCAAATGATCTGGCTAGATGAAGTATTAACTGATATATGCATGCATGCCATGTGTATAGTTAAATTGATTAAAGGTTTGTACAAATAATACAATGTTTCTGGGTTAAATCATGCCAATACTAACACATTTTACAGAAATGAAAAAATGTTTCTTTGTCAGAATTTCAGAAATCAATTATCTTGTGCTAAGTGGATTGACATGGGAACACATTGAATATTTTTACATTTCCTCTGCTTGGCTTGTTTAATTCGTATGTTCCAATATCATCACCAAATTTGATTCAGTCAGCTTTAGGAGGTAACACTAACAGAGAAGATTAATCACGATGTACAATGGATTTAGATCATTAATTAATATACGATTAGTCAACCAAGATAAGTCTTAGACTTCTCCACTGAGTCAATCCCATTTTTGGCAAAGGTCTCGCCCAATTGTATTTAGTGTGAGTGGAAATTACATAATGGGTAGTCGCAGACTTCAGTTCAACAACCAGTATGGATACATCCACCACTAAGTTTTATATGTTGCAGGCATAAAAATTGTGCATATTAAGCACGCCAAATTAGCATGAGAGGAGAAAGTGGTGGGGAACTCATCACCCAAAAAAGGGCATAGTCACATATTTGAGCAGCTTAGTGCAGTGTAGTACTTAGAATAACCGTATTCTGTAGTTAGTGACGAAGTATTAATTTCCAAGTGGTGCAAGTAAGCACAATGGGATAAGCTCATTACCGTATAAAATTCAAGACCCATATATAATAATTTTCTAAAGTAATGACGGCAAAAAATAATTATGTTCGTAGCATAAGTATGAGACATCAGGCAGGATTATCCTCTTCTCTGCTAATGTTTTATGCATAATGATGTAAGATTCAATTTGCATGATCAAACCAATTCTCACGTTTACATACTGTTCATAAATAAGAAGGGAGTAAATAACCTTATTTAGGGGGAAGTTAATCACCAACAATGCACAGCATAACTAGTAAACAGTTAAATTTGTTAAACATGTTGCATCATTTTTTGTCATGTTATATAAAAATAAAAAAGCTTTGTTGTTGGATGAGATAAAAGCTCATTTAAAGATCTCCATTTAAAAAAAAAAATCAATCATTACATAAACCTATTGCACAAAGTTAAATCCACTAATATATTTATAAGAAAATAATTAATGAAACCTAATTAAAACTGTTTAAAACATCAATAATTTTTTTAAAGCCAAAAGAAATAAAAATATATTAATAACTTCTAGAACTGGTACAAGACTCACTATTTTACCTTCATGAAAACAATTAATACTTAACAACACACACCAGAACAAAAATTGCGTTAACATCTGATGGTGAAAATAAAAGCAATTGATTGCAAACAGCGACAAAAGATGGCCACCAGCTATTTGGATATATTCCACTGTAGAAGCTTCAAAATCCAATTTGACTGCCCCCTGCTTCTTTATTCCATTCAGAAAGGACCGTGAAGTACCTTAATTGAGATCCAATTGTAGAAGATTAGGACAATAGTTAGCAACCGCTGTCAAAGCTAGGTTACCTATTTAGTTAGGCCACTTCCCAAATGACACAATACGAAGTTTTAGTGAACTCTTGCTGCATCCCTCAGCAACTGAAACGAGTCCTGCGTCGGTGCAGTTACGGATCTTGACGAGATGCAAAATTCTAAATTGGAGAATTTAGAAATCGCTCTCAAACCAATATAGCTAATTTTGACACTATCATGGTTATGAGCTCCAAGGGACGAGGAATCGAAGCGAGAAAAAATAGATGAAAGTTATCTTATGAAAACATAAGTGAAAAGGCATTTTGAGGTGGAGACCTTGAGCCAGCGGTGACATAAGAGGGAGCCGCCGGGAACAAACTGGAAAATACAAGCCAAACACCCGTCGGGAATGTACTCAACGGTTACTGTCGCCGCGTCCATTCCGGGCTCAGATACAATGATCATTTGGGCCAATTATAGCATGTCAATAATAATGATCTTTTCTTTTATTCCCTAATTTTGATACATTTTAAATTCAAATAAAATTTTATTTTATCAATAAATATTTTAAAAAATAAGTTTTTAAGAAAATTAATTTTTTTTTTTATAAATTTTTTAGAAATTTTATGATTAAATAAAATTTTAATTTTAATTTAAAATATCTTAGATAAATATTATTTATTTTTTAATTCATAAAAAATATAACTTTAAAAATATTCTTTAGTTTGTAATAATAATAATTATTTATTTATTTATCCTAACCATATATTATAAAGTATAATATTTTGATTATTAATAATTGTTCGTCATTAAAGATCTATAGTTTATTATATATGTAGCCGACCAATGAAATTAGGAATTATATTTTTTTCAATCATAATATTATAATTTATGCAATTATAATATTTTTAAAATAACAATTCTAAAATTTATTTTAATGATTAAAATTTAATTTAAAGAATATATATATATATATATATATATATATATATATATATATATATATAAATGAGATATTATTAAAAGGATTTTATTAATTTCAATTTCATATAACAAAATATTAATTGTGTGATTCTAAATAATATCTCATTTTCTTGATTATATCTTCCATTTATTTATCGCAAATGTTAGACAATTAATTAATAAGTTTACTCATTAATATTTTATAATTAGTAAATTAGTTCATCAGTTTCTCACTAGAGAGTAATATGTCTAATAGTTTCTTGATTTGTTTTATAATAGCTTTTTTATTCTTAGAGATTTGCTTTTTATGAACTAATATTATTCTTTACTTATTACTTTATACTTCTTAAATTACTGAATTAAAAAGAATGGTAAAAGAAAAAGGAAACATTAGTAAAACCAATTAATAATTAGGTTTATAGGATTTTTACTCAAAAAAATAACTTAAGTTACTTGCCAAGATGACAAAAAAAAATTGATGTTCTCTATTTTTTATTTGTTTTGTTTTCTTATGCTAGTTAGTAGTTTTTGTTTTTACATATTTATGTTTCTTTTTTTATTTTTATTGTGCAAGACATTAAAAAATATAATCCTGTTTAATTATATATAATATGATTTGATCCGGTCTTAGTTTGAGAGTAACTTAGTCGTGTTTCCACAAGATTATCTTTAATTTGGAATTTTTTATGATATCTTTTAATTAGGGATTGAGATTATGAAAATGTGATAAAAAAATTAACCTAATTTAAAGTTGAATAATAACTAATTATTAAATAAAACTGATTAAAAAAATTAAAAATAAATACTTATATCAGTTATAAATAATAGATAGATTATTAAAATTAAAATCTTAACACAATAAATTAAATTATCAATTATAACACAATGCTAATTTTTTTGGATTAATAGTAAACTGTTAAATTTAAACATTGCAATTAATTAAATATAGACAAAATCAATTAAAAAATTGTCAAATTAGGCAATAAAAATGTTTTAATTTAGGCATAATGTTGCCAAGTTTGCTCCCTTATATTTAAAATTTTCATTTAATTTAGTCCTCTACTAATATCTCTGTTACATCAAATTGATCATTTTTTTTACACCCGTTAAATTAATAAAAGTATCAATTTAATTCAACAAAGTTAAATATTTAATTAGTAATATTTTAATTAATAATGTATATTATATAAGTATGATTCTCATATGATGCACATATTTATCATTATAATCATGTAAAAGAATCTTTATAATTTATATATTATATTACATTTTGTTATAAAACTTCCATTTTTGTTTAACATAATTAATATTTAGCCTTGTTAGCAATTCTACCCAATTAGCTATACCTTTAATATAAATATTTCTATCCTAATTGATATCCTAAATACTCAATTAATAATTTACTTCAATTTTTTCAAATGAGACCCCTAATTTCAGGATTGCAAAATTTTCATTCCTGACTAAAAATTCCACAAATGGCAACAACCATCATATCATGAGAATTAATTTTGTCATTGCAATGAAAGGGAATTGATTTTGGTCCTTAAAAATTAATATATGTAGATTAATTTGGGTATCATAATTATTTTGGTCGAAATTAACTAATATAGCCGTGTAAATATTTAAATAACCTGAGGATTTTTCCCCCTTCAAGTTTATAGTATCAAATTATATTTTTTTAATTTATTTATTTATTGATATTAAATTTGAATTCAAATTATATTTTACATAATATAGTTATGGTAGATTTTACATATTTTATATTATCCCATGCAATACATGTTTTTACATCATTTTAGATACTTGTAGATTTTTTGTGTTTTTACATGTAGATTTTTTTATATTTTATATATTATAAACTATAAATATTTAATATAAATTTTTTACCATAGTTACCCCAAGTATTAATTTTTTTTTATTACTATAGCATTAGATACAATTATTTAATTTTGCTTCTCAGAATAATCAAATAAAAAAACTTTAAGCAATTAATGAATATTATTTGTTAATTTATTTTAATTAAACTAATTAATCAGTCATAGTTACCTTAATTGTGTAAAAGTTAAACCATCATATTAGTCTTATTATTCAAATCAAAATATTTAATTTTTAATTTTTAATTTTTTTCATTAAAATGTCTTATGTTTTGCTAATTAATTTGTTGCTAAATAAGATATTAAGATTTTTGTATTGATAATCCAATAAAAGATCTTTTGTTTTTAAATTATTTATTTATTTTAGAATATTTTCTTTAAGGCAATTCCAATGTTTTTCGTTTTTCTCCGACTTTTAGCCAAATCAAAAGTAATTTATATAAATGATTGAAAATATTAAAATGAGAAACTGAAAAAAAAAATGGACAAAAGAGAAACTTGCACAAAAAAAACAAAAAAAAAATAAAACAAATACAAAAGTAGTATGGACACTGTGTTTCTAATATACAAAAATGGCATCATAAACCAACATTAAAATTCATTCTCCCAAAAGTTATTATGCATTGAGACATATAATATATAGGATTCAAATCACAGTGAAACTCATTACACACTATAGCATGGGGTTTTGGCGTAATCTTCACATTTTTTTTTTGTCTGGTCGAGGGTGTTGTAAAGGTGAGTGTCAACACAATTGAGATGTTTTTTTCCTTTTCACGGCTGTTTCTCACCTTTACAAGAAAATTTACACACAGCAAACCTAAAGCCCCCTCGTATGAGATCAATTCACAAGACTTGCACACTCACCTTTCCACTGCATCAACCAAATTTAGTGTAGATAATGCAATCATGTTTCAATAAAAAAATTATGTAAATAATATATGTTAATCATTATAAATCATCACAAATATATATGTTTTATAAATTAGTTAATTAATTAATTAATTAATTAAATCATCATTAAATTAGTCTAATGAGTCTAACAATTAGTGATTCTAATTGGCAATAAATAATTATAAAATTTATTTTAAAATAATTAATTATTATTACAATCAATATAATTATTATATTTCCATTATGATGTCAAGAATGTAATCTGTCAAATTTTTAAAATGTTTTGTAATTATAATTATAATTAAATTTTTGTAATTATCATTCCCTTTATTCGATTTTCTGGAACTCAAAAACGAATTTCAAGATTTAGTATTTCTCCCCCATCATCATCACATCCAAACAGTTTGGGCCTATAACACTTACAAAAATTTCTAAATGGCAGCAACAAGAAGATAATTGAACAACTTAAATTGCTGGATGGTGCAGGTCATATTGAGGACCTTTGTATGATTTACGTACTTTTTTTATCTTTTTCTTTTTTAAAAAAAAGTTAGTGTAGAATCTACGAAGGAAGTGTATGCATCCCAACTAAGTTGACACCCATACAAATCCACCAAAAGATCACACCAAACAACATTAAAGGTAAAAGAAAAAAGATGAACAAATTGGAGGGACTAGGCCAAAACCCAATCAAGAAATTATCAGAATATGTAATTGGAAAGCATTGTCCTATTACCAAGGAATTCACCCCTAAACTTGTGATATGATCCCACCAATCAACACCATAGTTAGCTAAAAGGTCAGCACAAGAGTTCTCCTCTCTAAAGATATGAGAGTAAACCAAAACTATATCTTTACAAAAAAAATAGACAATTTTCCGAGCGTTGACGGAGCTCCTAGGGCACTACAGAGGGTTTCCTGAAAGCTTGAGTCACTAAGTTGGAGTCACATTCAATCGAAAGATTATTCCAGTTGCGAGCAAGAGCAGCCTCTATAGCCAAAATAACTACAAAAGTCTAAGCAAAAAACACATTTTGAATGTCAATGTAAGAAGAGGAACAACCAATCAAATCCTCGTTGTGATCTCTAAAAATGCCGCCACTACCAACATGCCTAGGATTGCTCTTGGCTGAAGCTTCAGTATTGCACTTGATGATATTGAGCACAAGAGGAACCAATCAACCTGCTTAATCAACTGTGGGTTGGGGGTGGATGGGAACCGAGAAGGATTTAAGGATAGAGAATTCTTCAACCGAATGCTTTAGCTTGGCTGTTGAAGAAGAACCTACTAGGTGGGTGGCAATAGAGATGGAAATGATAGTCTCATTGAAGGAAGCAGCTCTGTTATTAGGATTTACGTACTTGTTGAAAACACAACTTCTCAAAACAACAAAGTCTGCTTCCATGTGTATTATCAATTTATGACAAAGATTTTTGTTTTTTAATAGACCAATGTTTTAAAAACAACTTTAAAAAAATATCTTTTTCCAACTTTTAAAACCCAAAATTTGGAAAACACTTGAAAACTTATTTTAGTTTTGCTTTTCAATTGTCTGAACTCAAATACATATCCCATCTACTCTATGCATTTACTACAATAGAATCCTCACCCTTTCTTCCATCACAAAATCCTTACCTCGCCCTGCATTCCGCACCCTCCTCACCCAATTTTCTAAGTCCTTCTCGTGTAACCTCTCCTAACACACTGCCCTTGGTCAGAGCTCATAGATGATGGCACCACATTCTCTCAATCTCCCTCCCTCCCTCTCTCTCTCTCTCTCTCTGATTACTCAACCTCAGTTCTTAATCCTTTGGTATACATGGCTTAGTCAAATCTTTATAAACATAAAAATTGTAACTTTCAGCATTGTATAAGAAAATAGAATAACTGAAATCACCAACATTATTATCGACATATTTACAAGAGAAATAAAGGTAATAAACACAGAAAGTGAGGAGATTGAAACATAGAGCCCATTTGAAAGGAAGATGGCTACTTACTAACGTTCACAAACACCGTGTAAGGAGAAAAGGCGCATAGGTTGTGTGACTTGTGATGTTGACCAAGGGAAATGACAATTTTTGGCTAGTAGTGTGTGATAAAGTAAATAGAGAATTTTCGGACGAAGAATGGTCTTGGTTCGTCTAAGATCAAGTGACAAAATCGCTTGCAATAGAGAATTGATTTCATCACATTTAAACTTTATTTTGTAGCTGACTCGTCAAATTCTTTAACATATACTAACGCTAGGCGGTGAAATTTCAGTGGTAGGGTAATCACTGCTCTATTATACGTTACTCTCAGCTCACATGATCAGAATGAGGTAATGGGAAAAGTATAACATACTCTCATGGAGCATAGTGCTATCATATATATTCAAAATTCAAGATGAATTAAGAAAAAGGAGACTATTCAAATCCATGATAATGTCCAAGTCTTAATCACCTTTGGAATGTATTTAGGAGGGCCACTGAGTAATATATAAAAACATAGCAATACCAACTAGTGATGCAAAATCAGAAACGGGACAAATCATCTTTTAGTAATTCTAATATTCATGTCGTCTTGTTAATTGTTCTTTTCTTCATTGAGCTTTCACATAGAGCCTGCCTGAGCAGCAAAAATGGAGAAACGGGACAACCTAATTAAAAATGCATGATGGTAGAGGCAATATTTTTTCTCGAGTAAAAGAAAGATGGACCGTTTTAATTTTTAATGCAATGGAATTTGTCCTTATCAAAAAGGCTAAAATTGAATATAGCTGGCAAGAAATGGTGACAGAATTTGTAGCAGGAGCTAGAGAAAAAGAAGAGCAATAATGCAAACGAATTGGAGCCAAGAAGAACAAAAATTCGATGTTACAGCAATGTGGTGCAAGACAAGCACCGATCGATGGGCCTTGATGAGAGCAAGAACTGTTCCGATATGTATACTTCATAGGGGTGAATTGGGTGTTCAAAAACGTTTTGGTCGCAAGTTTTTGACAAAGGAAAGTTACAAACTAATTGAAGCTACTTGAGTAAAAGAACAAGGAGGACAATGTTCACGGGTCAAAGTGTGTGAACGAGATCAAAGATTATAATAGCACATGTCTAAAATGTAAAGATATGAGAGCTAGGAGAAAGACAAGGAGAGTTTATTTTAGTCCACGAGTAGGTCCGTAGCAGTTATTACAAGCAAACTAGAACATGATTACAGAATCATATAGTAAAGAAGAGAAACAGAACCCAGAGAAGGAATATTTGTGCTACCTTGTACTCTCCCAACTTTATCAGCCAAGATAAACAAAAGAGGAAAAGCGCAATTTCCAGGGACTCTTAGTGTGTGCTTGCTTGTGCATTTTCTTACGCACGTCTACCTTTGATTTCACTTCAAAAACGTAAAAGCTATGTATGCCTTACTGCTTTAGAATGGAAGCGTACAAGGTAGCATAGAAGGGAAACCAAGCACACGATTGTATGTACACGATTTCTATTGATAATTTTTTTAAGGAAAGATACATGGATACATGCATACACCCAATTGATACATTTCATTTCTTCCCATTTCTCTTTATCCAAATTAAATATACTTGAGAGTCAGATTGACGATCACATTTCCATTAGGTCGGCATTCATTAAGTTGAAGCTAAAGTTATTTCTCTGTTTACCAAAAACCATTAATTCTTTTTTCCTTGTTGAATACCAAACAATGAACAACTGTTGGAAACGCAGGAGAGTCATGCTAAGCTTAACTTTAGGCTAAACTAAATAAGAAATTGCGCTTTTCCTCTTTTGTTTATCTTGGCTCTTAAGTTCACAAATTAATGAAATTATGTCAACATCAAGCATTGCATTAATAAAATATTTTATGCTTAATACGTAACTTCATAAAAATAATTTATTCACACCTGGATTTTTATAATTCAGTTCACTTGTCCTATTAGTCGGTGACCATCACGGTACATACAGAATCTTGTGGTGCACCTAACCTAACCAAAGCTAATGCCACCATCTTATAGTTGATCATGGCCCATGATCACTGACTTTAGAGATAATCACGCCCGATACTAGCAGCTCAGTGTGTTTGTAAATGAAATGGTGCAAGCGTACATGGGTAGTTGGATACCAATGAAACGAATTCAATGATGGGAAATGTGTTTTCTTTCCATATATGGTAATGCAGTGTTAATGGCTACCACCAACCGCTGTCTAGCAATTAAAATTCCCTCTTCTGGGATAATGAATGAGCGAAAGTGTTGGCAATTAGCAAACCAAAGAAAGGGCGGGAATTTTTTAATATATGGATGGATCCGAGAGGTGCAACAGATAAGAGTGTAAAAACAATCAGACAGGTGCAGCGCAAACTGCCGTTAAAGGCAGACATCAGTTGGAACACTATTCACTGAAGAAAAGTATGTAACCTTTTTCAGTTTCATGGACAAGGAAATATCGTGAACATGCCCATTTCCCCATCTATTCTAAACATGGACGGACCGAGTGCAACATCACAATCGTTAATTCAATTACGCGGTTTGAACTGGTTTTATAGTTTAAATCACACCCAACGTCTTGAATAATTGTTCAAAATTCAAAGACAGATTAATTAAATTTCTCTCTCTCCATAACCCAATGACAGAATTATAATGTATTCATATGGCCACGTTTCCACCGACAGTGTATCTGACCTAGTCACTGGCTTGGATGCGGGGCAAAAAAGATCACCCAGTAACGCTATCTATGGGCCTAGGATTATATACGGAACCATACATTGACCATAACTGCAATAGATCAACAAGTTACAAAACACTCAATATAATTTTAAAACCAACGCAGAACGAACAGTGAACAACCCGCACATCCGACCGAAACAGAGTAATTTGAAACATTAAGATCTCATCAGAACTAAACCATTGTCGGACAGTTATTAGCTTTGAGTGACCTTGAGTTATAAGATAAATCCCAAATTCACGTTACACAGAATTGAAATGTACTATGAATTAATAAGCATGTAAGCTCCATAAATCCAGTTCCTACAATAGCATAACATAAAATTAATTAAACCACCGAGAACGGGAATGAGATAAAAAAATATTAATAACAAAAGGATTCGAGACTCGCTCCAGTAACAGTGTAACACATGACTGTCCTGAAATCTCAAATCCAAATCTACTAATTAACTACCCACCGCAATCATTAGCAACGTGAAGAAGATCTATAAACTAAGGGGGGGAACATACCGAACCGGCAATTCGGCCTCGAAATCCAAAGGTCTTGTTCCTGGTTTTATTTTTTGGTGTGTGAAAATGAAAAAATGAAAAATTAATTCTGCTGGTCGTTCCTCTTGTTGTCATCTCTGTCCTGGAGCAAGCTCCCTTCCTCCTCATCCGGCTGCGCGGTCTTCTTCTGCGCCTCCTTGGCCTTGAGCGCCTGCAACTTGGAGTGATTATAATACGCCACACCGAGAAACGCAAGCCCGTAGCCGAACAAATTAATCGGCGTCACGGTGTCCTTAATAACCGACCACGAGAACGCAATCAGCAACCAATCCTTCACAACCCCAGCCACATTCATGGTCAACGCAGACGTCTTCCCAACCAGAAGAAACACCGCCAGATTCAGCGCGAAGGCGCAGAACGAATTCGTCCCGAAGATGACGAAATCGAAGTGAAAGCTTGAAGTGTCTCTCAAAACAGGATACTCAACAAAGATCCACGGGATAGAGAGAAAGACGAGACAGCAGGGAGCAACGTAGTAGAGGGAAGTGATTGGGTTAAGCGAGATCCCTTTGGAGGTGAGCAAGATTTGGATCATGACGAGACGCGTGGCTTCGAAGGCGACGGCGCCGAGCTGGAGGAGGACACCCCAGGCGTCGAAGCGGGCCTCGCCGTAGGCGGCGACGCCGACGCCGAGGGAGATGGAGAGCATGTTAAACATGGTGTCGTTTTTGTATGATTCTTTACGGAGCAAGACGCCGATGGAGTAGACGGCGACTGGCATGAGGGCTTTGAGCATCTGAATGAAGGAGACGGAGAGGTAGATGTAGGCGGAGTTGGAGAGCCAGAGGGAGAGGGAGTAGAGGGCGCCGATGGGGACGACGGAGGAGAGGTAGACATGGCGGGACATGGAGACGGGCTCGACGATGCGGAGGACACGGACGAGGAGGATGGCGAGGGTGGCGCAGAAGGACATGTGGATCATTGTGAGGGAGATGGGGAAGGGCCAGTTGTACATCTTCTTGTCCAGGATGTACTTGTTGTAGACGATGACGCTGAAGCTCAAGAAAATCCATATGGCCACGTAGCTGTAGGAGAGGACGATCTTCTTCATCACGCCCTCGCTCAAAGATCCTCCTTTTCCCATTCTTGCAGATGCAGATGGACAAGACAACTCCACTCTTTTTTATGCACTCCACTTACGCCTTATTATTATTATTAAATACTACTACACTTTCTCACTTTCCGTTTCCCATTTTTAAATTAAATAACTAAATTTGTCTTTTTTGAACTGTAAGGGATCATAAATTCATTATTCTAACATCAAAATTTCAAATTGCCTCTCAATGGTCAAATATGTCAATTTTTTAATGACATACTGAGTATATGATAAGATGGTAGGTACGTTCTGGTTCAAATAAATTTTCTAATATGTATATACCTCCTCTCTGCTCTTAAATATAATAAATTTTCAATTAATTTAATATTATTATCTCTAAAATATCAAAATAAATATTTTTTTTATTTATTTGAAGTGTTAGTTTTAATAACTCTCTTTTATTCATGAAATGATTAAGCATAAGTTGAAAAAATATTTTTTTTAATTAAATTTGATGTGATTAAATGTGATTAACTAATTTTTTTAATTAAAATAATTCTTTTACATATGAGATTGAAAAGAATATATTGTTTGTGAAAATATAAAATGAAAAAACATGATACGGATAAGGATTTATTTAGTTTTAGTTTTAGTTATACAGAAAGATATGAATCCGGAATTTGTATTTTAGTTTGTTTTTTAAAGAAGGTACAAGTTTGATTTGTCAAGATAAGAAAAAGAAAAAGATTATGGCAATCCTAAACGTAATATATGAATATAGAATTGTTGATATATAGGAATATGATAAATTTGGCTGTAGAATTTCATTCTAATAATGACACATCAAAGCAAATCACAAATCATAATTTTCTCAATAAGATGATATTATTTAAAAAATTTCTTACGTATTAGAAAAATAACTACCCAAGTATTAAATAAAAATAAATATATTTAATGTCATGAAATCTTTAAAAACTGTATTTAATATTTTTTTATCTAACAAATAGAGGAATTAAATGGAAGATTTTACAAGAAAAAATTAATTTAATTTCAGTTTAATTACTCTTTCAATCCTTAAAGTTATATATTTTTTTCTTTTATTAGTCTCTACACATACCATTTTCAATCTCTTTTTTTTATTTGTGCAGTCAGAACTAAGAACTAAGAAGGGTTTAAAATAATAAATGTGACAATTAAAAGGAGATGATTTTAAATATAAATTTGAATTAAACCTTTATTCAAATTCTTTTAAATATAAATCACTTTTTATAGTTATGAAAAATAAATAAGTAATTAAACCTTTATTCTATTCTTATAAGTGAAATTTAAATTTATTTTTATTTATTTGATATGATAAAATGTATTTCCTCCATTTTAAATTATCATATATTTTAGAGAAATAATTATTCAAAAAAATATAATTTTACAGAATCACTATTGCATTAAATATTTTTTCTAGAACTACCCTTAATTAATACTTATTGGTAGTAATATATAATAAGAATAAAAGAATAATTAATTAGAAAAATAAAAGATATATTAAGAATTTTTTTTTATCGAATGAGATATTTTTTTATACATAATGTCAACGTGATTTAATTGTGTAGATATGGCTAGGCTAAAGCTAGTGGGCCTGGGGAGTGTAAAATAAATAACGATCAGCAAACCGTGAAAAACCATGAGATAACCCAGACGGTAAGGTTGTGAAAATGGGATTTGTCATTGAAGGGAAGGGATTGGTCATTAAAAAGATCATCTTAATTCTTGGTTAAAGTATTTCAATGCTTTAATTATATTTCATTTCTCTTCAATTATAAGATTTTTTTTTCAATTAATTTGTATCTTTTGAAAAAATAATTATTTCATTAAATTTATCAAATTATTTGTAGTATCATTTTAAAATTATATTTTTATTTTCTTTCTGTTCACTTATTTTTTATTATTGTTTGGAGAAAAAATAATTAAGTAATAATATATAAAAAATATTTAATACATCTAAAAATTAAAAAATGATGTTATGAAAAATGACAAATAAAATTTTAAAAAGAATCTTATAATTAAACACAAAAAAAATAGTTGAATTGATAATAATAAATAATATCACTTTATTTTTTAATATAATATATTAAATATTATATTTGATCTTATTTACTATAAATAAATTATAGAATATTTTACCTTATATATTATTTCTTATAAATAGAATAAGATGGAAACATGTAGTAATATTTGATTTAGTGAATTATGGGGTACTCCTGTTTTAAACCGAAAACCAAAAAAAACAAATATCATTTTTTCACAAGGCTGATTCTTGTAATTAAATGAATTAAGTTTATGTATATTTCTAATCCATCAGTCCAATTCTTACAACATTGTGTCCAGATATGACAAGGTGAGTTAAGATTATTTTTTGTTTTTTCAACAATCAACACTCATCTTGTCATTAAGAACACCATGAGTTTTGGATAAATGAACAAGAGATTCTTATTTTTTTAAAAATGTTGGAGTGAAACAATTATTTATTGATTAATTGTATTATTATCTTTGAATTTTGTATACATAATTTGATGGGTGTCCATAGGTGTCCGTAGCAACGCATACGCGGGCGCGCACAGCTAAATTTTTTAAATATTTCTAGCGTGTAAAGAGACCAGAGATTACCAATAATGGGATATATATTAGTTAATTTTAAGTTTGAACAAATGAAAAAAATGGTATAATGTTCTTACAACTTTATTTCTCTTTCATCGCATTAATTATTTTATTATATTTTTTACTTTATTAATAAAAAATATGATAAAAATACATGATACAAAATTAATAAATTATTGATTAAAGTGGTACTAAACTCAATCATTTCATTAATTCGAATATTAGAGAAAAGAAAAATATAATTGAGAGAAAAAATCTCCTAAAAATAACAAATCAGATTTCTAATAAAAATTAATTAACAAATAATAAATCCTGTAGGTGAATCAATATTATGTTGAAAAAAATACTTGATACAAATGCAATTTCTCAAGGAAAAAACTGCAAGTAGCTAAGTTCAACTAATGAAAAAAAACTTAATGAGGTGTGAAGCCACGGGATATGATACGACAAGTGTGCATAAACAAACTCAATGAGTTTGTGGAAAACCATTGTTGATTGAATGATTTTGTTATCAAAGTACTTAGCAAAACCCTCAAAGATGGCGAACGTGTTGGCCACTTCGAGTTCTTTGGCGCAAATGTTGGATTCAACTAAAGTGTGACACGTAGCTTCTTAATTTCACTCATTAATTTTTACCTCAAACTAATGGTAATGGCCAAAGCAAGCAGCTTGCATTCAGAGCATGAATAAAATTCAAACCCTACTCATTCCATTTTCTTTGCCAAACTTGGTGTGTAATTAACTTTATGCTGAAATATTTTATTCCATGTGTTAGGTGAGAATGGTCCATGCTTTGTGTGGGAGGGGCTTCCACAAAAAAAAAGACCATTCTTTTTTTCAAATTAAATTTAAGACCATGCGCTACTCTTGACATTGACATTGGCATCGACATTGTACCGTAGCAGTGTAGCACATACTACAGATTATTAGATTATCCCCCAAAATCAATTTCGGTATGTTCCCTTTATAAAAAGTAACTTGAAATCTTGTATTTCTTTCAATTAATACTTTTCACCATTAAGAATTTCTTTAGTCATAATATACTACGAACCCGTTATTGTTCTTCTGAGCAGATGTTTGATAAGGAGAAGTTTTTATATATCTTAAAATCGTGTTTTTTCGAATAGTCGATCTTGGATATCATAATTTTTTAGAAGGGTTAAAATTTATCTGGTTAGTTATAAATTTTTTGGGAAATGCTTACACATATTTTTCTAAGAATCAAATAATCCTACATTTGACTCACCCACAAGTTAGTCGAGTTATTAAAATATTTACTCTCACCAGCTTGTGAGTTTAGGTTCATCAACTTAAATTGAGTTGGATCAACTCATGTCAACCTATTTTTTTTTTTTTTTGAATTTTTTATTTTCTTAAATGCCTTGGAGCATTTTATTTAATTTAATTTCCTTGTTCTTTGAGATTATTATTATGAATTAGTGCATGTTCGGTTTTCAGGTAAAAATAATTTTGTCAAAGTATCATAATCTTTGTGTTTAGTTTTATTTTATTTGTTGGATTTGCTATGGAATGTATGCATAATATTTCTAATTTTAATTTAATTATGTGATTAGGTTATGATTGATAAAATTAACTAAAAGTTAAAAAGCTAGTTAGTAGTTGAAAATAAAAAATTTAACTTATTAAATTATAAATTTTCAATAAAATTTACAGTTAAAGTAGATGAAAAATGTGAAATAAAAAAATATATAAAACATGATTTATTTAAAAATATGTAAAGTAGATGAAAAATGTGAAATAAAAAAATATATAAAACATGATTTATTTAAAAATATGTAAAGGAACATTAGATAAATATATTGAGGATAAAAAAGAAAAAAAATGTAAAAAATTAGAAACTAATATTTTTAAAATATCTGTTTATCAAGAATTAATTAGTTTTTCGGTTATGAATAATACTAAAATTTATATGCGGATATATATATATATATATATATATATATATATATATATATATATATATATATATATATATATATATATATATATATATATATATATATATTAAATTAAGTTGGTCAACTCATAAGTCAATCTCATGAGTGTATTTCACTTATTTTCGAAGTCCATGATAAAATAAGTTGTATATATTTTATTTTTTACTCATCAAATAAAAAATATATATAGAATCAAATTAGCTTACTTATTAAATAATTTATAATAAGTGCAATTTAAATAAAGTGAGTTAATCCTCTTTAACACTCCCATTTTCATCCTAGGAAGATGATGAGAGTGGTGCTAAGGGAATTTAAATTTAAGACGTTTCTTTGGGGTTGAGGCTCTCTTTATTTATTGTAAGATTTTCGATAGGAGAAAGACAGTTTGTCTGCAGTGTATGTATTTTATTTTTCTTTTATTGAAAATTTTGAGCATATGGAGAGGAGTTTTACTCGTTCCTTTGCATGCAAATGCAAGGCAAGACCGAGTGCCATTTGATTCCATTCCAAGTCAAATGTGAAATGCACACACTATACCCAAGCTAGAGAATAAGAAATTCGAATTATCCTTAATAACACTTTCTTTAAAATGCACGAAAACCAAGGATCAAAATTATTATAAGTGAAATTTCGAAAGCCAAGCTATACCGGCTTGAATCACATGAAAAAAAAGTAGGACTCATGCATTATTTCTTTTTTCCAGTGAATTGCCCCAACTTCTCATCTTATTTCTTCTTCTTCTTTTTATAGAAAATGTCCTCTATTTTTAAATTTGCGCAAAAATGTCATCCATTTATTTGTTAAACATTACACAAAATTTATACTTTATGTAAATACATTACAACTAAATTCCTCTGTTATAGTAAGAATTTTAAATTATTAATTTTTGAATGAGAAAAGATTTAGAATAACATTAGAGTGACATAAAAAATAAATAATAAGAATATCCTTCCATGTTCAAAATGAATAATATAATTTATTTTTTTATTATAAAAAAGTAACTTATTCACAAGAATTATTAATAAGATGGAATAAAAATAAATTTTTTAGATTTTTTTAAATAATTAAATGATAAACTTAAAATCATATTTTGTTGATTTAATATTAATAATTTACATGATTAAGTTTTTTTATTGAATATTTTATTGTAATAATTTAAAAATAATCCTTGTTATTGAGGACTTAAGGCTTGTGAAAAAAAAATCACATAGTAGGACAATAGCCAATAGGAAGAGATCTGCAAAATAAAAACAATGTAACTAAAATTAATTTAAGTTTTTTGTTAAACAATTATTTTATAATTCATCTCTTTTTCTTGGTGTACCATAATTCTTCTATCCGAGACGCTGTATCCGAAAGTTGGTCTGGTTGAATGGAAAAACAATTGAAATAAAAAATAGATATTTAAATTAAAATAATACGATAAAATTGTAGGATCAACACATGTTTTTCAAAATTTCTTTTCCTTTCTCACCAATTTTTTCACAGACGGAGTCTGAATTATTATTAGGAGACTTTCTGATGTAAGGGTGTTGCTAGGTGCACCCAGCATTATTGCTGGTGCCTAACATTTAAGGTAAAATGACGAAAATACTCTTAATCTGTAAGTCATTTAAGTTGATCCGTAAAAGGCTTACGGATCAAGTTAATCTGTATCAATCTTACGGATCAACTTGATCCGTATAATTTATGGATCACCCTCACACGTACTTATCACAAATGCGAAAAAAACACAGAGGCAGTTTTAATATTTTAATTAAATTCCGGGTGCACCAACAATAATGCTGGGTGCACCTAGCAACACTCCTGATGTAAAGTGCTGTTGGGCTGTCATATCATATCATGAGTTGGGTCAATCTCGTTAAGGCTCCAAATCCAATAATTGCCTAACTTGGACGCAGCCCCCGTTAGTCATAGAGGTGGGAGTAGGGAAATGTTAACACTATTTTTTTAAAAATGTTATTTTTGTTTATTATATTTTATAATTATTTTATTTTAATATATTAATTTAAAAAAATTATTATCATGTTTTATATTTTTAAAATATATCATTTTGATCATTTTTTAAATTTTTTGTTAAAAATGATAAAATTGAGTTTATTTTTAAATTTCAAAATAGTTTAACGTTACTTTTGATTCATAACTATGATTTATAGGTATTTTGTTTTGATATATTATGTATTAAAAATTTTATTATTGTCTTTTATATTTTTAAAAGGTATTATTTTGATCATTTTTTAAAATTTTTATTTAAAACGTTAAAAATCACTAATAGTATGTTTGTGTCCGCATTCTCTTAAACGCAAAGCAAAAACAACTCTCTCCCTGCTTTCTAATTTTTGCATCAAAAAGTATATTTTTCCCATTCAACATGATTCTAATGTGTTCTCAAACATGTTATAGGTAAATGAAGAAAAGATAAATTTGAAACCACAAACAACAATAACTTTCATTTTCATCATCATTGGCATCTTCATCGTTATCACGATTATCATCAACATTTGAAGAAGAAGAAGCCTCTATCGAAATGAAAGTAGCAACCTCTATTTCTAGGTCCTTCATTTGGAGTTTTATTCCTTCTAAGGGATAATACTCATATTTTACTATTTTATTGGCTAATGTTTTTGAGGGTGTTGATATCCTTGATAAAGGGTTTAGTTCTTTCTCCCTATTAAATGGGTAATTTAAATTATTTATTTTACAATAGTTTGAAAACCAATCAAATAAATATATGTTAATTTCATTTTATTTCATGTATTGATAAAAAATAAAAATTCTCTGAATTGATTGTTTCATATTTTGTAAAAGCTGAGAAAAACCAATCTCTTAAATTTTTATTATATGAAGCTTCAAAGTCATCGCTTATCCATTGCTTATCAATTTGAAAGGGTGGCCAATCTTCTGGAATAAATTTATTGCCTTAAAAGATGTTGAGTATTATAATTTTTTTCTTCCTCTATAATGTCTATAAATAATCTTATCCACTACATCTTTGTGTTTAAGCTTTTAAGGTACTTGAACAGAAGATTTTCTTAGATTTGCTCCGAGGAAATATCTGAAGATGACTGTGTTACTACTATCTTATTTCTTCTTCTTAAATTTAAGTAACTTAAATTCCTAACAAACTAGCCATTTTACTTATCTTTGTTAGTGTTTCTTGTGACAGAACTACCTCGATTTTTAACTTAGGTGATCAATGAGTTTATTACTCTTTCAAGATACTTACCGGGACCACTATGTCTTGAAGCTGACCAACATCCTAGTAACTCTTGATGTTCCACTTAACACTATCAAAGAGTAATTCTTGACTAATTTCCCTTTATTATCTTCCAGACACAAAGTCTCAGCCACTCCCCACGAACCAAGCTCTAATACCCAAGCGGACGAATCGTACATTAGAAATAAAGTTAGTAGTTGCTTAATAAAAAGTTACTATAAAACAAGCTCAATTCAACTATAAAGATTAAGGCAAGAATCTAACTAAAGCAATAATTGGAGCAAGAAATAAACTAATGCAAGAAGGAATAAAGATATTTACAAAAAGGAAGATAGCATAAGAAATCTTGAACAACAAAGACTTGATTGAAACAACAAAAGACTTAAAAGGAAACTTCAATAGAATATCATTTTATTATAACAACAAGGTTTATACAGGAGGAAAGAAACAAACTCAGTTACACTCACAAGAGAATACTCCCAGAGAAAACACTTTTAAGAGAAAACTCAAACTAAAATTTAACGTACTAGTCTCTACATGAGACTCCTTGTTTATAGCACTCTTTTACAAATAAAATAAGCACTCATATTGCATACTATCTAATATTTTATTTGAATAGTAACATTTTAAAATGTTTCTTGAAATGCTTCCATGGTAGCTTCTTTTAAAAGGAAGAGTCTTGACAAATTTGGGACTTGAAATGTTGTCCTTAGGACTGTATATACATGATGAAGGGATAGAGAATCTTGGTTGTATGTTGATAACAAAATCTTGTGCATGGGAGAGAAGCTTTTGGCCTTATGCAAGGCTAAATGCTCTTGGTATTCAATTTAATCATTCATTAACAATAATAATTTTATTCACCAATTATTCTCAATCATAATGGGTAAGAGTTCTTTCTCCTTTCGTCGCTTTACTTGTTGTCGTCAACCCAAAAAGATTGTTGTCCTAACTCCGCTTTCATCTCTGCCACAATCTCCCGACAACACCTATCTCATCGTCGTCCCTCTTTGCGTTGCTCATCTTTGCCCGACCCAGTTGTAGATGTTAAGTGGAAAATCCTCTACTTGTTTGACCCAACTGTGCTCAACAGTTGAGATCTTGTAGCCACATTGTGACTTCCTCATTCAGATCTGGATTAATTGCAAGTCAAGATCATGTTTTTTGTCTTTCATCAAAGAAAGAACTCTCATTTCGATCTCCCTTGCTTTTTCTATTTATAATAGTATAGTTGTATGAAAGGTTTTGGATTTCTTGTGAGAACTATAAGAATTTTTCGTGGTTTCATCGAAATTATGTGTTGACGTCGTTCAATTTATGTAGTGTTGCATTTCTTATCTTTTCAAATCTAAAAGAAGTTGAAAGAGATGATTTTTTTAGTTATTTATCTTTTTCAAAATAAATTAAAGATAGTGACGATTTTTAATCTTTATTGTATAAAGTTAATTATTTTAAAAGACTCAATTTCACTTTTGATCTTATTATATTTCACTTTGATACATTAAGGAGATATATTTGAATTAGAATTTTAAGAGATTATTTTATCATAAAAAAATATTGTAAATTTTAAAGATTACATAGGAATATTATAACTTATCATATGTCTTTACAAAACTTTTATAATAATTTAAATTTTAATAGATTTATAGCATAAAATTTAAAAAATTTGAAAAGATTTTATGAATTTTTTAAAACATTCAAAACAGATTTTTCCTTTTTACATTAGAAAAAGAATAGAATCCTTCCGTCAAGATTTCAGGAATGGATCAAAGATAAACATATATACTGAAATAGTTAGTGAAAAAAAATAAAAATGAGATTTAGATAAAAAAAGTAAAAATTGATAAATTTTTTAATCTTTTAATATTTAAATTAATTATAACTTTATGTCCTCCTATAGTAATTTTTTATATAATAATATTTTCTTATTTTCATTTTTAGATTTAAACAATAAATTTAAAAATATACTTATTTAATGCAATTTTATGATAAATTTAATTATATTTTCAAATGAGGTACTGGGAATTGGTGAGGGTAAAAAAATTTATAGGAAAATTATCCAGATATGTGAAAGACGAATATAACCAATATAAAAGAAAATAACAAAATCTCAAGAGTGAAATTAATTGATAAATATTTTATACTAAAAAATATAAAATTCATAAAAATCTTTTTTGAAAGATAACCTATCAAAATTTATATATTTTTTAATATAAAATTAAAAAATCTCAATTAAATGAGATTTATTATCTCATTAAAAAAACTTAATTTATTCATTTTATTTAAAAAATTTGAATGAATATCAAAAGAATTTTTTATTAAAAAAAATCTTTTAAAAGTTTAAGAAGTGAAATTCCAAAAAGAAAAATATGACACAGGTTTAAATCTTTTTTATTAAAAATATCACGAGATTTCAAAGGATTAAAAATCTTTTTTTAGAAAACTTAAAAGTCTATCCTAATTTTATGTAAAAAAATATAATTAAATGTGAGATCTTCTATTTTTAAGATCAAACTAAGAAATCAAAGGCAACGTATAGAAATTCAACAAAAGTATAAAGCATCAAATATCAAGGTCGCAGTAAGACCAACTCAAAACATGACCGTTCATGAAAACAGCGTAGGTGCCACACAAAATACAGTAAGTGAAAACCCATAAATACATAAGCCATTACACTGCTGCTACATCTAATACCGATAAATATCCAATGGTAAAATGGCCTAGTCTGTAAACAGACTCTGGTATCTATCAGCACGGTTAATCATCAGCTGCACCGTTCTGCGTCACGATTACTCATGCCACCAAGCACTTAACATTGTTCCCAAAAAATTCTACGATGGCACTGCAGAAAATGTAGAGAAGATCAAGTCAAAAGAATGTTCACATCAGTAAACAGAATTATAAAATAAAAGATAAAACCTCACTAAGGGGGAGAAGAATCTCACGACACTAAAAACAGAAGATTTTAAAATTTGATATAGATTTAAATACGACGGCAAAATAGTAAAATTTTAATGGACGAGAAATGTCGGTATTTCAATAGTATTAAAAAGAAATTATTGTTTTCATAAATACCTGAACATACATCACATGCAATTCAGAAATGAATACTGGGAAAGAAGAACAACGAATCAAGTGTTGATCTAAATTTTATGCTTCAGAAAGATTCTAAAGGAACTTTAAGGAAACACAATCCAAGCATTTCGGAAAAATTGAGTAAAAATCTTACGAAAAATCGACAATGTATAATTCCTATTTGAATTTTTAAAAAAAATCAACGTAAAAAAACAAGTACATGTAACTACATAAAACACCCACTAATGATTTATTGCAAAACACCAACATACTGAATGTGAAAGTCCAGAAAGTAATCCTAGGAGGCATACCATTGACTCACCTCGGTATGCATGATTAATCATAAATCCTCTCTAAATCTAATTATGTTTGGAAGCCAATTCAAAATAAGAATCATTATTTCACAATAAATATCATAGGAAGCCAGTTCAAAACTAGGTTAAGCCTATATGTAAAACTCAAAAAATTGCTAATTGAACATCTAGGAGCTGAAAATGTGTTCAACTAATATTAGATTCATCAATACATAACCAATTGAAATTGAAATGCACTAAAATAATATATAAATAGTTATTTGATAATTAAATACATTTTTAATAAGGACTATAATTAACTAATAATGCATCAGTATTCAATTTAAAATTATAATTATATGCCCCAAGTATACAATACAAACAGAGAATTTATGGTTGCACTTCAGCCATCTAATTAAACCACTATATGAACTAAGAATCAATGGACGAAAAAATACGTACTATAGGTAGAGGTATCGATCTGCTCAGGAAGTTGCTTTATATCCACCTCAAACCTTGACTGAACCTGGAAATCACACAAAACACATTAGAAATGCAAATGGGTATAAGTGTATAACATTAAAAAAAATTAACAAGATTAATTAATTCCCTACATTGTTGAGAACATCAACATCAGTAGAACAGGAAACAAATGTGATTGCAAGGCCTTTGGTGCCAAATCTTCCAGCTCGACCAACCTGTGCACAATCCCTCTAAAATTAGTCAGCCCACTCTATACTAGATTTTATTGACAAAAAACTGCGGAAAAACTAATAGCATATCTTATCCAATCATACCCTGTGTAAGTATGTGTCAGCAGAATCAGGCATGTCATAGTTTATAACAATGTTGACACGTTCAATATCAATCCCTCTTCCAACCAAATCTGTTGCAACAAGAATCCTTGTATGCCCCTCCTTGAAACCTTTATAGCGCTTTAACCTACAAATACATAAATAATGATCATACGCAAGTCACATCACAGCAATATATATATATATATATATATATATATATATATATAAACGGTGAAATCAGAATAAAATAACAAATAAACAGTCTCTTGTATGACACTTCAATAGCAAACTAGGAATAGAAGACTATTTTATTATTTCCGCAAGCCATGAAAGTAACAAACAAAATAAGTCATGGAGATAATTAAAAGCAACGCTAAAATCATTATGCTCTAGCACGTTAAAAACCATAGTAGAGGGTGATAATTGACAAATTCATCCAACCACTCCAATAATTCCATTCAGAAAATCACAACTTACAGACTCATCAACATTTACATAAAGGCAGGTAGTTTCATTGGCAGTTGAAACTTACTTATCTCACACAAATGTGCTATTTTCTTAATGTATTTAAATTCTCGTTAAAGAATACACGTGCCCGAGTCCTAACAGAGTCTTCCTCTCTCAATCACTCAAAATACAATCCATACACACCTGAATGCAGAAAGTGCCGTGTCCTATGCATAAGAGAAACGCACAAGTAAAATGGTTACAGAACATTACTTCCCTACCAGATTTGAGCAAGGTAACATCAACACTTCTCATTATTACCCTCTTATATTACATTTTAAAGGTTCCCATCAAAAAGGAAGACCATATCAAGTATATTGTTAAAAGTTAAAAACCACATCATATCCAACATTAAAGATACATAATTTCTCTAATAACATTAATAATATTAGATTGGAAGTTTAAATCAAATAACAAAATGAAAGAAGTTAAGAAAAAAAAAAGAATTGAATCGTCAACCAAAAATTGACTGGAAACAGTGTTCCTCAGGGTCCATTGACATCTATAAAACAAACCTTTCTTCCTGGGACATGCCAGAATGAATGCATATAGATGGAAAGTTGCACTCCACAAGTAGTTTGTCCAGCTCAGCTGCTCTGCTAACACTTTTCACAAAGATCACAACTTGATTAAAGTCCAGTGCATCAAGAAGATCATTCAACTTCCGGTTTTTTTCTTCCTCTTTCAATTTGATGTAGTGCTGCCATGCCAGTCATCAATGTAAGCCATACAATCACAAATTATCTTTTAAGGCAAGAAATTTTACTTAAAAATTGCAAAAAGCTGACCTGCACAAGCCCGTGAAGGGTCAACTTGGCCTCATCATCAACATAAATTTCCATAGGCTGAAAGGAACAAATTTCACAGTAAATCATATTAGGGTATTAGGGTCCTTCCTCAAGCTAATGGAATCCACAACGAAATGAATGAAGGATGTAGATCCCTTGAACGACAGTTCTGGTCCATCTGTTTTGTCCCCTTGCAGAAACATTTTTTAGTCACGCCAAGCAAGTGCCACTGACACTTGACACTCACACCCTAAGAAAACTGGCAGAAACAAACCCAAAATGCCCTCACACCCTTCCCCCTAATTAAATTAAATTAATACCATTCCTAGCAAAAAGCCCATACCTGACACACACCATGTATTAGAGATGAAACAAACTTCCAACATGAACCAAAGGAGAGAAAAAAAGTACATACTGCCAAAAACAGGACCATTACTAAAACATCCCAAATCCAAAACTTCTTTCTAGCCCAATCTCCAGCCACCAGCCCACCACACTCCACCCTACCAGCTGGGTGTTTCAGTAAAAATATGAAAAAAGGCACTATACAATAAACCCCAATCAGAAGAAAAAAATTGATGAAACCACAACATTCTAAATATCTAGATAACTCTCAGGGATTTTGAGCAGAATGAAAAAGAGACTTCTAATTTCAAGTAGTACTGGCCATGAGACATTACATCTTGCATAAATTTCTTGCAGACTGGGCGAATTTCCTTGCTGAGTGTTGCTGAGAACATCATAACTTGCTTATCATGGGGAGTCATCTTGAAAATGTCTTGAACATCTTTCCTCATATCTGCAGACAGCATATAAGAACAATAAAATCATACTATAAAAAATCGAAAGTAAAATTCAAATCAGTAGTGACTATTCATCAATGAAACATACCCAGTGATTCCAGCATCTTGTCGCATTCATCCAATATGAAATGTCTAACATTCTTTAAAGAAAGGTCCTTATCCCTAGTCAATGCTAGTATTCTTCCCGGTGTTCCAACAACAATATGAGGGCACTCATTTTTCAGCAGATCCTTGTGAACTTTGATGTTGACTCCACCATAAAAGACAGCAACCTTGAGATCGGGTAAGTAAGTGCTAAACCTCTCAAACTCATGGCATATCTGCATGGAAGAGGTTGCAAATGTTAAATCAGAACCAACTAGAATACCAAGTTACATAACTTTGATGTATCAAATCGCCCATGAGTACCTGGTATGCCAATTCTCTTGTATGACAAAGAACCAGTGCAGAAACTTGGCCAGGAACAGGATCAATCTGCTGCAGAGTAGAGAGAACAAAGACAGCAGTCTTTCCCATTCCAGATTTTGCTTGACAAATTACATCCATCCCGAGAATTGCTTGTGGTATGCACTCATGTTGCACTGATGATGAAGCAAATAAAACACGGCCGAAGGAACCGAGGGTAAGTAAAATAAACCTTTTCTGACGCTTTCAATTCATTTGATAGCGTTACCAAAGCAATTTAGTTCTCCAAAACAAGATTGTGATACAAGTATTACCTGCAAAAACAAAAAATACTCACATAAGGATGATACAGTAGACACATATGTAACGTGTATTTAACTATTCTGTTGAAAGTTGAAACCCCACAACATCCGAAATTTCAAAAGCATTGTAACGAGCGCCAAACAATTTAACCATAGATGAAAAAACCCAGTACATGTTTCAAAACAGTAATACTAATAACCATTACAAATCTAAAATCCCCAAAAACATCACATTAACTTCAGCCGCAGCCAAGAACAACAACTGCAAATTAAATAAAAGATTGAGATGAATAGAGATAGTTTGCCTTCAGATGGATGCTCAAATCCCGAGTCCACAATAGCCCGAAGAAGCTCTGGCTTCAGAAGGAAGTCCCTGAATCCCGAACTGTGAATTCCAACATAGCCCCTGCAAGTTAAAAACAACAAAAAATATTAATAACAAAAAAAGTTATAGATATAATATGTCTTAACCCAACAACACATCATGCACATACTTCTTGGTAGCTTCGCCGTTGACTTTAGCTCCGGCGGAGTCGGGGGCCTTTTCGTCTTCCTCCTCGTAATCGAGAAGCTCTTCCTCGTATGCTTCGTCCTTTGTTTCTCCCATTATCTGGGAATCACCGAATCAACTAAAATCAGACCTTGAAACAAAATAATAATGAAAACAGAGTCGTAAAATTGAGCTAGGGTTTTGCCCTAGAGAGAGTGAGAAAAGGAAATCTAGGGTTTTGGAAGATGGAAAATACCTGCGAGGTGAAGGATCGAAAGGAAGGTTACAAGGTAGGGGAAGGGGTTAGGGTTACGGTTCTGCAAAGTAAATTGTTAGATGAAAAACCAATTTGGGGAAAAGAAACTGAGAGAGCGAAACCTCCACGGGATGAGCGAGTAGCAGTTAGTGGATGAGCGAGTGACGATATGGTTTAAGGGGGCACGAGGCCATTTTATAGAAAGCCGCCACCGCCTTGCTTTTTTTTATATATATATATTTATAAATTTGTATATAATTATATATATTTATTACTAGTATTTTATTTTGTAGAATGTATTTTTTTAGGGGATTTATTTGGTACAGTGTATATTTATTATGTATCTTGTATATTGTAAAGTTTTGTGTTAATTCATTTGATTCTCGAAGATTTAAACTTTTTTTTGTGATTTAATTTTCAGGTCCCTTTCTTATTATAGGTTTAACGATTGGATTCATCTCTTAGATTTTCTCTAGATGTCTATGAATATGAAAAATGATGGTTAAATGGTTCACATAGTTAGAATTAATAGAAGAAAACTCCGCTGAAAATAAAAATTATTCAATTAAGCATCGATACAATGGCCAAGCGGTTGTCCTGGAATAAAGAGACTAGACTTATGGTCATTAAGGAGTATGCTAATCAAAGTTAGAATGCTTAATCTTGGATAGAAAAATGCTATTTAAAGATAATGGACTAAAAAGATTTCGTCCAAAATTACAATTAAAAGATAGGTAAAATTATATTTTTGGTCTCCCAATTTATCTTCAGTTTCACATTTGGTCTCCCAGTAATTTGATTCATGATTTGACCGTTAATAAGTGATGTTAACCGCCACACGTCACTTTACTTTTTTATTAGATGATGACTGTCATGTGACATGTTCTAATTTGATGTTAATTCTGTGAAAGATGAAATATATTGTTGTTTTCATTGACCAATCAGAATATAACATGTGACAATCATCATCTAATAAGAAAGTGACACGTGACCGTTAAAATTTATTTGTAACGGTCAATGTCCAATTATGACCTGGGGAAATAAAAATGTAATTTTACCTAAAAGATAAGATAATGATGTCTGATGATATGTCTTCTTTTATAAAGATTATGAGTGAGTTTGAGGAGAAGATCGTTGTCTATACAAAAATTGTTGTGATTGTGACTTTTTTACTAGATGGATTTCACTTTTCTTTTATTTTTGATGTGTCTTTATGCTCATAGTTTCAATCTTTGAAGTACTATACTCCTCTCTTCTATATTTTATGTTTTTAAGTTCAAGATATAGCCCCGAAACATAAAAACACCAAAAGCGTGATCAAATCCTCAAAGAACTAAAAAATAATGCAAACGTAAGGTTATTGAATCTAAATGTCAGAAAATGCAATTTTATCCTAAGTAAGATGTTATTCACAAATGATATGAAATACAATAAGCATGATTACATGATGAGTTAAGAATGAGTTTGACTTTACTCCTCATATCTCCATACAAGATCAGACAGATTTGGATTAAAAATAATAGCTTTAAAATTTTATTATTAATTCCTATATTTATTAATTTTTACCAAGTTCAGTGGAATAGAGCCTATAAACCACCCTTTGATTATATTAAGTGAATAATAAAGAGTTTATAATAACTTACATATTTTATTTAATCAAGTCGTTAGATGTCATTGGTTATTAAGTTACTAATTATACTTTAGTTCAAATAATATATGAAAAATAAAAATTAACAATTGAATTATATTTTTAGTCAAATATATAATTTTAAGTCTGTTATTTTATTATTATTATATCAATTATTTTATATTTTTAAAATTATATAAACAAAAGTACAAAAAAAAAAAGAATGTAATAGGAGTTATGGATACGCGCCCTAATAGAAAGAGCATTATGATCTAATAGAGATATTTTAAGAGACAGATAAAAGTTTTTAAACTTTAAACTGCATTAAACCAAAATAAAAAATAAAAAAAAAATATATATTTTCATCTATTTTTGATGTTCATATAAATTTGTAGAAGGCAAACTATTTCATATTCACAGGGATTGACGGATCCAGAAACC
The DNA here is from genome assembly GCF_000004515.6 of Glycine max. Lineage (NCBI taxonomy): Eukaryota > Viridiplantae > Streptophyta > Magnoliopsida > Fabales > Fabaceae > Glycine > Glycine max. The sequence goes on along the minus strand of NC_038242.2, from coordinate 5,271,477 downwards.
ATTAAATTGGACTGATTTTTTACTTTAACTATTTAGATATCTAAGTTCTAAAAAACAAATATTTAATAAATAGTCTTTTATAAGTAAAATTAAAATTATTTTTATTTCAAATTATACAAAAAATACATGTATTTATAACTCATATAATTTTTTTCAAGTTTTAAAAGTTTTTTTTTAACAATCAAATAATACTCGTAATAATAGTCTCACAATAAAAAAAACAAACACATCAAATACAATGATAACAAAAGTTATCAAATTTTATAACAATTATATATAACATATTTGTGTTTATAATATAGACAGATAGATGTTTATATTTATATATATATATAGATAAATAAGACTTAATATATATATATATATATATATATATATATATATATATATATATATATATATATATATATATATATATATATATGTGTGTTTGAGTTAGATTATAATTGGTGGCAATATGTATTATTATAAAATAGTATTTTTTTCGGTATTAAAAAATAATATATAATGAATGAAATTAATTATCAGATTTATTAAATAATATATTATTTAATTTTAACTAGAAGTAATATATATTATTATATACTAACTAATATTATTTGTTTTTATTTTTATTAGAAGTAGCATATTATTAAAAATTATTTAAAGAAATTTGAGGGAGGGGGCTAAAGCCGTCCCATTAGGGAAATTAAGCCGTCGAATGGCGTCGTAAAATAAAGGTGGTAGTAGGGCTTCAAATTTTAAAGCTTGATACCACATCGCATTCAAAGCGGGCCCTATATGACAGATAACAAAATGCATTGGACATAAATAATTGACCCTCACTCTTACCACAGAAAAAAAAAAATCTGACAAATATCTCAATCCATTATTCTGTCCCTCAATTTGAGTGTCCAACAGCACACCAAATTATCTAATCCTCACCACTTCAATTGTTCATTACTCAGTCAACTTAAACAAAGTTATACTCTAAATCTTCCCATGCTTCCTGCCCTGTGCCTACGTTCTCCCAATACTACACCAGCCCCAGGTATTGGTAAAGAAAGCCATACAAATCCAAAGCATTTTGGAGTCAATTATGCGTTTCAAGTCCCTATTGCTACCAAATATCGCTATGTCATTACCAAGGTGCCTTTTTACATGCTCATAACTTGTTTAAAACGTGTCTTCCTTCAGCATTTACGTTCTACGCACTCAAATGATTTGAGGTATGTAGTTGTGTTTGTATTAGTTGACTTAGTTATCTGTTTCTATTCATGTAGGCTGCAAAAGACAACCAAAGCACAAACCGAAACACAAAACCGAATAGTGTGATTTGTGCTGACTGTGATGGAAATGGTAATTGTCATCTGAGTTTCGTGGGTAGTAGATGCAAAGTGTTTTTCCTTGTTCCTTCTTCCATTCTTCAAACACTTTTAGATAAGTTAAAGTTGTATTTGGAGGTTTTACACTTTCAATGCACAACCATAAAAGCAATGTGAGTTTCAAACTGGTGTTGAACAGTTTAATTAGATGGAACTGATATCCAAATACGTGGTGATCTAACCAAAACATGTAAAAGAGTCATGTTTCGCAAAGTTGAAGTAGGCAGTAGTTATATGAGATGTGAACGTCTCTAATTCAAGCACCTTTTGCATCGTACTTTGAAGAAGACAAAAACAAGAGAAAGTATCTACAATTTGAAATTTTGGTTTTGTTGTGTTATGTGTGATTAACAGGAGCTGTTCTATGCTCTCAATGCAAAGGCAGTGGGGTGAACTCTGTTGATATTTTCAATGGACAGTTTAAAGCCGGTGACTCTTGTTGGCTTTGCGGGTACTAAATAAACCATTCCATTATAGTATAATTTTATTTGTGTTCTATCTGATACAGAAAACCCTACTTTCTATTCTAGTTGCATTCTAAAATTACAATTCTTGAATTCATACCACAACCACCTAGTGGATAACCGGATAAGATAAAAAATTTGTTGTTATTTGAATTCTTAATGCAACACTTCTTGAAGCAGGGAATTTTGGCAATGGTGTAATAAACAACCTTTGGTTTCTATATTGGATTTCATGACTTATACAATCTTTTTTGCCCCCTCTTTCTAGAGGCAGGAAGGAGATGTTATGCGGGAATTGCAATGGAGCAGGCTTTGTTGGTGGCTTCTTGAGCACTTATGATCAGTAGGAAAAAAGTCCTTGTAGCCATATGCGCAATAACATACACATGTATATTGTGTCTTTAAATACTTTCACTCTGTAGATTTCATATTTGGTAATTCTCAGTTCACTTGTAGACATAGCGGTCGTTTAAAAATGAATAAACAGATTTATGTAGTATCATATTTGAGATGTGGTTTAGCTGTCACAACTCACAACACTCAAATTTTTGTTGTTACCTTGAGAATTTGGGAGGGGATTAGTGAGATGACAATAGCGCTTGAAAACAAAGTTTGCAGAGAAAACCAAATAGGGAAAGAAAGAAATAGCCATACACGCACGATAATATAGAGTAGTATGCATTAATTTCCTTCTTTTGTTTCATATGAAAATCTACCATTGAGACAGGGAAATGGATCCTCTTGTATAAATGACAAATCATGTCTAAATTCTGTGTCTATTTCTTTTCTAATAAACATTAAGATAGATGTGAAGATAAACACGAGAAGATCTATGTTATCCTGAGGACCTATTTGGTTGCAGTCGCTAGTGCAGTCATTTTATTTTCCAATCCTCTTGCAGTTGCAAAGCCTAGTTATGCAAAGGAGGCAATGAGAAAATGCTAACAGTTGAGCTTCTACCCCTAATTTCTTCCAAGCTACGCAGTGCTGATAAAGTTAGTTTGGTGAACGTGTTCTCCATGTTTTCAATTTCAGCAAGTTCTTTTGGAACATGCATCAGCGTCGCTTTGCTTTCATTTCCAGTCGTGGAGCCATATTCATCTTCCTCAAAATCCCCACTAATTGAAGGCCAGTCATTGTTGAAAAGAATACTCAGTATCACCTCACACTCCTTTACAAGCTTGTTAAGCACATCAATTTTGAAGAAGGGCTGGTTCAGCACCTCTTGGATAAATGGCAAGCGAAGCAGTGCACCAGTTCGCTTATCATATTTCTTTATTATCTTCACTAGACCTGCACAAAAACATTCATCATCAAACCCCCTCATAATCTCATAACTTTCTCTCTTTCTCTCTCTCTCTCTCTCTCTCTCTCTATATATATATATATATATTTAAAGGAAAGAAAACATGAGAAATGATAGTAATACATTCACAGGTATTCTCTTTTTAACGCACTCTCTACTATTGTTGGATTAAATTCATATAAGTTCCACTAAATGTATAGATCTTATTCCTAAACTAGTGAAACTTTAACTAAGAAATTCTAATAACACATTTTGATACACTCTTTTTGAATACATTATTTGTTATTAACTGAAATTTATTGAAAATCATTAATTATTTAGTTTGTCTCATTTATCATTTTGTATCTTTTAGAAAATTTGATTCAATAGTAAAAAGTTCAAGAAAGTGTGTTGTTAGCACTCCTCTTTCTTCTAATAAGAAAAAGTGTGTTAGAAAGTATGATATGATCTACCACTCAAGAAAACACACTAGTCATCAATTATCAATAGTGCATGAGCTCTTAGAGCATGCCTGTGTAGTTGAGTGCAGTATAGTTCTCTAACAAAACCATCTCCCCGTGAAAATCCACAATTCCCCTCCCTAGTGACATCAACTCCAAGTTTGAACCAATGGCTCTGGCAACCCTGTCTTGTAACTCCTGCAACGCAAACACAAACCACTGCTCTTAAATTCATAAAACCAGAAAAAAAGGGAAGGAAATTATAGTTACCTTCCATTTGATGATGTATTCTTCTTCCTTGTCAACAAAGAAAGCGTTAAACTTATCGATCTCAAGCTCCAAGAGGCGAAGGAAGTGGTTAAGCTCGTCAGCATCCAAACGAGGTGGAGTTAGAGCATCTTTGGGACACATAACCTTCAACTGTTTCTTCAAGTCTTTGTAGGACAAGAACTGGTCACGCCACTCGGGCAGGGTCTGCTCGATCTGGCTCTTGAGGATCTTCCAGAACTTCATGGCAACAACACTAATGATCGATCTGTTACTCAGTTTTGCACAAGGATATTATTAGTGGAGTTGAGTGGAATAGATTAAAAGTAAATAAAGGGAAAAAAGTGTTATTCTTCGGGTCCGGAATAGAATATTAATGTTGAAGTAAGAATATACTTTAATGTTCTGCACGCAATATGCATAGGTTTCACCGGTTTTATGTTAAGTGATAACAGTATAATTCTATTCTATTCCTTTAGTTGCCTTGTTAGAATATTCTCTTGGTCCAACTTACCACTACTACACGATGCTTAGGATTGATCAAAATTCACTTGATGCCAAAGTCATAAATTCACTTGTTAGAATGTTGTGGGTTTGTAATTGATGAATCACATAACATCCGATAATTTTATGCTAATCCATTAAATAATAATCTCGATGCTAATAACTTGATGACTTAGCACAGAGCAGTAAACCCAACACAGTATTGATTCAATGAAGTTTATGTGATGTAAAAAGGCATTCTAAATATAATTGAAAAATTTCTGGCACAAATTTGCAGCCTTCTAGTGACTGAGGATTTTCATTTATAGAGCTCTCTGTGTTTACATTTCAAAGATGACAGACAAGAAATTGAAGTGTTGACTTGAAGTGAATGAAAAACACACACAATTGGGCGCATGAATTTGAGCCAAATTATTGCAAAATTCTGAAGCACAGTAAAATGAACCTTGATTTGCACCCATAAATTGGATCGTGTTTAACTTTGATTTGGAAAAGCACAGCTTGGAGCAGGTGGTATGGGTACAATGGAATAAGTGTTGTTTATCAAGTCTTAAGCAGTGGGTGGTAATAGGCGGTGTGCGGATTTATCTTATAGTTCCACATCGAAGGATACTACAACAGAGAACTAAATTAGCTTCTATAACAGAAAAAAGCTTTGGCTCTACAAAGTATTCTTTTTTAGTAAATTTACAGTTAATTATGTTCATTTATGGTTTTAAGTTTTTTACAGCTTGGCTGATTAAAGCTCTTGAACAAAATTAAACCCTTTATTTTAAAACGAACAAAGCAAATTATGGTGTGAAATAAACAATTGCCCTTAGACTAACTGAAGACCTTGTCTAATCTACACAGTTTTCACCCATTATCTCCTTATACATCTCTCTATTAACTGCTAAGGAGATAATGGGGATGCTAAGGTAATAAAATTAACTAATAGTACCCTTTAGTAACTGCTGAGGTAATAAAATTTCAAAACCAAAACAAAGTAAAAGTTAATGGATTAATATTTTATTATTAATTCTCAAGTTGTGCAATTTTTGTTTAATGATTAAATTTAAAGATTTATATTATTATTAGCATCAATTACTTACATATTTTCATGAGTGAAACACAAATGCATTATGGTTTCAATAATTTACATTTATTTGTTTCTGTAATAAAATTAACCATATTTTAATATGTTTTCATACTTAATATAAATATCTGGACTTCCTCTAGTCTTTACTATAAGTAATTTTTTTTACAGTAATAAAAAATTAGTTATTATCAATTAATTTTATAATCCTATTTAAAAAATAACTTTCCTTCCCAAATTATTTTTTATTACAATTATTTATCAAAAATAAAATTAAGTCCAAATAGAATTTGGATTAAACAAAAGATATTTTAGAATTTTAAGAAAACAATTCAAATCAAACTAAATCACGAATTGTCTTAAACTTACATGATAATGAAGTTTAATTTAGTTGGTTAAGAAAAGATGCGGAAATTATTATAATTTTTTGACACTATCATTGATTTTCATGAAAAAAAAATGAAATTAAGTCAATTAAAATACATTATGTGTGGAACTCTATTTTATTTTAAGAGAAAAAATGGTTATAATAAAAAGTTTTATAGACTCATGAAATCATAATTCATCGTGCATCATAAATAAATTTATGTTTTAAATAATTATTATAAAATAATTTAAATAATAATTTATAAAAATATTATCTTTGTTTTTTTTTTTTTAGCCCTAACAATGGTAGCGAATAGCGACACTCTCAGTCTCACTGAGTCACATTATCTTTGTGTGTGTATCGTAAAATGTAAACTTCGTGGAGAAGGTATCGCAAACTGAATCAATCAGACTAGACTTGACCCGTCAACTTGCAACTCTCTCTTCAATCGCAATTCCTTCACTTCCCACTCTCATACAAAGACCCAGGTACATCACTTTCTATTACCCTTTTCTAATGTATCAATCCTTTCTCATCAAAGGGTATTGCGAGCGAGACTACGTGGGAGCATGATTGCTTTCATGATTTGATCACAACGCTATCCTGCGTTTGGTTTCGTTACTGGGTAAGCTTTTCGCATTTAATGCCTTCTGCTTCTTCTTTGCCCCAAGATTTTTTTTTCGACATTGGATTTCGTACTTGGTTGTGTTTTGAATCGTGGGTATTCTAAAATGCTTCGAAGCCATTGTTGTCAAATTTCTTTCTTAACTCATATGCTCTTAGGACTTTATGATTCTAGTTGTAAAAACGAATCAACTCGCTGTTAACTCTTTTTTTGGATAAACTCAGGTATACTCGATGAATTCGTGTAAATTCGCATGAACTCTTTAGTCAAGAAAGTGAGTCAATGAGTTTGAAATCAAATGATTAATTTCTGTTTTGTTATGAGTTTTTTTAGTTTCCGTTTTGAAATTATTTCCCGTAATTACCTTGATGTTGGACTGTTTTTTAAAACCTTGCATTCAAAATTAATTGTGTAGACACTCACCCAAACACATACTTAAAGCCTCTGATTTGTATTTGTTTTGCAGCGATCTTAATCTGAATAATATTTCTGATTTATTATCATATTCTTCTTGATTTGTGTGTCAAATTGTTTCATTCTTCCGCTGCACCATGAACTGATATGTGGGAAATTTGTCTCATATTTTAGTGAAGCCTTGGTGGCCTGTTCTTGGTGCAATTTGTTTCTGTATCATTAGTTTTCTTAGTGCATATATTTTGGGAGTAAGGAAAGAGTGGAAAAGGGGCAGGGTAGGATATGTTGTGTCTGTCTCTGAAGAAGAAGGTTCTTATTGATAGGATTCTTTGAAAAAAAAATCAGTTTGTGAAAATGCTCTCATAATTTCCTAAATATACAAAACCATGCTCAGAGTTCAAATCCATTTCTCTATGTGCATCTGTCTCTCCCTGTATCTTGTTCTTTCTATACTCATTGAATTTGCTATTTTTGATGACTGATTTATTGAGTTATGTTTAAATATATTTTTGTAACCAAAGTTAATCTAGAGCTGATGATACTTTGAGCTAGTCTTCTCTTCATGCTCATAAACCCCCCACTTTGAATCTCCATTAGATGAGTATTTTTTTTCCTCAATTCTCAAATATTGATTTATGTTGGCAATTCCAAAAAGGTTAATCTAACTTGCAAATTTGTGTGGTTTAGAATTTACATACTACTGAGAACATGGACTTAGAAGGAAGTGAAAAGGATTCAGTGGTTACTCAGATTAGCATTGGCGGATTTGGCAGTGAGGTCAAAGCAAGTGATCTCGTGAATTACTTGGAGGATAAAATTGGACTTGTGTACAGGTGTAGGTTGAAGACTTCTTGGACCCCTCCAGAGTCATATCCAGAATTTAATATCATTGATACTGCAAATATTAGAAGAACGGATAACTATAAGAAGGTGGAGCCCCATGCCTTTGTGCATTTTGCATCTCCGGAATCTGTGACTGCAGCCCTGAATGCTTCAGGTTGTTGTGATCTATTTTTGAAGAATCAACCCTTAAAGGTCAGCTGTGGGCCTGAAAATCCATACTTCCTGAACCAAAGGAGGAGAACTACAACTCCTTTTAAGATGTCTGATGTACTTGTTGAAATTGGGACTTTGGTTAGCCCAGGGGAGTTTTTTGTTTCTTGGAGAGGACCTGATAAAGGTGTAAAATTTCTTGTGGATCCCTTTGATGGCATGTGCAGGTTTTGTTTCAGTAGGGATACTGCATTCTCATTCAAAGGGATAGAAAAAAAAGCAGTGATAAAGTGTGATTTTCAGGTGGGATTCCTGGTTAGAGACATTAATGAGATCAAGAGATATAATGATACATCATATCTCGTTGTTTTATTGCACCTAGCTTCTTCACCTTGGGTTTGGTACAGAACTGCCGATGATGACATTGAAGAATCAGTACCATTTGATTTGCTAGATGATGATGATCCTTGGATTAGAACCACTGATTTTACTCCCAGTGGGGCAATTGGTCGATGCAATTTTTATAGAATTTCAATCCCACCTCGCCATGGTGCAAAATTGATGAAGGCCATGCTTTATCTGAAAGGTCAAAGAGTGCAAATGCAAGAACTTGCACTTAAACAGACACTTAGGACACTGAATGAACCTGATTTTGGTGTGCCCATGTCAGATGCTTTCTTCTATATACATTTTCAGAAGGACATTGCTTTTGACATAATGTTTTTGGTCAATGCTATTGTACATAAAGGCATATTCAATCAGCACAGGTTGTCGGATAGGTTTTTTGAATTGCTGAAAAATCAACCTAAGGAGCTCAATGTGGCTGCCCTGAAGCATTTATGTTCTTACAAGCGCCCAGTATTTGATGCAACTAAGAGGCTAAAAATAGTCCAAGAATGGTTGCTCAGAAATCCTAAACTTTATCAGATCTCTAAACAGTTGGATGATATTGTTGAGGTTAGAAGATTGGTTATTACTCCATCAAAAGCCTATTGTATACCGCCTGAAGTTGAATTGTCCAACAGGGTTCTCAGAAAATTCAGAGAAGTTTCAGATTGTTTCTTGAGAGTCACCTTTATGGATGAAGGCATGCAAACAATTAATGTGAATGCTCTTAACTATTATGTTGCTCCTATAGTGAAGGAAATCACATCGAATTCTTTCTCTCAAAGGACAAAAATATATAAAAGGGTCAAGACTATCTTGGAACAGGGATTTTACTTTTGTGGCCGAAAATATTCATTTTTAGCCTTTTCATCCAATCAACTTAGAGATAGATCTGCTTGGTTTTTTGCTGAAGACAAAATAAGATGTGATGATATACGAAATTGGATGGGCAAGTTTAATCAGAGGAATGTTGCAAAATGTGCTGCTAGGATGGGACAATGCTTCTCGTCTACTTATGCAACAGTTGAAGTTGCTGCAAATGAAGTTAACTCCATGCTACCTGATGTTGAGAGGAACAATTACATTTTCTCTGATGGTATTGGTGTTATCACTCATGATCTTGCAAGGGAAGTTGCAGAAAAGTTGAAGTTGGACAATGTACCCTCTGCTTACCAGATCAGATATGCTGGTTTTAAAGGGGTTGTGGCCTCTTGGCCGGCCAAAGGGGATGGAGTCAGACTTTCTTTGAGGCCTAGTATGAACAAGTTTCAATCTACTCATAATATCTTGGAGATCTGTGCTTGGACCAGGTTTCAGCCTGGTTTTCTTAACCGGCAGATTATAACATTGCTTTCAGCACTGGGTGTGCCTGATGAAGTATTTTGGCAAATGCAGGAGGCAATGCTTTTGAAGTTAAATCAAATGCTTGTGGATGCAGATATTGCTTTCGATGTTCTTACCAAATCATGTGCTGAGCATGGGAATGCTGCAGCAATAATGTTAAGTTGTGGCTTCAGTCCCCTAACAGAACCTCATCTTAGAGGAATGCTAACTTCTACACGTGCTGCGCAGCTTTGGGGACTTAGAGAAAAGTCCAGGATTTTTGTATCGTCTGGGAGATGGTTGATGGGTGTCTTAGATGAGTCGGGCGTGCTTGAACAAGGGCAGTGCTTTGTTCAAGTGTCTACTCCTTCTCTTGAAAATTGTTTCTCAAAGCATGGTTCAAGATTTTCAGAGACAAAGAACCTGCATGTAGTTAAAGGTTTTGTGATTATAGCAAAAAATCCTTGCCTTCATCCAGGAGATGTAAGAGTTTTGGAGGCAGTTGATGCCCCCGATTTACATCATTTAAATGATTGTCTTGTTTTCCCTCAAAAGGGTGACAGACCCCATACAAATGAAGCTTCTGGAAGTGACCTTGACGGGGATTTATATTTTGTCACATGGGATGAAAATCTCATTCCACCAAGTAAGAGGAGCTGGATACCTATGGAGTATGCCCCTCAAGAAAGCAAACTTAAGACACGTCAAGTGATGACCCGAGTATGTCCCTTTTGAATTTCATTCTATGAAGTTCCATAGTTAGCTAGCTGTATGCTTTGTGCTATACATGGGAACATTAAAATATGATTGTTGTTTTTCACATGAATTATTCATAGCCTCCTGCATTTGATTGGTAATTCAAATGACATATTCACTACAGGGACTTGCCTATAGTAAATAGCTTTTCATATTTGGGAAATATTTCATCTGATCTCAAACATAAAATTTCAAGTATGCTGTAATTCGGCAGTCACATTCAATCATAAAGATTTAAGGTATATGTTGCAATTGTGTTCTCTTTCACATTGTCCTCTAAGTTGTCTTGTTGTACATTTGGAGTGATTTTTCTTGTTGAATATGCATTGCGAAAATGAGTCAACTATTTAAAGTTGTTCCCATGTATGCTTTGTGCTATACATGGGAATATTTACATAGGATTGTTTTTTTCACATGAATTCTCATAGTCTCAATGTGTCATGCATTTGATTGTAATTCAAATGACATATTCACTACAGGGACTTGCCTATAGTAATAACATTTCATACTTGGGCAATATTTCATCTGATCTCAAACATAAAAGTTTGTGAGTATGCTGGAACTAATTCTACACAGTCACATTCAATCATAGATTTGAGGTATATGTTGCTAGTGTGTTCTCTTGCACATGTTTACATGCTCTGCACATTGTCCTCTAACTTGTCTTGTTGTACATATGGTGTGTTTTTTCTTAAAATGAGTCAGCAATTTAAAGTTGTTTTGTCTTCCGCATTGCAGGACATCATAGAATTTTTTGTCAGAAACATGGTAAATGAACATTTGGGTGCAATCTGCAATGCACATGTGGTACATGCCGATTCCAGTGACTACGGTGCCTTGGATGAGAAATGCATACACTTGGCCGAGCTAGCAGCCACTGCTGTTGATTTTCCAAAGACCGGGAAGCTTGTCACTATGCCTCCTCATCTGAAACCAAAATTGTACCCTGATTTCATGGGGAAAGAGCGGCACCAGTCTTACAGGTCGAAGAAAATCCTGGGTAGACTTTACCGGCGTATCAAAGATGCTTATGATGAAGATATTGATGCTCCCTATTTGAACTTTGTGACTGGCGATATACCGTATGATAAAGATCTTGAAGTTCCAGGATCTGCTGATTTTATTGCTGATGCGTGGGAGCAAAAATGCTCATATGATGGCCAATTGAGTGGGCTACTTGGACAATACAAAGTGAAAAGAGAAGAGGAAGTTGTTACTGGACAGATTTGGTCTATGCCAAAATACAACAGTAGGAAGCAAGGGGAGCTTAAAGAGAGGCTGAAGCACTCTTACAGTGCCCTGAAAAAAGAATTTAGGCACACTTTTGAGAAATTGAATTCAGATGTTGGAGAATTAAGCGAGGAAGAAAAAAATTTGTTCTATGAGCAGAAAGCTTCGGCCTGGTATCAGGTGACATATCATCCTGAGTGGGTGAAAAAATCCCTTGATCTGCAAGATAAATCCTCAGAGAACCAAGAGGCTGATAGTTTGGGAAGTACGGTGATGTTGAGTTTTCCTTGGATTGCAGTTGATTACCTAGCTCGCACAAAGATAAGGCAACGACATCAGAGATGTGGAAATTTTGACTCAACTAAGCCAGTTGATTCTCTGGCAAAGTATCTATCTGAAAGGTTATAATAATTCTATTGAGCTTGCTCTTGGCTACTAGGCCACTCTGCCATCCTATAATATTACGTATAATGTGTCTTCACTTTAGCTGCTTCGATTGTAACTAGGTTTGTTCCCAAGCCAGGAAATGCCTCTGGTTTTGAGGCTTAAGACTGTATCTAGTCTAGTTACATTTGATACTGTTTGACCGTTTTGTTATAGTAGTCTTGTGCATGCGGTTATATGTATGTGATTGTGATTAAATTATGTTTCTTGAGCTTTCTAAACATAGTTTGAACAATGGTGAAGCTATCATTGAAATCTTTGTGTGCAGCATTCATAAGTATTTTAAACAATAGTGAAGTTATTATTGAGATCTTTGGCTTATAGGCACAGTTAAAGCTCTTGGGAATTAAATGTCTTGGCGAAGTACATATGTGTCAACTAATAAGAAGCAGATGATTAGTTCGCAGCTGATGTGCCTGTGGTATGTCGGTGGAAGTGGCATAAAAATTAAAAAAAGTTATTTATATTTGACAAGGCTACATATTGTTTCAATTTGCGTTTTACTACAATTGATAATAAGGATAAAAAAATAATTTGACCATTCAACATTTTCATTTTTAAACTTTTAAATTTTGGATTAAAGTGATTGGAAGGTTACACTTTTGGGATTTGAATTTTTTTATTTTCAGAAATTAATTTGATAATACTATACATTTTTAGGGACCTGAATGGTGTTTTATCTTAATCTTTGAACTATAAAATTAGCATCCATGATCACCAAGATATCACATAATTTAATTATTTTTTTAATAGATAAATATTAATTATTTATTTATTAATTTTTTTTATTAATCTAGGAGATTGAATCCGACCTTTTCCTTCTTTTTTTAGACACTCAACCAACCTAAAATCTCTCCCATAACTCAATTGTTGGAGTTACCAAATTCTAGGAAAAGGTTACGATGGCAACATTGATTTTATCCATTAAATATGATATCTAATTTCGTGGATTTTTTTTGTAATTATCCATTAAATTTAGGTCTAACTTTTATCTCTAATTAGATGATGGCAACATTGATTTTACATGTTTGATTTAGTTAGAATTTGTTTCTTACTCTTCACAATAATACTTTAATTTAATATATGTTAATATTTTTTATGCATTTACGGAGAAAAAAAGGTTAAAAGAGGAAACTTTTAACAAAATTGTGGAATGTAAGTTGATTTTAATTTATGAGAGAACTTATTTCATTACTTTCATTTTTTCTCTTATAAATATTTATTAACAGAAATTATCCAAACTAAGTAAATTAATATATACAAGTCAATTTATTGTTTTGGGCTCCAAGAATCAAACATAAATAAAAGTTATAGACAATGCACATTGAACTGAAAAGATGGTTTATAGTTGGTGCTGTGTGGTTTAGATTTTCTGGCAAAGGCAGAAAAAAGTTAGTTCTCATTAATACAACATTTTTACATAAAAAATTAAGAATTGTTTGATTAAAGATTTTTACATTTTTTTTATCTCTAAGCCTCAAACATAAATTGAAAAAATGTGGACAGTGCACATAGAAGGACTGAAAAGATGACCTATAGTTGGTTCCATTTGGTTTAGATTTTCTGGCAACGGCAAAAAGGTTGGTTGTCATTAATACATTTTTACATTGAAAATTTTAGGATTTCTTGATTTGAGAAAATATTTTTATTTTTTGTTTGCTTTTATTTTAAGCTATAAGCTTCAAACATAAATAAAAGATTGTGGACAGTGTACATTGAAGGACTGAAAAGATGGCTTATAGTTAGTGCCAAGTGGTTTAGATTTTTAGCAAAGGCAAAAAGGTTGGTTGACATTGATTAATAAAAAAAATTCAAAATTTCAAATTTAAGGATTGCCTGATTTGAAAAAAAAAATAATTATAAAAGGGACACATTATTTTTACTTTATTTTTTGTTTTAAAAATTTTGTACGCAAATAGTAAAAATTAATTTGAACTCTTTTCTATTTTAGCCTTTTATATACAATTTTTTTTAAGAAATAAAAAGATAAAGTGATATTTTTAATTAAAAATAAAAGTAGGAAACAAAACTAAAAAATATTTTATGGGATCGTTGAGGCCCAGAAATTTATAGACTAGGTTCAGATAATAATAGATTAGTTAACAATGACACCAATCAGTACATGTTTGTTTTTTCGTTGAGAAATTCTCAAACGGACTTTGAACCAAAAATTTAAATTTAAAATTTCTGACAAAACCTGCGCATATCCGTTCAACACAACGATAATACCAAACACTCTTAGTCAAATGATTCAACCGGAGATACATTTATTCCAAATTCAAGGTTATTACCCTCTGTTCATATGTCGATATGCAAAACCTTTGTAGGACTGTGGAATGATGGTAGACCAAAGACAAAGCTTGACAATGAAAGTAAACCAACAAATTCGTTATTTTAGAAAAAGTTATCTTTCTTTTACAGATCTCTAATCAACATAAACATCAGAAAAGCCAATTAGTATCATCTAATATTTCTAACAGTTAGTTTTCAAGAACTTAATTACAAAATTTTAAAAGAATTTTTTTTTATAAACAATTTTTTTTTATCGAAAGATGCCTCTATTAGCCCAAGGAGTGTCTAAGAATTAAAATAAAAAATTGATACGTTGTAGTGTAATTTTTTTTATACTACGAATCAAATAAAAATCAGCATAAATGTGATTTTTTTAAAGTAATTCCCACCAAATTTAATAATATTTCTATTTATGATAATTTATGATTGAATGAGGAGTAAAAAAAATTATATTTTCAGTATATTATAATTAAGTTTATTTTAAAAATTCAAGAACCTAAATATTTTAAATTAGAGGAACTTAATTAAAAGTTTGATGAGATTATAGAAACTTACATATTAATTTAACCTTAATAAAATTCATACATCTATCTAATTATTATGTTAAAAAATGTCTCCAATAATCGTTGGGTAACATCAGCGTTTACAGAGGTAGGCACTTTGAATCTAAACACGGTCACACGTTGTAGCAGAATCAGATCGAGGTGTTTGATTCTTGCTATGTAGTTCAGAAACAATCTGGAGGAAAATTTATTTGAGAAATTTTTAGTGTTTAATATTGTGTCCGACCATATTTGAATGCATCTGAACAAATATAGATACAAATACAAGAACTTTATATTTTATCTATAGATATATATATCATAGTACAATTAATTGGTGGATGCAGGACCTTCTTTTATTTGTAGATTAATTAATCTTGGAAATTAACTGTGTGATATGATTGTCAGAAATTTCATCTTTAGATTCGTATGTTTGAAGCAGAGTCGTGTGTAGATATTTATGGATTTAAGACCATTTTTAAAAAAAATATAAATTATTATTAATTATTAATTTTATATTAATTTTTTAGATTTTTCAGTTATAAAATTATTTATTAATATTTTATAACTAAATTATTTTTTTACGTGTAAATTTGTGTTTATTGCAGTACATAGTGTTATACTTTTTAATTTCTCTTTCAATTATTTATTTATCTTACCAATTAATAATTACAATATTAAAATATAATGCAAATACTTTATTGTGATGTACATCCATACTCATATTTTCAATAGATCTAAGACCAATCCTTGATGGTCTAACTATTTACACGACCATGGTTTGGTTGGAAAGTGATATGTTTAGAAAATTAATTTCTTAAAATGAATTATAACATCCTCAAAGATTAGTCTTTCATTTTTTTATTAAACAAAAATATTGGAAATTAATTTATCAACACTGAACAATGGGTGACACATAAGCCTAATTCATGAACAAACGTTCACTGATTAGTAGTCTCTTATTTCTGGGAAAATAGATTAATTAGTGAAAGCCTGTGTGTATGGTTTGGCAGCTCGGGTTCTTGAGAAGAAAAGCCACCACTTTCAGTTGACAAACATCCCTGTTCAATTTGCAAATGAAAGGGGCTTCCAAAATGGTGTTGTTGTACGGTCACCTACTAAACTTGTGCGAAATTAATTCTTCAAGAAGAGCTCCCCCACAAAAGTACATGAACACATTGTTGAGGTAACGTGTGTATCTTCATTTCCACAACCACAACCATAAATTAAGGACATTAATACACATTATAGCATGATGACTTCAAGATTTCAAGGTGTCTTCAACTCTCTCTCTCTCTCTCTTTTTTGTCGTGTTCATCAACTCATTTGTGCCTTAAAATTTAACCCCAAATAATAAAAAATTTAAAAAGTTTATTATATTCTACTAATGAGTAAAAAAAAAAATTGACTCAATTGATTGAATAAGATTCATAAATTATTGATATAATTTTCACGTATAAAAATAAAATAAAATCTTACCGATGACAACGGTACGCTTACTAGATAGATTGCTCCTTGATGCATGGAGCATTTATTAAGCAACCAGCTACTTGTGTCATCTCTTCCTTTATGTCAATTTCTTCTTTATGTCTATCCTTGCTAACTTCTGCTAAATGTAGGCCACAGAAATTAGATGCTGGCTAGCCAGTAGCTTCCATTCATTTTGTTACTTAAAAAATGATATAATGTATCAAATCAAATTAGTGTTCAAAATGATGAACATCGACTAATTTAATCTTTGAAAATATACAAATTGTTTTGATCCGTGAAACTATTAAATAACTGTCATGTTAGTTATTGACATTATTAAATAATAGTTGTTTTACTCTCTAAAATGATAAGAATAGATTAAAATAATAAAGGTTTGATAATTTTAAAAATTAAATGACATTTTTATATAAGTTGACTGACCCGTACTCATAATTTGTAGAAAGCTCCACAGCCATTCCATTATAGCTCAACTTGGAAGTTAAGATACAACGATATAATTGGTCTCACAGTTACTTTAGACAAAAATGGAGTCTGGCATGTGATTTTATAGTTGAAAAGTTTTATATTATTTTCACTGTCGAATTTTATTGTTGTCGTACGAACTTTCATTCATAAACATGTACAATCTATGCATGTGATTACAGATCAAGTAGTTAGGTGATTGACTTAATCTTTTTTCTTCTAAATCTAGTGACATTAGGACAGCTTTGCCAATGGAAAATGCAAATGGAAAATATTTACCATTCAACCTATTTTTACCTTACTTTTTTTCTTATTCCACTTTTCTTTTTTCATCACATCATCTATATCATATCTCAATGCAAATTCGATGAAGTGATCATAGATTTCAAGTTAAATTAGTAAAATCCCTAATGTTGTTTGTGGAAATTTTCATTTAATTGTCATATTTTGAGATCAAATGAGGCCGTAGCTTAGTCCTCACAGAATACCAAGTCCTTCATTTTTTTTCACACTAGCATATACACGGTTGATTAAAGAGTAGATATTTTTGCGGCAATAATCTTCTTTCCTCTACATTAGAGCTATGTATGTATTATAAAATACATCAGCATGCCTATGCTTAGGGTATCCAATTGTGTTCTACATTCCTTATCTCCGAGGTTTGGTTTAGCAATTTTGAGGAAAGTTCATCTACCATAGAAGAAGAAAAAGGCAAGATGAGTTAATATTAGAGAGGGCTGGACAGGGGGAAGTAACAGGCATAATGACCAAACTATACCAAGTTTTAAAGTACATTGAGATTGAGAACTGATTGTCCTAGACTCCGCTTGGTGAGTTCTATTTGTATAAGTTATTTATTACTAACTTTATTTTCATACTTAATAAGTTAATAAAATATAAACTTTAAAATATTTATATTATATCCTTAGATTATGGACCATCATATACCCTGCTGTTATATGATTGATTGTATGAGTTCTGCCTGGTTTTCTTTTTACCTTTTCCCCCCTCCTCATATTCAATGCAGTAGGGATGATAGCAAGGGGTGGAGGTTGGCCATACTACTGTTATTGTATGTTGGCTTCTTGGCCATACTCCCTTCAATGGTACCTTTTTAATTTATATGTTTTTTGCTGTTCTTTTTTTTTTTTTTTTCTGAATGGTGCATATAGTGTGTGCAAAATTTTCGTTCAACAAGCATTTCTTATAGAAAAAGAAGGAAAAAGTAAAAAAATTATATCTAAATAAATAAATAGAATTTTTTTTACTAAAATAATAATTATTTTATAATGAAGGGAGTATTTATTCATCTGAGTTTATAAGAAATATAGTTTATGACTATTCTATAAATTCTAGAATGAAGGAAAAATTGATGGCAATATAAAATACAAAATTCAAGTAAGGTGTAGATGAAATCGATCAAGGAGGGTTCCTACTTCCTATTGTTATATGTGCAAAAGTGCACTCAAGGTAGGAAAGAAATTTACTATACAGTTGTGTTATTGCATAATACTATGTGTTAGTAGGTAAAAAATCAACGAGAGAATAAATTAAATGTATATTTTTTTGGTGAAGTAAATTTCATGTATTTGATTTATTGCATTGGGTAATTAGATATATTTGATAATATCGATTAGAAACAAGTGCGTTTGAAAGAAAATTGACAAAAAATCTTGGTTTAAATAGTTTCTGTACGTGTATGGAACACATGGAGAAGCTCAAGAAGAAATAGATAACATGGAAATGTTATGATTTCCAATAATTTTTTATTATATTTTATATAATATTTATCATTTAATTCATTTTTATTTATTTCATTGTAGGTAATTCCTTCCAATTTAGTTGAGTTCATTATTTCACTTGTTGAAATATGTTAATCTGATAAATGAAGAAAATGTAATTTATAGATGTCACCTATTAGAGTAAAGGGAGATAGAAAAAAATTATATTCTATAGACCAAATTAAAAATGATTTAGATGTCAATAATTTATCTATATGGCAAAAATTATATTAGAACATTTTAATAATTTATAATATGTTAGAAATTATTTAAATTTATTTTTATTACTTTTTGTGATGAAAAATTAGGTATTAATTTATATAATAATCAAGTCTATTTTTTAATTAATAATATATATTTAGGTGCCAGTATATAAAACAAAATTACACTGTAAAAAAAACTACCGTTGATATAATTTTTAAAATAATTATTTTAAAAAATAATAAATTCATCTTATGATAAGAGGAAAGAGAGAAAAACAAGAAGAAAAAAAATACAGAGAAAAGAATAATAGGTGTGATAAAAAAATGAGATGAAAATAATATGCAAAGAGAAAGTGAAAGACTAAAACTGACTAAGTTGTGTGTGCGTGTGTGTGTTGTTTGAATAATCATTGCATCCCTACCAAAGTAATTTCATAATAAAAGATATAAAGAGTATAATTTTCTAAAAGGGTAAACAACCACACGTCTTGAAAATATAATTCATTATCATTTATGTTTTTGAAAGTATTTAAATTTTTAAAAAAATTGAAAATATAATTTGTATGTCACTTTAGCTTTTGTTAAAAGAATTTCATTAAAATTATGCTTGTGTTTATGTGACATATTATCTATCTAGGTAGCAACTATAATATACACGTGATAGTTCCATCGAATACTAAAATAACGATGTTATCTATTTTTTGCATGTATACGATAAATGTGTCATCCCCTATTGTTAATTGCTACATAAATAAATAATATGTGATATAGGCATGAATGTTAATTCTAAGAAGAGTTCTTAATGACAAAACTAAAGTAATAGATATAAAATATAATTTCGAAACCTTTTTGAAATTTTATTAATATTTTCAAGAACTTTAACTGACAATAAATTTTACTTTTTGAAGACGAAAATGACTTATTATCTTTTCTAAAATTATGTTCAAACACCCAAAAGTTCCTTCAAAACGATTATCCAATCGGGCACTATTTCATCACTTCTTAAAAAGAAACCACGCTAATTGTCTATTTGTCTTCATCCAGGACAGGGTACACTTAACATTAAACCCGAAGTATAATGAGTTATGATATAAAGATACTTCTATATATCAAAAACTTTACTAACACTTAAAATAGTTAAATCATGAAACTTTTTTATGAACACTGAATTCTGTTCGAACACTAGAGAAGAAAAGGAAAAAGAATAAAGATGGGTAAGTCTAAACATGGAAAGAATTATTACATAAAAAAAGATAAAAAGAAATATTACATATTAATGTCTGATCATAATACAGCTGTATCTATATATATTTCATCATTTAGTATAAACACCTGCAGGCAAGATAATAGGTTACAGTAACATGGGTTTAGGAAAGAGGCAGACATATAAATATATATATATACACTAAGCTAGCTGAAAGAGGAAAAAGCATAGGCAGAGATATGTTGCGGTTTTGAAAGTAGAATTCTTACAATCATTGCTTCAATTATGAATGGGAAGTAACCTGTTAAGCCATGCATGTCTACAGGAATACACATATATATGGTTTGGATTGGAAGTAACCTGTGGCTGATTTTTTCCCAGGCGTTGCTTTACTTGGAAGGAATAATTAAAATTGACACACAAAGTACCTTTTCCTTGTTCCTAGATTGATCCATCTTCTGATGCATAATTACCATCAATCACAATATATCTTAAAAAGTGTATAATATAAGTAACTATCAAACTGGCCATCATCATATAGATATCAGCACTTTGACAAACATTTTTTTTACAGAAAGCACAAAAGTAAACGAATTGAAAAGGATAGCATGAAAAAAGGACTACTATTCAAGAACTATATATGACACGGATTAAGGTTCCCTTTTTTTTTCTTCTTCTTCTAGTTCCAATTAAGTAGTTCTTCAATCATCTGCAAAGCCACTCTATCCTCCTCTTCTACTTCATTATTTTCAGTAGCACCATTAGTACTACTTTGTGGTGACTCCGTTGACTCACTACCCTCCTCGGTAATTTGTTTCTTTCCAAGCTCTAACCTCATGACCCAGTTGGAGCCAGAATGTGGTCCTGCCCCTTTCTGCCACACTCCAATGTGGGAATTATCAGCATCTAGCCTCAGACAAGTGAGGGAAGGAGCAGGGTCTTTGCAGTACTTTCTCAGCTTTGTGCTGAGAAGTTCTGAAAGAGCTTTTGGAGATAAGAAAGTGTCAGTGTTGTTGTTGTCATCAGCTTCAGCTTGGTTCTTTGAGGTGGGGAAATTGGTCTTTGCATTCTGACCATTCATCAAAATGGCTGCTTGGTCATATGCCCTTGCTGCTGCCTCAGCTGTCTCAAATGTCCCTAGCCACACCCTTCTCTTCCTGCACTCAACAAAAAGATAGGAAGAGAAAAGAGAAAAAAAAGAAGGAAAAGTTAATTTATTTATATATGTAATGTAACAATGATGTATGAAAGAAGCAGCATTGTGTGAGTTGCATTAGTTAATGAGATGATTACAGTAAAGGGTGGCGAATTTCTGACACCCAGGAGCCCCACTGGCGTTGCCTAACTCCTCTGAACTTCTTTGTTTGTACCATATCTTTGTTAATGGCGCGTGAGAAAGTAGTGGATGGTGTTGATTATATATATATATATAGAGAGAGAGAGAGAGATGTAAAATAAAAAGAAGAAAGGGTTAGAGAAGTACGAGGGGGCAGGGTGAAGGGAATTAATAGGGGGGGGGGGGGGGATTTGAGGTACAAAGTGAAGAAAGTGTTTGCATAACGAAATATATATGGGTTGTCGGTGAGGACGGAAAGTGGAAGTGAAAAAACAGTAGACATGCAATAAAAGTTTGTACCTGCACATACAAGTTTAATAAATCAATCCATGGCTCCTTAACAACTGAAATAAATGATGAGAAGCGGGTAGGGCTACTTCTGCCCACAAATATTACAGCATATATCACAAGCTGTGCTCCATTTCTCTAAAATATTTCCTTTCCATCCACACGTTGAAAAACTTGGAGAGAGTGGTTAGCTAGCTTCTTTTGCAACACGTAATGTGTGAAAGAAATAAACCCAAATAAAGACTGTAATTTCACCTTTTCAGCTAAGACTAACCTGCGGACATCTTCCACATATATTAAGTCCATAGCAGAGTAAGGGGGGCAGCTTAATTGCGTGAAAATGTGAAAGCGATCAAAACTCCCTACTCAGTACTCAACACGTGAATTCTATCTCATTGGAAAATCTTTTATGCTTTTTAATTTTTATAAAATGTGCGTGTTTTCCTTTAAAAATAAATAAAATAATTATACATTCATAGTTTAAAATACTTCATCAAATTATAATCTATTATGAATATAAATTTATTGACTTTTACTAGTTAACCTAAAAATCATACCAACCATGATTATGATTAATTAATAGTATGATATTATTTTACGTATAACTATTAAACTCTTTTATTAATATATGATTATTCTATTCATTAATATTTATATGCAATTTTAAAAAGGTTTACATAAGTACATAATAAATATATTTTTATTGGAAAGCAATTTTAAATTATTTCTTCAATATCATCATAAATAAACTATTTTCTAAAATTTTCACACATAGCCTAAATACTCGTCGACAATATTTTTCATATTTACATATCAAAAGAGAAATTTCGTTTATATGAATATGCACATTTGGTTTTGAGAGTATTTTCATTTATATGCACCGACTATTATAGATGAATTTGCTTACATTGAGATCTAATTGTATATATCCTGTCAAAAATGTGTCTTAGAAAAATTAATATAGATTATTATCTTTTTAATTCCTAAATTTCTTTGGATTTCTATTTTTAATTCTTAAATTTCATTTTTGACTGATTTTAGTTCCTTAACTTTTTTATTATTATCTTAAACTTGTATTTTATCTTGAAAATTACTTATCTTTTGTTTTTCTTACTTTAGTGTATTTGACATTAACACTATCCAATATTTTATATTAACACTATTTAGTTGTTTTATTATATATAGGACAATTACGTTAAGCAAACAAAAATCAAAACATGTATAATTACACTCCTTTTGAATTATATTATATAAATAAATAGTTTTAAAATGTGTATAAAAATCAATGTAGCTTGTGCAATAGCCTGAGTACCACATACCAGTTTCATATATACAACTTTTACAACATAAATACTTAATTTTCTCTCTATTTTTATATTATAGTACTCGTCGTATGACATGTTTCTTTTTCTCTCTTTTTATATCACTTTCAACCTTTGTATAATATATAATAAGAAAAATGTAGCAAAATTAATTAGCATCTGTCTTCTAAATATTAACAATAATAGAATTAACCTTTCTGAACTTGGGATTGGAGGATTCACATTGAAGAAGAAAGTTATATCCATCAAAAAGAGTAGATCTGCTTTAACAAATCCTTATTTCTCACATATTTTTCTTTTGTCACAATCAATTTTTTTCGCTACAATACTTCTTACGTGATTAAAGATTCATCTGTTTGAATTATAAAAAATAATTGTATGATTTATTAATTTTAAATATGTTATTCTTTAACTTATGAAGAAAAGTAGGGAAAACAGTTTTTTCTTGAGTTTTAACTTGAAACAAAATGATTTACGTAATTATTATAGCTTTTAAAAAAGACCTTTCGATAGAAGCAAAGATTGTAATTTTAAAATACAAAAAAGGAACCCTAAAACAATTAGCTAATTAATTTCCCAAGTAGTTAAGACTGGAGTAGTGTGAAAGGACTTAAATTAATTGTACGAGTTTATTCGTTGAAATTTGGTTATCACGATAGTAACTACTTTGCTTTTTCCCTTTTTACCCTCCTTTGTACGTGTGGCTTAAAACATAATGAACCATTTATGGATATAATAATGTACTAACATGGAAGCGTGAGTGAGAGTGGTGTGATTAATATGGAAATTGACTTCGTCATCTTCATTTTTTGGGGTTAGTTAGGAAAGGAATAGGTCTAGTATAGTCGAAGGTTGTTGACGATTGTTGACTGTTTATTTACACAACCAAATGTCTCTTTATCATTGGAGCTATTGGTCTGTCAATTTATTGGTGGGGCAAAATTTTGGGCTTTCCTCAATGTCGTCCAGTTTTTTTTTTTTTTTTAAATTTTGCTATCTAATTAAAAAAATTGGAAATTTTAATTACGTTATTTATTTATTTTAAATTTTGAAAGCATTTTTTAATAAAAAAAATATCGTCACGACCCCTAGCAATATGAAGTCCATTTCACTTACTGTTGATGAAATAATGTGATAGTGATAATGACGGTAGAGACATACAAAATGCATATGGGCCAAGAGTAATAAATTAGGAGTAGGATGTTATCACTTTAATATTTGAGAAAAGTCCAGTTCGCTATTGGTCATTTAAAAAATGTGGCCATCAATTAAATTTATATAAAAAAAAATATTGTCTTTGTGAAGAATTATGCTAAACTTATCTTTAAATAAATTAATTTGCCAATTTTTTGTCACAACGTTAATTTTTAACAGGAAAGAATAATATCAGTTTGAAATTTTTAAATATTAAGATAATGTTTATTTCAAGAGTTTAATGACTATAACGTTAGCGTAATCAAAAATATTTTTGATATGATTTTTAAGATAATTAATATAAAAATTAATAAATTTATTATATATAATAAATTATAATTAAATGATAATATAAAATTATTTTAGGAAGTTAATAATTTCCTTATATGTTTACCTTTCCGGGGACATTTTTTTTTGGGTGAAGTTGTAAACAAAAAGATTAGCCTATTTTCAGGGACATAGAGTAGTGATCATCTTAATTTCCTTTATTTAAAGCCATATTTTTAGATAGATATCTAACTAAACGGGATTTAGGATAATTTGCTAGTTTTAGATTTCATTTTGGTGTTTAAAGCTTTTTGGTGTAGTAATTGAAGAATGAAAGGAGTAATTTTGGAAACAACATTAACAATTTTTTTCCTACTTTTCCTCTAATTCACATTTCAAACTTTTTTTGTACTACTCATTTTTTTTTTTTTTTGTTCCAGACAGGTCATAAAAGGCAAGGGTCTAAAGCCGATAAAAAAAAATTATTGTTGAAGGATTAAAAGTGAATTTCATGAAAAGAAAAAAAATAATCTAAAATCATAATTTTTTTAAAAAATTACACATAACATTTGCATCAAGCTAGCCGATGATGTAACAAATCACACTTTCTAATAATGACGGGTATCGATAATGTTAATGAAAAAAAATATAAGAACAAGAATAGTATTTGTTTTAAAGACTATAAGTAAATTTTGCAAAAGATTTAAAATATATATATATATTTAAGCTTTATTAATTTAATAATAACATGTTCAAAATTCATTTAAAATGATTTATAATTAATTAAAAAAATCTTTCCACTCAGACTACATACTATAAAGTAAGCTCTTTTATTTAGAAGTAATAATTTCATAAATATGTTTGTAGAGATATTTGTGAAACAGGTAACCACTAGATACAAATGTTATTTTTTAAAAGAAAAATTGAGTAAGAACGTATATTATTGAAAGAAGTTGCAATTAATCGCAAATAACTGCATATTCTGTACACACAAAATGGTAACTTGGGTCGTGGACAAGCCACCTACCTTGGAAAAACGGGCTTCCTATTACGTTTCAAGTAGGCAAGTGCTCCTTACAAGCCAAGGAGGGAACTGATTCTGGATTTTGTTTTATGTTCTCCAAACACATTTCTCTTTCTTGAAACAGAACCCTCCCTATATTCTCTTTCCGTGTCTCTCTCCATATATAATGTATCATTATCAACTTAAATGTGACCCTTTATTTTTTTCATCACATTTAAGAAACGATCCCTGCTTTATTTAGCCATTCCTCAAAAGTTTCCTACAATTTTGTGAAAATTCGAATTTTATTTCACTCAATTTGATTACCTTCTGTGATTATGATACAGATCATAGCATAGAAACAAAAATGCCTCAGTTGCTACACGGGACGCTTAAGGTAACCATATTTGAAGTTGATAGACTACATACTGGATGTCATTTGGATTTCTGCCAGAAGGTATCTTCATTATTCCTGCTTTATATTAATGCATATTTTTTTTACAGAAGGTTAATGCATATATTATAAAAACGAAAGTTTACAATTTTACCCAACAAGCAGGGGCGGGTCCAGAAATATTTATTGAGCAACTAACATAAGATTAATAAAAGTCCAAGAGAATGAATGGGTAGTCATGTTATAAAGAAAAGTCTTAATCTATCAACACATCATAATCACAATAATTTTACGAAAACTAATAATTTCTTTTGGGATATATAATCAATCATATTTGTCTGATGAATTTAATACACATGTACAGTTAGACTTTCAATCAATAAAAAAACCATTCTTCATCTAAATTTTTAAAAAATAATTATATATTATTTATTCTTAGCTAATCATGAGAATTAAAAGGAAAAAAAAAAATAGCCATGGTTACCCCATACACAGTGTGACCTTTCCCTCCCTAAAAAATGCAACCCGGGCATCAATTGATAAGTTCTATTCGGTGATGAATTCTCCTAATGAAGCTTTTGTGCATGCCAATGCTTCATGGATTACTTTCAAGAGAAACTAACACGCTTAAGCTCTTTGACTTTGTGTTTCGTTTTCTTCTTTAAAAATATGGGAACAAAGGGCACAACACACAAGGGGAAGAGATTTCTAGCCCAAGTCAAGGGATGTCTGCTGTGCCGGCCTGAGGTATGTTCAACAATAACCAACTTTTCAATCTTTTAATTATTGGCCACTTAGTTCTTTCACTTTTGTAAAGTGTGTTTATTTAATTACCAATGATTCTAAATCTTCCTGCTCCATCCTTTTACAAAATCTCTTATTACCATTTATATTAAGTATTGGATAAAAATAAATATATTAACATGTTAAAAGTATAAATACTTACAATAAAAGATAGGAAGATTTGTGAGAGGATATTCTTGATTTCTGAAAATGAAAATTTGGTAGCGTGTTTTTTCTATTTCTTTTATGTTTATTAAGTTTTGAAAAAGTCATTTTTGAGAATTCTTTATTTCTGAAAAAAATAGTAATATCATGTTTTATTTCATTTTTATTCTCTTGATGAGGAGTAAAATAGTAATATCACGTTGTTTTTTAATGCACTTATAATTTCCATTTCTGCGTATTTTTTTATTTAAGTTATTTTGAATTTTAAAAAATATGTTTTAAATTTACTTTGATATATCATTATTGGTTATAGTATTTATGAAAATATAGATTTGGCTTAATTATATTTTTAGTCACAATTATCCAATTTTGGTCTCTTCAAGTATTGCAAATGGGTCCCTCAAGTATTGCAATAGTATGATTTTGATTTATCTTCGGATTTTTCATTAAATATTCAACAAATTGATGTGTTATTTAGCACAGTTAGTATAATTTTATTACACTTTTTTCTCTAGTGATTATAATATTATAAGAATAAAAAATATGATTAAGTCATGTCAACATATGTATGATGTGTCAAATAATACATTAATTGTCACATCATCATTCCGTGTAACTAAAATTGTATTACAATATTTAAATAAAAGAGTTTTGAGACTTACATTTGATTTTAAATTCTAAACATATTTATTCTGAAAATGTTGTATGTATGGGGATCAAAATTGACTAATTAGAATACTCCAACCCCGAAAAGTGCAATTAAACCTATAAAGTAATATCTTAAAACAAATGCCATCACATTAATTCCTTTGTTTTTTTTAATCCTAACATGTAAAAATTTGATGAAGATTGTTGGAACAAGACTCTATGCAACAATTGATTTAGACAAGGCAAGGGTTGGACGAACCAGAATGATAGGAAACCAACCTTCTCACCCCAGGTGGAACGAGACCTTCGAAATCTACTGTGCCCATCAAATCTCAAAGATCATATTCACTGTCAAAGATGGTAACCCAATTGGAGCAACTCTAATTGGAAGAGCCTCTGTCCCCGTGGAGCAAGTTCGCAAGGGCCCCATAGTTAAGCGTTGGGTTGAGATATTAGACGAAGAAGATCAACGTCCTGTACCTGGTCACGCCAAAATCTGTGTCAGCGTGCAATTCTACGATGTCACCGATGACACAACATGTCTATGGTCTCAGGGTATAAGCATGCCATTTTTTGGAGTACCTCGTACTTTTTTCAATCAAAGAGAAGGTTGCAATGTTACTTTGTACCAGGATGCTCATGTCCCACGTGGCATTGGTGTTGTCCCTTACATTCCAATATCCGAAGAAAAAGATTACATGCCAGCAATGTGTTGGGAGGACATTAACAAAGCCATTAATGAGGCTAAGTATTTTATTTACATAACTGGTTGGGCTGTTTACACTGAAATCACCTTAGTTAGAGACAAAGACGAATCAGAAACACTTGGGGAGTTACTTAAGAGGAAAGCTGATCAAGGTGTTAAAGTTCTTTTGCTTATTTGGAATGACAGAACTTCTGTTCCAGAATTGAAAGATGGCTTCATGGCAACACATGATCAGGAAACTGCTGGTTACTTTAGAGGCACAAAGGTGCAATGTGTTTTGTGTCCACGAAACCCGGATGATGGAAGAAGCATAGTTCAAGGCCTTAAAACCTCAACAATGTTCACTCACCACCAGAAGAGTGTAGTAGTTGATGGCCATGTTGTAGGATCAGAGAAGAGAAGTGTCATAAGTTTCATAGGTGGCATTGATCTTTGTGATGGGAGGTATGATACAAGGGATCATCCTCTATTTTCAACTTTGAATACTATGCATAGAAATGATTTCCATCAGCCAACTTTCCCAAATGCTTCCATAGATAAAGGCGGTCCAAGAGAGCCGTGGCATGACATTCATTGCAAGCTAGAAGGGCCTATTGCTTGGGATGTCTTGTACAATTTTGAGCAAAGGTGGGAGAAGCAAGTTGGGAAGAAGTTGTTGTACTCACTTGATGATCTTGATGAGATTCTTGTCCACCCATCTGAAGCACAAAAATCAGAAGTGGGAGTAGAAGAAACATGGAATGTTCAGTTGTTTAGATCAATTGATGGTGGTGCTGCTTCTGGCTTCCCCCAAACCCCGAAAGAAGTTTCTGAATTAGGCCTTGTTAGTGGGAAAGACAATGTCATCGAGAGAAGCATTCAGGATGCATACATTCATGCTATTCGGCGTGCGAAAAACTTCATCTACATTGAGAACCAGTACTTCCTAGGGAGTTCATATGGTTGGCAAGCAAGTGGTGATATTGTGGTTGAGGACATTGGTGCTTTGCATCTTATACCAAAGGAGATATCATTGAAGATTGCAAGCAAGATTGAAGCAAAAGAGAGGTTTTCTGTGTACATAGTTATCCCTATGTGGCCAGAAGGTGTACCTAGCAGTGATTCGGTTCAGGCAATATTGGATTGGCAGAAGAGAACCATGGAGATGATGTATTCTGACATTACTGATGCCTTAAAAAAAACTGGCATTCAAGCACGCCCTCGAGATTATTTGACATTTTTTTGCCTTGGCAAGAGGGAGAATAAGGATCCAGGAGATTATACTCCTCTAGAGAAACCAGAGCCTGATAGTGACTATGGAAGAGCACAAAATTCTAGGAGATTCATGATCTATGTTCATTCCAAAATGATGATAGGTAAGAGATCAAATACCATTTATTTGACTATAGAGTATAGAGTACATACAATTATAACATATCACATTTATGCTTATCTCTTTTCCATCTCTTTCTTGTCCATGGGCAAATAAGTGTGCATGAACCATTTTTTGTTGATTATATTTATATATGATCTTTCTCTTAAAATTTTTATTTTTAACTGAGTTGAATGACGTTTTATGATTCTTGTAGCCAACCCACCTAGAGTGGGATAAGACTTTGTTATTGTATATATATGTTCTTTCCATGTTTGGTCATGAATTAACAAATTGGTATTAATGTGACTTTAATTTGCTTCCCTCAGTTGACGACGAATACATAATCGTTGGTTCAGCTAACATAAATGAAAGGTCAATGGAGGGTGCAAGAGACACAGAGATTGCAATGGGTGCATTCCAACCACGTCATCTAGCATCGAGTGGGCGACCCAAAGGGGAGATATATAGATTTCGACGTGCACTATGGTATGAGCACCTTGGGGATGATGGTTTTGGGTCAAAAATATTCGATTTTCCCGAACATTTGGAATGCATCAATCATGTGAATAAACTTGCTGAGGCCAACTGGGACATGTACTCAATGGAAACATTTGTTGAAAATAAAAGACAATTTCACCACCTAATGTGCTACCCCATACAAGTAACCAATGATGGAGCCATAACAAATCTTCCGGGGTTTGAATATTTTCCTGACACCAAGGCTCGGATTTTGGGTTGCAAATCAAAACTTATTCCTTCAATTCTCACCACTTAGCCAGTATTGTGCTCATCTAAGTGACTAAACCTAAGACAGAAAATTTAACCATGTAATGACTTGTAGGGAGGAGGGTGAAGAGAAATTGAATGTATTCACATTAACTAATTAGCATTACAAGTTACAACATTACATTTTTAATAAAAATAAATAATTTAAACGTCTAGTTTTCGTGTAGAAATCTTTTACGATTGTTGCGACCATAGTTTCCCCAAGACTATTTTCTTTATTGCATCCGTTTCTCATTGTAACTTAATTCCGATATTTGTAGATGCTCTTATTTCATCTGTATATCAACTAATTACGGTGATTTTTTTTTAGCTTTACTAATGAGGAAAAATAATAATAATGCATCACAATCAGGTAGATATGGCCCAATCCAGCAAGAGATCTTATTAAAATGAACTGAAAGTAAAATGGGATTATTCAATCAAAAGATTGATTGGATATAGACACTGCCTGTAAATTGCTTTGACTAGTTGGTTGTAATGAAAGTAGCTCAAAATCACCTAATGCGACTAAGGGGTATTTCTTCTTGTACCCCAAAAATATCAGCCAACAACACCCTCTTTCAATCTGGAAAGGCTAATCTGAAATGAATCTTGGACTTGAGAAAGAAGGGGCCTCTGATAGGAAAGAAAATAACCCTAATGCTACTGCTAAATTAGAGGAAGAGAAAAAGAGAAAATAAATAATAAAATTAATACTCAAATATTTCATTCACTATCTATCCATGTATCAGCATCTTATTATTTAAATAAAATCTATGATACTATTATCTAACTTCATCTTATATTTGAGAGTATATAGCCACCCTTGGCTCATCCTAAGATCTGAGGAATAGTTTCAATGTTCTTGGGCTTGCACTTACCTTTTTTGGTGATGTTAGGTGCACCCAACATTTTAAGTAAATGGGTGAAAATGTCCTTCACTCAAATTGATCCGGATGAGTCATATGGATCAACCGGATCAAGTTCATCCGTACAAATCATACGGATCAACTTGATCCGTATGTTTAAATTATACTTACGGATTACATGATCCGTATATTTTATACGAATCATGTCATTTGTAAGTTTAATTTAAACATACAGATCAATCATGAACTCGTGTACCTTCAACACAGGATAATTTTAAAATTAACAAAAAATGTTGAGTATACAAATAATAAAGCTGGTGTACCTAGTCATACCCACCTTTTTTAGACCATCTTATTGGACTAGATTGAGAATTGTCAATGCGTATTTTTTGAGACAACAATAAATTTAGTGAGAAACTATTAAGTTTTTTTCAAAAAAAATATATTTTAAAATTAATAATTAATTTACCCAAGTCTTTAATGATTGATTAAAAAATTGAACATCATTTTTTTCACTTTGCTATAAATTAACTATTTACCGATTATAAAATATTTCAATTATTGTGAATTTAACAAAGTGGTTTTAGTTAGCTTTTTTGGCTATTTAAATAGTAAATATTGAATAATTCTTATATTTTGACTATAATATTTTTTTTTAATTACTTAACTAACATCGTTTTGTAAAGACTAACAAATAATAGTCCTCATTCTCACGCAGGACGGTGCCTAGATTTTGTGTGATCTTTTCGTGACTGGGACTCCTTTCAAGTTTCAATACGTTAGACGCATGGCAAAATTCTTACCTTAACAAGAACAACGGTCTCAAAAAAAAAAAAAAAAAGACATAAGTCACAGCATGTTATGCTCTTTGCTCTGTTAACTTTTTGCTTGATTGAAATACTTTTAAACTTAGGAATATATTTCATAACACATCTATCCAAATCCAACGTTTGAGACATTCTAACCTATCCAGGTCCCACTAAAATAGTCTATCATAATCCAATGGAAACCTAAGCCTCCTTCATAGAATACTCTTCCTTGAATGTTAAGGCGGGAACTAATTCCAAGTTGAGAAATTGCAAAAGAATCTCTATTAATCTTCAAAGTTATGGTTTTACACAGTATATCCTTGCTTGATAATTAAGACACAATATGGGTCATATCCTCCTTTTCAGTTCCCATCATCTCCACTTCTCTGCATATAAATGCATCACATTAAGGCGTAAGAGCCCTTCATCATAAGGACGGTACCATCGTCAACATTTTCCAATCCTTAACCTCCATTTCCACGTAAGAACGTTTTTAACTTCCCTTTTGCATTGTAGTGTATCATTGATTTTGGCTATTTCATAAAATCTGTAGCATGCATGTGTTCTGTTGTGGAAACTAAAAGCTAAAACTATATTACACTTATTTTCTTTTCTTTTCTTTTTCCTCACAAAACAGGAAGGGAGATCAAACATAATAGTATAACATAATGCCGCATTTGCTGCACGGGAGGCTCGATGTGATCATATACGAGGTCGACACACTACCAACTCTCAACGACTGCAATCTTAACCTCTGCAGCAAGGTGCCTTAATTGAAAAACTCCCCTCGTGTTCTATTCTTTCATCAACATAGTTACAGTCCTAGACTAATGACTGTAAATATTAATGTTCTGTTTAGATTAGAAGTCAAATTAAAAACAAATGGGGAGGATAAAAACATAACAAGTAAAAAAAAATCTTTAATTTAAATGGATGGAAATAATTAAGAAAAATTTGAAAATTTTGTTGAATAGAAAAAAATAGTAAAATAAATAAATTATATGCATTTTTATTAAACGTTTTACTTCATTAATTTTTTCTTGATATTATTTTTTTTGTTTAACTTTTTTAAAATTGAAAAAGGAAGAGAGAGTTTGTCCCACTCTATTTTATGCACTTTGGGGTAAGTTTTTTCTTGTAGGTGTTAAAAAAAATATTATTTTTCCTCTCAAATAAAAAAGAAAATTTGGTATTTCAATTTTACATTCTTCATTTTCCTTTCTTTCCTCTTTATTTACACTCAATCGATGAGAGAAAAAAAGGAAATGCGGTCAATATCAAACCATGTGTAAGAGAAATTACTAGTCTTTTCCTTGTCGAATTTAATCTGTCATACTGTAATGTAAATCTAGGAGTTAATTAAAACCAAAAAAAAAAAAGCTCAACTAATAGTAAGTTGGTACATACCACAACTCAACTTATTTCCAGTTTAATTAATGTAGATGGACTAAAGCTTCTTTAACAATAAGCTTTGCCTTCTAATTATGTGCATAGTTGTATGATATTTATTAATTAGTTCTTACAATTTATTTCTAAAGAATTCGTCATCATAATATGAACTACTTCAGTAGGTGTCAATATAGTCTAGTATCTGTTCTGGTGAAAAGAATTATCTGAAGTTTTATTGTGTTTTTTTTCATGTCTGGTTTCAAATTTTGTAAACAAGGGTACAAGTAGAAGCGTGGGGAAGAGATTTCTTTCCCAACTCAAGAGTTGTTTTCTCTGTCAATGCCAATGCCAGCCAGAGGTAGTATCTTAATTCTTGACATAATTTGCTTTAAACTATTTGACATTTTATTTTAAGCGCCATAAATAAAATATATTTCCTTCTAGCTAATGAGTCTAATTCTCGACTTGTGGTAATAATGTTTCGCACAGTTTGTGGAGACGGGTCTCTATGCAACAATTGATTTAGATAAGGCAAGGGTTGGAAGGACTAAATTGTTAAATGATCAATCCTCCAACCCCACGTGGGACGAGACCTTTCACGTATACTGTGCCCATTTGATCTCCCATGTTATATTCACTGTCAAACAAAAAGATCCAATTGATGCAACTCTAATTGGAAGAGCTTATGTCCCAGTTGAGCAAGTTGTGAATGGCAACATAGTGGACGAATGGGTCCAAATTTTAGACGAGGATCATAACCCTATACCAAGTGAGTCTAAAATCCATGTTAAAATGCAATTCTCTAGTGTTAGGAATGACATAAACTGGTCTCAAGGAATAAGGAGTCCAAGGTTTCAAGGAGTTCCTCACACCTTCTTTAGTCAAAAAAATGGTTGCAAAGTTACTTTGTACCAAGATGCTCATGTCTCAGATGGTTTTGTGCCATGGATCCCCTTGTCAGGAGGAAAACCTTATGAGCATAGGAAATGTTGGGAAGATATTTATAATGCCATTATGGATGCTAGGAACTTTATTTATATAACTGGTTGGTCTGTGTACAGTGAAATAACCTTGATTAGGGACCCAATGAAGCCTACAACAAGAATCACCCTTGGGGAACTGCTCAAGATGAAAGCTGAGGAAGGTGTCAAGGTTCTTATGCTTGTTTGGGATGACAGAACCTCTGTGCCAGATTTCAAGAAAGATGGCTTGATGGCAACTCATGATCAAGAAACTGCTGATTACTTCAAAAACACAAAGGTGAAATGTGTTTTGTGTCCACGGAACCCAGATGATGGGAAAAGCATAGTGCAAGGTTTTGAAACTTCAACAATGTTCACTCATCACCAAAAGACTATAGTTGTTGACACCCAAGTTGCTATGGGACAACAAGGACAAAAGAGAACAATAGTAAGCTTTGTAGGTGGCATTGATCTTTGTGATGGGAGATATGATACTCAGGAACATCCTCTATTTTCAACTTTGGACACAGTGCATAAAGATGATTTCCATCAGCCAAATTTCCCTGGTGCTTCCATCAAGAAAGGTGGTCCAAGAGAGCCATGGCATGACATTCATTGCAAGTTAGAAGGGTCTGTTGCTTGGGATGTTTTGTACAATTTTCAACAAAGGTGGGAGAAGCAGGTTGGAAATCAGCTCCTATTCTCTTCAAGCAAGCTTGATGAGTACTTTGTCCCTCGATCCACGGTGGTGACAACAAATGAAAATGAGACATGGAATGTTCAGTTGTTCAGATCCATTGATGGTGGTGCTGCTTCTGGCTTTCCCCCTGACCCAGAAGAAGCGGCTGAGTTAGGCCTTGTTAGTGGAAAAGATAACATCATTGATAGAAGCATTCAAGATGCTTATATAAGCGCTATTCGGCGAGCCAAAAACTTTATCTACATTGAAAACCAGTATTTCCTAGGGAGTTCATATGGTTGGCAAGCATCTGATATTGTGGTTGAGGATATTGGTGCTTTGCATCTTATACCAAAGGAGCTGTCATTGAAGATTGTTAGCAAGATTGAAGCAGGGGAGAGGTTTTCAGTGTATGTTGTTATACCAATGTGGCCAGAAGGCATACCTGAGAGTGGTTCAGTTCAGGCAATATTAGACTGGCAAAGGAGAACAATGGAGATGATGTATGCTGATATAGCCAAAGCCATTCAGAGAAAAAGAATTCAAGCCAATCCAAGGGACTACTTGACCTTTTTCTGCCTTGGAAACCGTGAGGGTAAGAAGGATATGGAATATACTCCTACTGAGGCACCAGAGCCTGATACTGATTATGCTAGAGCACAAAAGGCTAGGCGATTCATGATCTATGTTCATGCCAAGATGATGATAGGTAAGACTTCCAATCTAAAGTACTTTGTGATATATGACCAATTTGCTGAGTTTTACAATAATTACTTTAGATGTCGTACTTAATATAGTTTCTTATTAATTAACAATGTAAAGAATTTAGTGTAGAAATTAAACTCTTTCACATATTTTCTATGTAGTTACATTTTTCCATCCTTTCATATTTGGTCATGATATGAAATTAACAAGTTGTGGTGACTGTTGCTTCCTTCAGTTGATGATGAATACATTATAATTGGATCTGCCAACATAAACCAGAGATCAATGGATGGAGAAAGAGACACTGAGATTGCAATGGGTGCATTCCAACCACGTCATATAGCATATAATGGGGCACCCAGAGGACAAATATATGGATTTAGGCGTGCACTATGGTGTGAGCACCTTGGGGATCATGGGGATACAAACATCTTCGACAATCCAGAAAGTGTGGACTGCATCAGGCTTGTGAATCATCTTGCTGAAACCAATTGGGACATATACTCTAAGGAAACTTTTGATGAGTATAGAGAATTTCACCACCTCATGCGCTACCCCATAGAAGTAACCAACAATGGAGCAATAACGATCCTTCAAGGGCTAGAACATTTTCCTGACACCAAGGCTAAGATTTTGGGCTCCCAATCAGTTTACCTTCGTCCAATTCTCACCACCTAGATTGTATTGTACATGTGAAGGAAACTATCCCATCTTACCAAGAGATAAAAAGTTTAAAATGTCAAACCATGTAATTTCTTGTTGCGAAGAGGGTGGTGAAAATTTGAATGTATATTCATACAAATAATTGCTATTACCATTTGTACAATAATAAATGTAACGTCTTGTTTCTAAGTAGAGCACTTGATTTTTTTCACAGTCATAAGGATGACATAGGGGTTAAAGTGATGAGGTGTTCTCGTCCCTAACATATCATAACATATGTCCATTAAAAAACTTAATTCACACTCAATTTTTTTTTTTATCATATTATCCATACACCCGTTGTTTCATGGTAAAAAGGAATTGAAGAATTTGAGCTTCTCACTTTTCTTTTATATAATATGGGTACTATTTGTGTAACTGTTTTACCACAATGAAATATTAATTTTAATAAAAGAATAATACTCACAATATATTTATATTATTGTATTTAATTTTGTAAAAACACAAAGAAAAATATGTTTCCGAACAATATGACAAAATTTGAGTTGAAAAGGCCCCAAAAAATATTATTAATTGATATTTTTAAGATCCTAGTTAAGTCAATAAATATTTTTTAAAAAAATATATATATGATAAGACGACAAGATACGTTAGTAATACTTTTTTTATATATATAAAAAATACCTTTAACTTATTAATCATCGATCTAAAGATTCTCGTTAACATTCTAAAAGAAAATTTGAAGAAAAGAAAAGAATGTTGTTAACTTACCCGTTTCTATTTCCAATTTGAGGGCACAAAATTCCTTTGAACTTATCTAAGGTTTGAAAATAAACAGGGCAAAAAAACCCCTTGATTTCGGGAAGGGACACTGAATTTTCCTTCGTGCATGTCATTGTCATCTTTGAGGTTTCTTTAGTTAATCACTCTGTTTTGAAGCCATTTTGACATAAAACGGTTCGCTTGTGTAACCAAACAGGCAGAATTTGAGGTTTCTTACTGCATTAGTTGGTGGATTCTGTTCCAATATTTATCCTTTACTACCATTAATTTATTATCTTAATAAATCAAAGAACCAAACAACTAGAATAAAGGCTCTTGTCCCCGTTTATTATTTGCTAGTACTACTTTGCTTTATAAAATTCTGAGATAAGTGATTCTCTGCCTTTTCAATTTTCATTTTAAAAAAAAGAAAGAAAAAAAAAAGAAAGAAAGAAAATTGTGCATGCTGGTTCTTGAATGATCTTCGTCCTGGATTCAGAATTTTCGGTGACAGATCTCTGCTCGGACTTCCATAAATGCATATCTGTGGATGTGTTCCACCTTGGCTCTGTCAGATTCTCGCTTGCATGGGGTAACTTATTTGTTCTCTCTCTCTCTCTCTTTGTTTCATTGGTCCCAGAAAATAAAAAATTAAAAAAGATTGAATTTTTCACATCAATATGCTTGTATGTTCTTCCCAATTTGACTAAACCTTAAGGAGATCCCTTTAATAGATATGTAGTTTGCTCAGATTCCTGGGTGAATTGGGATGTAAGATTTTATATACTTTTCTAATTCTATGAAACTAAAGTTTGATGTTTTTATACTGTTTTGCCTCTTCTGGGTAATTTAGTTTTAAGATCTTTCTCTTTAGTTTTTAGTAATTGTTTAAATTATATATGGGAATCTTTCTTTGTACTTGCTTGCTTTCTAAGCAAGTGTGAGATCTGGTGATCAGGGAAAATTGATGGGGCTTTACAGTTTGCTACTCTTTCCTTGTATTCTTCTGAAGCTGGTAATATGAAACATAGAATTTCACTGCCCCTATAGGGTTTCATAGTATTTTAGGTGCTGCTTGTTAACTCAATTGAGAAGATGCTCCGCAAAGAAAGCTGTTGTTCATTTTTACTGTTTTCCCATGCTTGCTTTGGTCCTTCTGCTTTCTGCAATGGAACAGATAAGGCCCCAATTTCTGGGACCTTTTCAGTGTAAGGAGAAATTATTTCATTATTTAATTTCAGCAAATTTATTGTTGCTCAAATTGCAGACATCTTCTTACCATTTTATAAGTTGTATCTTTCTGCTAAATATCACGGATTTTGGTAGATAAAATAGAAATAAAAGACAAAGAAGTTGTTTCTGAGCATCTCCTAAGGTTTTAAATGTGAACCTGATGTTATATTCCTGGCCTCTTACCTTAATCCTGGGTTGGTTTCTTGTTCTATCTTTGCTTATTGATTCTAACTTAATTGATAGCCCCTTGATTATTCTCTCTTGCTGTCCATGTGAATTTTTTGTTCATTCCAACATATAGCAGGTCCCTTTATCATTTTCCACATTTTTTATCCTAAAATGCTGTAGCGAGAGGTTGTTTCTTTTTATCTATATGTGCAGGAAATAGTTATCATAGATAGTTTATAATTTAAAACAAATTTATAAAAAGAACTGCTGATTTAATTAAATGAGTCAGTTAATGAATACCTGGAAACTAGTAGGCATTGACTATATAGTCTGTAAACAGAAAAACTGAAATACAAAACCTGTTCTTATAATGCAAAGGAGAAAGACACACAAGTTATAAGAGGAAGTTCATATTTGTTCAGTATGCTAGTTGACCTGAGAAAGCCTCCAACATAAAATATCATACCATAATAATTTATAAGTGAATATACCCTCAAATTAGGCGGAGATATAAGGTTGGCTTGGTGATTGAAGGGAGAAAGGGAGAGAGAGAGGTTGCATGTTCGAATCCCTCCCACTAACATTCTAACAAAATCTAACAATTAACATTTGTCGATCCAAAAAAAAGAACCTCAAATTAGGCTGCTGCATTCTCTCTGTTTTACTTTACCTCAAAGGTATATGTATTGATTAGGTCTAATGAGAACTAAAATACAGTAAATGGAGTGAACCCCTAATGCTAGGTTGTATTGTTCAACTTGATTTTTAACTGGTTCCTGCAACTCTTTTTCACAACATCGTCTTCTTTTAATCCAAGCTTGTAGGATAATTATAGCTAATAATTAGTGTTAATCAAGCTTGTGGTTAAACCTGCTTTGTAACAGAGCAGAGGTTGTCTGGGATGCTTCCCAAATCCTAAAGGCCAATCAACAAACAAAGACAACAGATCAGAAGATTTTTGGAGCAGCAGTGCATTTGAAATAGATCAGGGTGCACTTCAGTCCCAGAAAAGCATCTCATCAATTGGCATACCTTCTGATCCTCAAAGTAGTGCTGACATTCAGATTGATTCTCCTGAATATGTCAATCATGGCAAGTATTCTGTTATAGTCTGCTTATCTATTATCTCTGTTGGCTTATTAGTTAGTCTCATACGTTATCAAAGGGTGCTTGTAATCTTGTATCATCCTGGTAACCATTTTCTCTGATGCGGAAACAATCTTGCCAGACATATTTGCCAACTGTCGGGTATCTTAATATTTTCATGGAACTTTGAAATTCAACATCTTAACCCTGGAGAAACAGTTACAATTCCACTGCCCTGAAATAGCATGAATTCCACACTTTTAACACTGGTTCTGCAAAATGCAGCTGCCACTTTATGCTTTTCTTTTTTTTCATTCTCTTGTCTCTCCCTTAGGCAAGTTGGTTACACAGACACTGATTGTCATATTGCCTTGTTATATACTCCTTTCTCTTTGTACATTTTCTTGTAAACTGTGTTTTCTATTTTTCTTTCATCCCGATGTAATCTCTTTAATTACAAGTAATTTCCATTTATGGAACTTGAAGTTAAAAACTACTTTTCAGGATTTTCCTTGATCTGCATCTACTGTAGGATATTTCTTTCATTCTTGCATATTTTACATTTTTTTGCATATCTCCAGCTGATTATTATTACAATGTATGCAGGTCTTCTTCTCTGGAACCAGATGAGGCGACAGTGGGTTGGAAATAGAAGGCGTGAGAATAAGAAACAAGTTGGAGAACCTATAATAAGGTAAATAAATATATATAAGCTTTCTTCAGCGAGTCTTAACTATTGAACTGTAGAATCTAGAATGAACATTTTGCAAGGCAGATCGATAGTATTGCATTGATTAGTGGGAATTTGATTCTTTTGACCATAAAAATCTTCCACAGTAAGTAAGATATGCACGGATCAGGTGCAAGATCATTTTCAATACAAATAGGAAATTGGAGAGGTGGAATTGGTCTATATAGCTATAGCATTCAATCCAGTGATCAAAGTCACTTTCAAAATGTTTGTCAGATTCTAATTCTAGAGTTTTTGATTTACAGTTGGAATGCCACCTATGAGAGTCTAATGGGGACCAACAAGCCTTTTCACCGGCCAATTCCTCTTGGAGTAAGTTCCTGCATTCATTGGATTGTCACCTCTCATATACACAAGTTTTGCATCTATTTCTCTCTTTAATTATTTTTATAAAGCCCCACTCATTTAATGTCTATCAAGAAAGAAATAGAGACAAGCACATGACTTTGTTATATAAAATTTGAACATGAAAAGATTTATTCTCATTGTTGCATTATAACTTGGTTATTTTCTGTTGATATTCATGTACAAGGGAATCAGTAAATGCATGCCCCTAACTGATTATAATATCATACCTGGCAGGAAATGGTTGACTTTCTTGTTGATATTTGGGAGATGGAAGGCCTATATGACTAAGCAGACAAATCAGGTTTTTTTTTTCCTTAGAGATTTTCTTAGGAGAGGGAAAGGGAGGTAGAATTTGTTCATCCTACTATAACCCCACTGGATTGTTGTACATACATGGGCTAATTTTTTTTTTCTTAGGCTAAATGGGGAAACTCTTAACTAATTGGTTTTGCTTTTTCTTCCGGGGGCGTCATTTCTACGTGAAGTATATTTACACCAAATTGTGTTTTGATAAAAAAATATATTACATCATTTGTATAATTCTCTGACTAAGGTGATTCATAGACGTATGAATATGTTTTTAGTTCTTGTTCTTGTATATATAGTTTAGTTATAGTTCTCCAATTTGTTTTATAGAGTTTTTATTTTATTTTGAAGATTTGTTTTATTGAGTTAGCCAGTTAGGTCCTCATATTTTTTATATATATAAAAAAAATGTCCTTATTATCACCTAATGATGAAGTGGTATATATCTAATTGTGTCACGTTAATAACCATTTTAAGGTGACATGTTTGCGTCATTAATAAATGGTAATTAGAACTACTTTTTTTCTTAAAAAAATGAAAATTAAAACCAATAAAAAAATTAGAAGACTAAAATCATATTTAATCTTGGAAATTAAAAATATATTTCACCCTAGGCAAATCATCTGCAACAAAAAGGATCCTATCTATGTTAATTTCATGCTTCAGCTGATCCAAGCTTCTGTCCTAATTGCTGATATTTAAGAACTGACACGACAGAAGGACTAGCAGTTTGTATTATGGTTTCAGTTTTTGTCATGAAAGCAACTAGCAATAATTCGATATAAATTATTAAACTTTGATTAAAAAAAAAAAACTTATAACAAACGAGAAAATGAATTTATTAGCATGAAAGTAAAATTCTACCATCAAAACGCGGATTTGTTTCTTGCAGAAGACTACCACCTTTTTTTAATTTTGTATAGTACAAGACCCGATCTCAGAAATCAAAGTTCCAAGGAATAAGGATACTGGCAAATTCACCTCAAGCAGAAGCAGAATCTATATGCGTTCTAAATTAGGACTAGGAGTGTCACTTTCAAAATCTGACGTTTCATCTTGTTTTAATTGGAATTAGCTGTTAAAGTGGCGGGAATTTCTTTGTGCACCCAGTGGTTTTTTTTTCACATCCAACATTTTTTATTTTCCTGTTAATAAATGGATTTGTAAGAGACTTACCAATTCGTAATGCCAAGAGGAGATGAATTTCCAAGAAACGGACTCATCGCCTGCATAATTGGGGCCTTGGGCTTCTTACCAGTTGAGGTATTTATGTTGTTGGTAGCATTTTTTAGTCTAATTGATATCATACCTCTATAAAAAAAATTATAATAATTCAATAGAATTTTTGGTGAGTTTGTTTAAAATTTGTTGATATAAGGATTTATTTTAATAAAATAAAGTTTTTTATTTTTTTAATGTGCTAATCTAAATTATTTTTATTAAAAAACAATTTTTTATTTATTTTAAAAAATAAATTTTATTTCTTCTTAAAAAATACTTATATAAAAAGTGTTTATTCTAAAAAAAATTAAAGTTTAAACAAAGAGGCAGTGTTTAAATTTACATCATAGCATACATATATTCATTTTATGAAAGGAAAAAAAATACTATAGTAAGTATGAAGTTAAAATACCTACCCTCAAAAACAAAATGTTAAAAACTTAAAATACCTAACAAACTCTGCAAGTTGTTAATGGACTTGCTAATGGCATACTATTGGGCCTATGTGCAAGTTTCAACCCAAAACACTGAGAGGAACAACCGGCCCAAACTAAACTTTGGGAAAACAAATGGAGGAGTTACTAACCCCACACCCTGTCCCCTTCTCCTCTCATTGTTCAGCAACTCTCCCCACCCCAACTTTCCATTTCCATTTTCTCACCCCAAACAACTCCATTGTCACGGCACTTTCCCCGTCATAGCATCATGGTGTCGTTCCACCCTTTCCCGTCCAGATCCGAACATCCACCAACACTGATGTCCAAATCTAAGATTATGGTGGTGAGGGACACCAACAAGTTCTATGTGGTACCATGCCACCGTATATCATTAAAATCTATGCACTCCACTCTAGTATATAACAAAATCATGTTTTTGTTGTTTAATTTTTTTCATTCTTCCATTAAATAATATAAACAGTATAATAAAATCGTATTTTTGTTATTTTAATTTCTTTTTTATCCCAATTATATGAAATGAAAATATAATTTTGTTGTACCAGTGAATAACACAAACATGTTTACGTGAGAAGGGTATTTTTTGAAATTAGTAAAAGAAAACTTGTGGGCAGTGAGAAAAGCCATTTTGTTAGTGTGAATACTAGCTCCC
Source organism: Glycine max (assembly GCF_000004515.6). NCBI lineage: Eukaryota > Viridiplantae > Streptophyta > Magnoliopsida > Fabales > Fabaceae > Glycine > Glycine max. The sequence continues at coordinate 5,228,260 of NC_038242.2, read as the reverse complement.
AACAAACAGAAGCATTGTCAACTAACAAATTGAAGAAATTAACTTTGCCGGGACTTCTGCTATTTTGTTAGGGGGTGAAGACTATTATTTCTGGGTTAATGGTCTTTCTTGTCTACTTAAAATTGATAATCTTTAGTTTTTGTCCTTAATTTTTAAATATTTCACTTTTTTGTTTCTGTATTTCATAAATTGCCAACTTTCATTCTTAACATACCAAACTTTCATCCGCAAAAACTAGAGAGTTAAATTGAGGAATAAAAGTTTAATATTTTCATCTTACAGTGCTATATAAAAAAAATGAATCATCTTACAGTTCCACGTTATAAATTTCTATCCAACGTTAAATATTTTCATTTACATCATATTACGCTCACACACGCATTTTAAATTTGTCAAAATACTAATTATTTTCAAAATACAAGAAGCATTTTATCTTATTATCTTACCACGTACTATTTTTGAAGCAGTAAAATAAAAATTAAAAAAAAATACATACACTTATACTGTAAATATCTGAAATACTATCATTCAATCACAAGCATATATATATTTATTGACTTTTATAATAATCACATTTAAAATCACAGGAATGGTAATTTTTTATTGGTTAACAACATAAAAACTTTCACACACACAATTCATATATACCTATTAAAGCCTAAAACAATTACAATTTTTTCATACCCTGTCCTTTATGTTTACTTTGTACTTTTTATGTTTATTTTTATCTTCAAAAAATGTACACATTCCATTAGAATGTCAAATGATCTTCTTTTACAAACTAAAAATGTTTTACATAGAAAATCAGTTAAAATAATAAAATTAAATAACATAAATATAATAAGTTTTATGATGCAAGTTATTCGTTAATAATTTTGTGTTGGTAGTGCAATTAATAGTAAGAATTTGACTTCTATAAAATAAAAATGTGTATATTGAAAAATAAAGTTGTAAACTTATAATTATTGTTTAGAAACATGTTTGAAATTATAATATGTTGCTTTCATATGCAGCATTTGCAAGAGCCCAAGCACCTTTGAATCGAACAAGATAAGGAGAGTGAGACAAAATATACGGCAGCGTGTGACAAAAACACCTAAAGGGTATTATAACATGTATGTGAATATATTAAGATCAAGTTATTCTAGCTTAATTAATACTAGTCTTGAATTTAAGTTTTTAGCATGTAGTTACGTTGAATATGATTTTGTAAATAAAAGAAAAAAAAAATCACCAAAAGTGGTGTGAAAGAGAGAACTGCAGAATAAATAATCGTGAGCCCCTGTAGCCTCCAAATTGGACCTAAAGGCCAGTTAACATGTTTCTTGATTTAAACGTGTTTTAATAATTACTAGTATGGTAATATAAGGTGCTCAAGAACTAGAGTTGATGCAGGAATGTTTGTGTCCAATTAACATGTGTCCTTTGCTTTCAACTAAATTACTTCTTAAAAATTTAATATATAAACTTTACATGTATGAGGATCGTATATATAAAAAAAAATAAAATTTACCCTTAGTTATATATGTGTGATAATTTATTTAAACTAAATTTATATAAGGGTAGATTGAATTCAAAATATTTTATTTTAGAAAATAAGAACTCAAATTATATAAAGATTAATTGAAGGAACTAATTAATAATTAAATCTTATAAAAATTACATCCACGCCTTTAACTTCTTTAGGTACCCGACAGCTAGCATTGAAGCTTGCTGAGATATCTCACAAACTTTCAGCTTCTGCCTTCTTGCTATTGGGCATGTTTAGTGCTTCATTATTTTTTATTTTCCCAAATAATTAACTTTTCAGGATATACTTTAAAAGATGAATAATTTGAACTCTTTAAAATAAAATATGGATAAATCATATAGTATTACTTTATTTGATGTAGAATTAAGAAAGCATCAACTCAACATTATATTTCCCTTATTCATTTTTTTATATTAATACTTTTTCCAAAAAAAAAATCTTATATATAAAAAAGATCTTGAGGGAGGAGCAAGGCTCATGCCTTTCCCCCTTGAATTCGTCCCAACATACATACTTTAAAATTAATTGCAAATATTCATTTTTAGTAAAGTATTTTATGTTTTGAAACAATTAGTTACATGACTAAAGAAAATATGATCAAGTATTTTATTGTATTTAAAATTAAAAGTATTACCACTAAATAGTAGTAAAAGGATGCGTTCCAGAAAGAACATTGACATAAGATGAGGATGATTGTGGGCATTGATTGCCCCCTGTACCATTACGAGCTTCAAACCTGTCTGTCACTCATAATCTCAATAATAGCAATATTATCTGCGGGAACGAATGGTTTAATTAGTAACCCTACAAACTCTGTGGTTCTCATTCATCTATTTAATTATCTTCATATAGCGCATGCTGTTTGATTTTTCCTGTGGATAAGAAACAAAGGCTTGTACGACATTTTGTTTTCGATGTATATTTTCTGTGGAATAGTCGCTGTTCCTCTCAACGCCAATTACTCTACCATGGTTATGGAATCAACACTCTTTTTTATAGATAAGTTGTATCTTCCGCATCAATACATATATATATATATATATATATATATATATATATATATATATATATATATATCGGAGACAAATTCAAAAAAAAAAAAAAAGCATCACGGTAGACACAGTAGTAATGATAATAACAATAATTTGATCATGGGAATAATGACAATCACAGTCATAACGTAATTGTTAATTTTAAAATATAAAAAAAATCAATACTAAATCATGTGTATAAAATTAAATAGAAAATAGCCCATGTTTGAGAATAAAATCTCAGAGTCACAATATAAAAATAAATAAATTAGTTAATGATTTTCTCATAAATTAACTTTTATAAATTTTTAAATTAATTTTTATTTGTTCATATTGAAATATACAATTATCATTAACCTAAAAGGGGGGAACAATAAAAAAAAATAATAAGGGGGATAAAAAAGCATTGCAAAGAAGCAAGTGATGATACCTTAGAATATTCAAATAGAGCAGGTACACAGCACACACTTGCGAATTTTGGATGAGTTGGCAACATTGCACGAAAGATATTGGAATATTGAATTTTCAGCCCTAGGTCCAAGGTTGCGATTTCAAGAAGGGAAATGACTTGCGAGCTATATATTAACCCTAGTGGACGACAATATTCGAGGATAAGGGAAAAGGGGATCACTTTATGTTTATATTATGCTCTGATAATAATCCAAGTGCATTGCATGATTGTGGGGGTGAAAGATCATGATTGGTATTTTAATTTTAATTAAAGGAAAGTCCAAGTTTGGGTCAAAATTAGTTGGCATGCAAAATACTCGTATAAAAAACAAAGGATGGTGTGGTGATCTTTACCTCCATGCAACGAACCTGGAATTTGGAAATACAAAAGAATACGTGCCAACCCGAGAGAGAACGATCAGTGAATACTTACATTACATCCTTTCTCAAGAGGGGAAAAAAAAACTAAATTACTTGTGTAATTTTAAGGAACAAAAAGTTACATATATGAACAAAGTGAAAATCATATAAAACATATGTCCCTTGACTAACAAAATACTGAAAAATCTTTTAAAATCATTTCATTTTTTACTCCTTTTTTTTCTCTCTCTCTCGTTACTTTTCCTTTCAGTTTCTTTTCCTCAACCATACCTTCTTTTCTCTGAATTTCTTCCAACCATATCTATGAATAATCAACCTCATATGAACAGACTTACTAACGAGAAAATTATATTTCCATATCACAACTCACAAGTTACTTAGCTTCTAAATTGTATAGTCGGTCAATTTTAATTATTTATTTTTGGTTTAAATATATTTTTAGTCTTTTGTAATTTAGTATTTTTTATTTATTTTTTATCCTTGTAATTTTTTTTGTTTTTAATCATTGTAAATTATATATTTTTTATTTTTTATTTTTATAACACTTTAAATAATATTGTTTCATTGTTAAAAGTATTATTTAAAGTGTTTTAAAGACGAAAAATAAAACAAATATAATTTTTAATGACTAAAAATAAATAAATAAAAAGTTACAAGAACAAAAAACCAAAAAATGCTAAATTATAAAGCCTCAAAATATATTTAAATCTTTAATTTTTATATCTAAGTATAAATATTTAATAGATACAAAAAAAATTAATGCATATAAACAACCAACTAACGAGACAATTATATAAAATTTAAGAATATAATTTTAGGATTCATTTATATTTAATATTTTAGAATTTGAGTTCGGGCTAATTAGTTGACAATGTGAAATGGTTATTTTATACTTTGAGTACATGTTGATTAAATTCTTTTATATTTCAAAAACTAAAATAAATAATAAATATTCCATTATACTTGTAAAAAATGAATGAATTAATTAACTCCATTAATTTATTTCATTAAATATATAAATGTATTATTTTATATTTAAAAAACTAAATAAATAAATTAAATTCATTAAAACTAAAATAAATAATAAATTTATTATTTCATTAAAACTATAAATCATATCTCTTTTTTAAAATTTCATTTATGTCTCCATGTTCGTTGAGCCTACTCTGTAAATAAAAACTTGTAAAAATTAATGACTTAATTAACTTCATTTATTTATTTCATTAGAAGATATCATTTTTAAACTTTACTTTATGTCTCCATGTTCATTGAACTTGCCCTGTAAATAAATACCTGTAAAAATGAATGAAATCATGAACTTCTAACATGCATGTTGAATATTATTTTTAGTGAATTGCATTAGGCACTAATGAGATTTTGTGAAATTACATAAGTTTTCCATGCTATTTTTTTTATCCTTACACTTCTTTAATTACTTAGAAAATATTACACTGACACTCCTTATATATCATTAATTTATCTTAATTATTTAAAAAAAAACATTACAACATATTTTCCTGTAAGGGAACTTGATGTAAATATTAAAAAAACAAGAAAAAAATTGTGTAATTTCATAAAATTTAAAGAGATATTAGTATATAATTTACTTTTTTTTACGTTTTTATTTATTATTTTTCTGGTATGGAATCCATATCATTATTTAACTTCAGTATCAAAACTTATTTTGGATGGCATGAAATCAAAAATTAAGTTCCCATGTTTTTAAATTAATTTAGGTTATGTTTCATAAATTATTTTAATTAGCATCTAACTTTTTTATTAGCTGAAAAAATTGTTTGTTCAGTAAATAATTTTTTATTAACAATTTATAGTATTTTTTGAAAAAATTATTACGAGTAACATTCTTTATAACACTAGTTTCCAACTTGAATTTTTTTATACTTTTATATTTAAAATATTTATTAAATAATTGAATGAATAAATATAATAAATAAATGAATCAATTTTTTTATAGAAAATAAATAAATTAAATTCATTAAAAATGGAATAAATAGTAAACTTATTTTATTAAATTTATATTTTTAGTTTCGTTAAAGGCTTAGATACTTTTTTATTCCTACAATTTAATTTTTATTTTATTTTTTTCCCTGAAAATTTTTATTTCTTTTTAGTCATTATAAAATATATTTGTTTTATTTTTTATCCTTAAAGTGTTTGATAATATTTTTTTCACTATTCAAAATATTTTTTAATCAAAACATTATCTAAAACATTTTAAGCAGGGATGTATCCACCTCAAGCCCTGTGGGGGCAATTGCCTCCTTTTTCTTTTTACTTAAATATATTAGATAAGAAAATTACCCCCATAAAAAAAATAGATGTCACTCGCATAATATGAACTGTTTTTATAAATACATATAAAAAATTATAAGAGATAATAAATTGATACTATTTTATTATTTTATCTTTTAAACAAACAAGCAACACAGACACACACATTGACCCAATTGTAATTTCTAGAAGCTTAAATAATTTAAATTTTTACCATGATCATGTATTTTATAAAAGTTTTAAATTAATACTTTTTTTAAAAAATATTATAAACTAGTATTTTTCCTCAATTAGAAAATATTTATGGATTCATCCTTAATTTTAAGGATTTAACACATTTTACAAAGACAAACACCAAAAAAATTACAGGATAAAAATGAAAAAAAAAATTACAAAGACAAAAAAAGATATTTAACCCCTTCATTAAAACTATAAATCATATTTCATTTTTTAGTTTTCCTCTATGTGTCCATGTTCGTTGAGCCTACTCTGTAAATAAAAAACTTGTAAAAATGAATGAATGAATTAATTAACTTCATTAATTTATTTCAATAAAAGAATTAATTTTTAATTTTTCCTTCATGTCTTCATGTTCATTGAACCTGCCTTGTAAATAAATACCGGTAAAAATGAATGAAATTATGAACTTCTAAAATGCATATTGAATATTATTTTTAGTAAATTACATTTAGCATTAATGAGATTTTGTGAAATTATAAAAAAACACGTTTTTTTTATCTACACTAACTTCTTTAATTGTGTAAAAAATATTACACCGACACTCCTTATACATTATATTAATTCACCTTAATTGTTTAAAAATTATTAAAAATCCAAAGTTCACATGTTTTGGGATTAAGTAATGCATTTGAAACTCATGGAGGAAATATTAGGGGGGATAAACATAATAAACGTGTAATCAAAATTAGAATAATGTCTCCTATTTTGGTTTTACTTAATTTTACGATGATTAAGAATATTAGTTAAATTTATTTAATTTTTTATTTCATATAAAAATTATATTTCGTAAACTATCCTTAACCATGTAATGTTTATTGGAAATAGTGCTCATCTCACATTTTGAATTAACTTAAAAGTATTTTTAGAATAATAACATTAAATAAGATTAAATTAGGAAAAAAATGCTTATATTTCAGTCCACTAAATTTAGTCATTTTTTTTTTTGTTATATCTGAGTTCAGAGAAAGTAATATGCAACATTAAGGGTGTATTTTGGTTAAGTTTTATTTTAAAAAATCATGAATCCAAATTAAATTCATAACTAATTTTAAAAAATAAACTTAAAATTGAAATAAATATATAAGCATTTACCTAAAATTAGGTTAACGGATAAACAAGAATCCAAGTACTAAGTGTGAGTTTGAATTGGCTTAAAAATCATGGTGAACTAGGATGAGGTGGGTTTTGACCAAAATTTTTGTATGTTTGGTTATTTTAGTAGGATTAATTTTGATGATTTTTTTTTTTGAAAAATTATACTTGTATAACAAAATATACAACTAAAAGAGATAAAGAAAAAAAATAAAGATACAATTTAATTATGAAATGCAATAAACAATAAGATGAATGAGAGAAATAAAGACAAAATATAATATTGTATAAATTATTGTACAAATTTATATATTTATCACTTCTAACAAAATTATAGTGAAATTAAAGTAAGTAGGAGTAAGTTCTACTTCAACTAAAACAAACTTTAGTTAAAATTTTTCTAATTTATTCTCACATCAATAAGCTCATGCATATATTATGTTTCTTGTTTCTACTTTTTAGTTTAGATCATTTATGTTTAATGCTTATGCTAATTTAATATTTTTAATACCTATTTAATCCAACTTTAATGTTTTATAAGGGATGTGGTTCTATCTCAAAAGTTAGCAACTTAGCATATTATATATATATATATATATATATATATATATATATATATATATATATATATATTCTCTTAATTTTATTTATGCCTATTTAACATAAATCAATTAATATATAACTAATTATAATATGCTTAAAAAATAATTATAATAAAAAAGAGTATATAAATTTTAAAACCCATTTTGGTCATAGACACTCAAAATCAATCTTAATTCAAAGTATCCAAACAACATCCTCTTAAAAAGTTAATTTTTTTAACTTATACAAACAAAAATTATATTATTCATAATTAATTATGATTATAATTAATTTTTTAAAATTAATTTAATTCAAAATCAAGTATATCAAATCAATCCAAACACACACTAAAGTTATTACTACATAGAGAAATTATATTATTTAGATTAATTATTATACCTATAAAATCTAACTCAATTAATTAAATAAAATGTATAAGTATTATAAATTTTTTAATATTATATTCAATTTTTATGCATAACTTTTTTTAATTATCATACCTTTCCAAAATAATAACTTGTCCAACCTTCGTTCAGCCAAACATCCCCAACCAGACAAGATATGAAAATAAGGGGAAAAGAAAAAGAAAACCACTATATGTATGTGGTTTCTGGTATTCATTTGGTGGGAGAATAATACGAAGAAAACCCCACTTTGTATGTTCAGATACATTGCACTTGGGAACGTTCCCATTCAGTGTACCCGAGTCTGTTTGTTTCCACTTGCAATAAAAAGCCTCTCTTTCACTACCCCAAGGCCTTCATTTTCTCTTTCCACCACTTTCTTTCTCTCTCTTTTTTTTTTGCCCTATCTCATAGGGTTTCCACCCTCTCTCTCATGCATTTTTGCTCTCACGAGTTCTTCTTTGCCGTTGCCCTCTTATTCTTTGCTGTATTTGGAGCCTTCTTTTGTGTGGAACAGAGCAGATTTCACCTCCCTGGGTTTTTTGAACCGTGCCCATGTCTAAAGTTTTCAGCTTTACCGGTAAGTTTTTTTGTTTGATCGCATGTTTTTCCCGATTCATAGGTCTGGCTGTTGTGTTTGTGTTTGTTTGAATTCTGTGACTGGATGTGGTTGTTATTTGGAGGCTGCCTTAGATATGAAATCGAAGTTTGGGTTATTTATGTTTGTTTTGTTGTTTGGTTGGTCAAAAATTATTATTTGGGTTTTGAGTGATGAATTCTTTGAATATCTTGTCTTTTATGGTGGATCTGATGAGAGATGGGAAAATAATTCAGATTGGAAAAATATGGGCCAAAGGGTATTTTTTTTGGTAGTAGTTATTGGTGTTTTGTGGAAAATGGATCTTGTTTTCTGGGATCACTTAGCCGAAGGTTCAACTGTTTTGTAGCTAATCTTGTGTACAAAGGAGAATTTTTGTTGGTGTGGTATTCAATATTAGTGGTCTTTACTGGAAATTGGATCTTGTTTTTTAGATCACTTAAGCAGAAGGTTCAACTTTTGAGTGAGATCAGCAATTTTGTTCAGAGTTAACCTGAGCCCGCTGTTGCCTTTAGAGGCTCGATGAAAATATATGATTTCTATTGTTTGTTGAAATCTGTCACTCATAGAATAGATCCTTTCTGTGGTTTTACTTGTGGGAATTTACCTATCTTTATTTTTTATATTCATATTTTTGTCGCGATCTTGACCTTGGACATGCTTGGTTTTTCAGGAAATGATGATTTCTACCATGGGGGCCCTATTTATCCTAACCCGAAGGAACCATGTCTCTTCTTGTCTCTTGGCCGTCAAGTTGATGTTTACCTTCCTCTTCAGAAGAGGTCTCGCTTCAGTGTTCCATTTGATATCAGCGGAGAATGGTTTGAGCAGAAGCAGAAGCCAAAGACATCTATTGAATCTTTGCCAGATGAATGCCTCTTTGAGATCCTTAGAAGGCTGCCTGCAGGCCAAGATAGGAGTGTCTGTGCTTCTGTATCCAAGCGCTGGCTTATGCTTCTGAGCAGTATTTGCAAGACTGAAATCCACAGCTACGGAAGTACTGGAAATGAAAACCAGGAAATTAGTGACGAAGGATACCTATCCCGAAGCTTGGAGGGAAAGAAGGCAACAGATGTTAGACTTGCTGCCATTGCCGTTGGGACAGCCTCTCGAGGAGGGTTGGGGAAGCTTACAATTCGTGGATGCAATTCAGATCGTGGGGTGACTAATGTAGGTCTCAAGGCAATTGCTCATGGGTGTCCTTCTCTAAAGGTTTGCTCTCTATGGGATGTCGCTACTGTTGGTGATGTAGGCCTGATTGAGATTGCTAGTGGGTGCCATCAGTTAGAGAAGCTTGACCTATGCAAGTGTCCTAATATTTCTGACAAGACTTTAATAGCAGTTGCGAAGAACTGTCCGAATCTGGCTGAGTTATCCATAGAGTCATGTCCCAACATTGGTAATGAAGGTCTACAAGCTATTGGGAAGTGTCCCAATCTGAGGTCAATCTCAATCAAGAATTGCTCCGGGGTTGGTGATCAGGGAGTTGCTGGCCTCTTGTCTTCAGCTTCTTTTGCTCTAACAAAGGTGAAGCTTGAGTCACTGACTGTTTCTGATCTCTCTCTAGCAGTGATTGGGCATTATGGTGTTGCAGTTACCGATCTTGTCCTAAGTTGCCTCCCAAATGTCAGCGAGAAAGGGTTCTGGGTTATGGGTAATGGCCACGGACTGCAGAAACTAACTTCAATCACAATCAATTGCTGCCAAGGAGTGACAGATGTTGGGCTTGAAGCTATTGGAAGGGGTTGTCCAAATGTGCAAAACTTGAAGCTTCGTAAGAGTGCTTTTCTGTCAGACAAGGGATTAGTATCATTTGCCAGGGCTGCTCCATCAGTTGAGAGCCTGCAATTGCAAGAGTGCCACAGAATTACCCAAATTGGGCTCTTTGGTGTCTTTTTTAACTGTGGTGCAAAATTGAAGGTTCTTACTCTGATTAGCTGCTATGGGATCAAAGATCTCAATATGGATTTGCCAGCAATATCTCCTTCTGAATCAATTTGGTCATTAACAATCCATGACTGCCCTGGATTTGGCAATGCTAACCTTGCCTTACTTGGAAAGCTGTGTCCTCGGCTTCAGCATGTTGAATTGAGTGGACTTCAGGGAGTAACAGATGCAGGGTTTCTTCCATTGCTGGAGAGCTCTGAGGCTGGTCTGGTTAAAGTTAATCTAAATGGCTGTGTAAATCTTTCAGACAGAGTAGTTTTGTCCATGGTCAACTCACATGGATGGACTCTCGAGGTGCTAAGCCTTGATGGTTGTAAAAGAGTTGGTGATGCTAGCTTGATGGCAATTGCAGGCAGTTGCCCATTGCTTGCTGATCTCGATGTTTCCAGGTGTGCAATCACTGATACAGGTATCGCAGCCCTTGCACGCGGAAAGCAGATTAACCTTGAGGTACTTTCTTTGGCAGGTTGTGCATTGGTTTCAGACAAGAGCGTGCCTGCCTTGAAAAAAATGGGCTGTTCCCTTGCTGGATTAAATATCAAGCGTTGCAAAGGAATCAGCAGCCGCTCTGTCAACAAGCTTCAGGAACATCTCTGCATGTGTGACATCCTCTACTGAACAGGAAATGCCTCAGCAGCTTTTATAGTTAGTGTTGCTCGTTAGTGTTTTTGGGTTCATTCACGATGGATCTTGGTCGTCTAGTAGTCGGTTCTCTTTTTCCAGAGGATAACAGTTATATTTAAACCTCTTTTTTGCAGGTTTCCATTAATTGGAAATCTGTTACAAATTTTTTGGCACTCCGTTGATGAGATGCCACTTTTAAAATATGGCTGTTTATCTCTGCGAGCATAGTTACCGAGTTCTGGAGTTAGGTATCTTTTTTTCTAGTGTTGGCACCTGATGTTTTTAGCTCTGCTTTGTATCGGTTTTGCCACCATGTGTTTCCTTGTCCTCGTTTCTTTGCAGCAGTACATTTATCGAGTCTGTCCAGTGGTGTTTACCCAATTTTTCACGTATTTGAGCTTATGTTCTTTACGTGATTTTTGGGTCTTAAGTTTTAGTCAAGGGGCATGTTGAAGTTCCAGTTTATGTGGTGTTGTCTTGGTTTACTTTGGCAGTTCTTCAGAGTTATGAAGCCTTTGTCCTCAGGGGCGTTGGTCATGGCAGCAAGTTATCCTGGTCTGTCATCACAATCTTTTCCCGTTGGGATGGGTTGTTTTTTACTACCAAAGCCCTAGCTTTTTAAGCTTCATTTTTTTTTTTTGAACTTGTCATTGTAACCTTCTATATCATGTAATGATACTGAGATATGCCCTTTGTACTGTTATGTTTATTTTATGAAAAAATAATAAATAAAAAATTGTAGTCCCCTGTCCAAAAATTTGCCTTGAAAATAAACTTTTCCATGTTTGGATAAATTTATAGGACAAGAAAATGAGAAAAGAAACTGAAATAAGTTTATCTTATAAGCTAAAACTAGTTTATGCTTTAAGTTAATTTATAGAAGCTAACTTATATGTGTAAGTTGATTTTAGTTTGAGAGAATTTTATTCTCCTAAAAGTGATTATGAAGAGATTTATTAAAAAATAACCGAATATTTAAAGTATACTCTGTTATGGTTTGCTTACAAACGGGATCACTGTTTTGCATAACCGGGTATGCGAATTCTACCATAATTTATGCTACATGATTTTTTATTATTTTCTTTGGTAAACTATACAGTTCGGAGAAGAGAGAGCTAACTTACACACTGCTCTTGGTTTAAATGGTAAAGTTTCGTTTCGTTAATGTAAGACTTCAGTTCTTAATACTCGCAAATGATGAAAATAAAAGACATTAGGAGAGTTTTGACTTTGTATTTTATATTCGAAATTTTAATTAGTAATGCTACTTTTTATACTAAGTTTTGTTAAAATTATTAAAAATAAATAAATATACTTAATATTTTACTATACAAAATTAATATTTTATTTAGTAAATAAAAGTATTATTAAGAAAGATTTAAAACTGTTCAATTCTGCACTTCATCAGCAACACGCATCTGCCACACCTTTGGTAAAGTTTTGCATCAAATGCAAAGTTTCGTAGAGACAATAGGGTCAGAGTTTCTATAATGGCACATGTACTCCACATGCATTCTCATAAAGCAATTATTGATGTATCATTTGAAATGACTCCACACGATTTCTAACAGGACATGTGGTAACGCTACTAGTGAAGAAACATTGGCCATGTCCGCAAAATCTACACGTGACGTGATTATCAAACGAAGCTTCATTAATTCATAGCTTACGTAGCATGGGTTCAGCCTGGAAGGAAGACAAGCCCAACTTGGCATTTTATAAAGGATTTGATGCCTATGATATGTGTAGTCAGTAGTGTAGCGGGAACAATACAAATATTTATCTAATATATATAACCAGTATGATGGCTAATTTATTATTAAAAATAAATGATAGTAGCACAACCTTCATCTTCAAAAATATTGTTGTTTACTTTGTCTAATAAAGTATATGGAGAAGCTAACGGGATAAAAGCCGTATATATATTACGACTTTGTTGTACCATAGAGATTGACCAAAAGCAAAGTATCTTAAGGACTTTGATTGTGCAAGTACTTATAATTTATTCAATAATTTGTTTGAGGAGTTTAGTGGCAAACCTGTAGTGGTTGAGAAGGCTGCCATGAATCCAAAGCTTCTCTATTATTGGTCAACCCTTCTTTGCCGTTTATTTATACAATGTTTTTTTTTAAAAAAAATTCTTTACCTTAAAATGTTCACAATATACAAGAAGTGGAGGCTAGGATGCCAAAATAAATCTCTTTTGGTACCGTGTGAAAGTTATCATGATCATTTCATAACCGTTAGATTTAGTTAATTTTAAATCAATTGTTCAAACTTTTCTTTCTTTTTTTATTTCATTTATTTTTTTTGTTATTTTTCCTAACTTGCCCTTTTTGTCTTCTCTCTTACTCTTTCTTCCCTTTCTCTTCCCTTCTTCTCCTCTCCTTTTCCATCCACCTTTTAACTTTGGCACAGATTTACTCTTTTCATTTTCTTCCTCTTTTTTAACCTCTTATTGTTGCTCATCTGCTCTCACGTCTCCCCCTCTCCCTTCAAAAAAAAAAAAAAACATGCAACGACAATTCATTGAGGAGGTTGACGCCTGCCACCGCTGGGAAGGGGAGTTTCTTATTTTGACTGCACAACTATGAGTAAATAAATTTGTGCACAAGTGAAGGGTGAGATCGGACTAGAAGAAGAAAAATGAAAATATGCATGTTTAGAAAAGGGGCATTGTTGTGTGTGACAACAATGGATCACCTTCGGTTACAACACACACAAACTCTCCTCACGGTTGTAGGTCCCCAATAAGATTATGTTTCTGTTCACATTGTTGTTTGCATGATTTGCTATTTTGGTTTGTGGTGGAGGGTTTGTTATTGTTGTTCATGGAGACGGTGGTTGTATTGCTATTGTAGTATTTTGGGGGTGATTGTAGTGGAATGGAAAATGAGTATTTGCTGTGTTGAAACCTTGCATAATTATAGTATTAAGATCATAGTTGTTGAATTAAGTATTGAGATTTTATTCTTAACCTTAAAGATTTTGCAGAGAAGATGAAAGGAAAAAGGAGAAACAAGAGAGAGGAAAGAAGAGAAAGGGTATAATGAAAAATAAATGATAAAAAATATAAAAAATGAATTTGTATATGGTACCAATTAAATAAGTTTTACTTTCCCATCTAACTCTAGCCTCCCTCATACAAGAAATATGAAATATAGCCAGAATATGTCCTCTCAAGCCTTAAATTTGATGTCAGAGGAAATGATGAGTCCTCTCAATATTTTATTTATTTATTTAGCTTTTGGTTGTGTGACTGGGACCTTGTGTGATGGATATGGTGTTAATAAATAAGATACATGCATTGCATTTCTGACAAAGAATTTGTATTGCGTAGACACTCAACAGTTATTCAGGAATCAGGACCACTTGGAACACGAAGTTGTTGATTAATTGAATTGAGACTGAAAAAGGTTACAACCAATTAAGGCACACATAATATTTGTGGTTAAGCACACAGACTCTCACAACTGTGGGATCAGACGTACGAAACCTCCCACCAACCACCAAAAATACACAAATAAAGGTCAACAGGGACAGACAGTATATCACGAGACACCCAAATTTTATGCGTTAATAGTACATGCTACTACTTGATACTTATACTTGTTAACTTTTTTCAATTATAGAGACTTTGATAATTTATCATGAATCAGTTATCTTATAAAGTTAGGAATATTTTTTTAGTTTCCTACAGTATTCTCTCATCTAATAAATGAAAAATTAATCATATTTTTTTGGTACGAAAGAATTTTTGTTTTACAGAAGTACAAAATAATCTTAAAATGTTTTTCTTTTTATTAATCATTCTGAAGGAATTCAATATAAACGAGTTTTTTAATTGAGAGGAAATGTTTGGGGTGGATGGGTATAATGAAGAGAGGAATAGAAAGAAAAAAGAAAAGGAAGAAACATTAAAAAAACAATAAAAGATTTAAGTGATGTGCAGAGAAAGAAAGAGAAAATTTTTAATGTTATCAATACATTAAATGTCACACTTTTTAATATTTATTTATCTATTAATTCCTTAACCATTTTTAAGATAACAGTTAATGAAATTTATTTTAAAATTAAACTTAAATACCACATGTTTAAGAGATTTCTCTTGTCAATACTGATAGTTAAAAAGAGTAAGCTAATAAGTAAAAAATACATGAACAAATTTAGATTTATAACATTTTTTACATATATAAGCATATCCTAGAAAATTTATTATGTATTTTCTTTTTTATCTATAAAAAGTTAAATAATATAAAAAAAAATTATAATACTTACGTACCCATTAATTAATATAATTAGATTTCATTGATTTATTATGAACTCTAGGAATAGTATCTTTGTTTTACTAAAACTTATATAGTCAGCATAAATATATACTATAATGTTATTCAAGTTAAATCCCAATTGTTGATGGAATTATTTTTGGAGTATTTAAGAATGCTCCCACCCTAGGACAAATACTTGGTTTCAGTCATAGCCACTGATGGAATGGTGAGCCAATCAACTTCGTAGAACGCGATTCTTTAGGTGAAAAGTAGTTTTAGTGTTGAACTATAAACGCCAATGACAAGAAGCTCTTTTAATTTTAAGATACTGTATAATTCAATCCAATTTGTGAAATGCAGAGTTTCCAAGACCACTTGTATCTGCTTTTGTTTGAAGCAAATTTGTTTGTCCCCAAAATGCTCAGTGGTGACGGAGAAAAAGTAAAACATAGGAGTATACACGACGAGATAATTGTTTCGCTTTCTTTTATGACGGTGGAGGAGGAAGTCTTTCTTTTATCAGTAAACGTTAGTTGTTAATATTATTAATTTTTGTCAATTGGATATACTAAATAATCTTATATTGCTTGAAGAGAAAGTCGCAATAGGAAAATTTAGAAGCATTTGATAAATTTAATTCTTGAACTAGTTTATACTTTAAAAAATGTAAAATGAAATAAAGATATATTTATATGTTTTTTACACAATTTTTTATTTTATTAGTAAAAAAATATTTTTAGGCATTTAATGTTTAAGATTTTTTAACTGTTTTTTAGCTCTAATTATTTTTGTTTTAAGGATAAAATATTTATGAAAAGCAAATAGTATAAATTGCTTAATAATTGAAATAAATATTAGTATATTAATAGAGATAATAAATGGTAAATTTTATTAAGGTATTAAGGATAAAAAAAATACAATAAATTATAAGCTTAAATGTTACTTCAAACAACAGTATCTAAATAAATGTTATAAAATAATGATACAATATTATATATATATATAAACCTCCAACCAATCAGCTAACTAATCCCACATCTGCGTAATGAACTCTAACAACATGTAATAAAAGTAAAAGTACTTATTTTGCTTGAGTTGCCTATGACTGTGCTTGAGCACATGCATATGCGGTTACAAGGTAGAATCCAGAGCTGAAAATCGATGCATAACACAAGACAAAGCTAACACAATCATATGGATCATGACGAGTGTTCACAACACAACTTGTTTCAAACTGTGATTGAGCCACCGATGGCAAACTTTCTCAAAATTTTCGCCAACATATTAACTAAACAGACAAATGTTACATGTTAAAATAACATCAACTAGAACAACCTGGAAAATAGTTACATACATCCCTGCAAGGAGGAGGAGGAGAGAATCATAGGGACAAAACCATGCTGCTTAAGACAAAATGGCATCACAAACCACAAAGAAATTCTGCAAGCCTTCATTGTTAAATAATCTCAGTCATATGCTTCTATAACATTCACGAGATGAATCAATTGATCCGATTGATAGTTAATATTTGGTTCTGTTCCTGCTGTTTGCTTAGTGCTCCGCTGCTATGGGTTCTTGTGCCAAGTTGAGCTGTGGTTTCTCTTCAACGACTAAATCACCATTCACAGGAAGAACTTTACTTGTCTCATTCAATAAGGCATTGTTCTCTTCAGTGGCTGCTGCAGCTATTTGAACTTTCTCTTTCCCTCTTGCATTGGATAAGGTAACTTCAGCCGTTACACTTGATAAGGAGGTTTTGCCACCATTCACTGCCTTAGATGAGGTTCTCACAGACGCTGAATTGGATGAACTGATCTTTTCAGAAGCCAGTCGTGGAGGAAGAGACTTTCGTTGTGGCTTCTTTGGATGAACAGGACTAATGCCATTAGTGGGGTTAGTCTGAGACATTTTCTCATCCAGACTTAAACGACCTTGTCGAGCACTGTTGCTAGTGTTTCCTTCTGGCTCTGAATTTATTGAACTCTTCTTGCGACCAAGCTTGGGAGATTTAGCTCTGGTAGTTGGCATCTACATTAGAAAGTCCAAAAGCTCAAGAAATTAAATTTCCAAATGACAGACCAAACTTGCTAACTCCAAATAGGATGAAAAAACATCAACAGTCACATCACATGTCAGAGAGAGGGAGAAAAGAAAGATCAAAACTGTGAGCTCAAATGAATGTTCAAATAGCAAAGCAAACAAGACAATCTAAATTTCACCAGTGAAAGTGAAAGAATAGAAAACTGGGTTTTAGAATCACATGCATATAAGAATTGTGTTTAAAAAGGTTGTGAAAGTCTAAATAAAAGTAGTTCAGATGAACCTGATCAAGCACCTATCCATTGATAAGTGAAACACTGTCTAGAACAAATTAAGAATTATACTTTTTTAGCAATGAAATAGGACTCGAAAATCCAGTGGGCTTACTTTGGAAAATTAGCAAAACCACCTAAATTTTTAGAATCCATAAGATATGTGTAAGTCACCAAATCACAAACCACATCTAAGGTTTCAACATGGAGATCAACAAAAGCAAATAACTGCAAACAAAATTGGCATTCCAATTAGTCCCTAATTTTATAGAATAAACCATCAGATTCATCAGTTGAAACTGAAATCATAATAAATGAGCATCAATGTATAGTATAATATGTTTATCTTTTATTTCACCTCCCTGCTAATCTTGGTCTAATAACTTCAGAAAATACAAGTTTTATTACCCATGTCACAATTACTTCCTCAATCTACATCTACATAATAGACATTTCCTTTCATTCTTATATCTAGCACACCTAAACTTTTTGGTTGCATAAAAGACCACACTTTGACTTAGGAGAGAAATTAATAGCTACAAATGTATGTGCATTTTTATTTTATTTTATTTTTATACAATGATCAATCATTCTTAATTACAGGTATTTAAGAACACACAAGACATAGACAGAACCCAGGACTGTGCAAGGCCATAGGCAAATGAGCCAAGACAATAGCCTAATAATGCTCTCATGTCACCTAAGACCATAAGAAAATTTTATATCTTTAATAAGTTTTGCTTAGTATCAATTTACGTTATTGAGTAATAAATTTAATTAAAGCTGGTTTTTCGTTCAGTTTTCTTTTGTTATTTTAAGATTAATTTATCATCAACATAACTATCTATTTAATGAGATTTTGAAATTTAAAAAAATGCTAGATGAGCAAAAGTCAGAAGAGGAGCAATTTGGTTCATATATTTAAAAACAAGGGAGATATTCAGAATTGTGTATGCTATGGTATGGAAGAATAAAAGTTTGGAACCAAAGGATTTTCACTTAAGTAGGAGTACAAAAAGAATATGCATTGCAATTTTATCAAAAAAACAAGATGAAAATGAATTGGAAGGTAAAAATGTGCGAAGATATCATATCCCATGTTTCTAAGTTTAAGTATCCAGGATCAACATTACAAAAATGATGAGGAAATTAATGAACATGTCAAACAAGCTAGATGGTTAAAATGAAGAAAGGCATCAGAGGTTATATGTGACTGCAAAGTACCAGCCAAGTTCAAAGAAAAGTTTTATTGTACTTCCATATGCCCAATTATACTCTATGAAATCGGCTTTAAAAGAACAAGAGAAAAAGCTGGGAGTAGCAGAGAATATCATTGATGTGTGACCACGCAAGAAAGGGCAGGAGGATACAAAATGAATGTATACAAGATGTTGGTGTGACACCTATCACAGAATACAGGACAGAAAATCGATTAAGGCAATTTTGGTAAATGCAAAAAAGGCCACTAGAAGCATTGGTGAGGAAAGTAGATTATATGGTTTTTAACCTTATGAAAGGCATAAAGGGAGACAAAAAAACATTGAAAGAATAAAAGGGATCTTGTGGTGAATAATATCCCTAAAAATTTGGTTTTTAACCGAGTCCAATGACTACATACACATTTGATGCAGTTAAACTCATCTAGTGAGATAAGGTTTATGCTGTTGTTGTATAATAATTACAATCAATTCCTAATTTTAGATTTAAGCTATTTGTTAAAACTTCCCTTTCTGTTATTCTTCCTTTTCCTTTCATATGCCTGCACACCATTGCTACAGGGCCCATCTTGGTTTCCTTTCCCCTTCTATAAATGTAGACTATCGGCCTATCACTATTGCTATAATTTTTTAATAATTCTACACATTATTAATTATATTAATTACTTTGTTATAATTTGTAAGCTGTAACTATTTATCCCAATTTTTTAAAATATCTAATATTTTAATTATCCCCCCTCTCTTACTTATCTGTCCTACTACTCTTGGACATCGTCTGTCTTCCCCTTTCTATTTTTTATTACCAATTAACTATTATCTACCTTCTATCACCCAAGCCAATATTTTGTTTCATTTTTTATTTGAAGGGTTGAAGTGAATATCTGAATTAATCAAATGGGTCACAAAGGTGTTAGTCTTGAAGTGGTTCATCAATTTCTTCATTGCGTATAGATGGTCTTGATTTATTTTTCAAAAATTGAAAAAAAATACTAACAAAAGAAATTAATATCTCATTAGAAGTATTAAATTACATCAAAAGATTAGATTCTTTTTTCAATTCATACATTACTTATAGAATATTATTCACATCACTATAATCTCTGCTACTGCTGAAAAGAAACTTCTCAAAATTACAATTATTTAAATCCTATTTGAGATAATTTATCTACTAAGATGCATTAAATGAATTAGTCATATCATCTATTGAGAATAAATATTAGAATTACTTAAATAAAATAATTTTGCAATTCAAATGGCTAGCAAAATGAGAATTGATGGGTTATATTAGACTGAATGTCAGATATAAATTTAGTCTAAAGCCCTAGAATTTCTCAGACTATTGATGGAAGAAGTGGAAACAGTGAGAAAAGAGCTTCAATCAGCAGAGATTGCTCTTTCCAAAATAGTTCAGAAGGCTAAAAGATTGTTGTATGCTCTGATTATTTGAAACAACATAAATATGTGGGTGAGTCCATGTGTACACATCTGTGCATGTGAGCATCCACGTAGTAACAGAAAATGCATTACATATGAATTAAAAGAAATCAGATAATAATTAGGCAGAGTACACATAGAGAGCTTGCATGCAATCATACAGACAGGTACACAAACACAAACATGCATATAGAAACTTACCTTTCTTAACTCCGCCCTAGGAGGAGGAGGCTCCTGGTAGAAGCTTGGCATTGGAGTTGCTTTAAATCCTAGACTTTTTCTAAGCATCTTAATCTCGGCTTCTTGGTTCTCCTATAAAAAAGGTGAAAGGTTGGTGTGATTAAATGCCAATATCTGCAAGTTACATTTCATACTAGATATCAAATATTATCACCTTGGTTTTTGCTTGCAAGTTACTCTCCTCCACTTCCTTTGCGTGAATCTTTTCCTCAAGCTTAGTGTAGAACTGGCCACCAAAATAACTTTTTTTAAACTATGAGTTGATCAAAATGAAACCCTCGTGCAACATAAAAGGCAGAAGCAAATAATAATTATTTACCTCTTTTCTTCTCTCAGCTCGCTCATCACACTTGAAACTGAATCCATATTTTGGGAGCGCCCCCACCCTGCGAGGTTTGGCATCTTCTGCAGTAGGACTTACAACTGGATTAAGGATAAACCATAAATACACTGTGCCACTCTCAGTAACAAACTAACAACATAAATAATATAAACAAATCCACATTAGCTCCCCATTGCCTCTCACCACCATAAACAATGCTCAACCAGGAAAAAAAAGGATACGAAGAAGATTCTGCTTCTCCTTGAAGATTATCATGGGGATCTTTCTTCGATAATTGTGGTCTAGTCTTCTCCCTGTATCCAACAAATAAATTACAGCCCACAAGTCAAATAGTTAAGATGAGGATTCTTTATACCTATTCTTTCTTCAACTAATATACGATGAAACATTCAAACATAAATGCTAAGCATAACATACATTGATTCTTCAGAATGTGCTGCGTTAGACTTTCCAGGGTGCTGAAAGTGTAAAAAGTAAAAACTATCAGGAAATGCCAAAACTTAAATTTTTGCTACTCAAAACCAAAAGGAAAAAAGAAACAAAGGCACAACTATTTGAATGCCTGACCACCTATGTCGAATTCCATAAGCAAACAAAGATATCAACAAAGTTAACCTTGGACAATCGAGCCTGCTTGTCACTCAATGATCTGTTTTTAATAGGCTGTCTTGGGTGAGAGTCTGAAGCAAAAGTACCATTTGAAACAGAAGATGCTACCTCTTCATCTTTTCCATCTTTGTTCTTTTTAACTGAACTTGCATGACTGCCTCTGGGGCTTGGTGGCTTTGCATTCTTATTCTTTGCAGGACCTTTTCCTACTTTTAATTGCTCTGTCCGATCTATGATTTCTGCTTCCTCTTCCTAGAATTGAGAAAATACATGAGAAGAGATACTCGATTTGAATAATATTAATAAGTTAATTAAACCAATTCAAGGAAAAAATATCCTCTCACCTTAGAAATGGTGACATTGTTCATATATATATTATCGTTTGATCCTTCCTTGATTTCTTCCTTGGACGAATAATCAGTTGCAGTGCTATCATACTGGATGAAATTTTCAAGATTTCCATTTGTAGCTGCAGTTTCTATAATTTTGGTAACACCAGGGTCTACATTGGAAGCAATACCATCCTTTCCAAAAATAGACAGTTCATCATGAACACCATTTTGGTGGACTTCTTCAAGTCCATCAGCTGGCAAAAGGTTGCTTGGATCCATCATTCAAGCCAGCTACAAGTTACATGGAACCAATGATCAGCAACTTAGAGATAATCTAACACGAGTGAACAAGTTTTACCCTTCATATGTTGTTTGTTTGAAAATTTCATCTTTTGCCTTGTTAGCCAGAATGATTTCGAAAAATATCTAGAAAATCCTCATAATTTTCTTCACTATCCAAAGAACCAAAAGAGATTGTTTTCAATGTTTCTAAAACCAAAATTCTCGAGCCTTTGTATCTAATGGCAAGGAAACTTACCCACTTGATGTGTAAAAACAGCATACTTGTCTGGTGGTGTCATGAGTTTACTTACCAGTCAAAATGGTGAAAGCAACATAACACAAGATGAAATGCAATATACAATAGTTAAAGATTATAAACAGGGCACATCAAAGTCATGGACATTAATGAATAATGTGGAGCACTTTAGGTAGATTAAGAGATGCATCTAATTTCCACTTGGTGGCCAAGTGCATGAAGACAAATTAGAGAAAGAGGGACCAAATTGACTTGCTTCTAAAGCACTTCTTAGGTCTAACGTCTAAGCAACCAAATTGGAAAAAAAAAGAAGGTACTTAGCTATAAACTAACATCATCAAAATAAGAAGAGTTTAGAGCGTAAGTGAGCAAATCAAATCCGAGGATAGTAATACAAGCAAGATTGGCATTCTCCACAGCACTACCATTTCCAAGAACAAAACTTTCATCCCAAAAGAGTGCCACCCAATGAGGAACAATTAAGAAAACTCCATTTTGCAGCAGAAAACAAATCAAGACCAACAACAACAACTACAGTACCATCTTAATTGAAGCACAGGACTTGACATGGGGAGAGAAAGAAAAAAAAGATTTTGATGAGTTCCCAGAAAATGTTACCTGAGGTGTCACTGTCAAGAGCCGAATGGCATCGTGGGTTCAGAGATCTGAGAAATGGGGGATCCGAGTCCTACCAACAAGATCCGAAAGATTCAAACTGTGGTAGAAGATGTTGCTGATGCTTTATCTATTACCAGCGGAAACACGACGGTCGTTACCGTGTCTCTGTATTTTTATTGTATATTTATTTTATTGTTAAAAAAATAATTCTTATATTTCTTTAAAAAAATATTTCAAGTTTTTTGAATAAAAATAAAATTAAAGGAAATAATAATATAGTTTGGGATTTTAAAATAAAATAAAATGATATGATATTATTTAGGTAATATTGATTTATTTAAGAAAATATTGAAATAGTGTGAAATCTTAATTTTAAAAAATCTAAACTGATTATTAATAAATATGAATACTACAACGGTTGTTTAATTGTTGATGATAAAAAATGAATAAAAGAGAAATTTTAAGAGATATAAAAAAATAAATAAAAAATTATAACTAACAAATTATGCCTACTAATTAGTAATTAATACATACAAATTTAAAAGTACGAAAATAAAATAGCAATACAAACAAAATTATATTTTAGAAAAAAAAAATAATTTTAATTTTAGATATTATTTATTAATAGGTGATTACAACGTTAAATAATTCTAATTTTAGTTGAGGGAATAAAATAATAAAATAATAAAATAATAAAATAAACATATAAACCAAAATTTGTGTATTTCTTATTTGTACTTGACTTATTTTATTTTAATTTAATCATGAGAATCTTGTTGAGTGTGTTTTTTTAGGATTACATGTTTTAGAAAAAGAGAGACAAAAAATAATTACCAAAAGTGATATTTTCTTTATCTTTTATTATATATTTTTCAGTCTTAAAAATGAAATAAATAAAAATAATAGGAAAAAAAGAGTATAAGGTTGAGACTTGAGAGTGAGAAGCTTCGTATTGGTGACAACGGTTTCATTTCAAATCCAAATGCTGAATTTCAATTTCCAGGTCAGGTCAAGTCGCTTTCTCTGCTGTACTCACAATTTACGGTTACATCAAGTTATATGCTTATTATCACCAAAACAAGTAGCTTAGCTGTAATTAGCTAAAGTGCTAATCAAGAGCGTTTAGGGTCAGTTTCTTTGATAATAAAAATTTAAAAAGTTAAGTGATTTACATGGAGCATGTGAACTAAATACTGTATAATTGTTTTATATTAATTAGTCCCTGGTTTCCTTTTAATTATCGGATTTTAGAAAAAATATTATTTATATTTATTTGTCGTTTATAAAGTTTAACATCATGTTAATTACTACTTCATTAATTATATTTTTACTTATTTTCTTATCTTTAATTATCAATTATATCATTACGTATTTTCTTATCTTTAATTAATGAGTGCTGCTACTTAGAATGAAGGGTCCCTTGCACGAATAGTGTGAAAGTAACAATACGGCTGGACTTTTTTCTTTTCTAAAACAAAAATTAATTATGGGATTTCACACAACACACATTCTTGCTCTTATGACGAAAATCTCATTGTATCTTTTAGAATTTTTTTAATTAATTTATAGATACATTTATTATGAAATGAAAAGAGAAATGATTCCAATTGAATTTTTTTAACTATTTTATTATAATCAAGAAAAATTATTATATTTCTTATTTAAAAAAACAGAAATAATAATAATTTAAATTTTAAGTGTTACGTATATAATTACGTTAAAAAATTAAAGAATTAAAGGTAAAATTTTGTTATCCAAGATGATATATGTAAAAAAATCTAGTAATAGGATTGCTTTCTTTAAGATTATCTAATTTATGTTTGTTTATAATAAGGAAAAATAGTTTTTAAAGAAATAATTGATTTTATGAGAAACTATTAAAACATATTCTAAATATAACCAGATTTTAGATTTTTTTTCAGCTTCTGATAATTTTGAAAATTTGCAACAAACACATAAAAACCTTAAAAAGAACATTAATTATTTTTAAAAAATAAATGTTTCTTTGCTTAAAAAGACCTCAAACAATCCTTAATCCCATTGTAATACGATGCGATAGTTATACTATTTATCAGATTAAAATTATTCATTTCAATTTTTTCGTCTAACTTTAATTAAAATAAACGAATCCTTAATTTTGACATTTCAAACAAAAGAGATTTAAAAGGAAAAATAACCTTGATGCGTATATTGTGACTTATATTCCATAAAAACTTCTCCCTTAACATTTTTTTTTACATTTTCAATTAAAATCATGTACCTAATGAAACCTTAACATTTTACGTAGATCACAGTTTTTTAGAAGTTTATAATTATGTCCAAAATATCAAGAAACTATTTTTTGATTGTATTCCTAACTAGACTTATGTCAATGTTCTATTAAATACATAATCTTAATTAAAAATGTAAAAGTTGTTTCAGAACCAGTGGTTAAAGAACTAGATCCCAAAACATTTCAAATATTACAATTGGGTATCTCTACTTAGTGGCTTTGTGGTTTAGATGAATTTTATTGTTGCGTATTAGACTAGTGTCAATTTGTTTTTATTTTTATTAATATATTTTATATCTAATCAATTAAATTAATTTATTCGTGTAATTTATGTTTTAATTTTGTAACTGACTACAACATGATAAGTTATGTGTAGTTCAGGACTGATTTGTTTAAATAAAAAATAATAATTAAAATAAACATTTTTTAATCAAAAACCATTTAAACAAACACATTAAGAAAACATAAAATTATTTATTTACCCTAAGTCGAGTAATTATTTTCCCTTGGTAGGATGAAAACTTTCATTTAAATGTCACTCAAGTTTAAATACAATTAAATTCGTGTGATATTCTTCAAATTTTTTTTTTTTTTTGGTAAAGTGAAAACAGAAAAACCGCAACGAGCTAAACAAGGAGGTTAACATCATTTGCTAAAGCCTCTGATACAAAATCGGGGGAGAAATTCATGTCCATTCTTGAATTATCTTAAATTTCTTAATATGTAGGTCCTTAATTTTTTTTAGGCTAAACGATGTTTTTGGTATTCTTTTCACATTAGTCTTATATTTTTTAAAAAAAATTATTTTAGTTTTTTATGTTTTAAAGAACGATCCAAAATGAGTCAATATAAATCTGATAAGCTGATAATATAAAAATATTAGCGACTAAAATTTATCACAAATACATTTTTTAAAATACCTTGAATATTATAATTAACACATAATGACAACTTTTTTAACCATCACTATGATATTTTCAAAGTAAAAAAAAAAAAAAAAACAAGAAATTATTTTAACCACCTAGAATCCAGAACCCAAAACAACATTACAACCACCCACAACCCAGAACAACCAAATATTTCCATTTAAACAAAACCCAAACATAAATACAAGAAAGAAAGAAACAAAAAAAAAAGTGCAAAGGAAGTTCATGAAGATGCTTTTATGAACCCTAACTTTTTTCAATTTTATTTTACACAACTGAAGCAACAATTCTTAAAATTGGTCGAGGGCTTTTAAAGTGCATATCTTTACAAGCAAATCCGAATACATTCTTTGATTTTGGTTCAAAAAATTAAGAGAATTTACAATTCATGTATTCACGCTTTTGGGAAAGAAAAAAAGCATTACAATTCACGCTTCACTCTTCACCAACAACATTTTCCAAAACAACAAAGTTAAATTCAATTCTCATAGGGTCATTTGCAAAGGGATCGAGCAAAGTTGGAAATTCGAACGTGATTAGTGATTGACCAAGATATTTAGTGCAACGCTCCAAATTCTCCGCATTGTCAATAAAAGCTCTACTAATAAAGAAAGCAACACATCAAGTTTAGTCAACCTCTTCCATCCTGATCGATGCTCAATCCAAGCTTCAACATCCTATGGATCCTGTTTCCAAAAGCTATTGAGGTTGTCAAGGTTATACCCAGAAGTGAGAAGAACAATCTCAAATAGCAAAACCAATAAGTCCTTCACGGATTTGAAACTTTGAGCAATTGAGCGGTGCCCAAATTTGAAAGAGGAATTAAATTTTTAATGGAGAGAAAACGGAAAGTTTAAAATTAAAATAATTATTAACGGTTTAAATCATTGTTTTTTATTTTTTAAAAATATTTTAGAATATCTCATTTTGTTTGTTTTTTTTTTTAATGGATCTTGGTGTATGACTTCACATAATGCAGGAGATCCCAACTAAGTTGACACTCAATCATTAAAGATCCTAAGA
Source organism: Glycine max (assembly GCF_000004515.6). NCBI lineage: Eukaryota > Viridiplantae > Streptophyta > Magnoliopsida > Fabales > Fabaceae > Glycine > Glycine max. The sequence goes on along the minus strand of NC_038242.2, from coordinate 5,200,956 downwards.
TACACACCAAGAAAGAAATATTATTGACGAAAATGCATAACTTACCTTGTCAACAATAAAATAAGCTAATTATCACATTACAAAAAGACATGGTTGGGGACCAGCTGGGGTCAGAGTAAGAGAAAGGAAAAACAATTTACGCTACACATGTCCAATTTTTTATTGGATAAGCATCAAACACATAAATTGCGATCAATCCGAACCTAAACTCTTATCAAAAACACATATTTTAATTTTTTTGAGAATAAAAAACAGACAAAAAAAAATTAACAAACTAAAAATAAATTTTGATAATTTTATAAGGACAAAAAATATTTTAATCATTATTTTTTTACCAAAGGTCCTTTATTTTTAAAATTTTATAATTAAGTCCAAAATATCATCAAATGCTTTTTATTAATTTCGTAACTGGACGTATCTTAAAGTTCCATTAAGCACGTGATCTTAATTTAAAATGTAAAAATTGGTAAAGGGATTAGTGGTTCAAGGACTAGGTCTCAAAATACTTGACATTTTTCTAATTATATATCTTTACTTAATTAACAGAAACTTATTCATAATTAACATTATATATTTTTTAAGTGACTTCAGTAAAAAATAAAATAAAATAGAGTGATAATCCCTAATAAATAATTTTCTTGTAATTGGACATGGACCATGAGTCATGAAAGGAATTCTTTATAAAATAAATAATATTAAAAAGCGTTTGGTTGTGTTTAAAACTTAAAAGAACTGTGCTCATACGAAAATTGTTCCATGTGTCAAGCCTTCATATTTCAAATTTAGGGGTTGTATTATTGAATTATGATTTTAAAGGATTTTAAAATAGTTTTTTTTATAATTTTTTTTATGATATTCAATCAAAATTTTTAAATAATATAAATAAATTTTGTGGTATTTAATTAAAAAAGAAAGACAACAAAATTCAATGCTATTTAATTAGAATTTGTTATAACTTGTAAAAAGTATTTTAATATTAAAAAATTGAATTATTTTTTTAAGAAAAATTTTGATAGATTTTATCGGGACTTTTTAGTATAAAACATCTGTTAAATAATTTCACCACCTTAAAATTTTACTAAACTTTTTTTTTTCTTTTTCTATTGGTTATCATTTTTTTTCTCTCATCACATATACCCTTTTATCTCTTTAATATTCTTTAAGATGTGTGTGTCACATATATTTCTTCTATTCTTTTGGAATATAAAAAAATTCAAATATATTTCTCTCCTATGCATTTTTTCCTTTGTTTTCTAAATTAAAAATGTGTCTTATGTACTAAGACTAATCATGCTTTCTTTAGTTTGATTATATCTATCACACGTAATATTTCGTAATTATCACCCTTAATTTCATTATCCACATAATTTAGTAACCCTTTTATCAATTTTCACCCTCACTACTCCGTTATAGTATAAGCTTATTATTGCACCTTTTTTATACATATAATTAGATTTATCGTGAAATGATTGTAGTAATTAAAAAAATTAGAAAATTAACATATAATTTTAAATATATTGTTCAAATCCAAAAGTGAGAATGAAAAAATACTATTACAATAAAAGTTAATATAGAAGAACATAAAACTAGAATCAATATAACTATTAAAAGATTAAAAAAATATATTGATTTTACTTTTCTTATCCAAACTTAATATTTATTATTATTTTTTCACTAATTCTTATAATTTAGAATGTATTTTTAAAAATTTACAGAATTCTTTCAAATCTTATAAACCTATAAAATCATTTCAAATCCTTTAAATTTTTATGATAAAAATCCATTAAAATTCAAACTATCATAAAAATCTTGTAAAGAAATATAATAAATCATAATAATTTTACATAATCTTTAAAATTCAAAAAAAAAAATTATGCTAAAATAGTCTTTTAAAATCTTAATCCAATACACCCCTTAAACGACTTTTCCATGAAATTTATTGGCCCTGCATGCACATACTTCGTTGGTTGATTTTTAGGGGGTAGTAGATCTTGATGTTCAAATCAATAATAAAGCACCCAAAACTTCATGGCAACTGTGCATAAACACTGTTAGAAAGTCAATAAAAATGCAAGTTGCCCCTTCAGTGGAAGTTGGAACATTCAACTCCTGAATTTATAAGCTATTCCGCCTCACACCAGAATTCACCAGCTTGACATACGCATTTTTGAAATCTTCAAAGAATAGATTCTCACTGTCTGCGTATTTTTTAATCCATCTGTTCAATCAATGGAGCTCTCTTAGTTATGCACACTAAGGAACATATAATCAGCAGAAACATACACATGCGGTGCACCGGGATATGTAACATGCAAGTGAATGTCTAGTCATCATTAAGATATAATAAAATGGTCCAGCTAAAAATTTTAGTTAAAATTTCCCCCTCCTAAATACATGATTGATGGGAGTTTTTGATAGACAATACCGACTCTAGCTTACTTAAAAAGACAATTTTCTTTTCAGCACGTCATTGTTTGCTTACATGGACAAAAAAGAATCAGAAATGAGTCCTGAGGCCAACAAACAACTATAATACAAGAATTTGAACAAGAACATGCGTTAGGCTCGGGATCATCACCTAACTGTTTGAAAATTGATGTTTCAGATTTCAACTAGAGGTCTAGAAAAGGAAAATTCAATGTTTAGTTTTGTGTGTAAACTAGTACTCCAGAGACAAGGATATGGTGTACTAGGGCAAGACACGATGAATCACGAATTATGGTGTCAGACTGTCAGACAAATATAACTAACATAACTTATTCACTACCAATTGATAGAGATTATTTGCTTCCAATTGATGGATTATTTGCGTTACCTGTTATTTTATAGAATCCTGAAAAACAAGAAAAGGATATGCTTCTCATTTTAATTGTTTTACCTGTTTAGATAACCTAACATTCTTTAAAGGATTTACCACTTCAGCACTAAAATTTTAGTGCTTAGCCAGAAAAGAAAAAAAGTGGGGGACAAATTCATATTAAGAGTAGCATAAGAGGTTGTCAAAGATAAAGAACCTTAAGCATTCATCATCCTCAACAAGAGCGTGATCTGAAGGAAGCCCAATCATACTCGGCATACCACCTGCATAAAAGACAACCAGCAGATGAGAATTATACAAATAATTTTTTTTTTTTTACAAAAACAAACCAATAAATATGTTGGGTCTATCCAGAAAAATGAGCATGCAACCGCAAAGTAGAGCTGTTGATTGGAACATATCCAGAGAAGACTGGACAAAAATTATGTGATAATCCAATGGCTAAGCCTAACATAGTAACATCCATTCAACTCTTGCATTTCCTTATTGTCTTCAGAAAACAACGACTTGTAGCAAGTATACAAAAAAAATATAAAAACAATGTTTAAATGAGATAAGCTGTTAAATTACCTGAAGACGTCCACGGCTTCTCCAAAAGAACCTTATAATATGAATTGTCAAAAGAAATTGGGCTTCCAAAACCTTTACTTCCAATAGTGTGGGCTCCAGACAAAGCCACAAGTTCTTGTGTTCTATGAAAGAAAAGCTCCAAATGATAAGGATGCATAAGCAAAACTAATTCAAGTAAAATATTTTATAAAATTTATACAATGACTAATAAACATATGATAAGTAATTTTTGGGACAGAAAATCACTATTTTCTTGCCTTGTTAGTCTGGTTTAGAATTAGGACTTTATAAGATACTACCTCTAATCCTCTATATATGAAACAAAATGTAACATTTTCTTGGTCTTAATTATAAGAAACATAAGATTACTTTATTGCTAAATTTGCTTTTGACCCCTAATTATTGTGAGGTCTATTAATGATTATAATCATTTTTCCATCAAAGTGGGTGCATTTATTGAGGTATCATCAAAATAAGAGACACTCATTAGTTGAAAAATTATTTTTTAAAAAATATTCACCTCTTAAATCATCTAATATTATGGGTAGTCTTGAAATAAAATAAAATTTTATGACAAATTAACTAATCTAACTACTTTTATTGGTGTTTATGAATTAGGTAATTGTTTCTTATATATAGGATCGGAGGTAGTATAAGATTCAGTCTGCCTTTGTAATCTTAAGATTCTCATGTTATGGACAATCAGACAGTTTTTAGATGATGTATAGCTGCACTAGTCTAAAATAGATACAAATAAATGATACTTTATAGAACACAAATACAAGGTAAATTAGGAGTTTTTCCTCATACTCACGAAAAGCCTTTGCTCTGGAAACATTTCTTCAAACCAGAAGCATTGAGAGATTCCTCAGGAAGTCTCCCTTCTGGATCAGGCACCCTATCATTAAAATGAATGAAAATATTATTTGACTGAAGACTAACCAGACTTCATTGTTATATGAAAACCAATGAGTTAAATTCCCATGGAGGAAATTTTTATTCCCAGCAAAATGGTTGATCATTCATTAAACAAACAGATTGAACATAATTCAATAATTGGTTAAAAAACATTTTCAGAGCACCTAATGCACCAAAACTAACATATAACTGTTTGTTTGTCATCCTGTTAAGAAAAGACCAGTTGCTTGTCACATCATACTTCATAAGTACTAACTTGAAAACAAGTCAACTAGAAACCAAGCATCTTACAGTGTATCTAATCTGCCCAGTGAAACTTGAATAGGTGGACCTCCACATACTTCAACTGCTTCAGCTCCAGCCACAGCAATCATGTCCGCCCAAGATACTAATAAAGATAAACGAAAATTTGTTGATCCAGACCAAATTATCACTTACTATTAGCAGCAGTTACCAGATAGAAGAAGGACCTGGTTGGATAGCATCTATCTGAGTCTTTGCTTTTTGCAGAACCTAAAAAATATGTGATACGTCCACTGAGATATTAGGTGGCAGTTAAAATGTAAGAAAAGATATTTGTCTTAAAGCCATCACTACCTCACTATCATGTGGAATTCTCCAAATAGTAATAGAAATAGAAGTGGTAGAAGGGGAATGAGAAAAAAGTGAGACAGAGCATGCCTTTACTGATTTTTTCAGGCCAGCATTTTCAGGTCTTTCAAGTTCATAGACTATAGAACCATTCATACCACCTGCAACATGAAAAGTGCAAAAAATATATGTACATTTTGAATTTGATGATGACACTATTACCAAGAAAACATAATAAGATACCGCACAGCTTCCTCTATAATTGGCTCACGCCTTGTGAAAAATTACCTAAACAAATTCAATCGATGAGCAAAGGCTAGAACTACTACTAAAATGGAGTTATAGAAAAGAGAAAGATGGGAAATTTTCCATTTGATTATTCATTACATAGGAGAAAAGTCACAGGATAATTTTGTTTGAAAAGGACCAGCAATGAGACATATCTGAAAAAGCCATCACTACGTTACTAGCATGGTTTGTCTCCATGATAGCAATGATTGGCATTTTTTCCTGTAAGACTCAAAATCGAATTCAGCTTGGAATTCTACTTAGTTTTAGAGTTAGGCTCTTGATGCCAAATTGGATGATTAAGGAAGCATATCAAGTAGAGGATGCAAGCTTAATTATATCAGGTAAAAAAGTCAAAACAAATGGCATTGGCACCCCAAATGTGGACTAGCTACATATTTAACGGGAAAAACATAATATATGCACTGATCGTGTAAAGGTTATTATACTGTCATCCAATCCAATTACAAACTGCTATGTATAATAACTACTTTTAAAGTCATAACGAGGATTATTTCTGTTTGTTTGACACTGAGAAAACATGGCTATTCATTTTTCAGACAAATGTTTTACTCTGGTCATAAAAGAGAGTAGAAGGACTGTATGAAAAATAACAGCAACCTTGAGTCCCTCAGATGAGATAAGAATACTACCTGTACTGTCATCGATGTCAAAGGTTCCGGCATCATGGAATACCAATCGAAGCACGCCAGCAGCCTTTCCCTTGGACAAGACCTTCCTCACCTCTTCTTTAATGAGAAGATATTCCTTTGAACCTGGCCTTCAATCACCACCATGTATTCACTATTCAAGACATGAATGAATATGTAATATGTATGGTCCAAAATTAAATTTTAATTATATACATACTTACTGCATGGCGTTGGCTGGGAGGCAACCTATGAGGGGAAGAAGACATGGCAACGTGGCTATGCGTATTAGCCCTCTCCTGCTGCTACTACTCGAAATTGAAACTGCTAAATCTACGAAAAACGGTTACCGTGTAGTTAAAGTATAAGCACAATAACAGCAGCTCCATCCGAGGTTGAAGGTTGCCTCCCTTACCTGAAGAAGCGTTGTCGGGGAGGAAGTTGGCAGTTGAGAAAGATGACCGTTGGAATTTGGCGGGATAATCGGTTTGGGTGTTGCCTGAAGCGGTGCCGATTGAGCACCGCACACTCACACTCACACCTAATCTCATTATCTCTACCTGACGCCACACACCTTCTTTCTTTCTTTAACCCCCTTTCCACTAATTTCGTCATTTTAACATAATAAAATTACTAACATTATACTTGATAGATACATTTTTTTTTTTTTAAAAAATATTCTTTTATTTTTAGATGAACAAGGATAGTTTTTTATTATCATATTTTTATATTCACAAATCATTTTCTTTTATAAATATTAAGCGTCCCTTGCAACTTACTTTTTTTCATGCTGTTGATTTTATTTATACAGATAGAGAGACAGCAAATCTGCATACAAATTTAAATATATTTTATTATAATTTGTTTTCTAAAAAGATACAAATTTTCCAAGATTAGAATAACAAAATGATTTTTTAAATGGATATAGTAGGCTAGCCGTGAGCCACAAATGCCTTGTGTACAAAGTGGTTTGAATAAAAGGTCGACCATGACATAAGGTAATTTTTACTGCACCTTTTATCTCATTTAAATATTCAATCTATACTAGTTTGAAAAATATTTTCAAATGTCAGGTTATGTCATTCTAACTTTCCTTTATATGTATATAAAAAATTATTTCTTTATAAGTTGGGATGACAGAACCCTGTAAAGCAAAAAAAGATGTGTAATTTGGAAATATTTCCCCAAACTAATATAAATTGAGTATTTAGACGAGGGAGCACTGCAGTAAAAAATCCGTGACATAACTCTGGAGAGTACACAGTTCCTGATGACGCTAGTCGCTTGAATAGAAAGCCAACAACATGTCAAGATCTAGGAGGGTACAATTTCTAACCTAAAAAGTCAAAAAAAAAATATTCCATTTGAGCCTATCACTGATAAGTCATCAATATCACCATTCCTGACCCTGACAGCATCTTTTGATCAATAAAAATTTGGAACTCTCATGAAATGTAAAAAGAAAGTGCAACTTTTTCTTTTTTAGCAATAAGGTTATCCTGCTGATCATTGGAAATGAATCTCTTTTGAGGTGAGCAAACCTATCAAGTATCAACTGTATTAGATTTTGTAGGTTGCTAATAATGTATAAAAAATAAAAGAGAAAGAAATGCTGCAGGATGATTATGAATAGCTATTTATATTACAAAATTTGAGGAACTTGAACAAAATGTACAAGAGCTGGAAGCATGCAAAGCCCACACAATCCAGAGTAGCTCTGCTGTATTACACAAACTAATTTACTCAACAATACAACACACAGAAAATAAACAAAAGAGACAGGTATTGTTATCTAGGCCCTGAAAGGCGAACCGCGGAGAGATAAGCATCACTGTTACAGTCTGAGGGACCAGAAGAGGTGGCCCCTTCACTGGAGGATTTGAACACAGTGGCATAAAGGCGAGAACCCAACGAAGAACTGGTTGGTGGGTTAGGAACAATACAAATACCCTCCAACATTTGGACAACTCTGGTCATAGATGGCCTCATTGACATGTCTTCCTGTATGCACCACAATGCAACTTTTATAGCACATTGAAACCTATCATCATTCTCATCAATTTTCAACTCCGAGTCAAAAATATCTCTCAGCTTCCCTTCTTCCATCATCTTATAAGCATAAGTTGGGAAATGGGACTTCTCTGAAGACTTACTGGGATCATAGTTTTTCCTTCCCCCAATGATCTCTAGTAGCACCATACCATAGCTATAGACATCACTTTTCTCTGATATGGCATAGTTTGTTATCCACTCCGGTGCAAGATATCCCCTGGTGCCCCTCAGTGTTGTGAAAACATGGCTTTGTTCTCGGTTCATGAGCTTAGCCAGCCCAAAATCCGAAACCTTGGCCATGAAGTGGTCATCCAGAAGCACGTTTTCCGGCTTGATGTCACAATGAACAATCTTTGAGTCACAATCTTCATGCAGATAAGCAAGTCCTTTTGCTGTTCCCAGAGCTATATTGAACCTAGTATCCCAATCCAACTGAAACTCACCTTTGTTTTTCTTGAATATCCATTTATCCAAGGAGCCATTAGACAGGTATTCATAAGCAAGGAGCCTATGAGTTCCATCAGCACAGAATCCCTTAAGCCTAACCAAATGAAGATGATGAATGCTACCAATGATGCTAACTTCAGCCCTGAACTCTTTCTTCCCTTGTCCAATACCTTCCAACTTCTTCACTGCTAACTGAGTCCCATCGGGTAGAACTCCTTTGTACACTGACCCAAAACCCCCTTGCCCAAGCTTCACAGAGAAGTTATTAGTGGCCGCCTCAAGGTCCTTGTAGCTGTAACGGATTGGCATGCCAGTCAAATTCTCCAAGAAATTGTCCTCTTCTGAACCTTCTCTAGGAGACTCAGGCAACCTTTGCTTTCTTCTGTGGTATCTAACTCCCCCAAAGACCAGACCACAAATGACAACCAAGGCTATTATGACAATGACCACAACAACTATGGTGTGCTTATGGACACCTCCGCCGCCCCCAGAACCCGTGCCAGCGCCTCCATCTGTCGAGACCTTAATGTAAGAAACATAACCAGAATCAGAATCAGGTTTCTGAAAGCTACCTACACTGTCCAAAAGGAAACAGTCCCCTGAACTTCTGTGGAAGAACAAAGCAAGGCACGAGCAGTTTCCGCGGCAAGAAGATTGGCAACCAGCCAAATCGGTTTTCGAAAAAGGTTGAAGGAATTGAAGCGCAAAGTAATCAAGCCCATCATCAGCTTTAACCAACTGAATGGACTTTTCTGAGTCACCACCACAGGGAGAATCAAAACCAGGTTTGCAACTAGGAATAACAGAAGGGCAACTACACCTTCTTTGGTCACCTGTGCATATGGTGTATGCATCACAAGGTTCCGGTGTAGCACAAGAATCTTGGGGTATTGTTGTTGGAGAAGCAGCATTTGACCCTCCATCGTTGAGGTTCGAGAAAGTGATGAAGCCATCACTCCCCAAAACAGCAATCCAAGTCGCATTTGTGCCTTGATCTGCAGAGAAAATGAATTGCCACAACAAAGATTTGCTTTTGTCATAGAACCTCCATGAATTTCCACTAATGTTTGCTGAAGCCACCGCATCACCGCCCTTGTTGATGACTCTGCGGTTGTCCTTCTGCATAGTCCAATAAGGCTGCGGGGTTCGAAAACCTGCAGTGAGAACAACATTACCAGACTTGATCTCAAGAACATGGGTCAAGTTGTTTGAGCTAGGATCACTGATGAGTTTCATTCCCTCAGTGAACTCTTGAGTTGGCAACAAAGTATCTGTTGGATGGCTAAAACTTTGCCAAATCACTGTGCTATTATCAATTCCAAGCAAAACCAAATTCCCTGTGTCAAGCAATTCCATTGAAGAAACCCCTTTGTTACTTGTGCTTGTTGACCAAACCAAGGTTCCATCTTTCTGTAAGAAAGCGTTGCCCTTTTCATCAAACACAAAATTGTCCGAGTTAGCAACAGGAACTGCTCTATTGGCGGTCCAAATTACCCTGGTAGTGGCCACATGGATGATTGCAAGTAGAAACTTGGTGGTGTCATTCGTTGTGGTGACAAAGCCAAAGGCAAACTGAACCTTTTTTGAGACAAGGAACTTGCCATCTCTGTCAATCCAATTCATTTGAGAACCATTTAATACCCCGGGTAAGACACGTCCAGAATATTGACTCCCAGCTAGACAGACTTTGCACAAAAGGAAAAGGGTACCCGTAATATGGAAGAAAGACCAATGTTTTCCCATGTTCACAAATGGAAATCAAACGCACATGGAAGAAACAGAATTCATCTAACCGCTAGCAATATGAGACCAACCAACAACAAGAACCACCCCAGAAAAGAATACCAAGTAACTGTTTTTTATTAATAATGTTTTATGAAGGGTATGTAAAGTACGGAGAAAGAACAAGAAATGAGAGAATATGAACAGACCCAAATATAGGATTTGACCAATCAAGAAGTCTAATAGTAGATGATTTGGAATATGAAGAATCCTGAAATCACACGTAAGAAAATGGATAGGGGCATGAGCAGATTGAAAATGAAGGAGTATATTAATTGTGAAACGGAGGGGTTGATACGGTTAGTTTGTGGTTGTGGAGATGAGAAGGGAAGAGAGAAGCAGTTGTGGGAAAAGTCAACAAAGACAACTGGGCAAAGTACTCTTCATTTGACCACGAGTCTATCTGCGTGGCACGTGAAAGGAGATCAAAGATGCAAAAGGAAAGAGGTGGAAGAAGAAGCGCGTTGTTAAGTATGACAATGAATGAATGAATGAAGGTGGAGAAAGCAGAGAATTTGCGATAGTATTTACACAGAAGAGAAGCGCGGTAGAAGATGGTTTCAGAGTGGATCTGACTTTGGTTGCCTTTGTACTTTACAGCTAACTCAGGTCTTGGAGCCGTGAAACGCATTAAGGGAGGTATCTTCCTCCTTTTTTAAATATTTTTTGTGGATTCACGAATTGACTCGTTGAAGAACCTTCTTTTCTTCTTCCAGGCTTGTGGTATTTTTCTTTATTCAAAATAATTTTATTAAAGTTGGATAAAATTGTTATTGTTATAGATGATAAAATTTTGTTTCTAAATATTTAATATTTTATAAAATGAAAAGTTATTAATTAGTTTTAACAACATTCTCATTATTAATATTTTACCTAAATAATTAAATAAAATTTTAATTATATTCTATTTAAAATATATATTAAAAATTCAATTTATTTTAATAACTTATATAATAAATAATCTTTTGAGAAATGTGTATTATAGACAAATAACGTATTTTTTTTTCCGTGAATACACTCTCTTTTATTTTTTCAATCTACATCACTTTGTAATTTAATTTTTAATTTACACTACTTTAGACTTTGTGTTTTGATTTACATTATTTTTGCAAATGAACATGAATACACTTTCTCTTACCTTTTTGTTTTTTTATTTAAAATATTATAAAATATAAATAGTATATTATATAATTTTTTAAATTGGTTTTAAAATTACTTATTTATTAAATTAAATTTTATAATTTTGTTTTTTTTATTTTTTTTAAGAAAAATATACAAATAAAGAAAAAGAAAAAACAAATTAGATAAAATTAGAGCACAATTTTTTAGTTATGTTGTATGTAATTTTATAGTTAAATTTATGTGTTGTTAATGTTTTTTTTTTGTTATGTTCGTTAATTAAAAAATAAGAAAATTAGTCAGATAGTCGAAAATAATGAAACATATTAAAAAATACAATTACAACGTAAATATGACAAAACTAATGATGATCTGAAATATATTGTACAGGATACATGTCTTCTTGTATTTCGATTACTGGTTTGTTAAAAGTAGTCAAAATTTTTATTGTGCAAAATTTTTAAGTAATTTTAAAACCAATTTAAAAAATTATATAATATAATACTTATAATTTATAATATTTTAAATTAAAAAAAAACAAAAAGGTGAGAGAGAGTGTATTTACGTTCATTTGAGTTTGCAGCGGTGTGAATCAAAGCACAAAATCCAAAGTAGTGTAGATTGGAAATTAAATTGTAAAGTGGTGTAAATTGGGAAAAAATAGAAAAGAGAGTGTATTCACTGGAAAAAAAAAAAACCAAATAACGTTAGACGAGAGTAGGGGTGGGTAAACAGGTCCAGGTCAATGGACTGGCCCGCAGAGTCCACGGTTTGCGCGGATAACGGACCTATTTTTTTAAATGGTTCATGATTATGTTATATTTGTGGGCCCACCCCACTTAACCGCGGACTATGCAGGTTTGGCTCGTGGGTTCCGCGGGTTGCCTGCATTAGAATTTTATTTCTTCAAATATGAAACCATTTGTTGTTGGAGATGTTTAAGTTTCATATTTTAGATTTATTGCTTAGATTTTCTTTTATTAAGACATTATTTATTTTATTGATATAATTGACTAATTGTTAAGATTTTATTTACATTAGTATTGAACTTAATTTGATTGTATTGTATTTTTATTGAAATTGAAATTCTTTTAAAATTATGTCTGCGAACCAGTCCGTTTGACCCGTGGGATCCGTGGGGCTGGAGCGGACCAATTTATTTGGTCTATGTAAGAATGCGGGACGGACTGGTCCATTCTGCTGTCAATACGGACTTACGCGAGACGGGTCAGCCCGTTTACCTACCCCTAGACGAGAGTATTGGATTATATTTTCTGTGTATTCATAATCACAAATTAGAATCTAACAACTAGTTAATTGATTTGAGTGAAGTCTTAGACATGAGTGAATGAAAAAATTATGATTAAAAAAATATTTTATCAAGTGATAAATCAAAATTTAGATAAAAATTAGTCAAGGCAGATGATTAATACTAATGTCATGGTATTAAAAACAAAAGTCACACGTTAGAAACGCCGATATTAGATTCAACAATCGTACGTATGCATTAGCCAATAAAAGCGTTCGCAATAATCAGTTCTTGTATTTTTTACTGTCAATGCAAATGCAGCCAGAAAACATGCACTGCTTAGACAGAGTATAATGAATAGGAGTGTGATTTTAATAGTGTAACCTGGCTTATAACTTTTTGTTTTCTTCTCTCCTTCCTCTGTTTTAAATTTTAATAGCATTTGATTGCTAGCTGGTGGCTTGTATTGGAGGACGGCGGGACCCGAAAGATGTAATTGTTTTAATGGTATTAGTTTAAAAATCAATATTTAAAGAAGTACTGTAAAGTGTTCAATTGATTTTATATTTTTAGTAGTATTTTAATTGGTCTTTAAACAAATATTTTTTTATTCTTTAGCCAAAGTTATAACAAAATTATTAAAACCTAACGTAAAATAAATAAAACTTAATAAGCGGATTGGCTTACTTGTCTGGTTTATATTAATGCAAAGTTGGACAAACGTGAGGAAAACGTCCAAGATTGTGCGACAAATGCAAGTGGAAATGTCAAGTAGGTCCCTTTTTTCCTGTTGTAACTTTGTAATTCAACTTAAACTTTTAAGATTTGATTGTCATGAATTTATGATGATCTAATAAGCTTAAGCTTTTAAAGGATTTGACCTGGTTTTGTTTTAAAGATTTCACTAAAGAATAAATGTTAATTCAAATGATAGGGGAAATTAGCCTGTAAATGTTTTTTATATAGATATTATAAATGAATATAATTTAAATACACTGATAATGAAACAAAAAATCATTAACAAAGATGATCACGTATGATGAGTTCATTAATTAATTTTTATAATAATTATTTTAAAAATATTTGTCTTTCAAAAAAATATATTTTAAAAAACAACAAATTACATTTAACATTTATTGTTTTTCAAAGTCAACTAGATGAATACTTCTTATTGTTAAATGTTTACAATAATTTTCCTTATAAGAGTATCAATATAATATAGTATAATATTTTTAATAATTAAGAAGAGTTAGTATAATATATAAGATAATATTAGTATAATATTTTTAAACATTAAAGAGATTAATATATGAATAGAAAAAAAGAGTCGTGTGTGTAATTTTAAAAAAAGTTCACGAGTGTACTTTGTTTCTTTTTTAATAATACATAACAAGAGTTTTAATTAGTTGATAATATAAGAAATTTTATATCAATAACATATATAAATAAAATTCATTGTAAATTTATTTGATTTTAAAAACTATATTAAACAACATTTTTTATCATCCAAATGAACTAACTTAAGATACACTTGACTCTTCAGTAAAATTAAAGTTAAATTAAAAATAGCTCTTATTTAAAGCTACAAATTTTTGCAATAAAATACTTAAAAATCTTAGTTATATGTTCGGAAATACTGCTCTGCATATATATTTACACATCTAGTATTTTTTTTTTCTTCTTAGCTCGTATGAAAATCTACTTTTAAAACTCAAACTCCAATCACGAGAATTTGGTTTAGAACTAGCTTCAGTAATCTGGTGTTCAAATCCTGGTTTTGGGTTATGTAGTTGGTTAGAAAGATCCTTAAATTTATATTTTTTTGGTACATAAAGAAAGATCCTTAATTTGGCTCCGTAGTAAATTTGTGCGGAAAGTTAGTTAATTGATTGAGTTGGTATTGAGCACATAAAAAATGAACCAAATAACCCACAAAGAGAGCGAGTGGTTAAGTTCATAGACTATAATTAGCTGTGTGATACCACCATTACTTGATCTATTAATTTAATGCAAGCAGGGGAAAGGAAAAACGTAAGGGTTCTGACTTCTGACAATAGTGTGTGCAAGTTTTCAAAAGGCCAACAAAATAGTTTTCTTTACGCCATGATTCAAACACATTTCTAAAGTCGCGAAAACAATTTATTAACATTCATAGTAAAATTCAGACCTTTTCTTCTGCGGTCGGTAGAATTATGGATCATATTTCTACCACAATACTTCTAAATAAGTAATTGTTATTATTATTTTGACTGGTATCGTAGTATATTACTAATTAGACATTTAGCTCATGTAATTTTTGAGGATGGTGACTATAATACATTAAAATGATTAGATATACGTTGTTATAACAAACTACTAGTACTATTTTTTACTATTTATAAATTGATAATAATAAAATAACAATAATAAGTCTCTTTTGGTTTAAGCAAAGTAGTGAACGACAATTACACCCACTCAATTGTATGTTTACAATATATTTAGTGTTATCTCATATATAATTTTTTCCAGTGAAATAGAACAATTAAGTACTAATTACCAATCATTAATAACAAAGTAACAACTTTTCCTATTTCCAAATGTGATCTCTCCCGAAAGGACCGAATAATAATGTAAAAAACAGATCAAATAATAAGAAGACTATTCCTAATGAAAAAAAAATATAGAGAGAGAGATTTGCGCACGTATAAGAAATATCAATCATGCAATCATACATAAAAAGTAAAGATTTAATATAACATGATTCCTTAAATAAACCATATTGGATTTTAAAAAGTTCATATGGTTTGTGTGTTTTGATTTTCACCATTTACATATTTGCTCTTTATATTTAGTATGTTTTGTTAAAGTATAAGCGGTGAAAGAAGTTAATATTAATCATGCAATTAAGGGTTAAGTTAAACTAAATTTTTTAGTTTCTACGCTTTTTTAAAATTAAATTTTTAATTTTTAAATAAAAATTTAATTGGTTAAGATTTTTTAACTTTTTTTATTAAGGTTTGTAATCTTAAAAGTTTGACTAATCAAGACCCTTCAATTTTATAAAAACTCAACTTTTAAAACCTGAAACCTTAACATGTGGGTACCAAAAATTATTGACACAAGTGGTTATGAATTTCTTAATCAATATCTAAGATTCAATAGTTCAATCTCCAACTTGGATATGTAATTACAACCAAAAGTATCATTTTATTCTAAAGTTGAGTGTCAAATAATAAATCTCATATAATTTTTAGATAGATAAAAAAAAACTTAAGGATAATTAATCAGTCAAATTTTTATTTTTATTGAGAGACTAATTTTTTTTATAAAAAATAAGAACTAAAAACTTACTTAAACTTATTATTAAATATGAATCACTAAAATTATTTTAATTTTTTTAAAAGAAAAATCAATTTATCTCATTTTATTAAAAACAAGAGATTCAATGCAAGTGGAAATACAATCTAAGACTTGGTGTCTAACATGATATCTCGAAGCAACTATTTTTAATCTTGAATGGACATCAATTCGGTTTAATTTTCGTTCATCAAAAACTGTTTTTAATTGTAAAGTAAACTAACCAATTAATTTTCGATTTTATTTTCTCTGAAGGGCATCCAGCTAGGTGACAACTTTTCATGCATGCTTGAACTTATTGATATGCTAATGCTACACTCCACAACTGATTCTCCTCATTCGCATTTGCTACCAACAATAGCGATACCTCGATCATAACCATAATAACATTAAAAGTTCACACAAAGTAACGTGGCATCCCAATTCCCAATATTTCTTCGTACAACTAAAAATGCAAAGTGACAGAAGGCCTTTCTGGATAGTAGGAGTAGTAATTAACTCGATCCCATAGCTACATTAATAATTTCTTTCACTTTTATTTATACGTGTTTATTTGTTTGTTTATAATTTTAAAATAATATAGTACTATTAATTAGTATATTTTATAATAATATTTTGAGTATTGATGGTGTTTTATTGATTGAATCAATGGAAGTTAATTACATAATTTTTCAAGTTTACTTTATTGTTTTATTTATTGGAAGAGAATAAAAATAATTCAACATTTTTATTTAGTCTCTTATTAGATTATGTTAAATATGATAAATGATTTTTATTATATTATTCTCTTTGAACAAATATTAAATAATCTAAAATAACATTATAATAATGTTATATATACATATTTATACTTTCATCATAGACTTTGGGTAACATATATTCAACAGAATACAAAAAAATGGTATGGTTAGTATATGGAGGGAAGGATAATATGCTTCCTTTTTATTTCAAATGTTTTTTTTATCTTATTTGACTGGTTGGCATTTTTATTTTTTGTTTATTACTTATATTTTTTATTAATTGTGTGTAAGGATGAGGTGTTGAGTTTGTGTCATGTAACAATTTCTCTAGATTAATCGGGGGCCAAAACTCTAAATTATATCCTGGGATATGATTTGTGTTTTCTAGGTGTATTGTGCTTATAGCTGCACATGTTTAATGGTTTCTTAATTTTAGCCGGTCTTTTGAGCAGCTTTGATAAATTTAAGATGTTTTTACATGTATTTTTCCTTCTTAACCAAATTGTCATTTGTTTTAGCGTTGGTATTAATCTTAAAAGCAACTAATCAATGTGGTTTAAGGGAAGGAAAAGATCGTGGAATCTAGAAGGAACAAAAACACTATGGTTGTTCATCCCTTGAGCATTTAATTAGTGCATGCTTAAGCACTCATTAGTCGTAAAATTTAGCACTCTGGCATCAGTTAAAAGTTATTGCTGCCTTAAACAATAAGAAAGCAAAAAGAGCACATTCTTAATTTGGACTACGATATTCGTTGGAGCGGTCAGGAAAAACTTGGTCATGTAATAATATTTCTCTTATACAATAGTTTAGTCTAACCTAATATGACTAGCTAGTAGCTAGAGAAATAACTAATCTTTGGAGGAGCAACCACAGCGAAAATATACTTTTCGGTGAGAATATTAAAAGATTTTAATGAACATAAATGAATATCGATCACTTTTACGTACACCATCCCAAAATAAAAAGATCTAAAGGGCACATATGTTATAATTTTGTTAACCGAAAACAATTGAATGTTTTTATATCGATCGGATCTTTTCACAAGCCTCGACATTAAATGCGTGAGTACTTGATCAAAGTGCATATATACACTCTTTAATTTTGTATTTTTTTTAATGATACACATTTTTAAAAAATTATATAAAACACTTACTAAAATAGTAACTTCTTTGCCAAAACTACCATTATTAAAAGAGTTATAACATATATACTTGTAAATTTATTTTAGGCGATAAACCTATAAATGAGGGTATTATTAAAAAACAAAAGAATTTTTTCTTAATTTTCTAAATTGATAAATATTTTGAGACAGATTAAAATACATAGAGACATATAATATGAAAAAGAGAAAATGTAAAAGCGATTGATTTAAGTGGTATGTGTTTTATTTTTCTTAAACAAGATATGTGTTTGAGTTATGTGTATAAAAAAATGAAAAGAAATCATTGTGAAAAAATATATAAAGAATCAAATGCACAGAAGTGTGTTTAAACAAGAAAGAAAAAAAAACTATTGTGCTGTGAAGTCATCATTGCATCAGACTGGGACAGGGGGAAACAATCACATGAAATTCATTTGAGAAGTAAACATCGAGATTCTTAGCCCAGAGCCGTGAGTATACTGCACTACATGCATTTCTATATGCCAAATTCCAATAGTCACCACTCACAATCATTAATTATAACAATATCATAATATATGAAAGTCATGCCCTGTACTTCAAAAGAAAAAAGTCATGACTTGAAAATGAACTGCTTTCATTAACAATTAAATTTGGCCAAACTATGGTACTTCATCTAGTCATTCGATTAATAAAATAATGGGGCATGAATTATAAACATGTAAGTTCAGTTTTTGTTTTACTCTTTTTTTTTCTATTCATTTATCCTTTTTTATTCTCCAAATGAGATATTAGTAGTATATTATAAATGTCTCATTAAAAGAACGTTAAATGGTAGTGCACTATTAGGCCGTCTGACATGATTATGCTAGTGTGTGCGAAGAATGTAAATTTATTACTACTTGTGCATTTTAGGTGTTGAAAATAGACATGGTAGGGGATTTTCTTTCGTGCTATAGTATTTAAATTTCAAACAACAGCAGTAATGAATGGGGTATGTTTCAAAAGGCATTAATAACCTTTTTTACTTTAAAGAATGCGTTAGGTAAAACTTCGCGCCAACTTAGAGATCTTAACAATATCCAATTAAATGTGAATTCCTCTCATGTTATCAAAGAAAAAAAATCATAAAATAACTCATAATTATTATTTATGTCCTCTTGATTAATTTATCTCATCTTTGGTCTCATGCTTTTACGTTTTTTTATTATTTATGTAAAACTTATTAATGCTTTTTGTCCTTTTTTCTCATAATATGATAGAATAAAAATCTAAACTAGTCATATGAGATAATCTAGATTCTTTATTTGCCCACGCACACAGGATAGAAAAAAGAGAGCAAAAAAACCCAAATGGTCAAAATTGGCTAGACATTTGTGTGCCCATTTCAATTACAGCCGTCGAGTATTCCACAAGGCAAATTGATAGATAGCCCTTCTAGACATTAATAAAGGTTTTGCGCATACAATCACACTTTTGTTTTGTTATTTTGGTGTTTGGAGTGTATATTACACTAAAAGTGTATTATTATTCAATGAAAATAGTTCACCCAGTATTCTAACAAAATGCATATTCCCAATTCCTTTCAAATAAAATTTAGGTATTCTTAGTTTAAGAGGAAAAGTGAAAGAAAAGAAAGAAAAGAAAATAAGTAAAAAGTGAGATGATATTTTAGCTGTTTGATAAGAGAGAAAATGAAAGGAAAGAAAAGTTGAAATATTTTTCTTCTTCTTGTTTGGTTAGTAAAGGAAAAGAAAATAAACGTATATAAAATGACATGAATATCCTAAATAATAAATGAAATGTATAAAGTAAAGTTGTAACAAATAAATGTATATTTTTAATAGAATGGATTTTTCTCATATAATACAAAAAGTATAAAGTAAAGTTGTAACAAATAGTGGTCGTTGTTTGCAGTAAATGAAGATGTACATGTTGCAACAAATGAAACAGAAAAGTAGCCCGGTTAAATAGCAGAAGCAGAAAAACTACTGTATTTTTACTCCTAAAAACATATGATTAAAGACTAGATAAGACTATGAAGAAGATAAAATAACAATTCAGATATTTTTCATTGATAATAATAAATAAAAAGAAATATATTTATATAATCCTAAATAATTTTAATCCATAGATAATATTTATCCAAACATCAACATCATGTTATTTAACAAAAATAAAAATAAAACTATAATATAAATATTTAATTCCTCTCAATATAATCCTTTAACCTCTTTAATTTATTCTTTTAAAAAATACAGTTTAATTTCATGATATATTTGGGTCTTCTTAAGCCCATCCTTACAAGCCCAGTGGACAATTTTGTTATTTTATGTAAAAGAGTGGTGTTTCTTTCCTTCTTCCATCCAAATTGAAAGGAACACAATTTTGTTGTGGAAATAATTACTTTTGGTTTCTTTTCCTTTATTCCTTAACCATTTTTTCAAACAGTGTTAATGTGATTTCATTACATATCACTTTAATATATTCATTGTCATCAATTTAAATATAACCTAATCAAGTATATATGCTCTAATATATATACATTGTATTCGAAGCATATATCAATTAACATGCTGAATGAATTTTAATGCTTCATTTTGCTAGGCAATTGAGGTAGTCCATTCTTCTATTACGAATCTGAATGACTTTTGAAACGTTTAAGATAATAAAAAATACTATATTCTCAAACATTCTTTGGTTGTGGAATATGGACGGAGTATCACTGTCATGGAGAGAAAATATAGTACAGCTAAATTTGACAGCAAAATTGAAGAAAACAAATCTATATATAGGTCTGAGGAGTGAAGCATTTAGAATGGTGACTCTTTTTATGCACAAAGGCATATACACGTATGTATTGTCTTAAACGTTTCGTTAGCTCTTCGGGATTCCAAAATACATAGCCAGTCCAACATGTCCAATTGAATGCTACCCCTTACTGTTATTGCTCTACGTTTTAAGAAGAATAGCACATTATTTAATTTGCCGCGAATAATAATATATTAACATTGCTCAAACGTAACCATCATAATTTGTTATGCTTATACATGCATGTGTGTGAATTATATTGTGATCCAATTAGTAGCACTCTCTGTTTACAGTGTACGTGTGCAGCAAATTGAGTCCTTTTCTTTTATGTGACTGTAACTTGTAATGTAACGTTGACACACGTTGTTGTTGTTGGCATGGTGTGGACTTGCTATCGATTTTCGTCCATAGATTGTTACACCGTATGGGTCCATTTGCAATTCACAGCCCAATGGTGTGTTAGACCCCATACCTTTTAAAATAAACCCAACAAAACCCAATTCAGATGACGAAAAGGCATATCATTATTTCACGTAATAATTTTTTTTAGCAAGAGGTAAAAAATACTAGTTACGCTTTATTTTTGCACAGAATTTTTTCACACGAGAGAAATTAAGAAAATGTGATAAAAATAGGTAATACAATAAAAAAAATTATAAAAAATCACACAACTAAGATAACAAAAAATAATAATATGTTACCAATGGTATAGACATTTTATTATAGCAAGCTTAATCCATCAAAGTGGCTTTCCTTATAATTAATATGAAACAAAAAAATCATAAACTTTTCATATTTCCATCAGGAAATGAGAAAATAATTATTAAAAGCAATTTAATGCGTGTTTGGGGTGACGATATGGGGGAAAAAATGGTGACCAATCGCACGGTGAAGCCATGTAAACACATAATTGCTTGTCAAAATTTATAGTGATAGCGTGATTTTTTTGGCCGAAAATGGGTTATGTTTAGAATCCAAACACACACGCACACTTATTGTTTCTCTTGAAAGCTGAGAAGTAGGGTGGAAGCAGGTGAATTTGTGTAAAATTTTAATTTGAAAGGTAAAGTGTTGACGTGTCTGGCTCTTCACCAACCGAGTCTTTGCTTTGCAAATTATCCATGTCCTATAAGCTGCTGTCACATCACTGTGCCAAATATGAACACGCACTACCGACCCGCTCAAACTCAATTTCGTTTTCATCGACAATTTCACACTATTTAAGTCCAGAACGTTCCTTTTAAGCCTTGCTTCTTTTTTTTTTGGGGGGGGTTTGATTACCCCTTGGTTTTACGAAAGCGAATAGTCTCATTCAAACTGTATGAGAAAATAGTGCATAAACGTAATCTAAAGTTGCCGTGTTCATTTGTTCTTCCAAGTGTAAGGCTTGGATTTCAAGTTATTAATTAAGAAATCGTATTCATATAACTGCAGCTACAGCTCTTGAAGCTAATTATGTTACTTTATTTTACTTCAGAGTTCTTTTATTAGTTTTAGGTATTCTCAAGGCGACAATTTCACCTCAATCATGATCATATGCTAAATATAAACGTCATTCCACCTGTGGCCGGTTCTCCGCCCATTTTATGAGAATTAATTCCTTCTCTTAGATTGCAATTTTATTAATCTAGTCAATATTTTTTTTTTATTCATAAGAATATGGTGTCATGGATGATTTACAACACTATATATCTATTCAATTAATTAAATTAGATCCTCATAATAAATAATTGATAACTTAACTAAAAGATGTAAAATATTTTTAATTAAAAATTATTAAAATAACATTAAATTAAAAGTACTTAATAAAATTACTTATCGACTATCTAATAGTTTTTTTTTTGTCAGGGACTATCTAATAGTTAAAAGTGGCAGAATATATATTCTTGCAATGTAATTCTCATTGCGAAAAAATTCTTTGAAAATAACGAGGAAATTCTCAATATAATTCTTAAAATTAAAAATATTTATTACTTTAATCTTCAATTCTTAAAATTAATTTTTTACTGACATTAAAATATTAAATAAATTTTATTTTAATGAAAAATTTATTAAAAGGACAACTGATATTTTAAACTATAAAATTAAGGCTTTTTTATTTGACAGATCTATAAAATTAAAGCTAAAACTTTGTAAAATGAAAAGTATAAATAAAGTGATATAGAGCTACTAGAATTTGGATTTCCCAGCATTATATTATAAGAACATAATAAACTTTAATCTGATATAATATTTAATAATTAAATAATTAGATGTAAACTATTAAGTTACAATATTTTTTTTATGCATATTATAAGCCACACAACAAACAACAAATTACAATATGATGTATAATTATTCTGTTATATCATTTCTTATTGTGTCTATCATACGTACTCTAATGATTAAGAATTTGATTGTTTTCATTCAAAGAAAGACAAATAAAATAAAAATTGAGATGAAAAACACACAAAATGTAATTCGACTGTTCATTTGGGTCTGAAGTAACAATAAATTTGTGAAGAAAGATGTGGGATCCCCTCCAAAAACTTTCCACCCAAAACCTAGCAAATTTGGGTAGAAAGATGATAGAAACTGATATGTTTACAAAATTATCTGGGTGTATGGATAACGTTAAACACCAAAAGAGTTCTCCCCCAAACATATTCGAATACGGGAAACCAAGAGAACTCCACATATTCGAATATGCACCATTTATATTTGAATATTTAGACCAAGACAACTCCACCTAAAACAAAAATGTTAAGTTTTCCAAATTATATACATACATATATATATATATGTATATGTATATGTATATATATATATAATCAAATATTAGGTAATATGATTAAAATGTATTAACTAAAAAATGAAGTTAAGTTCCTCCGTCTCTCAAATAAATTCTCCGGTTCAGATTTAGTTTGTTTAAAAAAAAACAATAAAGCAGAAAAAAATACATGAATAGAAACGTAATTAGACAAATATTTTAATTATATTTTAATATTTATTATATCACTTTTTTCCTCTTATTTGATCTTTAATAAATAATCTCACTTTCGATTGTCTTTCATATTTTATTTTTTTCCTTTTCATTCATTTTCTTTACTCAAACTTTCTTTCATGACAACCTAACAGTATAAGAGGGGGAATTTATAATAAGCAAGCGTGTGTTGAGATTAAATAACACGGAAATATGAAAACTCAGAAACTGTGACTCATTCCTCTTTGACTCCGATTCCGCATTGCATTTTCCTTGTGTTACACTCTCCCTTCCTCTTTTCTTTAATCATTCGTCTTTTCAAAACCTTAAACCATACTACCACATATATATTAAAAAAACAAACTACTATAACCTATTGAACCCCCCAAATCAACTACTATTCCTTAATTTCTTAAATCCATGGTTTCTTCCTCCGACCAAACACACTATTGAGCTAATTAAGACGGAACCATGTCGCCGATGAAGTTCTGGGTTACGCAGCCCAACAAACAACACGCCGTGAAGCTGACCCAATTGAAGCTCGAATTAGGCCTCTTCGGAGCCAGGCTCGGCGCCGCAAACGACAAGGTCGCATTTGAAATAACAGGGATTGCAACCAAGAAAGAAAAATCAAAGCCAAAAACGACACCTCTCCCACTCGTTCCCTTCTCAAAACGACGACACACTCACTGTCACACCACATGCTCCCGTAGATTCCTCAGTTCCAAATCACCCTCTCTCGTATGGGACGCACGCGACCTCTGCGGTTTTCATCTCCTCCTCAAAGACCACTCCCTCGATGTTTGCGACATCGCATTTCATGTCTTATATGTAAGAACAACAATATCTACTTGTTCTCTGTCTCCAACTTTTTTTTTTTATTATAATTTTCTTTATTTGTTTATTATATTTTCATATATAAAAAAATGTTTAAAAATGAAATGCAGGGAGAGGGAGAATCGAAAGCGAAAATGACGGCGGTCGGAAAAGTCGAAATGAGCGTTGCGGTTGCGGAGTTGATTGTGAGAGAGGAGAAGAAGACGCAGTCCAATTCTCATCATCAATTTCAAAGAAGGCTTCCAATCAAGTTGAGGGTCAATGGTTTATGCATAGAAGCTACCCTTTTGGTACGTTCCAAGTTCCTTTTCTTTGTTAATTTTTTTTTTACTTTAATTAATTATATGTGCCTTTTGGCCTTAGTTAGTCAAACCCATTTCATAAGCACATAATAGCAGAAGTGGAAAGTAACAAACACTTGGCTATTTTGTTGAAATTTTCTATGCATGTGTGGATACAAACTCATCAAACAAATTGCTAATGTCATATTTTGTTGTTTGAATTCATGACTCTCGTCTATCACTCGGTCATTTCTGTGGCAATTCACTTTCAAAATAACGTAATTTGACCGTGATTAAGGAGAAACTCGTCTTTTTGTCTTTACTTTTTAAATTCCTTCTGGGGAGTAGTAATATGTATGTGTAAGAAATATTACTAATATAAGTACATTTATATTTTTTTAAATAAATAATTTTTATTATGCATTTAATTTCTATAAACTATGACAGTCAAGTAATTACAAATTTTCTTAAGTATAATTTTTAAAATAATTCATATAAAAATGAATAAACTTATGGTATATTTTGTGATTCACAGTCAAAATGCATTTAAATTGAATTCTTTTGCCACAATTTAGAGAATTCTCAAGTAAAACGCACTGAATAACTTGTACCATGTATCAACTCTGTATTAATGTGATTAGTATATGAATTCAACTAATAAGAATTAAAATGTTGAAAAATATGTGTGAAACCTTTGACAGCCTCATCTAGCAAAGAAAATTACACAAATGTGCAAACAAAGAAAATACAATTTCTCAGTGGGTAACGAAAGTTTTTTAACAGGTCTCTCTGAGATTATTGAAGTTGAGGGATTCTAATGGTGGTGACTCATCAGGACCCTCTGAAAACTTGGTCCAGTCAGAGCCAGAGAAGAAACGCGGTATTATAGAGAAAGTGAAGCATTTGACTAGCTTGGGAAAGAAAAACAATGCCAAGTTAGATGAATTGGAACAAACGAGTCCTTATGACTCGGATAGATCCCCCGTGTTTGACTCGGATGACTCGTACGATTCCACCACAAGCAGTGGCAGCAGTAGCAACAGCGGTGGAATTCACAACCCACGGTCAACACTCTCAAACGGGTCTGAGAGGTTTACAACCTCGGACACAGCAAAGACTCGTTTGTCCCACTTGCCACGGAATATAAGCCTCAATGGTTGGAACTATAAGACACCCACAAACGAACAACGAACTCAAACCTCGTATCCTGGTCCAATCACGGTAAGTTACATTGTTTTTTTTTTTTTATCGACAAAATATTATGTTAGTTAGTGTTACATCGTCTTTTATGTTGCCCCTTCAAAAAAAATTTGTAGACTAATTAGACAATTTTATAAATATTATTTTTAAATTATTGCAGAAATCAGATAAACTTTCTCCACAATTATGCCATAAAGGCAGTGCAAGAAGCTGGGAATACAAGGACTTTTCAAGTAGAGATGGACAAACAAAGCTGAAAACCAATGTGTTTTTTGCTTCCTTTGACCAAATGAGTGAACGAGCCTCTGGTGAGAGTGCGTGCACGGTTTTAGTTGCACTCATAGCACACTGGCTCCACACCAACCATGGCATGCCAACAAGAGCACAATTCGAAAGACTCATCACACAAGGTTCATCTGAATGGAGAAAGCTATGCAACGGTGATTACTACTCAAAGCTCTTCCCGGATAAGCATTTTGATCTAGAGACAATCATAGAAGCCAATCTGAGACCTCTTGTTGTTCTCCCTCAGAAATCATACACAGGTTTTTTCTCCCCTGAGAAGTTCCAATGCTTGAAAGGAGCCATGTCCTTTGATGAAATTTGGGACGAGATAAAGAGCAATGTGGGTGATAAGGAGCCAAGAGTTTACATAGTGAGTTGGAACGATCATTTCTTTGTGTTGAAGGTAGAAGCAGATGCTTACTACATCATTGACTCATTGGGGGAGAGACTTTATGAGGGGTGTCAACAAGCATTCATACTCAAGTTTGATGATTTGAGTGTGATGTATGGGAAAACAGACAAAGCAAAAGAGGTTCCAATTAATCGTGCAAGAAGTGGGGAAAGCCGTGAGAAAATTTGCCGCGGAAAAGAGTGTTGTAAAGAGTTCATCAAACGGTTTCTAGCTGCTATACCACTTTGGCAACTAGAGAAGGAGGAGAAGAAATGGAGTGTTTCCAGTCCCTATCTTCACCGGCAATTGCAGATTGATTTCCATTATAGCTCTTCATCATCATCATCTGCTTCAGCTGATTCTTTGTGGTCTTAACAAGTGATCCTTTAGAAGTCCAACTACGGAGCCAAGTTAGGCAGGCACATTCATCAGGGCCTTGTGAATTGTCACCCAATGAACATGTGCAGAAAGAATCTTTGAAGTTTGAACATGTGTAGGATCAATGCTTTAAAACTTGGGGGTATCGAATTATGTGTCCTGTCGCAATCTTAGGTAGATATGCTGGAACAGAGAAAAATTGCCTCTCCGCATCAAATTGGTGCCAGGAATGTTTTCTGCTGGTTGACCTTGAGCAATTGTTACAACCAGAAAATGCTAATTCACAAGAAATTCAGTTTTTTGCGGCTGTGCCCGTTATTTGGTGACAACTTCTGACCATGTGATTGATTTTTGTTACTGAAATTGATGATCAAGAACATTATATGAGCATCATTAGTTCATACAATAGGTATTCTTTCGGGATTGATCCTTATTTGGTAAAGTAGATTTGGACGAAAAACGAAAGGAGTGTTTGTATAGATGCTATGTACTTGTTCTTGTCCAAAATATTTCCTTTTTCTTCGATCAAATTTTAAAGGTAAAAAAATTAACACCATTTTATCCCACTTATACTTTCATTTTTTTTTCCCTTGTATCTTCCATCCTCTTCGTTTCTCATTCTATCATTTGCTACATTAATTAATATTTTTTCTCTCTATCTCTCTTATTAGTTATTTCTACTCATACATCCAAAAGTACAGTATATGTTTATCATTGGTCAACCGTATATCATGATTGTTATCTTTCACTTATTTTTTTTTATCTTAAATATACTTATGCGGATGAAAATAAGATGAATGAAACTTTCTCTTCAAAAAACTTGAATTGCAGAAATCAATTTTGAGAGAATGTTTTTTATTCTTCTTTCTCTTGTTAACTAATTATTTTCAATTATATCATTTTTCTTTCCCTATCAATTGTGTTTGAAAAAGTTTCCCTCAACATAAACGGATGTTTACTCAATGACAGGTGAGTGTTACTTCTATGTTCAATCTATGAAACCTTTCTCAACTGGTGCCACAGATAACGTCATGAATGGTTCAAGGCATGATCAATTGAAATTTTAAGACCCTACGATACCCGAATTTAAAATCATGATATGTCATCAGTTAAAAAAAAATATAATTGACGAGGTCCAACCAAGAAAAGTTAAGATAACTTTTTTTTTTAAAAAAATATCAACGTCTACATCATCCAATTCAAGAGTACCTTCAAATAGTCCATAGTTTCATTGCGAGGTCGCCATATAATTTCCACTGTCACTAGTCACTACATTGCATTCACAGGGGAAACCATGTTCATCTAGTTGGTAACGTGGAAATGACGCATTTTACTACGGTAGAGGACCCACCATTTTAATTGAGTGTCTGGTATATGCAAAACCAATTTCGTTAGAAATCGTGCATAGTAATTTATACAAAACCAAACACACTACAAAAACGTGCATAATTTTACACAAAACCGAACACATGCTACTAATCCACCGTTACAATTCTGATTGAAGTTATTATTTACATAACCCATTAGTACTAACACTAACACATAACTGAGATCAACATCTCAAGTACAATAATGCCTAGGCTTTCCAAGAAGCATAGCAAATCACACACTAGAGACCACAAATTCTCAAAGTTAGTACACACTATCTTTGGCTTCAAACAAAACATCTAAAATATGCGTTCAGTTAATTGTACCGTTGTTGGTTGCATTCTCACATAATTGTCCTTTGAAGCTCCAACTTTTTACCCTTCTGGGAGGTTCGAACAATTGCCTGTTTCAAACTTCAGTTTCCTGAATCTGACCATTTTTCAAAACTAGGGGATGATGGTACACTAAGGGGGTCCTAACCTCAATGATAGATCACATTTTTGTGTGCATGGATTCACAAAATCCCCTTTAATAATGAATAATTGGGATCCCCCACTTGAAGAATTTTTTAAGTTATTGGCTAGTAGATTCCTAGCACCACCACCACCAACAAGGGCAGGTCCACCAGTGTGAGAAACAGATACATGTGATACTTTGAATCCATGATGATGATGTTGTGAATTGTCATGTTGGATGTTGTTATTGTTGTTCCCATAGTACAGAGGATAAACTGAACACAATTTTGGTGGAGCTTGATGTTCCACGCATTGCTTTTTACTAGCTGAAGGTACATTCTCGGACACATATTGAGACTTTGTGTTATTATGATCCTTTGTATTTGGGTTATTAAGCAACGTGCCATGAGAAAGTTTTGGAACCTCTTCGGTACTGCGACTTAGGTAGCATCGTTGGTTGTTGCGTTGACTCCTTGTGGCTTTTGTTAGGGAGCAACCCAAACTCAGAGCAGCTGAACCATATCAAACACCCACAGCATATGTGTCAAACATTTCTAACCAATTAGTGCATTTTATAAATTAGAATTGGAAAGTGGAAAACTTATACTTTCGTTAAATAAAATGTTTTGTTTTTTCCGTTTTCTTATGATTACTTATTTTCATATTTTAGAACACTGCTAGAGTACACGATATTTTTTCGTACGAAGTCTTGACCAAATGCATGTGTAAATCATGGAACACTGTTTTCTTACATAATTTCGTCTGAAAAAATTGTACCAAACAGCATTTTCGTTCTCTTACTTTTGGTTCCCAAAAATAAAGTAGAAGAGAAATTAAAAAAATAAAACATTTTTTTACATGTTTGAGACGGGAGAAAGTGAAAAGAAATAAAAATAAAAATAAAAAATTATCCCCCTATTTGATTGGATAAAATAAATATTTATAAAATAATATAATCACTCTAATATATATGGAGCATACTAGCACACACACCATTTTTTTTTATGAGCATATTAACCATCAATACCATAAATATTTGGAAAAAAAACTATTAAATCCTTTGTGTCATTAAGTTTAATATAAGAATATTATAATAATTTATGATTGAATTTTAAAATAATTATTTTTCTCTCCTCTTTCTTCTCTCATAAACATTAAATTATCAATCTCTCTCCTCTCTCCATCATGATATAAATATATTATGAAAATTTTGTATTATATATATATATATATATATATATTAGTTTATAGTATTTTTAATAATTTCAGGAACATAATAAGCATAAATAAATCAAATTAATATGAAATGGTTCATTTTTATATAATATACAATAAAATGAATGTAAAAAAATGATAACGTAATTTTTTTTAAAGAAATGATAACTTTTTTTAATAAAGTAATAAAAAATTAGTTTCATTAACGTTACAAAAAAGTTCTTCATAAAAAAAATCATTATGAGAGAACTTTATAAATTATTTTGTTAACATAAAAAACAACATAATTTGTCATCATTTTTTAGTATAAATAGTTTTTGGAAATTTTGTTATTTTTTCAAATTCGTTTAAATAGAATGAATAATATTATTTTTTTAAATAAATCTGAATCAGTCACATTAATTATTTTAAATAAATATATAATCTAATTTAATGTTTATGAGAAAAAAATGATTGATAATTTAATTTTTATTTGAAAGGAAAGATGAGGATGGCTGAAAATTTAATGTAGATAGAAATGAAAGAGATGAAAGAAATGATTATTTTAAAATTAAATTATAAATTACTATAATATCCTTATATTAAACTTAATGAGAGAAAGAAGTTTAATAATTTTTTAAAAAAATATTTATGGTGTTAATTGCTAATACACTCATAAAAAAAATAATGTGTTCATTAGCATTAGCATTAGCATTCTCATATATATATATATATATATATATATATATATATATATATATATATATATATATATATATCCCAATCCGGACCTGTCTGGCAAAATGTAGGATTTCAATTTTAATTTTTAAAATTTTAATGCCAAATTAAACCCGGACCTTTTTAGCCGATCTGATTATTGCTCAATTTTTTTTTTAGCAAACTTGCTAAAAGCTTTAAAAATTCAGACTTTTAAAACTTGAACTTCATTTTAGAGGGCAAAATTAAATTCAAGGTTTTTTCACCCAACCTTCTATAGTCCCCAACCTGCATTAGACCAACTGGGGTGTAGAGCAGAACATTTTAGTATTTCACATTTTTACCATCTCTGCATATATGATTCTAGTTCTTTTAATCTAAAAATGCCAAGTCTCCTTCTCTTTTTGTCCCATATGGGGAGAATTACATTTTAATTCAGGACTAAAAAATAAACACTCTTTCCTCTCTAATCAGAGAACCAAACAAGGCAAAAGTGCTTTTTCTCTAATTTTCTTTTAAATTTCCTTCTAATTTTTTTCATACCAAACAAAAGGTGTTAAAGAAAGCAATCTTTAACACTACTTAATTTTTATAGTACTACCGACTACAAAGTGCACATCCACCAGTCAGTGCTGTAAAAGAAAAGAGATAAACTCATGGATATTTTTCTGATCTCTTTTCACCATGGAATAATGGATGTACGGAGATCGTATAAAATGAAGTGTGTTAAAACATTCTTTTTCCTTTTTATTTGTTAATACTGGAATACTTGATATGAATGAACAAAAGTTCCAAACTTTGATATTTTATTCTTGAGTTGCTACTCCTTTGATTGAGGAAAGAGACTAAACAGAAGAAATGGCGCAACTTGATGTAAGAGTTGAGTAAAGTAAAAATACTACCTTCGATGCAAGGGCACAAATACTCTCCAGTTTCTGTGTGCTCATCACGTCGAATTATTGTATCAATAGCATCATTTGTTCTCTCCAAAAGTGTTTTAAGATCCATGTATTCAGCCTATCCAAGACAAAAGAAAAATGAAGATTATTATTACTATTATTTATTCAACATTAAAAAAAAAATTATCCTCATATGATATTTCTCTTTCCACCTCCTCAAGAAATAAAATAACCCACAAATCATTTTTTTTTACACAATATAAAATAAAATAGTTGAGTACACAGACAAGCAAGAAAGCAAGGGGAAGGTAACCTCGGAATTGGCTTTAGAGTAAATAATTTCCTCTGCCCTGAGCACAACAACGGGTAGCTTCTCTTGGTACTCTTTGTTCTTCTTAGTAGAAGACCCATGTATCTCGTTGACAACCCTATTATTATTCAACAATAATAAAAAAAAGAAGAAGATTAAAGTGAAGTAAGAAATAAAAAAAAAAAAAAAAAGAGCAAAGTGAAGTAAGACCCATGTATCTTCTTTTTTTGTGTGTGTGTGTTGGTAAGAGAGGGTTGACCTGAAAATTTCTTGAATGAGAGTTCCTCTGATGGGTTGGTGTATTTCACTGTGCCAAGCTCTTTTGACGCAATCGTAAGGTTTGGAACCGGGGCGGGGCATGGTGGGAAGTGGAGAGAAAGAGAAGCAGAGTGCTCTGTTCTGTTTGTTTCATGAAGAGAGACAAACCCCACATGTGCCTCACATTATTCTTATTAATTATTTGTGGGTGGGTAAGTAAAAAAAGGGGGTAACTTAACTTGTACTCTAGTTTTTGCTTTTTGTTAATTACTTCTCGACTTCCAAAATTGCTGAACACTGCCATCACAATGGGATACCATCAAATCTATTTTACCTTTTTTTCTCTCTTTTCTTTCTAGTACTATCACTCGTGAAGAAATTCAAATAATAACAAGAAATATTATTTAATATTAAATAAAAAAATATTTTTTTAGTGGTATATAGTTAGTGTTATTTTGATAAATCTAAAATTTTCTTAGATCAACTGTAATTATATATTGTAAGTAAAATTAATTTTTATCTAATAAGTTAGAAAGATAAAGATAGTCTTTGATAAAATAAAATAAAAAATGATATATTAATTTAAATATTTTTATTAAAAATCATTCCTTCATTTAAAATTATGTATTACTTTTAAAATATTAATTATTTTCAAATTTTTGTTATGTTAAGAAATATAAAAAACAATTTATTTTACAATATAACTCAAAGGTTTAATTAATTCAAATGGTATTATATATAGTTTAATAAAGATGTTTCTATTAAAAAGTATTTTAATAAAATATTAATCAACAAATGCATGCTTATTATGATTATGGTTATCATCATTTACCTAAGAGTGTGTTTGGATGAGAGAATTTAAAATTTATTAAAATTTTAAATTCTAAGAATTTCAAATACTTCAATTGAAATTCTTTTATTTTTAAAATTTTGTGTTTGGATAAAAATAATTGTGAAGGTAAAAGAAAATGAATGCAAAGAGAAAAAAAGATATGATTGGTGTACTTCCAAAAAGAAAAATACCGATAAAAAGTCACATAAGAATCGGGACACGACGTCGTACACCATCACAACATTTAATCAACAACGGTTATGAAGGCACTTTAAATTCAATGATATAAAAAAAATTTAGATTCTCTCATAAATTAGTTTTTTAAGTTAAAATTCTCTATACTAAGGCACTTTAAATTAAATGATATAAAAAAAATCAGTGGTCATGAAGGAAAGTTTAAGGACTGGGCGAAATGGAAGAGTTTGGTTAGGATATGTACCCTACTAATCCACATGCTTGCTTCCCGTAGCCCCAAGAGTCTATTTCTCCATTGGGAAGTATTGGCCATGGCCTTTTGTCTTCTTCTATCTCTAAAGTCATAAATATTGAGTCATAAATATTGACATTTCATCATATTATCACTGTCGGTGACCCCAAAGCAACCCCAACCTCTATCAACCAATAGATCAAAACGGCACAACGTCTATTTTAATTTAAATGATAATAACAATCACATTCATGATTTTTTTATAATAAGCATGAGCACAAATGGGAGGTCATTATTTTTTATTTCTTTATTTCTCTTTAACTAAGTACTTTTATTTCTGAATTATTTTTATTCATTTTTTTTGTGTCCTGTTTGGTAAAGATGGAAAAAAAATATAATAAATGAAAGTAAAAATAAAAAGTGTTTGATTATAAAAACAGAAAAAAGATAAGGAAAGAAGTATGATAAATGAAAATAAAAAAGAGTACATAAAAATTGGTGAAAAATAAAGCAGAATTTAAAATTGTTTAATTGAAGAAAAATAAAGAAAAGATAAGTGAAAAAATAATATAATGACTCCACTATTTTTAAAATTATTTTGACTATCTTTCAAATTTATCAAACAACCCAAACTCACCCCTCTCAAAAAATTGATTATGAATAGGATCTTAAAATCGAGAAAAAAGAAGTAGCTGGACAACATGCGGGACGTGTCATCCAATGAGAGTGATGATATTAGCAAGATAGCCACGTTTCGAACTCTCATGGATGGGACATAATAATCTACGCTCCAAGTCCAAGAATTCGCACGACACACAGGACCTAGTTTCTTTAATGATGAACGTTGACTCCATTTCACGTAGAGGTATTCACATATTAATTGATAAAAAAAAAATCATCTATTTTTATTTTATTAATTTATTATTTAATTAATTTAATTTAAATTTTTAATCGGATCTGATCAATTCAATTTAAAGTGACTTGAATTTGATCAATTTTTATTTTAATTTTTTTAAAAAAATACTAAATAAAATGTAAGTTATATAATAATAAATAATTGTATTTATCAAATATTTTATTTATGTCATTATATAAATAATAATAGAATATTTTTTAACTCAAATAATTTTGTAAAAATATCTTCAATTATTCATAAATAGATTTAAGTTATATGATAATTTTATAAATATATAATAAATAAATAAATAAATATTATAAATTTATGAATATATATGAGTTCAGTTTGAATTAATTTCTAAAATTGAATTTGAAATTTGATCTGATACAATAAAAAATTTAATTTTTTTTATCCGTTCGATTTTCTATTTGTTGGATGGATTTTTTTAATTTATAATGGATTGAATCGGTTTATGAACAACCTAGTTGGAGGATTGATATATGCCAAACACTCATCTCACCAAGAAAAATTATTAGGGTTGGTTTAGTAGTAAAAAAAACTAGAGATTCAATTTTTGGTTCTTAATACATTTTTTATGTGCCTCTTAAAGTATGTTTAGATTCTCACTTGGAATGCTCATTGTGATAGTATTTGGTTTATAAAGTGAGGAAAAGAAAATTAACAGAAAAAAAATTGTAGAATGTGAGAAAATATTTTATAGGTTGTTTAATTGTAAAAACTAGAAGAAGATAATATATATATATATATATATATATATATATATATATATATATATATATATATATATATATATATATATATATATAGACTTAAATATCTCAAGTTAAAAAAAAACATATACGTAAAAAGCAAGGACACTTTTCCCTTCCTTTTTCTCTTCCTCCTCTCTTCTTCACCTTAACTAAACAATGCATTAATGGGTATTGCCACATAGTTATATTTTAGACAGAATGTAACGGGAATGCCATAGGTTGTAATCTTATGTTGTTGAGGAGCCAAAATGATAGCAGTGCTAAGACATGATACGCACTCATCTTGAGTAGGCAGAATGAAAAATTATTAGGTACTTAAGATTATCCCGTGCCCATGGTCTCAATTGATATCTTTGTATCATATATTTAAGTTTTCTCATTTATAAAATAATTAATAATACTAACTCTTAATTTTGTGCCATATAAACCACCTAACAGACACGATCCTGTGAGTGATGGGCTAAAACATCTCATCCCTTGACTATGAGAGCATTAACGGATTGATTTTCTTTTGGGCAATGTATTAACCTGTTGAATTAAATTTTCACCAAAAAAAAACCTATTGAATTAAACCTCAAGAGTTTGCCAAAACTGACGATGTACCAATAAAGTTACGGCCTAGTACAAAACCAAACAATACTATTTGGACATGGCAAACCGAAATAAAAAAAAAATTCTGAAAGGGCACACAGAAGAACACTACCATTAAAAGATTCTAACAAATATGGTAAAGAACACAAATTAAACATACGTGTGCAGGGTGTGTTGTAACGGCCAATAAAACATGTTAGTTTCCCTTGCAATGCGGCCTAAAACCTGTAATAAGAATAAACAACAAAGGCAAATTTTCAAATATATATATATATATATATATATATATATATATATATATATATATATATATATATATATATATTAGGGGGATAGTTACCTAATTAACCTTTTTGGCTACAAATTTGGAAGAGTTTTTTGGGCGTTTTCTTCCATATAGTTAGTTATTACTGCTGCCATTGCGTTCCATCCCAATATTTTACTGTTCAATTCGCAGTGTACAAGTATAAAAAAAAGGGTTTTCGAGATAATGCATTGTATTTTGACTATTTTCAGCCTTTTAATTAAAAAAAAAAGTTATTCCTCTCCTTGCTAGGAGCCCACTACCAGTTTTAGCTAGGCCGCCATTCCAATTTTTAAAAGCCCACTACTAATACAAAATTTGAAGTGGTTAGAATTTGAATTACTTTAATTTTAATTTTTTTTATTTTTTAAATGTTTTGTTTGCATAAATCAATTTAAATTTCTTCCATTTTAAATTTTTTGTTTGAATAGGGTAATTCAATTTCTTTCATATGCAAAATTTCAATTTTATATTTTAAATAGATGGAATTTTAATATTAAACTTTATAGAAAATAAACACAATCTAATTTTGAAATATTAATTAAAAATATTTTCAATTTTTAATAATTTATAAATACAAAATAT
The DNA here is from genome assembly GCF_000004515.6 of Glycine max. NCBI lineage: Eukaryota > Viridiplantae > Streptophyta > Magnoliopsida > Fabales > Fabaceae > Glycine > Glycine max. The sequence goes on along the minus strand of NC_038242.2, from coordinate 5,164,517 downwards.
TGATAATTTTAACTAAGGTTGTTTTGTCTGACCATGACCAATGATGTTTTCAAACCGACATCAACCAAGGCTATTTTTCGGTCGACATCAAATAGGGTTTTTTTTGTCAAAGTATGTCGGGAATATTTATCAACTGACGTCATTCGAGGTTATTTTTTACTAACGTTGGTTGAGTCTATTTTTCAACCGATGTTAGCTAGATTTTTTTACCAATGTCGACTAGGGTTTGTTTGGCCGACACTGACTAGGATCTTTTTGAACAACATTATGTTCCGCTCTTTGACAACTGTGAAATTTATCAACAAGTGTACTGAGTCACAAGTAATATAAAACGGTAAGAACTGAGTATCGAATCACAGGGAATTTGTTTCATTCAAAAAAGCGTTCATTCAATAAGTAGACATTTGTGTAACATCATGAAATATAAATAAAAAAATAGGGTATAATTGCAATGCTAAGGATAATTCTAAAATTAACTAAGTGAATGTGAAAAATAGCAGATGATTAGAATGTTGGGCCTTTCTACTGAATGACGTGATACAATTAAAGGTTTTTCTCTACCTAATGTTGTTTCTATGTTCTATGTCGAGGACAATTATCCCAAACACCGATGTCTCGCGCAAATAGACTAATTCTAATTAAACTTCGTTCTCGGATCCCTCGTCAAACTTAGCCTAACCGAACATCATTAAGATCACAACATATTAAAAACCAGAGTCCCTGCACTCCGTGTTCAGACAATACAGTTATCTAGCCCTGCTCTATCCATTTCTAAGGACTCAAAACATTTCCCAATACTAAAAATCCTAATTTTACACACAAGTAGATGATCAGACCAAAAGCATGCAAGAATTAAGTGCATATGGAAACAGTGAACACATCAAAACAACATTAAATAGATATTAAAGAATATTTACATCAAGACTCAGCAGAAATTCCCAACAAAAGCTTTAGCCTTTCATGGCAAGTTATCACCTTTCAGCTACAATAGGAGGTTTTGGAAGCAAAATTCATATTACACAGTGGTAGAAATGTCTTCTCCACCTCTAGGAACCTAAAGATCACTCTAAAACCTAAAATCCTCTTGAAAGCTGAGGTTTTTGGTGCTTCCTTGTTCTGTTACGTCTCTCACACAGTAATTCTCTGTGTTTTCTGCAAAAGCCCTCTCCTTTTTTGCCAACTTCAGCTTTTAAGGGCTTTCTGTCCTTGAAGGCTCGCTTAGCGCCATTTTCGCGCTAAGCGCGAGTAAGTGAATTATGGCTTAGCGCGTCAGATGCGCTGAGCGCCTGAAGAGACAAACTACTCACTGGGCGAGTTGATGGTGCACTGAGCGCGTGCATGCGTGGTAGATTCTCTTCCAGATTCTCCTCACTCGCTAAGCAGGATAATATCTTGCTTAGCGGATGTTGCTCGCCAAGGGTATATGTCTCGCTTAGCAAGACATTAACTGCAACAACCTTCTAGTTCTTCATCTTTTCACCTGAAACTGAAGTTGAAAACTCATTAATTCACATTGAAGGGCATATCTACTGCATAAAAATCAGACTAAACCTAAAAATATGTACGAACCTACAAAAAGAACCATAAATTGAGGAAAAGACATGATTTTCATAAAGCTTTTCAACACAAAAGTTAGTCGTAAATGACAACTAACATATTGACCAAGGCTATTTTTAGTCAACGTCGGTCTAGAAAATCCTAGCAGGCATTGACAAAAAAATATACCCAATATCAACTAAAAAATAGCTTGGTCGATGCCGACCAATAGAATCTACCCGATGTTGGCTGAAAAACATCATTGATCAACATTGGTCAAAAAATCCCTAGTCGAAGTTGGCTAAAAAATAGCCTTGACCAATGTCGAACAAAAAACCCTACCCAACATCGGCTATAAAATAGCCTTGGCTGATGTTGGCTAAAAAATAGCTTTAACCGATGTCGACTGAAAAAACTCTAGTGGATGTTGACTGTAAGAACCTAGTCGATGTCGACTAAAAATAGTCATGCCCGATGTTGGTCAAAAATCCCTAGCTGGTGTTAGTAGAAAAAATCCTAGCCAACATCAACTAAAAAACCTAGCTAATGTGGTTAAGAAATAGCTCTGACTGATGTCAGTCAGAAAACCCTAGTCGATGTCAACAAAAAAATCCTAACTGATGTCGGCTAAGAAAATCTAGTTGATATCAGCCAAAACACCCTAGCTAAAATCGGCTAAAAAATAACCTTAGCCGATATTGGCTAAAAAATAGCTTTGGCTGATGTTGGCTGAAAAAACTTAGCTAACGTCGGTTGAAAAATCCTAATAAGTGTCTTCTCAAAAGTTAGTCATGACCAATGTTAGTAGAAAAAATCTAGTCAACGTCGACAAAAAAAAAATCATTGGTCAACATCAACTGAAAAAACGTGGATGACAATGACAAAAAAAATCCTTTGCCGACGTTAACAAAAATTTCCCATGACTGACGTCAGTGAGAAAATAACTCTAACCAACATCATTTAAAAAATCTTAGCCGATATCGGCTAAAATAACTTTGGTTGACATCATACAAAAAAAATTATGATCGAAAAAACCTCGGTCAACACCAGTGTAAAACAACTTATGTCGATATCGATCGTAAAAACTTTGATCACCCGTAGTTGTGAGTGTTGAGCGAAAAAAAGTCGTGGGCAAGAACTTAAGTTAGAGTTATCATCTCCGAAAAAAGAATTTCAAATTCTATATTTTTTGAGAGAATTTGAAATCTCACTGTTTTAGTCAATCAAAATGATTCATAAAAATACCAAAAATTAAATCTCCTTTCAAATACTCTATCCAAATAATCTGTTTTATCATGAATCATTTTAAATTCCTTGAAAAAATGAATTCATCTGTTAAATTGCTCCATGCAAACACACAGTAAGAGAAAAATTATGGGTGTGATGTTCATGGGAGAACACAAGCAGAAGGGGGAGGGGGGGGGTGGCTTACACATTCCGAAAAAGGGAAAGGGTAACTTTTAGGGGGAGGGGGGAATGAAAGGTGGGATATACTTAATATTTTAGGGAGGTTCATTTAACATTTGCCCAAACTTGAATTTACACAAAGCCCAAATTCTTCTTGGTGTTCTCTAGAAGTGAAAGCTCATCCCCACGAGCTTCAAGCATGAGAAGTGCGATTCAACAACGAAAGGAGCTGCTTCCCCCGTTGCTTCATGCAGCTCCTATTATTTGAAAAAATAGGCAAACAAACAAATATGTCCCTCACCATCACCATGTACATTTCTAGAATGCATTACAAATCATGCAATTTGAACTACATTTCTGAATTGCCTTGTTCAATTACGGATCAAATGATCCAGAATAATGTAAGTCAATCCAAAAATGTGTTTTGGATTGACTGATTCGTAAACTATAATAATATTACGGATCGGTCAATCCATAATACATTTTTGAATTTACTTACATTATTCCATATTATTTGATTTGTATAAGAAAAAATCTAGATTGTCTGATCTAGATTTATGTTATTTTTTTGGATCGTTTAATTTGGAATTGTTATTATACAATTATGGATGTATTGATCTTGGCTTATTAGGAAATATAAAAAAAATGGATCAACAAATTTGGATTGATATAAGAACAAATATGGATTGTCTTATTTGGAATTATGTTATTTTTTTGAATCATTTATTCCAATATTGTTATTACATAGTTTCAGATTGATTAATCCAAACTTATTAGGAAATAAAAAAAATTGGGATAAAAAATCCAGATTTATATAAGAACAAATCTGGATTATCTTATTAAAAAATAATGTTATTTTTCCAAATCATTTAATCTGGAATTGTTATTATACAATTCAGATTTATTGATCCAGACCTATCCTAAAATTTGATTTTCTAAAAATCATTTCTAGATAAGTCAATTCCGTTATAAGTGGAGCATCTTAAACTAATACAATAAGTATACACAAAACTAAAAACAATTCAGCTGTGCACGTGAATCTGGGCAACAAAAATGCTTATATGAAATGAGCAAGTGAAGAAGACAATATTTCAGGCATGAAGAAGTGAGGAAGAAAAGGTATAGACAAGTGAGGAAGACGGGTGAATATGGCCATTTTGAAAATTTTGGAGGACATAAGCATTCAACGAACCATTTTATTTTCCTCTGGACCCAAATTAAAATAGAGAACAGTTTCCGAGAAGTAGAAGAGATAAGGGTGGGACAGATGACCTAACAAAGAAAGTTGCAGTTGATTTTTCAGTGCTTATCTATCATCAGCTGGCACCATAACTAGATTAGTTAAACCATGCAAGTCTTAGGTCCACCGGCTTTGAATTTGGACTCCACTCTTTATTTTCTAATTTCTTTCAGGGCCTTTGCTACTTCAACTCCATGATTTGCTAAGTTCACCCCTTACATCTTTTATAGCTTTTTTTCAAAAATATCTATAGAAATATGTTTCTGTTATGAAGACTATCTGTTGTGCTTTTACATATTTCCTTAGCAATATTACCCTTAATTATGCGACGAAGACACGTGCAACTTGATTGTACAATTTTTTTATACTCCTATAATCCTATTACATACTTCCTTAGCAATATTACCCTTAATTATGTAGTTTTCTCTCATTTTCTTGATTTAAAATTTTAAAAAATAATTATGCATATGAAAGAATGCGTACCATTGAAGAATTTAAAAGAAATTTTCAATGCGGTCCACCACCTCCATTTGACACGGGCTGCGAAGCATGATGGATGTTTTAAAAGGATGTTTCCCTTTACAAGGAGTAATTAGTTTCAAATTCTTGTCAAAGTACATAGAATTATATTTAGTCATTTCTGTACAAAGTATAGCATTATTCCTCTCTTGAACTGGTAAAGATAATTCAAGTACCTTACTTAAATAAATTAATATTTGATTTAACGGTTCTTAGTAAGTCTGGTGAGATACGATCCTTCCGAAAAAAAAAATAGATAGATAGGAAATAATTTTTTCATTTGGCCAGACAGATACGACAGTTTATTTAAATTTATTTGTTGAAATAAATATTTATTTTAATACAATAATTAATTTTTTAGTGTGTTTGTCTAAATTATTTTTGTCTTAAAAAATATTTTTCTACTTATTTTAAGAAATAAATCCGATTTACTAGTTAAAAAACACTTATTTTAAAGTTATTTTTTTAAGTTTAAATAATATTAACGAAATTAACGTGGAATAAAAAGTTGGGGCTGACCCTATTTCTGTCACTTATTTGCGTTATAAGAAATAATTAAGGATAATTAACAATGTTGAAGATGCCTTGTTAAAGTTATAGCAAGTAGCCTCACCATTACATAAAAGGAAAAAGTAATGCCAACTAAATTAGTGTAGTTAGTAAGGAGTAAAGTTTTGTGTCTGTAATATAATTTATTATTTACCATTTAGTGACTTCAAGATATGAATATAAAAGCTATTAAAATGTTATTATTCTTTCTTCAAAAAAGAAACCAAAAGGTAGCCATGGAAAAGAAAAGCACGAGCACGAAAGCATCGAGAGAGGTCAAGCTCTTGTTTTTAATTTATGTGGTCATGGGTGTAAAGGAAGGAAAATGGTGGGGTGATGATGCCAAAAGCTTTGAATTTTCGCGAAACATCGAACCAGTGCTTTGCACAGTTTGTGCATGACAAGTATGATCTTTCCATTCGAAATGCCAACTTATCAAATCGAAGCAGAAACTCCTTTTGGTTTCTTCGTTAGTGGGGCATGATTGCATGAATATCTTAATTTAATAGTGTTTGGCAACTGGTATCACCATCACCATTGTGCTTAAAATCATCATAATTTAAGAGAGAGATATATAAAGAGGTATATCTGTAACTTACCGGAAAAGTTCAATGCATGAGAATCCTATGAGTATCGTGGAAAAAGATATAATTATTTTCTTGGCTTCATCCCCAGGCCGTCTTGTACAGAACCAAAGAAATCTAATTGGGAAATGGGAGCAATAAAAAAACAAACAAGACGACGGACAAGTCCACAAAATTGAATTGAATTATAAAACTAAAACCAAGCTTTCAACCATTTCTCAAATATTAATTGCGATGCTACATAATTTTCGAAAATGAAATTCTCACATTTCACTCTTCCCACTCTTATCACTTTGCGATGATACATTTCACATACTTTTGCAACTAGTTAACTACATGATTGTTTGTACTTGAAAATACTAAGTGATCCACGTTTCAATGCAAATACAATAGATAAAAACAAAATAAACACAAAAAATAGGTATTAATTTGTTGACAAAATTATTTTTACTTCAAATTATCCTTGTCTTTTTTTTCCACATAAAAGTATCCTTATATAATATCCACATTGCAACTTTGACAATTACTTAATATTTTTTTTCTTAGGTTCCACGTGTGTCTCTTAATTTACATGGTTAGAAACTAATCTCACGCAACTACTGTTAGTTTAAACTTTTTTTACACATGGTAAGAATCTAATACGAATTTTTTTACTAAATAAATTACTCCCATAAACACATCAAGATTTTACACGATCAATCATTCATTTGAGTTAAGTCGTTAATACTTTACCCATGCAACTATATTTGTTTTTCTCAATCATGTTAATGTACCCTTATCCTTATGTCGTCGTCTTCTTTTCCTTTTAAACAAGTATCCTTATGTCAAAGTACCCTCATTTTATCTGTCTATAAATTTTATTTTCTAAACCATCTATTCCTTTCAACTTACTCTTTTAACTCTACATTAGATTTCGCTGTTATTTTTTAAAAATTGCCAATAACTATAGATAATATTATATCACAGATTTAAAAATTTGTTTTTTTTCTTGTTTTTTTATGAACTTATTAAACAACAAATTTGTAAAAAGAACTTAGGAAATCATAAAGTACTTTCCTTGGGTCAAATATGCTCTTCCAAAATGCTTCTCTTAATAAGACTTTTACCTATCTAACACTGTCACCACATCGACTCTAATGACTAACAGGCGAGCTGATACTTTTACTAAATTGCAACTTCGGCCTTTTTTTAATTTATTTTATTTTTGAGATTTTGGTCCCCTAAGTTAACTAGTATGCAATTTTAGTTCAATTCTCAATTTGGCCTATGTTTCATTTTTTTTATTTTGGTCCAATTTAACTCTAGACCTAATATATTCACTTAAAGTACCATAAAAAATAATTTAATAAATTGAAATATAAAAATAAAAGAAATAAACATTTAAAATTGAAGATTGAATCAAAATGGTGAATTTTCTAAAATAAGGGAAAAATTATAATATATTCTTAATACTACTGCTGAATCATGAATTGTCACATAATTCACATTATTTAAAAATAAATTACTCAATAATATATGAGCAGATAATTGAACGATCATATTACAGTAACAATCAATCTCAACTTTATGCATGAGTGCATAAGCAGACAAACTATATATAGCAAAGAAAAGCCCCCACAGGCGACAACGCCACGAGCTAACACGGGAAAACTTTACGTTTCCTAATCCAAACCCAAAAGCTTGAAGAGAAACTATATTACTGTATCCAAAACACATATATCACCTACAGCTTACAATGACAGACGGTTTACCTGTGTTCACTCCCCATTTTGACAACCATATTGTTAATGCTGAAAAGGTAAGAAGATATGTTACTTGACATCTAATTATGGTCCATTATATTAGATAATATTAGTGATGATGTAATTAAATTAAGTATTAAGTGACCAAAGGTAAGAAAAGGGAAAATGGCCAGATTAAAAACCCAGCAACTTACTAATATATCTAACTCCACCCTAAGGGAACCACTTCCCGAGTACCTATAGTAAAGTTTAAGAATAGGCAGTCAAGGCTGCTCCCACAAGAAGGAAATATCATTTGGTATAACCAATCGTGTTCATCAGCACCAGCATTTAATAAAATTTACAGTAGTTAATAGTTTGTTTTTAAGGTGCAAGAATCACTTGGAAGTACAAAATCGAGAAGAAAATGCTACTATTACAAAATACAGAGAGACATCACGGATGAGTTTCACATCTCCCAGCATCAAAACCCAACAAGAATTTGTCTCTTCAACCCAGTCTCCTTAGCATCCCCGTTGTACTAATGTGCAGATCCCAAGAATAAGATGACATCATTTGAAACCAAGGAAAACACTATGTCATAGTAAAAAATAAACGAAACAACCTATAGATATGACACAAAGAAAAAAGTGAAAAGGGGTATCAGTAAGGAGTGTGATAATACCCGGTTGGAGGTCCCATTCCATTAACTGGGGGCATCCCATAAGGCATCATGGGCATAGGACCTCCGGCATAGTATCCAGCGCCATTCAGTTTGGCCAAGCTAGATTGACCTTGCATCCCATCCCTTGCATACTGATGCCACACCTGCTGCTCCTGCACAAGCAAGTGCTGCTTCTTCTCCATATCAGCCATTTGCACATAGGATGGTGGTGGAACACTCAGCGATGCAGCAAATGGATCCTGATTAACCGGCTGCACAGATCCATCTGGGGCGGGGAGAGCCAAAACCGGAGTCTTCCCTGGTCCCGGCAATGCCACACTGCTTGCACTCCCACCACTCAGTTGGGTAGTGCTGACATGCTGCCTCACCATTCCTTGATCATACATACCAGTCAACAATAGAGGATCCAACCCACCACCTAAAGCTGCCTTCTGCTTTGACAAATTGCTAGCAGTCTCTACCAATGCCAATTCCCAATCAGCTTTCCCAGGCTCTGCTGCCGGGGTTTGCCAGGCTGAAGTCACTTCTGGCTGTCCATTTGACGGGAAGGCTTCCCATGATCCATTTGCATTATTAGCAGGTGCACCAGCAAAGAGTGCTAAAGCAAATTTATTTCCCTGATCATCTGCAGTGACTGCGTCGTCTCTCAGATTCACCAAATCCTCCGTAACCTGTGGCTGTGGCTTGGGCTCCGGCTCAGGCGGAGGAGGCGGAGTATAATTCTCCGGCGGAGGCAGTGCCTTGATTTCATTCATATCTGGTGCTGGCTCCTCCTCTACCTTCTCCACTGGTGGAGCCTCCTCTTTTCTCTCGGGACTCTTTGGCCTCTTGGCCCTATCCCTCACAAATTCCTCCAACGTCTCAAGCAACTTGCTGGTAATCTTCTGAACCTCAGGATACTCTGAGGACCTCGCCACACCAGTATCCTTACACCAATTGTAAAAAGCAACCAGCTCATCAATCTGCTTTGCTGCACTGGCGTAAGCATCAAAAGCCTTCACACAATCAGCATACTCCATATCAAAGAACTTGTCAAGCAACACAGCCAAAACCTCACATATATCAGCATACAACTGAAAACTCTCCTTGACAACAGGATACAACGCAATCAAAACCATCCTACTATTCTTAGCCAACCCAGTAGGCCTACAAGCCAAAAACCGATCCAACAGCCTCTGCAAATGACCCATCTTCCCGAATACCCTCTCCGGCGTCATATCCCTCAACGGAGTCACACTCACAACCCTCTTTTCTTCCCCTCTCCCCACCGATTCACTCATGTCCCCATACGATCTTGTCTTCCTCATCCCATTCCCATAAGCGCCTTCCCCTCTAAATTCACCACCGCCGTACTCATACGGCGGTGACTGGAAATTGTCTCTTCCGCCAAACCTATCATCACCGCCACCATTGGCGGCGGAGACTGTGCCTTTTCTATCGAACAGCATCAATTCAAGCCTCTGATCGAGATACAAAGCATAGGTCCTGACAAAAGCGGAGTGATCCCAGGAGCTAGAGTGAGCCTCGTCTCTGAAATCAGACATGTTGAGGAGCCTGGTTCCCCTGCGGGTGGCGTAGAGGATCTCCTCCTGGAAGAGCGGCGGACCATCGTTCATGAGCCTGTGCACGAGCATCAGCGCCTTGAGGGCCACAATCCAGTCGCGCGTCTTACCCAACCGCTTGGACACGGCGGTGACACACGCGTGGACGTAGCCGCGAGAGTGAGACATGAGGTTCAAGATCTCCCTTATGTACTTGTCGCTGGCAGGGTCGTCATCGTGGCTCGTCGCCTTCACAATCGCGACCTCCATCTCCGGCGCCATGTTGCTTGCGACCTTGGCTATTCCTATGCTGGTCTGGTCCTTCACCACCCCAATCGCCTTCCGGATCGTCGTCGGAGCCATCGCAAACCCCAACCTTATTCACTTAGACACTAAACCCTAGCCGAATTAATAAACTAAATTTGAAAAAGAATTGATAATAATTGAAAATTCGTGGGGGAATACCTGAGGTCCTAGATCCGAGCGAAAACGGGTTGGATTGGTGCTGGATTATAGGTGCGGGGTGTTCGGGGGAACGTCCAATGGAGAATAAAAGCGCTAACACTGTGATCTCTGTTTCAGATCTATGGCAATGGCTGGCGATAAGAAAGAGAGAGAGGGAGGCTATGATTGGATGTGTCGCGGGTTTATTCCAGTGCAATACGACGCTTAAGCCTTCTTGATGTCGACACGTGGAGACAGATGGTTTTTGAACTTTGAAGTTGAAGTTGAATCCCCATACGCGTCGGTGGGAGGGTTAAGATTGAAATGCTTTGGATTTATGGAAAGCAACTGTGTTTGCCTTTTCTGCTTATTTTTCTCTTTATTTTTCTACTCCTTATTGGCGTTTCGATGGGATGTTGTACTTCCATTTCCATTTTCATTAGAAATTTTGTACTTCAGCCAATTAAACTATGGTTTTACATGTTTCACTAGTTTAATCTAAAGAAATTGATTTGATTTATGTACCTAATATTGCGTTTGAATGACTTGTTATTTTTAAAATTCATCAGTATTTCTTAATATTTCTCATCAAATGAATGATGTAAAATATAAATATTTTAAAACTGCTGACTTGCCAGCTCAAAAACGAGAGGAACGAATATTTTTATTTGGTATAATAGTTGTAACTAGTGAAAAACAGGTGGTGAGAAGAAGTGCATCTACAGCTGACTCTGAATTACTAATTAGCTGTTGAATCACTAATCCAGCGCAGCTTTGAATTCTATTTTGACCCTTTAAACCCATCTATTTCGTCGTCTGAGTTAAAATTGATTCAACAAGTTATTTTAAATATGTAGACTTCAAATTTGGTTGGTTCTTTTTCAACCATGACTTCGTTCCTGTCCTAGATCCATGTATGCTGCGGATATGAAGTGGAAACAATCAACCGAAGCTTCCAAGCCTCACCAGATTCAAAGACTTTTTAGTTTGAAAATACTTTTTTTTTTTATTGTTTCATATTTACTTATTTATACAAATAATTTTTTGGAAATAAAAAACTGTACAAAAATAAATTAGTTTTTATAATTATCAGTAAAAATTAAAATACTTTGTGTAAACAAACATATTATTTTTTGTTTAATATAAGGCTTTAGATTTATATATTTGAAATAAATTTTTTATTTCAAAGGTTTGAGTTTTTTTTTAAAGTTTGACCTTATGCGAAAAATAATAGTATGTCTTTAAAGAAGATTTAATTTTTAACAAGCCTTTATGTATTTACTTTAACACTTGGATGTTAAGTGTTAAGTCGAAAATAACTTTTACAGCAATATTTAAAACTCGACCTTTATGTATTAAACAAAATTTCAAGGTAATCTACTTTAATGGAAAAATTTTAGATAGGTTTTTAAGTTATTTTTTTGGCCCTCATAATATTTTTTTTAATCCACATAAATTTGTTTTAATGATAAAAAAACTCTAAAAAATTTCAATATATATGTTATTTTCACATAGTTATGATTTAATTATAATATTGTTATGTGTCAAATAAATATTCTTATTGTTAAGAAATAACTTCTTGAGAAGATACAAATTTTATTTTTAAGAATTTTTTATTATCATATATTTTCTATATAAAAAAAAAAAAACCGTATGAAATATTTTCTTCAATTAAGAAATTTTCATGTGTGATGCTATTAGTCTTGGTATTTGTAGATGTTTTTCCAATTTATAATAGGTTTTACGCTTCATTTTAATTTTTTAGTATATAAATAAATAAAAATCCTAGTCAATAGCAAACATTGGTCGCGTGGCCTAATGGATAAGGCGCTCGCCTCCGGAGCGGGAGATTGTGGGTTCGAGTCCCACCGTGATCGTTAATATGTGATGATGTTTTCATTTTGATTAATCGCAAAAATTTAATTCGACAAGTTTCCAAATGTTCACTGATGAAACTAAAATAGGGAATTTAAATGAACAAATTTTTTATTGTTTTTTAATTTACTAACATCGAAATTTCAACTGAATACATCATCAAAAGAATTTTGAATAGTACTTGTTTTTCACCAAACTTTTGAACTTAGACAGGGCCGTTAAGGAACAAAGTCGCAGTCAACTAAAACAACATTATTCAACACTTGACCAATAATCAAGTAGTAATCAGATGAAAGTATCAGTGTGTTAAGTATTTTATATTAGTTTTTCTTGTTTCCTCTATTAAATTCCTATTTGAACAAAAAAAAAGTTTCACAGTTTGTCGAGAAACATTTTAGAATCAAAGAGAGAAGAAAATTTCAGAAAAATAAGAAAAAAAATTATATTGATTGATTGAAAAATGAGGAAAACAATTTAATCAAACAATGTGTCAACACCTATCAATTAACTTCAACTAACAATTATTAATCATTTAGCTCACTTCCAACTTCAAAAGCAATTCAACTACTCTAACACGTAATAGTGTAATGCCATAGTCGATCAGCTGTAGATTTATATACCAGTGAGCAAGACTCTAATTTCTTAGGTCAGTGAACGGCTGTAACTTCAACCATACTATGAAGTGGGTCCTGAAAAATAAATGAATGGGTATCCAAATCTCCTCAATCAAGACAATGGAAGCTGAAAGTATCATAATATGGTCATGATATCGTGGAGGATTATATACTACTGGAGTTATTTCAGATTTCAGAAATGGTGATACATTATAGTTCAGCTTGCTAATAATGTTACCGATACCACTCCCGCCATAATTTTTAATAATAACCTTTAATTTATTGGTTCCTTAGCTAGTGTTAAATATGAAACTAATATAGGGAGACATGATTAATAAATAATTTTGTTTTTTAAATATATGATTAAGGGTTTGATTCTTCAGTGCATGTGTTTGAAAAAAATTTATTAAAAAAGATCCATTTTTTAAATAAATCTTGCTGCCTCAAGAAATTAGTTCTTGACTTGAGGTTAAGGATGTTTTGGCTCACTAGAATATGAAGTAAATGAATTTGATCTTTATGACATTTAATGTGATTCACACCTTGTTTGAGAACTTGGCAAAAACTTATTCACTTGTTTCTCCCATTCATTCACATCCTAACAACAGATCCTATATTATTTATCACAAGAAGAGACCCGTATTCTCATCGGTTATATTGCATTTATCCTGTTAAGAAGGCTACAATAGTAGTTTTGAACATATAGGGAAAACTGTTTTTCAAGATCCGTTAGCGCCAATGTCAAGTTTGTACATTTATAATTAAATGAACTTGGGAATTCTGATACATTATTAATTATCTTGAATAAATTTTCATTGAGTTCTACTTTTCATGAAAATGCGAGAGTGAAGAAGTCAAGCAGAGTCTTAGAGTAGATGAATGTATTCAATGAGGCTAGCGAGCATAAGGAACCATAGAGGCATAGACTAATGGATGAGAACTGAAAAGGTGGATAAAAAGTCAGATATCTACAGATCAACGGTAGTTATATGCTCTGGATGACAAGTCAGAGAAGAATTTATTGCAACTAAATTTGAGGTGATTTTAAGGCTATCATTACTCAGTTTCGTGGACATAAAGAGAAACCAATAGCAGACAGAAACAAGAACTGCAACAAAGTAAAATTTCATAGTAGTACTTCTTTTTAGGGGAAGTTAAGGTTTAGACATGAAATTCGATATAGAGCAAGAACTTTTACCCAAGAGCATGAGCTTTCAGGAAAGTTGGTATTTCACATGATATTAGAGTATTATTAACTAATTGACCAGGAATTTGACCCTTGCTTCTGAAAAATTAGTTTAGGGTGGGATTTGTCCTTGACACAAAGGATTTAATTTAGTTAACAAATATACACAGTCAACTCCTTTGAATTGTGAGTGAAAGCATGACTGGTTAGTTCTTTGGTAAGCTTTGAACTTGGTCAGAGAGGAGTCGGGACCAATGAAATTCTGACAAGGTTGGTATAAATTATTAATCCAGAGATTCTAATATTACAAAGTCAAAGTAAGACTTTGATTAGTTCATGCTTTCTTCATGTACAGCCACATCCTTATAAGTCCCCACCAACTGCTTAATTATAGCTATAAAATTGCCTTGCAGATTACTTAACAAGTACAAGTTTTAATATTAAACCATTGCTCTCAATTTCACGATCATGGGTAAATTTTGCTGATTATTTGGCAGATGTTGAAATTTGAAAGTTCGATCAGGTTACTTGTGATTGAAACAATACAAAATTATTAAAAAGAATCAAAGCTGAAGCAAGTCACTTGTAATTCGACTTTTCATACTTTGCTTTTGCTCTCTACAACCTATTCAAGCAAATACTCTTTTTCCCGAACCGACACCATAAACAACATTAGAGCACAAATTAAAATCTGTGTCAAATAGTTTCACTTCCATTCCTCAGTATCACCAAACGCCGCACAGTACCAATGAAGGATCTGCAAATCAAGAAAATGTTTTTCTTTAGATACCTTAGCATTTTATAATAATTATATTCCTAAACTTTCTCTTCTTTTTTTCTCCAAGTATTTAATTGTCCTTAAGTTTCTGTGTCATAAAGTAGTCAATGAAAGTATGTAATCTATTTATATATAAAATATGCACATACTGCCATGGAACATGTCCTACTTGCAGCCAATCCCCTTGTTCGTTTTGAAAGTTGAGTGTGTAACTTTCTCCAACTTCCTCAAATTTTTGGTCTGCGCAAACATAAAATGTATAGACCGACTCAAAAATCAAATCCACTGCATACATCTCACAACAAACTCAAAAGAAAAAGAAAATTTAGAACCATTCACTTACATTTAGCAAACATGCTGATCAAGCTGCTTGTAAGTGTCTGATAAGAATTGAAAAGCCTCAAATTGATTTTCCTTCCTATGGCTACCCCTTCCATGTTAACCTTTACATATAAAGAGTTTGGTCTTCTACTTTGATTCTCATTAGCTTGAATCCTATCGTTCCTAATTTGGCCTCTCGCAGGATACTGCTGCCGATGGAGCTCTTTCCTCCTCCATGATTTAACTGGTGGCCACCCCACCAAATGGTTTTCTTCATCACCGTTCCTGTATGAACACCATAAAAGTAAGTTATAAGATAACCTTCTTTTAATAGCTTCTCATTACAGAATTTTTAGTTGTCCTTTACTAAGAACAAAACTTATGTGTAGAATTCTACTTCCTATACTGGTATTGAATCAGTCAATCAGAATTAAAGTTTTACTTCGGTCATCTAAATTAATATTTTATAGAAACCTTTATTATGTAGATTAACGAGATAAAACTCTAATTACGATAAAAGAATAACACAAAAAATGCACATATATATGATCAAAATGTTAATTACTACTTTACTAGCTAGTTTTAGAAGGGTAAGCAAACATATATGGAGGACATAGAAGTGGAGACACAACACAACTTACTTGTTTGGTGTGTGAATGTTTCTTTGCACCTTTTCATTACGGTCTTCTTCTTCATTTGGCTGTCCACTCCATACTAGTAAAGGAAAAGGTTTCAAAAATTGTCCAAAGGACTCTTCGAAGCTGCGCTTATTGTGTTTGACACGCTTTTCGCTATCTGAACCGCAACTGGGTCTCCATAACTCTAAACTCACTATCTGTTTCGACTTGTTAAGCTTGAATTCCTCAACGGAATTGTGAGTGGGGAGAGCAAGACCCGACTCAAGTTCCATGTATGTAGTGTAATTAAGAACCAAGAAGCTAACTAACTAGGATATGTTGCAGTAGGCAAAGTAGAACATGTATATTGGGCAATTTTCAAAGTTAGATATAGCTCACTAGCTAGCTTTCTCAAAGTTATTGGGATTATTTGACCTTTGGGACTTGTAATATATATATATATATATATATATATATATATATATATATATATATATATATATGCGCGCGTGCATGTGTGAGTGAGAGGCATAGGAATGAAAAGGACTATTGTCTTGTGGAACAAGAATAGTTAGAGACAGCATGGAAGTTGGGTCGGCTAAAAGATAAGCAGCATTATAAGCCAGTTGAGGAATGAGAGCACCAACGTGCCGTAGCCACTTTACCCGCTTTCTTTTAGTTGTCTCAATTTTCCTGCCATGTGTCCCCACCTATACATTTATTCTCTCTCTTGATTTTTTTTACTAATTTAGTAAGTGAGTTGGATCTCAAAAGTTCATCACATTGAACAGGTCTTAAGACTTAATTATCCATCAACAAGATTTTTACATTAACAGTGAGAGTTGAACTACTTAAGTTCTTTTAAGATACAAGTGAGTTTTTTACCAACTAAATCATCTTTTATTAACTCTCTATATTTTTTCATTACATGGTTTTATTTATTATATACATACTTAGTATAATGTATTAATGTTTTGGGGGACTGTCATATTCATTAACACCATAATTTGGTGAAGATGATCATTCTGAAAAGACTACGGATTAGGTTCATCAACTGCGGGAAGAATCTAATCTTGAAAACAATGTGTTGATCCATTTAAAGATAAATAAGACACGGACAGATAAGCAGATGCAGATGGAGATATAATAATATATGTAATGTTTATTTATCAAGCGGAACAACTAGTATTTGTTTATGATACGATACGATTGGCCATCTACTTTTCTTTTTTTTTTCCCCTTTTTCCTTTTTTAATGGAATCTCTTTATAGCCAAACATCGTGTGTCAAATTTTGTGTCGCCACCAGAGTTGCTTCTGAATCTGATCAATCATGTTGAGCTTGTGTCAAATATTGAGCTGCTAATCATAAATACCCCGCTTGACCATATAGCAAGCAAAAGACTAGTATTAGTTTAACCTAGTTGATTATGAAAGAGCTAGCTAGCTTCCAAAAAAGAAACTAGGAGTTCATGCACCTGTTGATATTGTTTGCTAATATGTCCAATGTGTCGGCCGATGCCCGTCAAACGTATCATGATTTTAGAACTCACACAACTTCCATGTTTCCACTGATGCACTTAGCTAGGAAATATTCGCTTCACCTTAGTTGATTATTTGATTATAGTAACACTTTCAATTAATTAATCCCCCTAGCTACCTTGTAACATGTTCCTCTTAGAAATTAAACAATAAATTAATAATGTGTGTTTTCTATTCCACACTATTGATTCTAGTCCATGTATAGTGAAAGGTTGTTGTGCTCGACATAGAGTATGGTTAGGTATATGCTCCAAAATGGTAGTGTTGGGTTATCAATAGAGCAAAATGGAGTGCTGGTCCAGAGGTGTAGACCTTGTGAAGGCCACGTGATGATGCAGGGGAAATGGGAAATTATGCTATTCACTGAACCCCGCACGACCACTGGAACCAGGGTCTATCTAGTTCTCGTGCGGTGAAGGTTGCAAACTCAACTAGTAGGACCCCAAAAATATGATAGGTCCAATTCATTGCTTGCCCTTTTCCTGGCATTGATTACTGCACCCACACCCTACAACTCACCACATCCAACACTTGGTTTTAGCATCAGTCTTGACAAGTGCCATGCTTGTCTATATATTCTCAAATTTACTACTTTGGAGGATAACATAATTAATTCATAAAGACACTTTAACTCATACACATCTTGTGAGCTCCAATCTTCAAATCTGTGTATAAAAGTATATTTACCGTGACAATTCAACCTCTTAAATGGATCACACTACATGCATTAGCATGTGTTTGATTGAGTGGTGAGGTGACCATCGCACCTCATTTATTTTTTCACGGTACTAGCAATTTTTTGTTGCTTTTAATTTTTTTTAGTTATTCATCGTGATTTTTTAAGTTAATTTTTATTTTGATAAAGAGAAATTAAATACAATATTAGAAATTTAAAATACTCACATATTCTAATTAAAATCGATCGTAATTGATATCTAAACATGCATTTAAGCTTTGAGTTTATCTTCAAGCATATGCTGAAGTGTGGATTCACCCAAAAAAGTTAAACTTGAGTAATTTTTGAGTCCTTAATATAAATTTTTATAATCAGTAGAGTTTATGTCAAGAAAAGAAAAAGTGATATGATTCACTCTCGGCTACTTATCCTCTTCTTAATGGCTAAATTAAAGTTTGATAGATAATTTTTACTTAATCTGAGTAAAAATGTAAATTGATGGATACGATGTCACTCTCGAATCTTGATGGTGGAAAGATATGCAAAGCAAAGCGTGGCAAGGTTCTGTTCTCTAGTTTAATGGATGGCCCACTTCAAGGAAGCGATATGCATCAACGCACTATGGTTTGAGTTCTCAGAGAAAGCTTGGCTAACTTAACCTTGGATTCGAGGATAAGAAAACTTTGGTCTTATATGTTAAAACTTAAAAGTGCTGTTTTTTTCAGCCAATAATATATACATACATATATATATATATATATAAAGGGTGGGTACTAGAAGTACCAAATACAAGTGCTTGAAATCTAATTTGCTCGCAGCAACATCACGTTGTTATCATTCTTACAAATGTGATGTTTAATAATATTTTTTTATTTAACATTTGATAAAAATGTTATTGAAAACTTTTAATAATATTTTAAAAATTTCTTAAATAAATATTATTAATATGTTTTTATAATATTTATCAAATATTGTGAATAATTCATGTTGTTAAAATTTTTTTGTGATATTTTTAGACTTTAGTAACATGAATTATATATAATTGATAAAATATTAACAAAAATATTAAAAATATTTATTTATAATTTAACAATATTTTTTGAATGTGAAGAAAGATTTTTAATAACATTTTTATTAAATGTTAAAATTAAAAAATATTACTAAATATCAAATTTGTTGTAGTGTATTATCTATTTATGATGAGAGGGTCATAAATAGTTTATAACCATATCCATACCTACATACACATCATTAGTTATATACCTCAAAACTTAGGCTTATTAACCATGTTAGTTTAAGACTTTAAGTACAATAAACTCATAACTGTTTGAAGAGTAATAATGTACTATCATCTTTAACTCAAGTTTAAAATGTATTATTGAAATCATGTGTATGACTTTAATTATGCAATTTATCAATGTCTTCCATTGTCTTTAATCTATGAAGCATGATTAATTACAAAATACAAACATTTGAAATTACTAAATAGGGATCCGTTGCGGGCACCAAAAAGATGTATCATGCATGTATGCACAAGTCTTTTGGAAAATTTTCACCATCTCAGTTGACAAGCAAAATATATTAAATTCCTATTTTATAGTCCTTAACCCATCGTAATTAGTTTTGAGGTTTGATGACAAATTACGTAAAAAAGTTCAAAATATTTCTTCATTAAAAATTGTTAAAATTAATATTTTGAATTAATAGTGTTTGATAACATTAACATTATTTGTTAAACTAATTAATACATAAAAAATTATATAAAAGATATATTTATATAACTTTTTTTTATAAATTATTTTATAGACGAAAAGATCTGTTTTTAGGTATTATGTTTTGTTTTTCAATTAATATTAATAAGTTTTTTTAATTTTTTTATTGTTAGATCAAATGTTTATTAAAATTTAATAATGAATAAATATATAGTGTAATAATATAAATTGCCATATTCGATATAATTACATATTTAACAAATTGATATTGTGAAAGTTCAGTGAGCCGAAGCATAAATTGAAATCCCCACTGATTGTCAAGTTGCCAAGAGCATTGACTATGTTTATGTAAAATCAAATTCTTTATATGTAGACCGTAATTATTATGTGCAAATCATGATTACCTGGTTTAATTTCTCATAAACAATAGTCAAGACATTCCTGATCTTTCTTTTACGCGTTGTCCAACTAAACTGCTACAAAATGTGGCAATGTTAGAGCTCTCTCTTATCATTAATGCAGGTGGAAATTGAAGGGAGACACCGGAAGTTCTTCAAAATAAAAGGTAGTAAGAACACTTAAGTTTTAAAGGCGGTTTCTTATTCAGAACAAAAAAATAGCAGAGTGTGGAAGAAATTACTTATATAAATATTATATTTTATATAAAAAGGTAAGAACTGCAGCCTTGCGTAAAATTTATAAATTAGAAAAAAATGCACATAAAAAGATCAATATATAAGGATATTTTGATTTCTGGGATACACCGAGCCGCACGCCAACATATTTTCTGTTTGAAAAAAAAAAGGTGGTGACGGATCAAATCGGTTCGGTTTATCCTACACCAAAAAATTGATTCATGGAAAATGGTAGGTATACCATCTATTTTGTTTGGAGTGAAAGCAAGTGGAAGGAAGAAGAAGTAAAATATGCATGGTAAGTAACATGATAGAAAAGAAAGAGAAATGAGAAAAAAAATAAAGTTAGGAAAAAGATGAAAAAAATAGCTGTATAAATATAATAGTTATTAATTCATTACATTACATGCTGTTGGCTATATCTTATTATTTTTTTTATTAGAGTTTAATAGGTATGTATAGTTGATTTTTTTAGAGTTTATTTTATTTTATATTGTCGGTGTAAAAAAAAACATCGTTAATATATAAACCATTTATTCTAAATTTTATTGCCTCAATTAGCATAAATATTTTCTTATATAAGTTTTTATATAAGTATCATATAAAAAAACAAATATAATCGTTTGTGATCTTATAACAATAGTATTCTAGACTTATTAGCCTTTATTGTTCTACTTATAGGCAGATATCGAAAGATGATTTAGTAAAGATATTCTTTATAAGTAGGAACCTTGGATAGTGTTCATAATTTCACTCACCTTAAAGAACAAGTGATCCTATGATTGACTTACATGAAGATCCACTTCGATCATCCAGTTGACCTCAAAAGTTTAATTATACATTTCGCGTTAAGTAACGACCTTGTCACTTCACTCATGTCATACGTGTATTGTAACCGTTCGATGAAATTTTATACTATAATTGACACTATATACAGCCAACTCAACCTTTAGTAGAAATAACAATGGGCATGATCGGACATAATTATGAATTATCCGTTATGCGTCCATTAGAGAAAACTCCTGTTGATTATCCATCCAGTATCCATTTGAAAAATATTTTATGGACTTTTTTTTTATACATACGACTCTCCATGGATATTTAAGGATACTTCAATTTAAAAAAAAATATTTTAAAAAAAGTGATTTACAACATCAAATAAAACTAATGAATTAAAAACCAAAAATAAAAAAATGTTAATACAATGGAATTAAACATGAAATAAGTATCTTTTTAACATAAATAAACATAAATTCAAAATACAAATAAAATTACATTATCTCAAATAATAAGTTTAACAAATAAATTAAAATACATTAATATATATAAAAGTGAACATAAACTTAAAGACGAAACAATATCAAAGTTAGATTTAAAAAATAGGATTTTTTCTTTGATAAAATGACATTTTTATAATTTTACGAGTAACAGGTATTCATAAGTAGGATAATATGATACTCTCCTATTTATTAATGAACGGATAAAAAAAATATTCATGCCTATAAATAATGGATATCCATTTAAAGTATCAATCAATTATCCAGACAGATTTTATCTGTAGATGTTTGCATGGATAGGGTGTTTTTTGCCATCTCTATCCCTTAGTTATGGAAATGATCTCTAACAACTCGTTTCTTATAGAAAACTTACTTAAGTTTTGTTTGAAGTTTATGCAAGTGACCACTACCGGGTTTCTCCTCTTCTCGTGTTCTAATTCGGGTATCCGAACAAAAAAAAACTCCACTTCTGGTGCTTAATATATTTATTGAATTCTTAAAATCTTTTCTTTTTGTAAAAAAAAGTTTAATGGGTGAACCCAATAGAAATTAAGTTGAGTGTATCTTTTAGAATTAATGAGTGACTATTATCCAAGTCTCAATAAACTTAACTTATATTGTGCTTGACGATGATTTTTTATATATTATTCATGCATATACATTTTTTATTCTGTAAAAAGGTTTAATGGATACACATAGTATAAAGTATTGTCAACTAATAAAAACCAGGATGATTATTTTCAAAGTTTATATCCTACATACTAGTTCGTGGGTTATTATTATCAAAGTAAACAATTAAATTTCTATGAATTAATTATAGAAAAGATATTATAATTGTAAACTCTTTTTATTTATACTTATGATGTAATATTTTTTAGATTTAATTATTCATTTGATTTAATGATCTTTTTTTATTCTTACAGTTTAAAGCATCATATTTTAATTTTTATAACCATTTTTTTTAATCTTATAAGACACATCATATTTTTTTTCAAACCACGTTAATTGACACCTAACAAGAAGAACTAAAAAGAATAAAAACATTTTGCAGTTATAGAAACAAATAAAAAGTAATTAAATCTATTTTTCATTATTTTTTAAACATGATTGTTTCTCTGCTTTTTATTTTCTTCCTTAAATCATTTATTCCATCTCACAATTCTCTCATCTCTTATTAATTTCCTTAATGTAAAAAAGTTAACTGTACAAAACATTGTCGTAAAAAAGTAATTTGTTATCTTTCTTTCACGGTTTCACCAATTAGTAAGTTTAAGGATCTGAATCGGAGCAGAGAGAGACGCCTGCGGGTTTGGGCAGTGAGACTGAGACGTTGAGAATCGCGGAATGCCTCTGAAGCCATCGTATTCGTCGGAGAATCTGATGCTTCCGGTGTCGGATCCTCCGAACGACGAAGACCGAGAGTGGCTTTTGAAAGCCGATAATTACAAGACCTTCCAAACACGAAGGATTTATGCTGCCATCTCTTATATGTCATGTGCAGGTTCCAGTTCCACTCCATTTTTTGCTTCGTTTAAACTAATTCTTGAAACTTTTTAATTCACTGCGCGTGTTTAGGCTTTCATAAATCACTTGTTAATCTGTTTTTTTTTTTTTTGTCTTGTAGTGCTCTTGGTGCTGTTCAATAAAGCCGCTCTTTCGTCTTATCACTTCCCATCTGCAAGCGTCATCACGCTTCTTCAGGTTCATCTACATTTTCATGCTTATTATTATTATTATTATTATTTAGGTGAAAATTATTGCTCTCCAAATTTATTTGGTATTCAAACAGGTTCTTTCATGTTATTAACATGGTTCTAATAAGACAAGCCTACACGTGCAACTACCTTGTAAGAATTTCAGGCACCACTCACTCAAAATTGTAAACCAAAATAACTTCGTTCTTCACCGTTCTTAAAAGCAAGAATACGGATGATAAATATCTTTTAACGGATAGAATTGATGTCAAAATTCTTTGGAGGACCAAAATAATGACTGTTGTGGCTTTAGTTTAGGGTATATTTGGTAGTGATCTTTAGAGGGAAAAGGGAAGAGAGGAGGAAATTTTTTTAATTTAATTAGAATGCATGGACAATGTAAATGTTTTTTAGATAGTAATTCAATCACATATTTTTATACACTGTAATTCAATCATAGATTATCATGTAAGAAATTTTTTTTAACTTTTTCAATAACTATTTTAAAAGTCATCTTTAAGATTATTTCTGATTGACTAACAATATAAGAGTCTACCGTGATAGTGCATGAAAATCAAACTCTCATGTTTATGAGTAAATAATATATGCACTGTGTAAAAAATTTGTATACTGTCTTTCAATTACAAATTATTATATTACAAATTATTATATATGATAATTTATTGAGTTTTACAATAATTTTAAAAGTTATATCAACAATGATTTATAATCAGTGGACAATGCAAAATGTTTTACACGAACATAATTTTCAAAATTTATAAAATTAGTGAAAATTTGTTAAAAATGAAAAATGTCCTCCCTTCCCCTTAAAACCCAACTACTAAATATACCTTTAGAGGATTAAAATAGAGGTTATATCTATAAATTGATAGAGCTACAGTAAACTTGAATTTTCAATTTTTTTTGCTAATTCTCTCTCTTTCCCTGTCTGCTACTCCTCCTTATCTTCCTCCTGTTTTGCTCTTCCAATGCTCTTGAGCATCTTTCTCAACTGAAACTTGGGTGTTCTTACAATCAAATAGAATCCTTGTAAGAGTTGAAGTTTTCAAACGTTATTAGGGATTATCCAAATTAGTTAAAGCAATAATGCAAAAGTTATATTTCATACATTTGCCATAGAAAGCAATGATATATTGAATGTAAAATAAAATGTATAGTAAAGTGTGTGTGGTGTCTATGCCTTTGTTGACCACTTTGGCCTTGCAACTTGAGTACCAATCAAATCGTCCTGGATCTCCATTAGATTTTTTTCACATTTTTAAACATAATTCTATGCTTCTTACCACTGCAGATGGTATGCTCATGTTGTTTTCTTTATGTATTGAGGCGCTGGAGGATAATTTCTTTCATAGCAGGCGAATCAGTAATTATGTCAGATAACTCAAAAGGATTTGTGCCACTGAAGACTTTGAAGCATACCCTTCCTCTGGCAGGAGCATATTTACTTTACATGGTACGCCCTTCCTTTATTTATAGGACATATTTTCAATTGTGATTTATTTTCTATTTCTATTTTTCATTCACTCCTGTTTTTCCTGTCAAAAGCTAGTTACCATGGAGTCTGTTCGTGGAGTAAATGTTCCTATGTACACCACCCTTAGGAGGACCACGGTGGTATTTACAATGCTTGTAGAATATATGCTGGTGGGGCAGAGGTACTCACCTTCTGTCATTTTCAGGTAGATTACTTTGTTTCAATTGCTTGATGTGACATACAGATCCATATCGTATTCAAATAAATCTTTGATGACTTAATGCATGTGAAATTTTGGTGACATATGTGAAATGTATAATTTAGGTAGACTGGAAAATGCTCCATAGTCTTAGAAATATAATAAAACCATTTATGTGCGTTCCCCTTATAGCTTAACATAACATAGAATTAGACGCTCTACAACCAAATGGTTAGAACTTTGATTTTTACTAGTCCCATTCTTAATAAATGTTGAACGTGTATCAGCAGTGGTTTCTTACTGTTATGTTAATGGTTGGTTATTATTTAAGAAGTAAGTTATTATTGTTTCTTTCTGTTACAATAAATTTGTTTTAAATAGATGATCATTCAATAAAAAAGTATGCATTTATTTATCTTAATTTTGTGAGTTATGCTTATTTTACAACAGATTAGTATCAGGGCTATCAGGGCCTTCATCTTAAGAAGGATCGACCTGTGAGTGAACTGAATGAAACTCATCACAAAAAAGCCTAAGCACCTTGTTTCAATTCATTTGATAAATGGATTTTGAAACATCATACACAGCACTAGTATCACCTGTGTTTGATGGTGACAATTATCAAATCCGGGCAGCAGAGGCACATCTGAAGGCAAATGATATCTGGGAAGTTATTGAGGAAGACTACGAAGTTCTTCCCTTACCAACTAATCCAACAATGACTCAGATAAAAAATAAAAAAGAAAGGAAAACAAGAAAGGCAAAGGCAAGAGCTACTTTGTTTGCTGTTGTTTCAAAAGAAATTTTCATTAGAATCATGACCATTAAATCAACATATGAAATCTGAAGTTTCCTCTAGAATGAATATGAAGGAGATGAAAGAATTAAAGGAATGCAAGTCCTAAATTTGGTTAAAGAATTTGAGATGCAGAAAATAAAGGAGTCTGAAACAATTAAAGAGTATGCTAACAAGCTTCTTAGACAAAGTAAGATTGTTTGGTTCTAATTTTTCCAACTCAAGAATAGAGTAGAAAATAATGGTGACTGTCCCTGAAAGATTTGAGGCTACTATTACATCTTTGGAGAATACTAAAGATCTGTCAAAACTTACCTTGGCAAAACTTGTAAATGCTTTACAGTCCCAGGAGCAAAGAAGAAAAATGAGGACGGAGGGTTATGTGGAAGGAGCATTGCAACCTAAATTGCAAACTAACCAAGGAGAGAAAAACAAGTGGAACAAATACAAGAAGAAAAATTTCAACACCCAAGAAGCAGCAGCTAACACTAGCAACAATAATGGAGACAACAAAGGTTTTCCTTCTTGCAAGCACTATGGCAGAATGGGTCATCCTCCTTTCAAATGGTGGAGAAGACCTGATGTTAAGTGTGAAAAATGCAACAAGTTAGGGCATCATGTGAGAATTTGCAAAAACAATTTTCAACAAAAGAATGTGGCTCAAGTTGCAAGTCAACAAGAAGAAGAGCAATTGTTTAAAGCAACATATTTTACAAGCAGCAGTTCAAGTGAATGTTGGCTAATGGATAGTGGTTGTACCAACCACATGACCCAGGATCAAGAGCTTTTCAAAGAGTTAGACAAATCACAAGTATCAAAAGTTAAAATTGACAATGGTGATCTTATTATTGTTGAAGGAAAGGAAACTGTAGCCATTGAAAGTTGTGCAAGTACAAAATTAATTTATGATGTTTTGTATGTACATGGGATTCATCAAAACTTGGTAAGTGTGGGGCAATTGATTGAGGAGGGGTTTAAAGTCATCTTTGAAAATAAGCACTGTTTGATTACAAATGTCAATGATAGGGAAATTTTTAATATCAAAATGAGAGGCAAAGGTTTCTCATTTAATCCTTTGAAGGAGGAGCAAACAGCCTATCCAGTTAATGTAAACAATACATAAGTCTTGTACAAAAGATTAGGCCATTTTCATCATGCAACTGTTGAGGAACAATGCACAATCTCACTTGACCGTTATGCAACGAATGCTTTAAATAATGTAGATTTTTCCATGAAGAGAGCATCGTCAGTGTATTATAAAGAAATGGACCAATTACTTTCATCCTTTGAAGCCTTAAAGGTTAAAAGGATGGAATTGGAGATTGAATCACAATTTATGAATGAAGCTCGTTTAGAATTGAATAATACCATTTAGCATTCAATCCAGAATGAGAAAAAAGAAAAGGAGATCCTTTGTAAAAGAAAGGATGTGTTAATGGATGAATTGGAACAACTTCTTTCTTTAGTTAAACAGAAAGAAATGGAGATAATAGACAATGACTTTAATTTAGAAGCTATAGAAAATAAGATAAATAAAGTTATCTCTGGATTTAAAGAGATGCAGTCAAGCATCTAGCAAGGTATAACATTCTTCAAACAGAGGATTATTTTCATAGATAAAAGAGTCACGGAACTAGAAGCGAAAAAGAAAGTTGCTACTGCTGCAAGAAATTTCTATTTCTCCAAGAATAGCTACTGAAGCAAAGTCACTGTGTGTTGAAAAAGAGAGCATTCAGATAAACATGGATACGACTACATTAAAACTTGAGCTATTGAGAGAGAAACTTGGACTTGTCAACCACTGATCCAAGGAGGAGTGTTGAATGTGTATCAGTTGCCTGTTAGTTTGTTATTTTCTATTAATTGTTTGACCAAGTTTTTAGGATTAGTTGTTTTGTTTTTTGTTACTTAGTAGCTGTTATGTTAGTGGTTGATTATTGTTATGTTAGTGGTTTGTTATTGTTGTTAGTGGTTGGTTATTATTTAGGAAGTCAGTTACTATTACTTCTTTCTATTACAACAAATCTGTATTTAAATAGATGATCATTCAATAAAAAAGTGTGCATTCATCTCCCTTAATTTTGTGAGTTACGCTTATTTTACAGCAATAAAAATTGAATGTTAACTTGTTTATTATTATATTGACTGTACTTATTGTACTTACAAACTTAATATGTGCGTTGTAAATATGGTATATTGAACATTTAATTTAAAATAATTAATTATTCATTTGGTCCCTATAGTTGTTCAAACTTTACCTTTTAGTTCTTATATTTAAAAACCAACCATTTTAGTCCTTATACATACTATTTTTAATTCCTTTTAGTCTATATAAATTTAGATTGTCGGGACTAAAAGGGATAAAAAATGATATATATAGGGACTAAAAAGGATATGAGGGGCTAAAGTAGACCATTTTTAAGTATAAGGACTAAAATGTTAAGTTTATATAATTATAGAAATTAAATGAGTAATTAAACCTTTAAAATATTTAGAAATACTCCTCCTACATGCCCTTTCACATGGGGATGGGGAAGTTGATGTGCATTTTATTAAAAAATAAAAGATTAAACCTGCAATTTGATCCTCTAAAATACAAGTGCCATCACATTAGTCTTCCAAAAATATTGTGCAATAAATTAGTCCCTCGAAGTGTTTTTTTTTTTTTCATTTTAATCCTCCATTGTAGATCTTTGAGGGACTAATTGGGTGACAAAATCTTGAGGACTAAAGTAGTGATAAAAAGAATCTTTGGGGGATAAATTTGGTCCAAAATTTTTGGAGTACTAATGTGATGTGATGACTCATATAACTTTGGAGGGCTAAATGAATGTTTACTCAAAAGAAAAAAGAAAAGAAAACTGGTTCTTTGTTCTTTTTGTTATTTGTCTCCCTTTTTTCCACTATAACTGAATGAAGTTAAAGTTCAAATTGTTCTTTGAATGAACATCTCCCTGATTCCTTCATTTAACTGAAATTTGTAAGGTTGTTATCAGTGTTGGCTTGATTGTCTTCGGTGCATTTGTTGCGGGAGCACGGGATTTATCCTTTGATGCCCATGGCTATGCCATTGTTTTCCTGTCAAACATCACCACAGCTATATATCTTGCAACCATAGCCCGTGTTGGTCGTATTCCTGTTCTCTCTTATCCACACACAGTGGAAATTCTATACCTTTTTTCCTTGTAGAGTTCAGTTTCTTACTTATTTGGCATTATGTCTTTTTTCAGGCAAAACTAGTGGCCTTAATAGCTTTGGCCTTATGTGGTGCAATGGTAAGCTGATAGATTGTATCAAATGGCCTATCAAACTTTTTTTTTTTGTAAAAGAAAGCATGCTTGTTTTCTTTTTAATCTAAATGTGGTATGAAATAATTTTTTTATTGTGTTATAGGTGTCACATGTGGGCCCTTTTTGTTTATCTGGACATTAGTTCGGGGTGACGTGAAGATGACAATCAATTCTCCTTACCTTCTTTCACCTGGTTTTATTGTATGTTATGCTTTGGCTTTCTCCTATTACTAATTAGCAGTTTTTATCCTCAGTTACTTGCCAAAAGATTTTTTTTCTATCCTTAAAAGTTAAGTAGGATTCTAGAAGTCTGTCTAGCATAAATCATATAATCTCCTCTTTTGCACTTTGCCAGCCTGAGCTATTTTCTGCCACATTTTGATGGAAAGAGAGTTATATGCTTATGTAATAAAGTACACAGGAAAAAGTGCAAACAGGCCAAGCCTAATTGTTATCACATGTTCCACATGTCTATTCAGTTGACATGATGTAAATTTTTGGGATGTTAATATGTAACAAACTACTGGGTCATTTTGCCGCATTTTAACCATGTGACCATAGTATAAATGGGCCAAATTGCAGGGGGGTATTTCATACCATGATATAACATAGGCTAAATGTTTTGTTCAGGCTTGGTTGATGATTATTTTTAGTAATCCAATTGTTTTATTTTATTTTTATTTTTTTCATTCTTAGAAGTCAAATCCAAATAAATTTCAACTTTCAGTTTTCATAGTATATTTGTTGATCTTACAGGTTCTTAGTCTATCCTGTCTTGTACTAGTTAAAATGTATATTATCTATAATCAATAACTATTATAATGGGAATAACTCATTTTGGTTTTACCCTTAATCTTTATTCAGTAACTACAAAAAAATAACTGTCTACTCCCACTTTTATATAACCTCCTCTCTCCTCTTTTATTTTATTTATTTAAAAAAATATACATATAGAGCAGCACGGAGTGCCTCTCTTTCGCCTAGTATATTGTGGAAACTATCACTGCTTCCACATGTGTCTTGCACTTTTTTTTTTCTTCTGCTTTAATGGGGGCAAGCTCTCACACACTTGTCATGCACAAGTATTATGTTTCCAGCAATTTAAAGGTCCATTACCTTAGTTCATAGAGAAACAACTGCCGAATGGCTTATAGAAATCTGCATCAATTTTAAACCCAGATTTCTCTTAATTTTGATATTTTGACTAGTTGTAATTTTTATGTGTTTTTGGGGTGCAGGTTGTTTTGCTTTTTTCCTGCATCCTTGCTTTCTTCCTGAATTACAGTATTTTTCTGAACACAACTCTCAATTCAGCTCTGGCACAGACAATATGTGGTAATCTTAAGGTTTGCTCACTTGCTAGTTGTTTTGCCTTAAATGTGTGATGCACATGCACCTATTTTTCCAGGTTGACACTGATAATGTATAAGCTTTCTCTTTCATAGTGTTATCATAGTAGCTAATTACTGCAAGATCTATGTAGGTAGAGTGGATATTTTCTGTTAATTCAAAATTTGACCAATATTGGGGTAGAAACAGGGGTGCATTGGTACCCTTCTTGTTGCCTATTAAAACATGGAATTTAAGAAAATCTCCTAGTACATTTTGGTGTGGAGAGAGAGAGAGCAATTATAAGGAACTATTAATTTGCTTATCGACATTGGTTCATTTTAAGAGGGTGGGGTACACAGTACACTCAATTAATCAGACAAGTAACTTGGGAATGAGGCAATTTCAAACTGTACACTCTGAATTGAGAGGGGAATTTAAATATGAATTTGGCTCTTGTAAAGTAAGGAGATGCACTAGAGAGGATTAAGTGCAATTATAATTGTTAATTAAAAAATAATTGTTTAAATCGTGATAAAAACATGCTCATATATAACATTATAAATTTGTTAAAATCTTAACCATTTTTTTAATCAAACGTCATAAGTATACTTTATTCTCTAAATTGCACCTTCGTCACTTTAAAAGAGCTAAATCATTTAAATATAGAAGCAGTTTCACTTGTAAACATTTTTGGAAGATAAAAAATGTGAAACTGTCGATTCTCTTGGGAAATCATCTTTCTGGTCTAAAGTTACAGTCGAATTTGACTCATGAAGGGAGTGAAAAGTTGGGGAAAAAGAAATATAACTTGGTATTTTAGTGCAGAATACTTGTTTCTGATTGAGGAGGCATAATTATGATCTTTGATTGACATTGGAAACCTTTAATTGTAATGGACTCCTATGTAAACTCGTTTATACAATCCTTTTTACATTCATTTTAGATCATTGTCATAATTGACGGTTGTATGTGGTTTTCATGCATGGACTCTAAATATTCTGATTAAATGTCTAGGATCTATTTACTATTGGCTTTGGCTGGATAATTTTTGGTGGGCTACCATTTGATTTTGTGAGTATTCTTGTCTCGACTGACTTTTATCATTTGAGGGTATTTTCCTTGTTGATAGAATGCGTTGTGTTTTGGTTGCAGTGGAATGTAGTAGGACAACTTCTGGGTTTTGCGGGCTCTGGTTTATATGCCTACTATAAGCTCATCGGCAGATAACTCACTGCGTTTGATGTCTTTATGGATTTCGGACTACCATTGCTTCGGTCATCTGACCTTCACTACATCAAGGAGAAGAATCTGAATTGACCATAATGTCGAACAAGTGATCAAGCTAATCTAATTTATTAGTATATTTTGATGAGTCAGAAGTTGACATTAATACATAATCTCGTGGCTTTAGTATATTCAACCTGCTTTTGATCTAGCAATGAGTTCACCTAGCGTATTCGATGAATCCATTGCACCCCTCTCCCTATCTTGGGGATAGAGGTTTCTGGACTTTCCATGTATTTATTCATTTTACTTTTGGGAGTTTGAAGACGTGACAAGGAAGGGAGAGAGGGCAAGCTCAACAGTTTTTGCGGTTCGATTTTAGGATAAAGATATCTCTTTCTGTATTCCTGTCAACTAGTATGTAGTATTTCTTTTGAATGGAGCCATTGGGTGCTAGAGAAAGTAGAAAATGATCACAAAATTTGATTCAGAGTCAGAAAGAGTCAGGAGGAAGAGTTGTAAAATCCCAAAATATAAACTGTGGTACTAAGGAAAAAGAAAGTTAGAAATGATCAATGAATATTTAACTATTGGATTTTATATGAATAGTTAAAAGTGAGATAAATATACACGACTCTTGGTCATGTAATTATTATTTTATTTTAATTATTTGTATAGTTTTACAGTCTTTGATTAATACTGGTAAAACCATAATGTTAATCCTTGGTCTAAGGGTGTTGATTTGGTTAAGTCTTGTCTAAAGTTGTGACTCCAATATTCAAACTCTTGACATGGATAGTGAAGTTGGCCTGATGTCATTAATGTCACCAATTACTTTTGGATGAAATTGATATCTCTATTCTTTGACAACATAAATACAATTTTAGAGTTTTTAAAAATTTAAATTTAATAGTCTAGTCGTGGAAATTGACAAAAAAACTTAGGAATTTTAAAATGCAGTTAGGAATAAATATTTAAAAAGTTAAATTCCTTTTATCGAAATAATTTTATATGAATTTAAATATATTAATAAATTTATTAACTTTTATAATAATAACTTTAAAATTTATATCTTATCTTAACCATATGTAGAAATTAAACTCATCATATTAATCAAGAAGAGTTATCATCACGATGTTATAGAATTGTAATACATTAATTTAAATAACAATAGTAATTAGGTATCTTGTGTCTCAAAGTCACTAACTGAGGAACTGATTCTTTAAGCTAGTTTTTTAAGTTTGTATGTATTCTCTGTCTCACTCACTAACAGATCATTTAAAGTTTAAACTAAGTTAGTCCATTTTAATTTTAATTTTAATTTTACTTTTAAGGAACTTTCACACACACCTCACTTTGTGAAAGACTATGTTAGCACAAAAATATTTCTATTTACTAAATATATGATTTTTGGTGTTTGGTTTCTTCTTAATTTAGTGTGAAAAATCCCAGACATTTAAAGTTTATCTGTTAAAATGATAAGAAATATTATTAGATTTTAAATAAACGAGTACTTTTTACTATTTTGATTTATTCATCGACCATCCTTAAAAGTTAAAACACAGTAAATCTTGACAGAGATTTATTAACTTTTTACTGTATGAAAATAATAAATAATCTTCTATTAAAAGCTTAAAATAGTAGCAGTAGTTGTCATAATATAATCTTTTCATAACACAAATAAATTAGCGTCATAATATGTTCTTAGTCAATTTGTTTTTTACTTAATTGCTTCATTTTCATTTTTTTTTCAACCTGATATTTTTAAAAATAATAAACAATATTTCTACGGCATGTGGTTATACTAAGAAATTAGAAATGTGTTTTACTTTAACAAAAAAATAACATCGTTTTTTTTTATTTTCTAAAATATTGATAGGGAAAAGAGAAGAAAGGGAAAGAGGGGTTGAGATAGTTGGCGGTTAAAAAAACGATCGGAGCGTAACCGTCATCAACGTCTGCAAAACCCGCACCATTCACCACCACAACGGAACCCTAACTCGATTTGAACTCTGCCTTTGGTTCCGCTTCAACAATCTCCTTCTCTTATTCCTTTAATAATACTCATCATGGATTGATTGATGAGAATCGAGCTAGGCTACGTTGTTATGGGTGAGAGAAGTTTGATGATTGTTTCTCACGAAATCCCTCAACGATCTCTCAGCAGTTTTTCCTACGACAGGCTTCCTTCCCAAACGCTCATCCTCTCCATCCTCAAATTGGATGCCTCTTCCTTCCGTAATATATAACTCGTTTCTCTTTTTTTCTTTGTGATCAAGAAACGTTCCTGGATATATGTATATATATTGCATTGATTGATGCATGATTTTGTTCTTAGCAGATGTTGAAGTTGCAAATGCAGCAACTGTTGCAGAACTTAAGCAGGCGGTGGAGGCAGTTTTCTCTCACGTGCCTCAGAAGGGCCCGGGGAAAATATTATGGTTGGTATTCATCAATTATGTTACAAATGTTTCTGAATATATATGTAATTTCACTAATTTGATTTTGGAAAGCCTCTAGGTTTTGATGATAGGTATAACAGGGGAACGTGATTGATTATTGTTATTTTAAAATTCTGCAGTTTCTATTTACTTAATTATCATAATCTGCTACCTGCCTAAGTTATTTAATAATTATAATTCCTTTATTTGTAGGCCACTTGTTTGGCGGCAATTTTGCTTATGCTATCAAGGACAGAAATTAGTATCAGAAATGGATTATATTAGAGATTATGGCATCAAGGATGGTGACCAAGTTTGTGTCTCCCTGTAGTGCTTAATTTACTCAGATTATGATTATATGATTTCTGTGACTTTCAAGTGGCTATAACACAATGTCCCTAATATTTCAAAAGAACATTTAATTCTCAACTTGTTCGTTATTTTACTTTAGCTGTAGTTTCTTTCTTATAAAATGTGCTGTGTAGTTCTAAGTTCATTGGTCTCTTGACTCATGGTAATAATTTTGTTTTGGTCTTTGCAGCTTCATTTTGTGTACCATGTATCTGACACTTGCAGTTTCGAGAGAAAGCAGTCCAAGAAACGAGTTGTCAATTTGAAACAGCACATGAGGTACCAAGTTTTCTATAACCATGCAAAATATTCTGGTTTGCCTGCATTCTGTTTGCCATGTATGTTGCATTAGATGAGCTTTGACCTTTGTTCTGGCATTTGTAGAAAATCAGCTCTATCATCTGTATCAACCTTATGACTTTTATCTCATTTTAAATTAAACTGTATTGATGCAATGCGGTGTCTTCCAAATAAATTCACGAAATAATACACGATCTGTTTTACTTTACCTTACTGCTTTACAGTTACATGCCAAATATTGACATAAGTAGCTGTTGCAGACTTGTATCACGTGTTGCTTTGTTGAAGGTATAAAATTAAAAACCATAGAAGGCACCTTAGCTAGAGAGGTCTTAAATATATAAATCTGCCTAGAAAATTATCATCATGACTATGTTATTAGAACTTAATGATTTTCTTTGAAAGGGTGTGGAACCACTAAGATGGGAACTTCCTTTAGTTGAATTTCATGCACGTTGCTATGATATTCTCAATCAAGTCCTGACACTAATACCTGGATGATATAAATGGAGGCGCAGGTCATCATCAAAAGTGAATAGATATCAACAGAAAGAACATAACGATGACAAAGACATTGATTTGGATGATATAGTCATAGAGAATGCGAGGATCCAGCATTGCAATAATGCAGAAGAAAATGGAGGAGGAAAGCGAAGCTTAGCTGGCATTTTAGCAGGGTTGTTCTCACACAGTCGGTTGGCAGTTGTGAGCAGAGCTAGAATTGAGAGCAGGATTTGCTGCTCAATGATGGCTAGATTTATAGTGAGCAGTTTTAGGAAAATTAGAAGAATTTTACGCTATTGCAGGAGGCAGCATTACTCTCGGAGACCCACATGGGCAGAATATTGATGGACTTCTCATTTTAATGATTTTAACCTCTTCTCCTTATACACACTGTAAAGAGTTTTTCAACCGCACGTGCTTTGGTTTTTTTTATTGTCTTTAGAGATAGAGACAATAATAATAACTTTGCTGGACGAAACAGTGGCATGTACGGTTGTACCATGTTGTAGTTGGAGTTTCTTCATGTCCCTGTACAGAACGATGCCTTGGGAATTGTAGTTGAGTCCATCATACAAAGTATATCATCCATGGCATGCTTTGATGTTACTTAGTTGCTGCAATTGGGGTCTCAACATTACCTGCAACGGAATGCTTTTTCGGCTGCTTTAATATGTTACTGAGGATACTTTCCCCACTCCGCTTTTATCACCCAATTTGTGCCAAGGCAGAGAAAGACATTAAAAATTGTAGGTTTGTTTAACTCAATTGCAGTTTTGATTTTGATCATGACATTCTTGTACACTTATTTGATTGTAATGCTACGTTTTTTATTTTAAAAAAATATATTCGGTCCACATTCTTCTTGTCTTGTCTTGTCTTATTTGTATTCATTTGGGCCTGGGGAGATAACAACTGGGCCAAGGCCTGATCCATTTAGAAATGAAACCTTCCAAGTTGTTTATGAGCGTCCAACTTCCAGATTCCATTAGGCAGCCACTGCCACACATACACAACACAACACAACCTCATCAATTTGTGTGGCAAAGAATTTAGATAGCCTTGCTCTCAAATCCAACCCTCTCAGACTGAGCAGAGACACACACACACATCCTAATCACAAAGCGTTGGCCATGGCAAACATGATTGTGGCTTCCACCAAACCTCTGGTTCCAGTCTGCACCAGTTCCCGTTCCCCCACACCCAAAGTCCCCATTCTCCAAATTTCACTCCCCAAAGCCCCAACCTTGAAACTGAAACTCCCGATTTCAAAGCCCCAGATGCTGTCCCTCCTTGGAGGGATAGCACCACTGGTCTTGGCCAGACCCTCCCTCGCAGAAGAAATTGAGAAAGCAGCACTCTTTGACTTCAACCTCACCCTTCCCATAATAATGGTGGAGTTTCTGCTGCTGATGGTTGCCTTGGACAAGATATGGTTCACCCCGCTTGGGAAATTCATGGACGAGAGGGACGCGGCGATCAGGGAGAAGCTGAGCAGCGTGAAGGACACGTCGGAGGAGGTGAAGCAGCTGGAGGAGAAGGCCAATGCTGTCATGGCGGCTTCTCGGGCCGAGATAGCGGCGGCGCTGAACACGATGAAGAAGGAGACGCAGGCTGAGGTGGAACAAAAGATTGCTGAGGGGAGGAAGAAAGTGGAGGCTGAGCTGCAGGAGGCTCTGGCTGCCTTGGAGAATCAAAAGGAAGAAACCATCAAGTCCCTTGATTCCCAGATCGCAGCCCTTAGCCAGGAGATTGTTAATAAGGTTCTTCCCACTGCTTAATATGTCTGTGTAATTTTCATTTCAATCCCCTCACCAAAGGATTCATAGTTTCTACTTTTGAATGGGTCTATTCTGTAATCGCAATACTTTTCAATGTAAAATCCGAGATTCAGGTTATGAATTGGGCTCCCATTGTTTTTTGTTTTTTTTAAGTATATAGAAAACGTAGGAAAAATCCCCACCCCAGCTATGTGCATCTCTTCTCTCGTTATATGCTAGTTTTTTTTAGGGCAAGGCAACATGAACAGGTTCTGAGGAGATAGATACTGAGTTATACATTTTGTGTTGATGCATTTGCTATGTGACGTGTGTTTCTGAAAGGCTGCTGGAGATTCTGCAGAACCTATGATTCTTGTATAATTTTTTAAGTGGCTCGTTAGGAAGTACTTATGTAAGTCCGTTTTGTTAATTTCATTGTTTCCAAACAAAGCATCACTAATATGAAGATTCAATGTGACCTAAGAGATTCCTTAATCCATGAGAGGCAAAGTCAAAAGCATGTTAGAGTAGAGGGGAAAAAGAGACAAGAGAAGTTAAATATAATTAATGCACCTTAAAACCAATCAGTATAGAGTATTCAAATCCCATGCAGTATACTGAGTATAGTATGAAATCTTTAAATATTAGCCTGTCATTGCCAGAAAAAGGTAACATATTAAAAATTTCCTCACCTGATATCCGAAAGAACTGGTTAGGCTTCTATCCTATCCTATGGTACTTGATCTTGCCATAAGACTTCAGGAAATTGAATATATATATCTTTTTATTTTGTGACAGAAATGAGAAAAATTGTGTTTATCCCTTGAGAAATCATTGCATACATTATGAGAGAAGTCAGAAAATTATTTTTTTTTTCCTTTTTTAAAATTTAGACAAAATGTCTAATAGGCTCTATTTTAACAGAAAATATAAAACTTTAGTGGGATCGCTCCTAGTTCGCCGGTTGAACTCATTGAGCACAAGTCCAATAAAATGTTTTAGCTTAATTTGGATATAGCAACCATAGTTTAATTTCCAAGCCCTATTAACGTACATGAAAGGCTCCAAGTTTAGTAGTTGTAGACTCTTCAAAAAAAAATTTTGTTGATTAAAAACTGTGGAAGGAGAACTTCCCAAGAGTTAGAGCAACATAAGTAAATTTTCTCTCTAAAAAGATACTTTTTATAAAATTCGAGCAAAAATCCTCCTTGTAAAACATCCTTACAGACTCTTCAACTTACCAATCTATTTTTATATGTTTTCTATATTTGTTCAACTTAATAATTTATGATCATTGGTTAAATTTTTATTTTAAATTTGGTAGAGTATATTTGGAAATATAATGATATTATAAAACACACAACATGCAAAAAATTGAAAACTAATAAATGTAATTAAAATGATTCATCTTTAAATAAAAATTATAAGCATATGTTTGGTACTGAAGAAATGTTGTGAAAAGGAAACAGCTAATAAAGAATAGCGGAGCGGGGAGTATGAATGTATGATGACTTTCGGGCCAAGGGAAAAACACATTGTTACATAAATTTACCAAAGTTACCCTTGTGGTACTCTTGAGAGGCATGTGCCTTGCTTGTTGTACAGTTGTGATTGGTTTCAAAATTTCTAAATATGGATATTATGCTTTAGAGATTTTTAATTCAAAAAATTAAAGTCATAAATCAAATGCAATTTGTTTTCTAAAATTTCTAGGTTTTAAAACGTTTTTTTTTTGTGTGTGTGTGTGTGATGGATTTCATACAAGACATACACCTGCCCTAGAGTACAACCACGAAGCATCGTAAAATACTAATTTTGAGAACTACTTTTTTCAACCTTCGTTCAATTTCTTGTAGTTTTCGACCTTAATTTTCATCCATTTGTTTGATTCCCTTTCCCTGTTTTATTTTATCAATAACCGCGACTTGGAAGCCACGTTAAATCGTAGGTGTTATCTATCATATGGCGTTAAACTCGGGAGGAAGAATAAATCATATTATACGTACATAATTATTCATATCAAATAGTTTCATTTCTGTCTTTTTTTTATGAAAATTTCTTTTCCATCTATATAAATTTTAAAAACTCACACTGCTAAATAATTAAAAATAATAATAAATATAATTTTTAAATTAATAATTATCAAAATCAACAAATTTATTAAAAAGAATTACGGTGTCATTTCATATTTACTCTATCAAATATCAATATACGACGACGACAACAAAAAACAATTAATCACATCTCGTCTTCACCATTTGAAATGCCATTCCTGCCCTTTGCTAGTATTATTATTTATTTTCATCTAAATAAATAAACAAGTCCACGACCTTGGTTTTAGGTAGTTCAGGTTTCTGTTCTTCTCAATTTGTTTGAATTTGTTTTAACCCATCACTTTTCTCTGCTAACCAAGCCGTTGATTTCTGAGTGCTCACGCTACAAGACCATTCTTTCTTCTTCTGAGTACGTGCACAGTGAATTTGGTCATCTTTATTGCTTATGATTATCATGTTTTTAATTCTTCTTGTTTTTTTTTTTTATTGGTACTCTTTATTTTGAATTATTTATGTTACCAAAAAAGAATTATATGTTTACATGTTTTTTGTTTACTGTTCTTTAGTTCTGAGAAAGCGAAAACCAGTTGCATGTGTTAGCATGCTTTGGTGTGTTTCAGTGACTGAACCGTTAAGTTTCTATTCTGTGTTAAAAGTTAAGTTTTGGAGGCTGAGTTTTGAGGGATTGACTCGGGCATTAGTTACTGCAAGATTGAAACTTTGAGATTCAGTAAAGGGAAATGATCCAAAAGAATACCAAGTTATATTATTTTGAGTAATGACTCAGTTTGATTCCTGAAAAATTAGAGGAAAATATATTCGTCCTTAAAACTATAATTTATTTTTTATTTTAATCCCTAGAATCACAAATGCGTGTCATCTTTGTTTTCTTCTTCTGAAAAAGGAAAGGACGCGTATGACCTGTGTTTGTGATTTTTAGGGATTAATATAATTTTTTTATTTATATATTTTATGTTTTTCATGGATTGACCTGTTTCACCCCTTTTAATATTTTTAAGGATTAGCCCTCTCAACCTAAAATTATCGTGGATGAATTTGAGTATGTGGTACTTTTTAGTCAACTTTTTACTTTTTGCTCTGGTGATAATAAAAAAATAACTTGGGTTCTTGGCGATGATTTATTGGATTTTTCTTCTTTTATTTTGTGTTGTGCTTTCTGCATTTTGCTGAATTATTTTATAAATGTTACAACATCAGATTGAAGAATGGCACAAGATACTGCTACTCCACCAGTTCCTTTTGATTTCGAACTCTTGGTTGGTGATCACCTTAGAACTGTCTCAGCCTCATCCAGCAGCAGCAGGGCAGACCCATGGATTGAACCTGAAAGGTTGAAACTCAGACACAGGATTGGTCGGGGACCCTTTGGTGATGTTTGGTTAGCAACTCATCATCAATCAACTGAAGATTATGATGAGTATCATGAAGTAGCTGCCAAGATGTTACCTCCAATCAGAGAGGAACATATGAAAACTGCATTAGAGAAATTTTGTGAATTATATTTCCGGTGCCAAGGAGTGGGTAGGGTGTGCTGGCTACTTGGAATTTCAATTTTAAATGGAAGGGTTAGACATGGATTATGCATTTTATTCAGTATATGTGAGATCTTTAACATCCTTTGTTAGACTTCGCGATATAGCTAATATATTTGTTTATGCTCACAGATATGCATCATTATGAATTTTTATGAGGGTTCAGTCGGTGACAAGATGGCTAGACTCAGAGAGGGAAGGATTTCATTGCCTGGCGTTCTGAGGTAATGTGATTTTTGTGTTTTCATTGAAGTATGTTTACCTGTTTATTTTTATAGCACGGGGTAGAGAGGAAAAATTGGTCAATACTAAGGGCATGTTATGGGCTGCAGGTATGGTATCGATCTGGCTGAAGGTATTCTGGAACTTCACTCAAAAGGGATCCTAGTTCTCAACCTTAAACCATCGAATGTGCTTCTTGATGATACTGATCAAGCAATACTGGGAGATATTGGTATTCCAAATCTTCTGTTTGGTTCCTCATTCCTAAGCTCAGATATGGCTAACAGGATTGGTACTCCAAACTACATGGCTCCAGAACAATGGCAGCCAGAAGTCAGAGGCCCTATATCCTTTGAAACAGATTCATGGGGATTTGGGTGCACTATTGTGGAAATGTTGACTGGTAATCAACCTTTGTATGGGTCTCCTGTTGGTGAAATCTACCAATCGGTTGTTGAAAAGTATGAAAAACCCCAGATTCCTAGTGGCCTTCCTTCTTCAGTTGAAAATATCCTCAGTGGTTGCTTTGAATATGATTTGAGGAATCGCCCTTCTGTGGTAGATATTCTGGCCGTCTTTAGAAGGTTTGTAAGTTTTTAATGTTTCAAGGAAGTTTCTATAATTAGGTAGCATATATATATATATATACAGAGATAAGAAATTCATACTGCATTCGAAATCAATCGTTTGAGAATGTAGTATGATAAACCACGCTTGAAACAAATCTTTTTATTTTCATATTCTTAGTTACATTCATATTTTGGAAAATTGTCATTGAAGTTAGGCCAATAGACCCTAAGCCCAAATTCTAGGACAATTTTAGAGCCTATCCTAGATCCATAGTTGGGCCACTTGCATTTGGCACACTCCAAGCCAGTAGCCCTGGGCGTGAGGGGGAGTGTTGGAAAGTTGCCCTAATTTCAGTCACCCCTGACCCGCCTTTGGGTCGCCCTTAATTGCAGCATTAAAAGGGGGGGTGTTTAGTCCCACATTTATGGGAGATATGACTTAAATAGAGCTTATAAAGCTCAAACAGTCTTTACCTTATAAGGTGGTTTTATCGAGTTGAGTTCCACTCTAAGCCTAAATTCTAAGAATTACATTTCTTGATGTATTAGTGTCTTGCATAATGCATTGTCTGAATAAGCATAGCATTATTTAGAAAAATCAATTACAAGCGCGCGCATGACTGCATAATATGGTGAAATATTTAGTTTAGTTCAATAGGCACCAACACAAAGCATTTGGTGCATATCATCTAGCTGGTGATTTCGTAACTCACTTTAGTTAGCAAGTTCATTCATTTTAACTTGAATGTTACAAGGCTTATTATGAACTTAGAACATTCAATGGGCAGTCAATTAGTTGAGAATTAATTAAAGTGTTCTACACTTGTGCTTCCTTAATAATCCGAGATAATTTTTATTCCAAAAAGTTTTAAAACAATAATGTTTGAGAAAAGCCTGCAAATGTTTTCAACCAAGCGTGATTATCTTTTCAGTGAATTTATATTTATCTTCATGAAGAAAATAAGGTCGGGTATTAAATAGTACTTTATTCTTAATTGTTCTGCCTACCTTGCAGCTTACTGAATGCAGTAGCCAATGATGGAGGATGGATATATCTTGGAACTAAAACTATAGCAAAATCAAGTAGCACTGGCTACACTCAGTGGTCCCTCTCAAAGGATCATCTTCAGGTGGGTGATACAGTGCGCTCTAGAAAGCCTTCCAATTCATGCAATCCTCAAAACATGGAGGTCCCGCAAGGAAATGTTGTTGGTTTAGAACGTAATGCAGATCATGGATTTGTTTTAGTGAGGCTCCATGGTGTTCACGACCCTGTAAGGATTCATGCATCAACTCTTGAACGTGTCACCAATGGTTTGGGAGCTGGGGATTGGGTACACTTGAAGGA
This sequence comes from Glycine max, assembly GCF_000004515.6. Lineage (NCBI taxonomy): Eukaryota > Viridiplantae > Streptophyta > Magnoliopsida > Fabales > Fabaceae > Glycine > Glycine max. Next base: position 5,121,931 of record NC_038242.2, on the reverse strand, counting down.
AGAAGATGAGAAGCACTCGCCAGTGGGTATTCTTCATTCTATCAATCGTGATGGCAGAGTAACTGTTGGGTTTATCGGTCTGCAAACTCTTTGGAACGGTAACTCTTCAGAACTTGAAATGGCAGAACCTTATTGCGTGGGCCAGTTTATTAGGCTGAAAACCAATGTTTTGAGTCCTCGATTTGAATGGCCACGTAAAAGGGAAGGTGCCTGGGCTACTGGTAAGATTTCTTGGATCCTACCAAATGGATGTCTAGTTGTCAAGTTTCCAGGCATGTTGAACTTTTTGGATGCACCAAGCACCGTCTTGGCTGATCCCTCCGAGGTTGATGTCGTTAATTTTAAGAATTGTCCAAAGATGATAGAGAAGTATCAACATGTAGAGGATCACCACTGGGCAGTTAGACCTGTGCTACTTGCATTTGGCCTTCTTACTGCTGTGAAACTAGGAATGTCAATTGGAAAGAAGTTTGGGAGGAACATTAATGTTACTGCAATGGAGAGTGAAAGTCATTATACAGATAGCCAGAATGCTAGCACTAGCAGCCCTACATGGACATCTTCAGTAGCTAGCATCCTTTTCAGAGAAGGTGTTAACTTGCCCAATGGTCACTAGTTTTACCCCTTCTATCTCCATATTAACCTGTTCTGTCCTGCTGCTGTTGGGACAAACATTTCACTTGAGAATTGTAAATTTGTAAAAAAACTTCGTACCCCATTGCTCAGAGGCTCTTCGCTATGCGAAGGTATGGGGGAGGGATGTTGTACGCAGCCTTACCCTTGCATATGCAAAGAGGCTGTTTCCGGATTCGAACCCATGACCAACAAGTCACCAAGGCACAACTTTACCGCTGCACCAGGACTCGCCCTCTTGTAAATATACATAAATGCCAACGGGGCCAACTCTGAATGTAAAAATTGTACATATGCCTTGTAAACAAGATTAGCTAGCTTTGTTCATACTTGGCTTCTACCCAATGCAATGCATATAGAAAATTTCATAATATAGCATGAAGGTAATGAGTTAAATAAGCAATGAATCAAGATATATCTTATGCATATTCTTCGACCATTGTTTGTTTTCACAGGATTCATTTCTGTGATAAGTAGTGTTTGTTGTGGTTCTGAATTAGTTATTATTAATTATTATAGTATTAATGTGATGCAAGCTGGGATAAACTTCTACTAGTTCTAGGACAATAAATTCTTGCAGAGCATTTTCTGGGCTAATGCCACTTTCAATATTCAGCATTTTTTTTATTGAACCAGAATCTTCTCACTCAAATGCCATGTTGCTTCCTAATCTGTTCATTTCCTCCATTAGTATGAATGTATTGTATCCTCACATCAGCCATCTGCTCCTAGGATAGCTATTTTTAAAGGTGATAATATTTTAAATTTAGAATGCTATTACAAAATTAGTAAAGTCATTGATAAATTTTGCTATCTATGATCATTAATTGATAATGCAGCCACAATCCCCGTACAATTGTTTTAAGGGGTTGACAGTGGCACCCTATTTCATTAGGCCATTATGACAATGACAAACTTAAGACACTGTCGCCTAGAAACCGATACTAGGTTAATCCTGCAATTGGGTTTGGCCACGAAAATAAGTAAAGATGTACTACTCTTCTAACATTGTTTAATGCAGCCTGTACTGGGTTACAGCAATAATAACAGCCCTTGTAACAACTCACACGCATATCTGTTAAAGCTTTAAAGTCGAGCCCCTGTATTTTCGAATGACTCTTGTGGTTGTGTAGAATACAGCATTACTTACCATTTTATTCATTGAAGAACCAATTTGCTAAATTTGGTTGTGAAGGAGAAGTTATCACATTAAAGTAGTTATATCTTTTATTTTGCTTAACTATATTGAAAATGTGCTTGCGAATTGGATTGTCGGATTTTGAAGAGAAAAATAATTTGATTTTTCAATTACTCGATTATTTTGGTTTTAAATTCAAAACTGATCTAATAATTAACTTTTATTGTGTATAGGGAGGGAATTATGTTGTATCAAATTTAATTCTTTATCAATATATGTTAAAAGATGTCATCTTTTCTCTTTAAATGAATCTTAATATATTAGTGATTAGTCCTTGCTTCCTGACCAAGAAATATCTTAAGTCCTAGCTAACCCAAAAAAAAAATAATTATTTCAATAACTTTTACGAAAATTAAATTTCATTAGTTTAATTGTTATATTGACAGTTCTTTCAATAAGGAGGTCAAGTTTACAAAAATTGACATGAGTTAAAAATTAAATGATACTTCATTAGTTAATCTCATTTTGACATAGTATATATTTTAAAATATAAGTAAATATTCCTTTCATCCTTAATTATAATAAGATCTTTTTTAAAATTTATTTGTCTATTTTTATAAGATTATTGTCTAATTTCTAGATGCATCAATTATGTTTTTTTTCGTACATACTCTTAATTTTTCTTTCTTCAAATATTAATGAAAAATAAATAAATGGATAGAGAGAGAATAAAAGGATAATTTAAAATGATAGTACAAATAATTGATAAATTTAATGTGATATTACATTTAGTATATTCTGCAAGAAAGAAAGAAAAAAAGTCATTAGACAAGTGAATATCTTCTGTGTCTACACGCAAATATTTTGAAACTTAGTTCAGCATAAATTAGATCGTTTTTAAAGTTTGGAATGTAAAACGAATCCAATCTAGTTGATTTTTCATTTTCAATTCAATTTTGAGGATTTACATTTAATTGAACACGTGTTATTAACAACCTTTATATTAATTCAACCATGTAGAAAGTACAAATAATTGTTGATTGCTAAGGCCCCAAAAGTCGCCATTTATATGGGCTATGCACCGGCCTAAACTGCTTCTTTACAGTTCCATCTTTGAAGGGCCTAACCCCAAACTAAATTAAGGGTAGGTCCACTTTTCTTTTGTTCCTATTTCTAATACCGAATTCAGCACGCAATTTAACAATCAATGCCTCCTTTAAAATGTTTTCACAAACACCATAATTAGTACCACGGACCATACTAATATGAAAGAAGCTAGGATGTCTCTTTCGTTATCAATGGCAAGTTGCTTTGAAGAATCATGTTCAACTCTCTCTTGCCTTGCGTACCCAATTAATACATACATACATGCAGATTTGGAAGATAATTATAGGGCGATTTGGAGTAGTTTTTATTGGCTGGTGGTTTGGATTCACAATTTTTTCTTCTTTTATCAACCAAAAAGAAAATAATTTTTTTAAAGGGGGGATGAGATTATGGTAGACATAGAGAAAATGGTATTGATATTACAGTAGAAACGAAGAATGGGAAATATAAAAACAATTAATAATGGGCCAGGGCGATATGAGCACTTGTCCTTCCCAAGATCTGCTAGTGTTTCGAAGTTATCAAATATTTGTTAGAAATTAATATACAACGCCCGTTTATTGTTTTTTAATGCCCACTTGGCCACCTTACTAACATCAAATTGTATCGTTTTTGTTAGGTTTTATTGTATTTTTTTCTTCTTAAATATGTTTTTCATATTTGGAAAATGGGTTATTTTTAAGTTATTATCTAAAATTTACTTTTGATCATTTGCGTGTCTAAAAAAATTTTATGTTTCAATGTAATATTTGTCGTTAGTCACATTTTGTCAAGTGATGACATGACAAATGGAATATCACGTTATCAAGCCTAATCACTTGACAAGTCAACAAATTGAAGTCATATCATTATTTATTATTTAATTTATTTAAAAAAATTAATTATTATGTTTTATCAACTAAAAAAACATGACTTCCCTTGGCAAGATCGAGTCTACCGCCATGCTCCTCCACTCCCTCACCTACCTCCCCCGCGCCTCCCAATGCCACCTTTGTTCCAACCACCTCATCCTCTGCCTTGGGCTTGTTGATTGCATCATCAACTTTGCCCTCGCCATTGACCTCGGCTTTTGCCTTGTCCACATCGACACTCCACATGCCAAGGAGATCGTGAACACTGTCATGGCAATGATAAGGTTGGTGGTGGTTGTCGTGCGCACACCGACCTAGTATGGTAAAGGGTCATGGTGGGGTTGTGGTTGTGTCCAAAGGAGGGGTGGCAATGGAAGGACGAAGAAGATGAACTGGCATGGATGGTGGTGGAAGGACGAAGAAGATGAACTGGGTGAGGCAATGGGGCCACGGGTGGCTTAGGGGCTAGATTGTAAGGAGGATGAGGAGGGGAGGGAGGTGACGGCGGGAACATTATTGGTAGTGATGGCAGCAGCGATCGCGATGGAGAGCGACGACGACGTTGGACAAGGCAAGGGAAGTAGGTGTGCTGAGAGGCACAGTTAATAAAATATAATAATTGGATTTTTAAAATAAATTAAATAATAAATAATTATATGACCTCAATTTACTAACATATCAAATGATTAGGCTTAATGATATGACACTCTATTTGTCACATCATCACTTAACATAATGAGACTAATGATAGGTATTACATTGAAACCTAAAAAAAATTCAATACGTAGATGACCAAAAGTAAATTTTAGGTAATAACTTAAAAATGTCCTATTTTCAAGTATGATAAGCATATTTAAGCCCTTTTTTTGTCCTTTTAGTTTTAATCACATGTTTTTAGAAAAAAAGTTTATGCATTGAAAGTTATAAAAAGTTTTACACAATCGTTCAATCGTAACTCACCATATATGGTAAATTTGTTAACTTTTAAAATAATTTAAATAATGATTTATGATTATATGATAGTGTAAAACTATTTTATACTATAAGTACACATGCAATAATTTTTTCTACTTTTAAATTAAGTAAATCTGGTTTGTCATTATTCTTATTTTAATCTAAAACTCTCAAAACATTAGTTTCTATTTGAATATTAGGGAGTTTATATTAAATTTGAAAATGTGAAATAATTTAAGAAGTTTTAAAGTAAAAATTTAGTTGAAATTCCAAAAAAAAAAGTATAAGACGTGAAATTAGGGTTTAAAGAATAGAAATTTCAAGATTTTTTATTTAAATTTTTGGTTATTAAAATGAGTGGGAAAATATTTAAAATAATTTATTCAAATAAAAATCACAAAAGAATTTAATTTATTTAATTTTAGAAGTTTAATTGACTAAAAAAATTAAAAAATTAAACATAACTGAAATTATAGAAATTAAAATATAATTAAACACATTGGTTATATATAAAAATTCCATCATTTTTAAAGGATACGAAAAAAATATGATATAAAAGGATAAATAAATAAATAAATAAGAAGTAATTAACCATTGTCTCATGTGCTTTTCTTTCCTTGTTGAAGATCTTCCATGACCAACTGGGCAACATGTTAATATTATATTATATTCGTAAACTACTCAGAAACGAAAGCTATCGCCGAAAGAAACAACCTATCATGAGAGCTCCAGCTTCGAGCAATATTATATAGAAAAAGTTATTTTGAATCCATTTTTTTATTAAAAGAAATGTGATAAACATTATTCTTTACAGCCCCATACTTGCCGAGGTAATAGAGTTAAAGTGTTTGTGTACAAAACTTTAATTAATAATTTGATAGCTAAAAGCAGTAAATACAATTAAAATATGGACAATGAGTTAGGAGTATTAGACTAGCTCTTGTATAATTTTTTGTTTAATGTTAAAAAAAAATCTACAAAATGCCAATTTATGATAAGTATGCGATGAATTATAGGACACACAACACAACTTCATAAAATTGTGTATGACAACTTCACAAAAAAAAAGCTTAGAATTACATAAGATGGTTGTATGCAGCGAATAGAGATTTTGTCAATTTTACAATTGCGATTGCCTCTATTTTGGGTTGAAAATAAAGGACGAGAATAATGCGAGGAGATGGTGACACACTAAAGGTGGAGGAGTGCATGGCAAGCCAGTTCTCAAAGCCAAAATGTGGGTAAGGGTGCTTTCATCGAATATGTTGTACGTTGAGACAAATGACAAGGTGGAATGGGGTCTCACTACTGAAGGGGACGTCATGGTGATTGACTATGCCAAAGTTTCTAACTCTAAGGCAAGTTTTATAGACTAATAGTATGCACTTCCGTTAATATATAGAAGAGCCTAAATCCACATGAGACCTTCTATTTCCACTTCCAAATTGGACGACAGTTCACGTTAAAGATCTGAAAAAAGCAAACAAACTTAGAAACAATAAGTGAAATAGTGAATTACCCGACAACTAGTTGAAATTGTAAATGGTAAAGTCTAAGTCAAATCACGGCTTAAAATTTCTAGTTCTTTATTGTTTATAAACAACATTGATTATTTACTTCAATCAAATTTCACCTGTGTTAGATTCAGGGTCTGTAAGTTCAACCAAAATTTGTCTCTTTTCAAAAGCCACAAGCATTTTCTCCTACAATTAAGATTGAACAAACGAGTACTGATTTGTTTTGGGTGGTGTTGTTGTCTTTTGTGTTGATAAAGAGAAGGGTGAACTTGCATGCAATTTTTATATACATACACTGAATACTCTATCTATTCTTCTTTATCTATCTTTTAAAGTTGTCAAGTAGAAATCAAGAAATATAATAAATTTTCTTGATTCAATTCTAATAAAATAGTTATGGGATTTTTTTATTCATTTTTTCTTATTTTACAATAAATACACGTGTAAAATAATTAAATATTAAAAAAGTAAAAATATAACTGATAAAAGAATAATTAATATGATGTTTAACTTTATAAATGAGAGATAAATACTATTATTATCTTTACTTGTATATATAATTTTACTAATTGAATATCCCTTTTGATCTACTTTTTTTATAAATTATAATTCAATATTTTTTAAAGGAAAATTGTAATAATTATGAATAATCTTGTATCATAATTTAAATTATTTACTATAGAAAAATTTATAATAATTATATAAAATTGTAACATGTAGAACTTCCATACTAAAGCAATATTGTGGGAGATTCTGTTCTACAAAGCTTGATTATGGTATTATGAAATGAGAAAAGTATCTTGTTGATATGCAAGCTTGCAAGTACACGATCTCCATTTAGGATCGGATCCGTGTCCTTTTGATTTAAAAAAAGCACATGCAATGACTAAAACTCAAAATAGGGAGCAGCTAAAAATTATTAAAAGGAATGTTCAGATTACGATAGGATTTGTCAGGCTGTTAAGTTAGTGATGCATAATTATTAGTGTTAAACAAATGGTAAGCATCACGGATGTATGTGTCAGGCTATGATTAGTGATAAAGTGTAAAATTAAAAGATTTGGTTTGGGTTAGGTGTAATAGGATTGTTATTGTTTTTTTCTACCCTCCCTCTCAAGATAAGGGAGAAAAGCTCATGATGGTCCCATGGTACGAGGTCCCCCCTTGCATATATATAAAATCATGCACTCACACTATGTGGGGTCTCCAATCCTAAGAAAATCTATTCCCATCACAAGTCACAGCCGTGACCTCAGTAATAGTATCATTACATAATTATTAACACTTTCCCCTTCCTACCCATATTCACTTATACGATTAGGTATTTATTTTGTTGATATATATGTGTATGGCGTTGTGACAATATTATTTTTTATGATATATATATGATTGATTTTTTAAATTGAAAAATTAATTATGTGTTGACTAATAATTAGTTGAGATAATAGCACGTTTATTGTTAGATCATGTACTAATTTCTCAAGGATGTGATCCATTAAATAAAGCTTGAATTATTCAGGTAATCTAAGAAAGATACTTGCCATCATAATGAATTTTTAGATCATGTGATTAAATAAAGCATGAATTCTTAAAAAAAAAAGCATGAATTAATTATTCAGGTAATCTAAAATTATAGGCGCATTTAATTTTAGATCATGTACTAGTTAATGAATTCTTGTAAGGGTGTCATTCATTGTTGTGGGAAATAAAGCTCGAATTCTTCAAGTCACCAAAGAAAGATACTTGCATAGTTCATGAATAAAAAGAAAAACTAAAAAATTCTCAAAATATATTTTTTGTTGGAATTAAAAATTAAAATAGAAAATTCTACTAAAATATATTTTCCTTCCACCCCATATTATATGACTTTTAGATTTTTAATTTATAACGAATATTTACCAATTCAAACAATTAAAAAATATTAATTTTGTTTTCAATGACAACTTATTTATTGGTATCTCTACTAAATAAAAATGAATTCACAATTACATTTCAACTCTTCTAATTAGGGTAATTTTATCAAAGAAAAATATTTCTGTCGTGATAATTTGTGTAAATAATATTGAGTATTGTGCATTACCGTAACCGTAACAATGTATATGCTTGGGTGTGTTTAGGGGAGAAAGACTCGAGAAGAGGGAAATATGACAGAAATATCTAATTTTAAGTTTTTCTTTAGAAGAAAAACAGGAAGGAAATAAGTGATGTTGTTGTCTCGTGCATGTAATTTTTTCCTCTTTATTGAGCCACGAAGGTGGCAGGGGGATAGAAGTATGACATTTTTCTGCTTTTCTTTGTGAAAAAAAAAAAGAACAGTTTTTATAACGTAAAAACAATAAATTACTTTATGTTACGTTAAAATAATACAGTAATTTTTTTTAATATTTTTTGAGTTAATTTATTGTAATTAGCATGAGAATTTTTTTAGATACAATCTATTTATTTTTCACCAATTTTTCCACTCATTCGAATACTTAAAAGATACTTTTTCTTTCTTATTTTTATATATCAAGATTACATACTTTTATACTCTATTTTGCCTTTTCTTTTGTCATTTTTAATCCAAGTAGAGCATAAAAGACAATTTTGCATTTTATCTCTTGATTCTGTTTCCTCTTATACAAACAAGCCGATAATGTTATCAATGCATTAAATATTGTGACATTTATTATAATCTTTATAGTTTTATTATCATTTATTTTTTATTTTTTTAGAAGATTACTTATTTTTAGTAGTAATTCATCAAACATTGATTTATGATTATCAGTCTATAAACATTAAATTTTTCTATGTGATATAATTGATAGATTTTTTTATTAATCATGTTATTAGTGTGGAATATTTTTTGATTTTATTTTGTTAATGATTGATTTTTAGGTTTTTTTTGTAAATGCATATTCTTTCTCCTACTTTTTTCAATTTATATTACTTTATAATTTAATTCTTAATATATATTATTTGAGACTTTCTCTCTTTTTTGTTTTTTTAATTTAAAATATTATAAAATATAAATATTATATTATATAAATTTTTATTTGGTTTTAAAATTACTTATTTATTAAATTAAATTTTATAATTTTTTATTTTTTTAAAGAAAAAATATACAAATAAAGAAAAATAAAAAAATTGGATAAAATTAGAGTACAATATTTTAGTTACTTTATATGTATTTTTGTAGTTAGATTTATGTGTTGTTGATATTTTTTTGTTATGTTCATTAATTAAAAAAAAATTCAGTTAGTAGTATTAAAATAAACTAAAAAATACAGTAAAAAATAATTGATACATCTATCTTATACAATAGACATAAAATTTCAAATAGTAGTAACTGCTATATTGAAAATATCTTTAAAAATATTTATTTAACCGTCATTCTTGGCTTAAGTGTTAATAATTGATATTTTTATTATTTATGGCTTATAGATATGAAAATAAAATATTAAAATATTCAAAAGATATGATAACGACTAAATATAAGCTATTTTTATAATAAAAATATATTTAAAGATATTTAATTAACAATTATTTTTTGATGTCATCCAATGACGACTCAGTGTGTCAAGAATATCAACAAAACAAGTGGGGTCGTGATCCAAGGAGAAAGAGAACGAGAAAGGATCATCCCGTTTCAACAACTCGCAATCTATGAGATAGACGAAGAAGAAAATAAACGAAAGTAAAAAAGAAAATATGAAATTTGTGGACAACATGATCATAACAAAAACAATTATCCTAACATATTCTCATCTTAATCTTCCTTAGCCAAATATAATTGTTTAAGTATTTTATTGATAATGAAATATAATGTTCTTCTATAAATAAGTTATTAAACAAAAAGTCTTTTCATTTTTAATTAAATCTAATGAAATAAAAAAACTAATTATATCTAGTAATATAATTACATTAAAAATAATTATATTAGAAAATTCAAATTTTAAATAAAAATATTCATCTAAAAAATATGTTAAGTAAATTAAATAATAAAACAAAAATAATTATATTTAATAATATTATTTTCTTTAAAAAAATAAAAAAAAATTATAAAATTTAATTTAATAAATAAGTAATTTTAAAACCAATGAAAAAAATTATATAATATAATATTTATATTTTAAATTAAAAAAAGGAGAAAGAAAGTCTCATGTAATGTATATTAGGAATTAAATTGCAAGGTAGGATAAATTGAAAAAAAGCAGGTGAAAAAATATATATTTACCAAAAAAAAACCTTGATTTTTATCAAAATATATTATTATCAACTTTTAAATAATCTTATTCCTATATGATGAAAGGTTTGTTTCTCATGCTCTTATATATGAAACAAAAATAGACTTTGGATTTCAATACTTGAAAAGTTAATTATTTTTATCTTTAACTCTTAATGGAAAGATACCTTGGATTTAACAAAAAATAATACCTCCATTATTTCAGTACATGTAAATTAGGAATTATACAACTAGTAATATCTTCATTTACAGTATATTGCATTATTTTTAATTTCTTAAGACAATTTTTATTAGTAGCATTAATTTATTAATTTCTTAAACTGGTGTAACACAATAATTAACTAGCACACGTGAAATTGATATGGATTACGGATGAGGGAAGGGAGAGAGGCGTCGGAATATGGAAAAGGAAAAAGGGAAATAAAATCTGAATCCGAGGGATGTGATAGATGGTCTAAAGGTATTAATGATCATGTTATCATGTTTTTATGCTACATCGCGTGCGCATTAACAGTGCCTTCCCCCATCCAACCCAATCACACACACTCTTTCTGCGCGTCTTTCTTACTCCAACTCTCTCCCTCTCTTACACAAATAAATGATCATTCTATTATCTTAATATGTATTTGGATGACTAAACTATAAATTTGTTTGTGAAAAAAAAAAACGAAAAATATGATCTTGTTTTTTAATGTGTAAAAAATGAAAATTTTATTATTTTTAATAATCTTATTCAACTTCAATAAGATCAATATCCTACCGGGGATAGTATGTTCAAACATTTATTGTAATTAAATTTTTTTATATAGTCACTTGGTTCGAATAGAAGAAAATTTTGACAATTTTTTTATGTGATTGTTTTTGTCATACTAATTGATGAGTTGATAAGTGATTGAATGATCAACATGATTGCTATATCATTAATTAATATGATTATTTATAAATAATGACTAAACCTAATATAATAAAAGATAAATATACGAACAAGAATGGTAAAAATTTTGTTTATGATTAAAAGTGAAATTTTAAAAAAATCAAGGACAAAAAATATAATTAACCTGGCTTACTTAAAAGGTCATATATAATGTGATTACTGTTTAGTTGATATTGATTTTTTTTTTATCATTGATAGTATATCAAAGTTAAACTACACGAAACAAATATTTGGCTTATATTTGCATACTTCAACATTAAATTTTTATTTTTTGTTTTATTAAAAACAATTTTGTTTTAATTTTTATATAATTTTGTATATTTGCTTAAACTTTTAAAATTTGGAATTAGAAAAACTTAAATTTATGCTTATTTAATTGTTATTTTGTATTACAATTTTTAAAATAAAAGTACTTTTTATAATTATGATCAAACAAAAAATTAACTTTTATAAAGTCTTAAAAAATAATTTTTATCCAAAATTTAATTAAAATGTAGCAAAAGTACAAATATTTTTTACACTGTTGTTTAATTATAAATTATGATAAAATAATTACTTTTATAATAATTATTTTAAAATTTATATCTAAAATAATTTTTAATTAATCAATCATATGATAATAAATAACATTAAACTCTTATATATATATATATATATATATATATATTTCAAAAGAATAAACTTAAATAGACTTCATTATAAGGAGAAGATAATTCTATTTCCAATAATAAAGAAAGAAAATAATGACAAACGAATTCAAATCACCTGACCAAACTGTACCAAAAAAATCTTTTCCTCTTAAGAAAATCTCTGAATGAATACGATGCTGCAGGCAATTTGAATTTGGTGAGTATCCCAGTGCAGACTGTGCACTCAATGCTATCAATAGAGAAAGAAACAAAACAAAAGAAAAATAATAGATGTAAACACATGTGTCTTATGATATGATCAAATAAATGAAAGGATATCAAATATTGAGATGTACACATGTACATAATATTGTTCCACTTGATTTTATGCTATACAAGTTGCATGTAAGTGTAGGTTGGAACAAGGGTGGAGAACTGGAGATACCTTTGAATATCATTTTCACTTTCTTTTTTCTTTTTTCACCGTGATATTAATGTAAAAATATCTATTAATTTTTATTGAATATTTTGACTGATTATAATTAATAATTTTTTTTCTAATTATATTTTTTATTTATTAAAAATCAAAATCGAGACATTACTTTAAAAAATTGAATCTAATTTCACTTGTATCAATGACTAGTTAGCATTCATCCTCGTTTTTAATCTTTTATTAAGGGTGAATTTGGGATCATCTTTAAAAATTGTCAGATGATAAACTAAAATTTAATTCTATTTTTTTAAGTTGGAAAAATTGCATTGCTTTCTTTAAAGTTTAATTTATTTATATAAATTTAAGTAAAATTTATTTTAAATTATTAATAATATTTTAAGTTTATTTCAAATGATAATAGAAAATAAATAATATGAATTTAAAAATGAGAAATCAATGAGCTAAATGATATTCTATAATTTTAATTTTATTGTTCAATTGTTATTATAGTTTAAATTATTTAATTATCATAAAAATCAATTTACTGTGCGAGGATTTATATTCCCGAATCCAATCATAATTATACAAAACCAGAAAAGTCAAAACTTGGACTCAGTTGAATATTTTTTTCTCTCGTTAAAATTGAGTTGGAGTCAGACAAAAAATGAGATAAAAAAAAAGTAATGCAATATATGATAAATTCGGTAAGAAAAATGTAAATGTAATAAGAAAAAAAAATACTTTAGAATGAAATTATTAGTATCATTGTATTGTTAAGATGTCAAAAAAGTACTACTCCAAGTAATTTTTTGCTTACGTTTGATGTATACTTGAGCATCGTAAAAGCCTAGAGAAAATGGCAAAGGTGTGTACTTTGTAGTTTGTATTGTAAAGTACATTACGTGGATTCAAATTTGTTCCATGTAAGAAAAAAATCCTTACAATCAGTACCCTCTTTTCCTGTACGCATAGCGGCAAGTATCCTAATGCCCGACACCTATGCTTACTACTTTTTTCAACATCAGAGAAAGTCAAAATAGCCAAAAAAAAAACTTCTAGTTCAAGATATCGCTTTCAACAAATTCTTTAAGAACACCAAGAAAATAAAAATACAGAATATTAATGGAGAATTTCATTATTGTACAAAAAATGTTTACTACATTCAATGGAAATATTAAATTCACCTTAGGTATATTTTTTTTTCTTCTCAAAAGAACATGCATAATCTTATTAGTCACCAAGACCAGCTGAATAAAAAATTGTTAACCAAGAATTTTAGACCAATTATTACAAAAATAAAATACAAAATATTAATAAATAAATTCATTAATTTGAAATTGTAGAAAAATATTTATTACATTTAATAGAGATATTAAATGCATCATAAAAAATATTTTTTTAGAAAGAACATGTATAGTCTCTTTTTTTAAAAGGAACATCTTTAATTTTATTACGCATCAGAATGACGACTGACAGAATTAGAATAAAAAAAATGTCAACCAACAGTTTTACACCAATAATTAAGAAAATAAAATTATAAAACATTATAAAGAAAATGTCTTTAATTTTTTGTATTGTTATATTTATAGGTGTGAAATATTCACCGATTATATCAACAATTAATTTGTTGAAAAATTTAATTAAACACCTTTAACTTAAAGTTTGTTCTCTTAATATAATTTTTTTTATCGACAAGATTTAAAATTTAAATCTTATTTAAGAAAAAATCATTAATTAAAAATTGAAAAAAATTATTACATTTAATGAAAAAATATTAAATGCCCCTAAACGCATTTTTTTTAAAAGGGCATGCATGCATTGTCTTATTACAGAAGTTAACAAATTTCTTGTCAACCTACAGTTTTAGACCAACACTGGCGTTCCTGGTACAAATGTAGTTGATGGAAGTCCCTTCCATAATGAACCGGGTTCAAATGCTGGTATTGGAAACAGTTTTAGACCAACAATTAAGAAAATAAAATTTTAAAAAATATTAAATAGAAAAATTCAGTAATTTTAAATTACACAAAAATATTTATTACATTTAATAGAAACATGAAATGCACATTTTTTTGGTACAGCTTTTTTTTTTTTCTGGTACAGTCATGAAATGCATCTTCACACGCAATCTTTTGAAAGAGCATGCATAGTTTTATTATTTACCAAAATTAGCCGAATAAAAAATTGCCAACCAACAATTTTAGAATAATAATTAAGAAAATAGAATTAAAATATCAATAATAGACAAATTCATTAATTTGAGGTTGCACAAAAACATGTATTACGATTAATTAAATATCAAATGCACCGTAACACACACTATTCATTTAAAAATATAATGTAAAATCTTATCCGATCTGATTCAGATTCATAGAATAATTTTCCACCAAAAAAAAAGATTCATAGAATAATTAAGGAAAATAATGTTTCAACATCCTAAATTCCTAAAATTAAGTGTTTACATTCATAACAAGAGAGAGATAGAAAAAAAAATGAAACAGGTGATGAAAGTTGAAACTATGAAAGCGATTAGATCATGTGAAAGAAAAAGGAAAGAAAAAAAGTGGAAATAAAAAAATCATAATTAAATTAATAATGTAATGTTCGAAATTAGTATGAAATGTTTTTTTTAAATAAATTTTTTGGTCTTTATGGGAATGTTTTAGGGGTGTGATTAGAATTTCAAATGACTATTTTAGCATAAAAAATATTTGTAGATTTTAAAGATTATGTAAAAATATTATAATTTATCAAATTTTCTTACAAAATTTTTACGATAGTTTGGAATTTAATGAATTTATATCATAAAAATTAAAAATATTTAAAATAATTTTATAGATTTATAAATTTTGAAAGGATTCTATGAATTTTTTAAAATGTATTAAAAAATACAAGAGTTAGTAATATTTATAATAAGAAATGATAAAGTTTAAATAAAAAAGTAAAACCAATAAATTTTTTTAATATTTTAATAGTTATATCGATTCTAGCTTTATATTCTTCTATACTAAATTTTCTCGTAATAACATGTTATTCTCACTTTTAAATTTGAACAATGAAATTAAAATTATACGTTAGTTTTTTGATTTTTTTTAATTACTATAATTATTTATTGATAAATCTAATAACATATTTAAATGAAGTACAATAATAAACATATATTAGAAGAGAGTAATAAGGATAAAAAATTGATAGAAGGTTTACTATGAAGATAACAAAATAAAAGGTAACAATGATGAAAATATTGCATTGAGCAAGTGATAGGTATGATAAGTATAAAAAAAACATAATTGATCTTAGCCCATAAGACAAACATTAATTTATTTTTAAAAACAAAGGAAAAAGTGCAATAAGGAGGAGTATATTTAGGAGAAATATATATGACATACTCATCTTCAAGAATATTAAAGAGAGAAAAGGTATGTGTGATGAGAGAAAAAAAGTCTGGTAACCAATAGAAAAAAGTATGACAAAATTTTAAGGATTTAAGTAAGATTGTTTGATAGATATTTTATACTAAAATGTCTAATGAAATCCATCGATTTTTTTTAAAAATAATTAATCAAAATTTGTATATTTTTAAATACCAAAAAACTTTTTATAAATTATAAAAAAAATCATAATTGAGTACCACCGAATTTTATTGTCTTATTTAAAAAATCTTAATTGCATATTGTATGATTTATTTATATTATTTAAAAATTTTGATTGAATACCACATGATTTTTTTTTATAAAGAAAGTCTTTTAAAATCATTTGAAATCATAATCCAACACCACAAGACTTATTTTTAGCCATTTTTTTGTTTGTTCTTTAAACATTTTTATTCTAGTTATTATGTTTTAATAATAATATTAACCGATTATATAATCAACAATGTTGATAATCCATTGATTTGCCTTGCCATGAGTATTTTTTTTAATTACTATAATTAGGACTTTTGACTTTCTATTACTACCTAGAGTGTCATACAAGTTCTTTTAGTCAATTTTAGATCCAAAGTTTAATTATATTTAAAGTTATTCATCTCTTCTAAAAAAACATATTCCGTAGAGATTTAATCAAATTTTTTTTACAAATTCAATATTTGTTATCAACTAAAATAAAAAGATGGGATAGACTTGTCACTAGTATGAGAGTACACTTACATATAGTATTTTTTTTAAAAAAAATATTTATATATATCTAATTAACACTATTGACATTAAAGAAATAAAATAATAATAAAAAAACTCTATAAATAGGGACCAAGGTTATTTAAAGAGAGCGTGTGAGGTAGAGTGGGGGAAAATCGCGTGGTGAGAAGAGTTACGTTAGAATGTGCTGGGTTGGGGGTGACGCTGGACATAAATAAGCTCAAACAAAATGCCACACTTTGTTAACTTGAACAAAGCTCAGACCCAAACCTTTCTTTTGCTCTTCATCCATTCCACACCAAAAAGTAACAGTTTCAGTTTCGGAGGGAAACACAACACAAAAAGCCCCCTCCCCCCAAAGCAAATCACCTTTTTTTCTTTCAGTTATTCAAAAAATGTTCGCCGAAGAGAATGGACTCAAGGGAGACCCTAGACTCCAAGCCATTTCCCAAGCCATCAGAGTCGTCCCTCACTTCCCCATACATGGTTTGGTTTCTCTCCCACTCTTTTTTATTTTTTTATTATTACAACAATACAAAGCTTTCTTCATTTGCTGTCTCTGCTCCCTCCTCCTCTTCCTGTTTTCATTTTTTTTATAAAAAAATTAGAACTTTTTTTTTTGTTGCAGTTTCTTTTTTACTGAACAGATCTGCAACCGTTTATTTAGTTTTATTTTATTTTATAAAGAGTGTGTTTTGATGGATTAATAAACTAATGGGGGGTGATGAAATTCGCAGGAATAATGTTTCAAGACATAACGACATTGTTGTTGGATCACAAGGCGTTTAAAGACACTGTCGACATTTTTGTCGATCGTTACAGAGACACGCACATTTCCGTTGTTGCCGGTACCGTACCGTACTCTACCATCACCTTCTCTTCCCTACTGTCCGCTACTACCCTTTTTTTTCTTCTTTATAAAAAAAAAACATTTTTTTTCTGTACCATCTTTGTTCTTGTTTTGAGAACTGTTTTTTTTTTCACTGGGTCTTTATATTGGCATCAAGGTTTCCTTTTTCCTTCGCAGAAAGAGATCCTTGCTTGTTCTTGTTCCTTAGTTGTCTCTGTTAATTCATGTTTATTATATATATGTTTTTCATTTCTTAAATCTTTAAATATTTTATGGGTTTTATTTTTGGTCTTCTTTGGAGTAAGTTTTGCTTCCCTTCTTGCTTGTCTTTAGGCAATTTCTTTTCCGGGTTTTTCTACATTTTTTATGATAAAAAAATGTTTCAGACTCAGTTTTCCCTTTTTTCTATCCGCGTTTTCTGTTATTTTATTTTATTCTTGTTTCGATTTTCACGGCAATAAGTTTTTTTTATTTGGGGGTGGGGTGGTGGACTTGAGAGTTAGGTTGTGGGTAGGTACCATTTGTAACATTCAAAGTATTTTCTTAGTCTCTGATTCTGATATTATTGACTGATAAAAAATGATGGACCTTAATTAAGGCCACATGCACGTCTTGTAATGATAGCCTCTTGTAGAAAACAAACATGGTGGTCATTTTAAACAATGACCCATCAACTAATGAGGGCTTAATAGATTTAATGGGGCTATTGCTGTTGATGTTGCCTTTGGTTGATTTTTGTGTTTATTATTAATGTAATTGGATTACATGTAGGAATTGAGGCTAGGGGGTTCATGTTTGGTCCCTCAATTGCGTTGGGCATTGGTGCAAAGTTTGTTCCTTTACGCAAACCACGGAAGCTGCCAGGTATTTTTGTGTTTTTGTTGAATGTTGATTCTAGAGATTGTGTCCAAACTTGGTCAATGTTGAAACTTGACACAGTTGATCAATGTTGAAACTTGGAAGTACCAAACTATGACTAGTATGTTTGTATTTACGTTACATTTACGTTGAACGTAAAAGCTCGAATTTACTCCAGTCACGTTTACAGCTTTGAAATGTGAGAAATTGCTTGGGAAAGTGTGAAACGAGGAACGTAACATGTCCCTAAACACACACTAAAACAACAGAATGTGGAGATCACTTTCTGAGTTTCTGTGGTATGGAAAGACCTTGTCCTACTTTGGTTGTTCACTGCTTAATTTGTTGAAGTGTTAGTAGTGGGAGTTACATTGCTTGATTTGCATTGAGAAATCTTGTCAAAGTCTGTACTATTTGGTGCATCAAGATTTCTAATTCAGTCATGGCTGCATTCAATTTATGAAAACTGGGTTAAAACAAAGGCTTACTTCTACCCTATGTATGCTGATCGATATTGCATGAATTACAGTTGCATGAGGTGGGGATAAATGTGTCTTGTTCAGCATCTTTCTTCCATATTTATTTTTAACCTACTAATTAGCAGAGGCCCAAATTGGATAAAGAGTATGCTTTATAGTAGGAATTTTACAACAATTCATCTTGAGGTGCTTGTTCAAAATTAGAATTTTTCATTTTCAACTACTTTTAAGTACTAAATTTTAAAGCACATGCATCTAACTAAAGTTATTTGGGATCATTAGTTATTGTCTTGGTGTGTTTAAATTGCCTAGTAAATGCAAACAACATGAAATGGGAGTTGAAAATCAGTTATCAGAACGAGGTAATAATTATTGTCATGGTGTGTTTAAATTGCCTTGTAAATGCACACTGAATGAGTAGTGAAAGCCTAACTTCAAACCTATAAGATTCTCATTTTTGTAACAATTTCATAATTCATATTGGTTCCTCCAAATTAAATTAACTTTATACTCATCTCTTTGGTGTGAATGAAATCAAATCAAACTTAGTTATAAATCAGGCTTCAATCCAAGTCCCCGTCCCCTTACACTTGCTGGCACACTTGTAAATATGCTTAATCACACCCTAAATGGCTTTTAGCTGGAGAAAGAAAACCTTACTTTTAATTTCAAATGAATTTTTTTTATTATATAGTTTTGGACCTTTACTTCAGCCTTTTGTTGGGCCCTCCACATTTTTGCCTAAATTAACCCTGACGTGGTTTTATGTTTAGGTGAAGTAATTTCAGAAAAATATGCTCTAGAATATGGAACTGATTGCTTGGAGTTGCATGTTGGTGCTGTCCAGCCCGGTGAACGGGCCATAATCATTGATGACTTGGTGGCCACAGGTGGAACAATGTCAGCAGGAGTAAAACTTCTAGGTGATTTTTTTTCAGCCTCTTTTTGGGGTGGGGGAGGGTGTTACTTTTTGTCTATATATTCTTTCCTTCTTTTATTTCACTTGTGATTGTTCAATGAATGTGGTCCCAACTTTGCTATATATATGTGGTTTCTTGCAACTTGTTTTGTAGAACGTGTTGGTGCTGAAGTGGTGGAATGTGCCTGTGTCATTGGTGTGCCTGATGTCAAGGTAATAATCGCTTATTAGCTTTTGTAAGTTAGCTTGTTTTGCTACTTAGTCTCTCAGAAATTTCTATGCTGTTCAAAGTAAAATCCAAAAGTTAAAAATATTTATATAATTATTATATAAACTGGTCAGTGCTCACTCGTGATCATAAACCAATCCCAAAATTTAGATGATCTCCGATAACAATATTTATATAATAATTTTTTTCCCTTCCGTTAAATTTTTTTACTTTCTTAAAATTATGTAAATGAAATGTAAATTTTAAATTAAGCCTTCTATTAATTTCAGGGGCAGTGCAGGCGTATTGGAAAGCCACTTTATGTTCTTGTTGAGCCGCGTAAAGCAGATAAATGTTACCCAGGTACGCCAATCCAACACTAATTCCTTAAATGGGGATTCTTTCTGATAAATACACTTGTAAAAATGGTTTCGTTTGGGCTAATAACTCTATATTCGTTTTGCTTCGTGGTCTCACCATATTGTAAACATATTTCAAACATCTTTAGCTTTTTCTTAACGACTTTAGACTCTTGCTGGCACCTTTTATAGTAATGTCATAAAGTGGCTCAACAGTTAGCCAGTGAGCCCTCTAAAATGAGATTACACTTTTAGGGTTAAGCATGAAGTTACAATTATTTTTTTGAAATAAAACAAATGAGATTATAATAAAAGATATATTTATAACAAATTATAAATTGATTAAAATTCAATACTTTTTTTTGTTTATTTTTTATAAAAAAATAATCACTTTTTTCCCTTAAAATAATTGTTACTAGACACGCACCATGTATTCTAAAAAAAAAGACACGCACCATGTATTCTTAAAAAAAAACATGCACCAGTGATTTTCCAATGGGTTAAATATGTTTTCAGTTTTTTTTTTACTTAATGTTTTCAGTCTCTTCAAACAGAACAATATTTATTTTTAGTTCTTAAAAAAAAAAAAACTATATTTTAGTCTTTTATTTATGAAATTATGTTAGTTGTGATCTTTGTTCTTCACAAAAAAAGTCTCATTTTGTTCACTTGTGATTATGAAATAAAGATCTCGGGACACATTTTCATAAATATAAATATGGGATCAAAAGGAGACAATTTACTTTCAAGAGACTAAAAAGGAACATTGTCCTATTTGTGAGGACTAGAAACAAATTTAACTAGTTTTCAGTCATGTGGTATAACCCTACACTATTTTTTGAAATGTACCTCTCAGCCTAAAATAAAAAGGACATCTTCATAGGCTTCCCGTGGTTGGTTCTGTCCCTTGATTAGCCCAGGGGCCAATATGGGTGCCGCAACATGGTTGCTTTTACCACATGGAAAAGAAAAAGTCCTATAGGCTATAGAAATCTAATTTCTTTTTTCTAACACTAGTTTTCCACTTTTGTGGCATTATCCTTCTGTGTGCATGGAATTCTCTAAAAGTGATGCACATATTCATGCAGATTGACATACTAAAGGACGCTGGGTGTGAGAAACACAGGCCATAATGTGATCCTTAAGTTTTAGGCTGATGGAGTCGTGTTCATGGCAATTGTCAAATATCATCCTGGGAAATGTTCATCCTGTTTCATATCTTTATCTTCTTTGTACATGTTAGCCATCATGTTATGTGGCCAGCAGTTTAGAACAATAACAATCATTAAAGAAGGGATGGATTTTATGGCATTTTATAAAATGTCAATTTAAAGGTCACATTTCTTCAATTATGTATGGAATATTCGTAGATAGGGAAATTATTTTATTCCATTTAAATATAAAAAAGAAAAAGAATTATTTTTGCAAATTATAAAAAAAGATACATTAATTGTTTTATTGAAAAAAACTAATTCTATACTTGGAATAACGTGATTAATTTAATTATGGTTTTATTAATTCAGTTATTTAGTAAGAAATTTTTTCAATATAGTTAAAGTAAGAATAAGGGTGTGTTTGGATTTCCAGTAGGAGGGTCTAAAAATATGTCTGAGAAAAATAAATTTGGTTCTATTTAAAACTAACCTTAATTTTATTTTCTATAAAATGTTTGGAGCAAATAGAAGAAAGATCCTTTTTTTTTTCAATGAACAATTTATTAAATTTATCGATTGAATTGAAATGGTTAATGAAACCAAATTGAACTCATCTTAAAAAATTACGACCTAATTAAATCATTTTTTAGAAAAGCATAAGACTTAATTGAGCATATTTGTTTAGAATTTCATTTAAACTTAAAATATTGGTGTAATACACGGAAACATTGTTTGAGTTAATCAAATGTTTCAATATATTGGTGTCTAATTTTAGTTAATTTTATAAAATTACTATTATTAACTATTCATTTAATAATTTATAAATATATTTTTCTGATCATTTAAAGATTTGAAAATAAACGCAAAATCTATAGTTACATGTGTAGGCCTCTTTGAATACAAAGTCAAAATTCAACATTCTAAGAAACCAAAAAGACTAAATGGCTAATTCAACTAATCTATCGGTATAATTAAAGTTTCAACATACTTTTAATATGTAAATGCTATCGTATGGTAGAAACGAGTTTCAAAAAGACTAAATGGCTAATTCAACTAATCTATCTGTACATTAAAGTTCCAGCATATTTTTTATATGTGAATGTTTTTCTGTGAGCGAGAAGAAATTCCAACAAGGAACGAACGTCTTATACCAGCATGAGATGAAATATATGAGCAATACAATAAAATTTGCCTTTGAGCTTGATAGGTATTTTACAATCACAAATAACTCTTTTTTTACTTCCATTTAATCATCTTACTTGTATCTTGTGTATTAGTATCACATTAAATAGCCTAGTGAGGTTAAATGGTGTTTTTTTATCCTACACACTTTCAAACTTAAATGAGAATACCATTTAGACCAACCACTTTACTATTTATCCATCCTTTTAAGGGCTTTTACCTCTTTAATCTGAATTCTATGGTAATAAGCCAATTTTGTTCACTATTTGATTTTTGGTCCCTTCATATTATAACTTTAAAAAATAATTCCCCCGTTTCTTTTTGATATATTGATGTGATTAAAATTTTACTTTCTTATTTTTAATATGTCTTATTCATATCTTTTGTTTTCTCTTCTCTATTTTTGATATTTATAAGTCTATTTAAATCACAACTATGTATGACTAAAGTATCGATAGGGGTGCAGGAGCCTACGACCAGACCTACATAAAGTTTGGCTTCAAAAAAGTCTTATAAGCCTGATAGGCCGGCCTATATATATATATATATATATATATATATATATTTATATTATTTTTTGGATACTAATATATACTTATATTATTTTTTGGGTACAATTAATTTTTTTTAAAACTATCAGACTTTAATTACACATTACTGCTCCATAATTTCTATTTCTATAATCAAGTAAGACTTTAATTACAATTTAGGTGTGAGTCATGTGCCCCTTTATATTCCTCATTATTTTTATTGGCTTTCCTTGATATTAAATATTTAATGTGAAGAAGACTTTTAAAAAGGTCAAACCGAGCCAAAATACAAGTCTTTGATAGGTCATAGGTCAGACTCTGGCCTCAAAAATCCATCGTAAGCTAGACTCAGGCCTTTCAAAGCCTGACCTGACCTATTCTTACCCCTAAATATCGGGAAGATTGAGAAAATTAGTTGGTAACTAAAAATTAAAAGTTTTTAAGTTATCTTATTAAATTATAAGTGTTTAGTAAAATTATTTGTTAAAGTAATTATAAAATGTAAAATAACATAATGATATATTTAAAAAAGATAATAAAAAATTTAAATAAATATTTTAAGAATAAAAATGAATAAAATATAAAAAGTTAGAAACTAACATTTCAAAAATAAATATGCTTTAAATAATATTTTAAAAAACACTAGAAATAACTATAAAAAATTATTTACCAATCAATCAAACAAATTTTTTAATTATTAAAAAAATTAAAATAACTTGCTAAACATAATTATGTTTCACTCGTAGCTTTCCGGGTATCATTTCTAGCATTCTAATACTGTATCCAGTTTTTACTATCATCGCACATGTGCAACACTTCAAAGCACATGTTAATTCTTAAATTTAATAAAAAGAAATAACGCTATAAATTTTTAAAAGCCAGATTATAAAATTTATAACTACAAAAATTTAATTCATTTTGTTTTAATTTATAAGAAGTTGAATAAAAATATAATCTAATAAAACTATACGAATCTACTAACACCTCTTTTTGCTGAAACAAATAGTTTTCAACTAACTATGACGTATATGCATGGTTCGAGAGAGATGAAACATAATAGTTTCTTGGACAAAATTTAAGGATCCTTATATTGATGCTGTGATAATTTCCTTGTCGGCCCTTCCAGAATAAAAAAAATGATAATTTCCTTGAGTATTTCAAAACTGAAATTAGGCTTGGCAATGGCATGGATTTTTTCTTTGCAACTCCATTCTGGACAAATAAACCTAAAGTCATAACACGAATTCCCTCTGCAAAAATATATTAAAACTTGCACCTACCCATTATGTACTGATAATTATTTTAAATAAATACAATAACCAATCATAATCATAAAATGAATCACATCTCATTAACTAGTTCGTAATAAGTGTTGAAACCATAAAGACAAGGTAAGGTTTTCAAAATTCATCATAAACTAAACATGCTAAATTAACTGTTTTATAACTATAAAGCCAAAAAAAAAAAAAAAAATCTATTTCCGTAATAACAACAGCATTTTACTCCTGCTTTGTCTAAAAAATATATCAAGCAACATAGTATATTATTACTATGACAAGTATGAAGTTCATTTAGAAATGAGGTTGTAAGACAAGATCACGGTTGACCCCAACACCACCACACTGCCAGTGCTTCTCCGTGACCACAGCTATAGAATGTGTTTTATAAATAAAAAATAGAGACGAAAAAAACAAAGCAAGAGCAGACATAATTTTACCTTTGATATGTTCCGGCTTTTCATTATTTTATGTTCAGAAAAAAATGTGGTGCAAGGCTCGTATGTGTGTAAAGTAAAAACTCGTAGTACAAGTTGAAATACATTAGGGGAGCTACGGCACTCAGTATATTAACTCACCTATTGGAAACGGCAAATGATCATCCACCGGGATAAGAAACAGTGGGCTCTTGGTCAAAAGCCGAAGAACAATATATATATTAGCACTTAACATATATTTCTAAATACTTGTTAGAGTCTCCACCGAAGGGGAATCATCACTTGCTGTCATATCCAATTTGAGAGCCTGCCTTGTGACGCGGTTTGTCTGTTTTCTCAATCTAACATTATCGATGAACAAATCTGCTATGATCTTTCTCACTTCATCATCACAGATTACACCATCTTTTATGTCATTGGTGGTTTTATCTACATTGGAAGCCGCACTTCCGTAGTCCTTCTCTAAGTTTTCTACCTGATCAAATTTAAATAAATTCTTTATCTTAAAATGAATAGGAAGGTTCGCTGGATTCTCTAAATGCATTGCATTAAAAAAGTAGTCACAACTCAACTCTACAACTGATAAGAACATAATAGAAAGACAAAGAGATAAAATTTGTACCTCTGCTAGTAGGATGTCCATTTGGTCATCAGATGTCGTTAACTGATTAAAAGCATCAGTTGATGATGATGAATTCACGATTGTCCTATCTTCGTATTCATAAGGAAGACTGACATTGCATTCTTGAAGCTGGTTGAAAAGAACCCTGCATTTCTCCAGCAGTTTTCTCCGAGCAGCTTCTGCCTGTTCCCTCTTCTCTCTTTCATGCAGAAGTAGTTTCTAAATACACGAGAAATGCAAGCATAGCATCATCATATGTCTTACATTCTGGGCTTTTAAGTCCATATATCAAACGAGGAATATTATGGAGAGCAGTGAGGAAGGAATTGCTATTAGAAAATTTAAGCTTTCAAGATGAAGTCCTGCTCATTACATTACATTTAACTTCCCACTGAAGAGATAGAGACAGAAAAACTTGGGAAGGGAAAACAAATAAATGCATAGCATAAGAAAAAAATAAATAAGAAAGGAGACTCTAGCGCATTATATGAAAGCAAAAATAGTCAAATGATGAATGTGAGTTTCATATATATATGTTAAGAGTCCTACTAATTAGAATAAGACAAGAAAATTGACAAAGCTATTTTTCCAAGGAAAATATATGAACTGTCGAGGAAGAACCTCCTGCAAAATATGATGTGTGCAGACTTATAACCTACCTCAGTTTCACTGTGTTCCTTTATTGACTCACTAAGTTCTTTCTTTAACTTTGTTTGGGAATTACGGAGAGATTTGACCTCTTTAACGAGAACTTTAACATCTGCTTTGGATTTTGCTTCTAGCTCTCCATACTGTTTTGACAAAATTTCCAGCTGCTCCTTAGTAGCATCTAAATTCTCATACAGTACATCATTCTGCTGAACAATTGATTCCTTAGTCAAATCCTGATAAGAATTTCTCCCCTGGATATCATGTCATGAGCCATTATTAAAATCAACAGGTACTAAAAAGAAAAGTTTAATATATGTAAAATAAATGCAAAAATGTCATACCGATTCAGACTTTAATTTCATCTCCATTTCCAATGATTTTCTTCTAAGTTCCTCCATATCCCACTGCATTTGGGTAAACCTTTCTCTCTCAATTAGAATAGCCTGCTGCAAGTTCTCCTTATTTTTCTGTTTGGTAGTTTCAAGTTCTACTTCCAAATCCTTGAGCTGAACAGATCCAATCAGTTATGGACACATAATTAATATCTATATAAAAAAATTGAGATAATATGCCTGTTATAGAACCATAAATTCCATAGATATCCACAGATTATAGATATATTTATTTTTCAACTTGAGTAGTCTCTCGTCAATCTCAGATACAGGTAAACTAAAAAATATAATATAAAATAATTTACAACGAAATGCATGCCCAGTCATGTACCTTTGTTGCGAGAAAATCCTTTGCAGCTATTTCTTGATTTAATCTAACTATAAGGTCCTCCATATCAGTTTTTGCAGTGCCTAGCCTTCGCTGCATGGTTGAAAGAATCCTGTTCAATTTATTGCGTTGATCTAGTGGAAGGACTAATTGAGTATCACCAGTAGACTTCGACTTTGTGTGGCCCATAATATCTGTCTCTCTTGAAACCAAAGCAGATCCAGGAAGGTCATGAGAGCCATCACCAGATGAACTTGGAATCCCAAAATTAGACATGTCACTACCTCGTATTGAGCTTCCATCGCTTTCAACACTCTCATTTGAAAGCTTACGAACATGACCAAACACCTTAGCATGCCCAGGCTCAGAGAAAAGCTCCATGTTATTATTAGCTAAAAGTGAAGAATCATATAAATTACCATTATTTTTGTCCTTTTCTGCAACATAGTTCACATATCTGGCATTTGCTTTATGCCTAGGAAGGCCTTCCAATTGCTCTAGAATAGTCTGACCCATAAACAAACCTTCGTCAATATTTGTTATGCCATATTTCACAAGCTTTTCTATTGGATTCGTCATATCTTCATCTAATGTTAAATCATCTGTGCCAACTTCAGAATTATCGTCCCGTCCAATTCTTGGTGTTCCTAGGTCAGATGGCTCATATGCAGTATCACTACCATAATCTGAGGCAACAGAGGAACTGCCAGCAACTAATGATAAGCTCGACTGGAGAGGTGATTGCACAGAATAAACTGTGTTGCTGGAATCTGGGTCTGTTTCAGAATTCTGCTGGTTTGCATCTTGGAATGCTAGGAAGTGATTAAATGAGGTATAAAATATCAAAATTTGGGAAAGCTAACAATCAATTAGCATAAAACAGACCAAACTGACATTGAGGAAACTAAATACAAGTTGCAAAAGATAATCACATACAAGATCTAGCAGCTGCTTCTAGTTCGAGAAATGACGCCACTGCAGTACATCTTGATATATCAATGTCAGACAATAGTTTGGCGATCCACTCCTCCAAAGAGCACCTTCTCTGTAGCAAAAGTATGTGTTAAAATTTACAGCTCTTGCATTCACAATTGTTCACAACTGCACAGATAGCTCAATCTAACAGGGATGTGAAATTTGTAAGTAATAAAATTAGACGGAGTCACCTGTCCAGTTGTCCAGAGTAGTATATAGATAACAGCTATTGAAAGATATTCAGTTACAGTTAGGTAACCCAACAACCTATGGATGAATATTAAGAAACCTGCTACACATATTTCAAGAAAAATCACTAAATAATCTATAATCTCTTTACCTCTACGTAAATAAAGAGAATATGGAGGTAATTTTCATCTACATTTTTTATGTCCCAAAAATTCTACGAGTATCCTTTTCAATCCGGAAACAGCCTCTTTGCATATGCAAGGGTAAGGCTGCGTACAATATCCCTTCCCCATACCTTCGCATAGCGAAGAGCCTCTGGGCGATGGGGTACGAAGTTTTTTTTTTTTATCCTTTTCCAATTCAAATAATTGTTCAACAACCAATTAAAAATACAAGGCTGTTTAGATATAAATTGGCTCTGTATAAGTTCTTTAGCATTATTTGAACTGAAATTCATGCTGAAAACTTGACCTAGTTGCAGTCACATACAAAATTGGCACTTATTCTTGCTGTTTTAGGTAAAAGAGAAAAGATGGCAATTGGGAAGTTAGAGATGGATTCAATGAAAGGATTCGGTGAAAAAAAATAAGGAGCTCTAGCAGAAATCCAAAAGAACATAATGTTACCATCTTTTTGGGTAAATACACTGATGGGCTCATTTTTACAAAACAATGGTAGGTATTGAGGAGTATTTGGAAGTTGGATTGTAGGCCTGTTGTTTAACACAAATCTAAAAGGGGAACGGTTAGACATAGATTGTGTGGATATGATGACCAATAGTAACCAAATACATACCTTACCTAAATTTCTAGGTGCTAGTAATATACAGTTGCTAAGCATCTAGGCCAAGTATGTTCTTATAAAATAAGGAAATTCAAGCATGGTGCACTATGCAGATCCATAATGCCATAGATGAAACAATTGGTACTGTAGTAAGTTAAGACATTTCTGACCTCTTCTAACAAAGCTCGGCTTTTCAACCGCAAGAGTCCCTTGGGTGGCGCTGGAGGGATATTTTTCCTGGGAAACTCCTTTTTAATCTACAAAGACAGCATGTGGAAAAAGTCTAAAATCAGAGTAACCTAAACAAGCATAGACACAGATGCAAATTATTTATCTATATATCATACACGCACAAGTGCCCACATAGCCCAGGTAACATACTTCTTAAAACATTTATAACCCACTGATTCTATTCTAATCTAATAACTGAAATTATACTCTCTTGAAGAATTGATAAATACTTGAAAGAATTTCCAGTTTCCTGAAGAAGACCCCTTATCCATATCTACCATCAGTGCAAAACAGGGTTGGCTTCTCTCATGTGGTTGTGAGACCACCACATTGCTGTCTATTATTAATTGAAAGGCATAATATTTTGAAAACTCCCCATTCATGTCTGATTTTGACATGAAAATTTAATGCTTATTTTCTTTAGATCTTGTAATGTTTAAAATTTAGAACTTTGCTATCAGTTTTGTAATGGATAAGTTTCTTGTTTTCAAACTTCCATACTATACCTTATACTCTTTCTTCTTCGGATAGAATATACTACTCTTGAATCTTGATATTGTTAAGCTTTCAATTTGCATTCCTATAATGTCTAAGTAAATTAGAAAGCGAGCCATTTCAGATTTGATAAAGGATGTTTCATCATTAACTTAACAAGGTAAAACAGCTACAATGTTTACCAAAACAAATAAGGGTCATTTGTCCTTTACTAGTTTTAAAGGATGAAGAAAACCAGTGGACTCTTTCACCACTGTTGATGTATTTTCCCACTCGTTTTTACTGCATGGAGACCCCTCCTTGAGAATGTATCAGATAAGTTACAATATTTCTTCCTTAAATATCTTGCCTATCCCTTATTACTGTCACACTATTATAAATTGAATGGTTTTATGGATGAAAATAAATCAATGGCTAAAATTGGAGTAAGTGTTAAACACTAAAATGGGTATCGACCAATACATGTGTAGAGAGATGATAATGCTTAAATGAGAACTCAGTTGTCAGTATCAGGGTTGAAGTACAAGTACATGAAATTAAAAAAATCAAGATGCAGTTAAAAAGGATAAACTTACATCAGCAAACAACTTTAGAAAATCATTGAACCTTCTTAAGACTCCATGGACCTTTGTAATTCCTTCCGGTGACTGTACACCAACTTGAACCCTGTAGAACTGTCCCTTAATGATGTTAAAAATGAACACTCACAGAGAAGCTATTATTCCACAACAAAATATAAATGAATGAAATGTTGAAATCTGTAAACAATTAATTCCTAAGTCACCTCATTTTATCTTTTCAATGAGACATCTTGCTTATTCACTGGCATATGTCCTGGTTTGAGTTTACAATACATTTTAAAATTTAAACACTCGCATCCCAACTTAATAAAGAAGAAAGGAAGTCAGGGATGCAGTATATAATCATAATTCATAACAACAAATGCTGTAGACATTAGTTGCATGTGAGACTCTGAAAATAATGGTGGCAACATTAGACAATTCTAAATATTGGCAAAGAGAGACAGTAATGCAAGGATGGCATTGATGCTAGAAAGTTGTGGTTGATATGAATAAAGTCATTTACCACTGGATACTTCAAGTAGTTAGACTATGCACAAAAAGTACAAAGAATAAAAATACACTATAGTTGCATCTTTCAAATTCAGTGATACAGTGCCATGTAAACTATATTAAATTATAAAGGAAACTCCCACAATGGTCAAACATTATATTAGGTGATAATTTTTGAATTAATGTGAATTAACTCCTTCAACATTTATACATTTCTCTCATTGCTTCTCTGAAAAGATGGGATGAATTTCTGCACTATTCTCCTCACCCTTGTAAATTTATAATCTCAATTTACAAATCACGCAAATTTAAACAAAACTTTTAAACTTATATGATAATTTCCACTTGCTTCAAACTGAGTATAATACTTCTAATCCAAACTAGAAAAGTGGTACAAAGTTACTCCTAAATCTGACCATGAACAAAAATTGGGATATCAATAAACTTTACCACTATAGGATCTGAATTCCTTGATTTTGGAACAAAGGCCCAAGAAGGTATTGTGACACAATAACTCCAACCAGTACGATGATTGTGTGGCCACACTGTATCTCGCCCATTCTGTACAATAGGGACTTCAGAATTAGAAGAAAGTCATATACAAAATAATAATTATATTAATAATAATTGCACAAAGGAAACCATTATTTTATGCATAAAAGTAACAAAAATATGAGCTATCAAATAATACCTGAAAATGGAAAATGGAGGAAATATTAGCTTAGGATACCAGAAAATATTCTTGAAATATGGTTGTACTAGCGAATTAAGATTGAAGAGAATTCTTGACAAAATTACAAGCCAGAAAAAAACTGTGAGAAAGAGCCACCATTTATTTAGATTTTTAAACAACTGAATATGCATCGTCCTTGTGAGATAAAGAACATACAAATGTATAACAAAATTTTCTCTATGCACCTCTAATTCACTTGAAGAATAATGTCAAAGGTTCTCAGGAAGTTTTCATCTTTGAAAATACTCCATAATTTGCATTTAATGCTAATAAACTATGTAAACCATTATCCAAGGGAAGATTTACCCTCTCTTTAGCTAATTAAGAAACTTCATGTTAGATTTCATCTTAAACCAATTGGCATTAAGTGAAATTGTCCAAAAGGTGTATAAATTGCATCCCAGTAATTGAGACAGGCAATGTGGGGCTTTCTTACAATAACCCCCATAGATGGCTGCCGGACTAAGGGATACACAAAGGAAACTACGAAAACCATAGAGATCCCCTTCACAAACCACAAAAGCAATGGAAATGGGCTATAGGCTTGATACTCTCTTAGATTTCATCTTGAAATCAATTGACATTAAGTTACACAATAGGAATGTCAACCTCACTCCATTAATTAAGGCAAGGATGTGAGACTTTCCAACACTCCCCTCCATAGATGCTTGCCGGACTAGGCGATACACAAAGGAAACTACAGAAATGGTAGAGATCACCTCCACAAACCAGAAAAGTAACAGAAATAAGAATATCAACCACACTCCACTAAGGCAGGGATGTGGGACTTTCCGACACTCCCCTCCATAAATGTCTACCGAACTACGCGATACACGAAGGAAACTATGGAAATGATTGAGATCCCCTCCACAAACCACAAAAGCAATAGAAATGGGCTACAGACTTTGATACCCTCTCAGATTTCAACGCCTGCCAAACCAGGTGATACATGAAGGAAACAACGAACAAAGTAAAGATCCCCTCCACAAATCACAGAAAGAACTATAGGCTTTGAAATCATGTTAGATTTTATTATAAAACCAATTAATATCAAGTGAAATTTCACAACAGGTATATATAAACTGCACCCTAGTAACTGAAGCAGACGATGTGGGACTTTCCATGGAAGGAAACTACAAAAAACGGTGTATAAATCCCTCCACATATGCATACTGAACCAAGCGATATATAAAGGAAACTGTGGAAACAATAGAGATTTCCTCCACAAACCATAGAGGCAATGAAAATGAGTTATATAGGCTTTGATATCATGCTAGATTTCATCTTAAAACCACAATAGGCATATAAACCGCATCCCAAGAAGTGAGGCAAGCATATGAGACATTCCAGCTGTCCAAACACGAGTTTGAGACAATTTTCCCTCCCTTTTCTAAGAAATTATTGTATCGTCCAAGACCGACCACCACGTGTCCATAGTCCTGGCCAATCTCTGTGTGACATGTATCGATTTTTTCAGTTTACGAGAAAGAGCTGATAAAACTCAGCCACGTTCCACGTGGAAATTAAGCGGATCATTGACATGTGGTGGTCACGGATCATACAATAATTTCTTCCCCTTTCTTGCCAATCTTAGGAACATAGCATAAGAAACATGGCCTCCAAGTAATCAAGAAGCAATGATCTCCACAGCTTAGAGTTAAAAGTAACTATAACCTAGGTCTCCTTAGCATTTAAACACCTAAAATGACACTCTACACGCTGAATCAAAATCACACTAACGATCGCAAAACACAGTTCATATGATCACGCGCATCAATCAAATCACGACAATAGATACCTAGGGAGCAACAATTAACTCTTTGATCGTCACGTACAGTGAAAATAGTATTGACGAGGAGATTGATCGAAGAAAATGGAACCAGGTCATTCAATCGCGCGAATAAAACTACAATTACGTTAGAAGAATAAGAAACTAACCAATTTTCGAGGCGCAGGGCTCCAATCCATGCCGAGAGGCAGCGGCGAAGTCCCATCGTGCCTGTGCTTCGGAGGACTTCGTCTCTGCATCGTCGTCGTCACAGTCACAATCACAGCCTAGAATTCCCTCTCTTTCTACAATTCGAAGATCATAATATGATTATCTGAGCTCAGTGGTAGGAATCGAAACTTTGAGAGTGACAGAACCGCCGAGGACTAGGGTTTCCGCGATCGGATCGGAGAAGGTGGAATCTGTGGCGTGGTGGGTACGGCGGAGGGGCGCACGTTAAGAGTAGAAGCGGCAACGTGGCTAAGAAAAGCCGCGAGTGCAGTGCGCGTGTTTTATGTATTGTGTACACGTGTATACTCCAATGAAAAAACAATTCTCTTCTCGTGTTGTGTCCTTGTTCTTGTGCTCTATACTGTAGAGTGCACTAGTGCGTTTGCTTTGGGACTCAATTGAGGGGAAAAAAGAGAAAGTAAAAGAAAGAAAGAAACAGCCACACCTAACTATCGTCGTCTGTAAAAACAGCATCAGGGAAAGCGAAACGGAACGCTAGATAACTACTCCGTATTGGTAAATGGCCGGGCTTAGCTGGGCTGGGCTGGTACAACTGTTTCTCGCCAATTATTTAACACATTCCATTTTTTCCTTGCTGCACCTCCAAATTTCCTTATATTCCCTTATTACCCTTCTTCTCCCGAGTAAAACCCTAGCCTCCTCTCTCCCAAACCTCCTGGACAACAGTATTGCACCTCCACTGCCCCAAACACCTCCACGAATCAACCCACCATTGTCGCTGCACCCAAACAGAACCACCCAACGCCTCCACACAGCACCACCACCACCACCACCACCACACACACCGCTCCTAATTCAACGTCGCATCACACCACCATAATTATATTACGGATTGAATTACTCAATCCATAATGCCTTTTTTTATTAAGGATTAAGCAATAATGTTTACAACGATTTCAACACACGCTAAATGTTGATGTGAAAAATAACGTTCACAGCGATTCCAAACACTCGCTAAATGTATTCCCAAATTGCAGAAAGATTTCTCCTTGCAACAAATTGTTCAGATAGTCTCATCGTTATATGCAATCTTTATTAGTGTAGTGGACTAGTGGTTACACAAATCACATGCCCACAGCAGTAATAATATTCGAGATTAAAGAGCATGGTATAAAACTATAAATTACAAAACATACACGAAATCGATATTCATGTTGAGCATTCTTTCTTATAATACATGTAATATATGGTGCATCAACCAATAACAGTTGGCACTGCATGTGATTGTCGAGTCGAGGGTAATAGGAAAAAGGATTTTGTGTAGGCAAGTTATATTGATTAAAGATAATAAAAAAAAAAATCGTGTAAGAAGAGCATTGCCAAAGAAGAAAGAGTCAAATGATCAAAAGAAGAAGAACCAAAAAAACGAAGATTGTCGGATAATAAAAAAGAAAGAAGAAATACACAAAATTCAAAAAATTGAACTCTCCCAAAAAAATATCTTAATCATGTAAAAAACACACACACACGAATCAACAAAAGTTGGTATTGAAATGGAATCTTTTAACCTTTTAGCTAAGCAGGCTAACATAGCCGAAATTAGTATGGAATAAACTGTTGGGATCTAGTAATTAATTGTTAATTATTTATAACATAGTTGAAATTAATATAGGAACATAGAAATATAAAAGAATATTCAATACTTAATATTTTAATACATAACAATTGCAAGATTTTTTTTTTGAGAGGATAACAATTGCAGGATAAGGATTAATTAATAATTCATATAATATACTTTGATCTAATTACTATATATATATATACATATATTATGTTCTCACCCATTGAATTTTATTGTTGTTTTGTTATCGAATTAATATCTTTACTTTTTTTCCTCACTAATTTATAGGTTTAATTCTCAGAATTTTTATAAAATTTCTATATTATTTATTTGATTTAATTTTTTAATTTACGTTTATCCACCATTCGATATATTTCTTTGCAAGTATTTTTTTTTCATTTCTTAATGTCAAAATTATCATTTTATTTTCAATCTTTTTCTTATTTAAAAAAATTTATATGCGATATCAAAGATTTATACATGAAACAAACAAAACAAAACAAAATCAGTACAAATCTTTGAAAGCAAGGTTGATAGTTTTGTAATAAAATAATAGGAAATGAAAGCCTAAGTAAAATTTTGGTAAAAAAAAAAAAAGCGCCTAAACTTCCTCAATAGTTCCTGTATTCTGTTTTCGTTTTTATGTTGGCGATTTTGTGAAATGTCAATAAAATTGACTTGCTTTCTGTTAACTTGCTTTATTAGATTTTTTTGCCTAATATTTTTTTGTCAGCATAACAGCGCATTTTTATTACTTAATTTAAATTAATTTTGTCAAATCATCAATTAATATCTCATTTCATAATTTTTCAATTTATTTGTTGAACACTTTTAGTTAAATTTGCAAATATAATCATCTTAAAGGAAAAAAAAATGTTAGAGACACACTTTTATTTAGTGTACTTTTTATAAATCTCACATCCTATTTAATTAATCTCTTTCATGATTTTATAATTTTTGATAAGTTTTAAGTTTTAACTAATAAAAAGAAAGATTGTTAGAAAGAATGCCTTATTAACAGTCTTTCTCATCGTAAATAAATATCTCACCAATAAAGTGCACTTACTATAAACCCGTAAAGTCAATTGACAATTTTTATTTTTTTTATAAAAACGTGCTATATTATACGACTCAATCACTGGAAACCCACATGTTTATATATAATCCATTAATTGGATAGATGTTATAATAATAAAAAAAATATAAAGAACGAGATATTTGGTGGAAATTACGGCAATTATCTTGTATAAAAAAAAATCATCTTACGTAATTTCTAGTATTTTCCAAAGAAAAAAATAGAAACAAATTTTCACCACGAATATGGACATAATGATCAAATAAGACAATGTTTCATGGTACATACAAGCTAGAAGACAAAGTAAGGCAAACAAGCTTGCCCAATTCATAATTTGACGGTGCACAA
The DNA here is from genome assembly GCF_000004515.6 of Glycine max. Lineage (NCBI taxonomy): Eukaryota > Viridiplantae > Streptophyta > Magnoliopsida > Fabales > Fabaceae > Glycine > Glycine max. The sequence goes on along the minus strand of NC_038242.2, from coordinate 5,085,645 downwards.
TACAAAATCAATACAACATTATTTAGACACGTACAGTAGCACATGAACAACCTCCCTCTATAAATAAAAAAATGAAAAACACAACAATATTAATCTATATATTGTCAAAGAAATGCTTACGTAGGCACTCAATCAATTTCATGTTAAGTGCATATCTAAACATTTCTCTGACGGCAGATCGAGACGATGAGAGATAACTCGACCTAATTTGATTAATATCTTAGGAGGGACATTGGAAACCAGGAGGAACAGTTTTTTGACAAGCACTAAGGATCACGCTGAGCGTGACAGGTACGTTCAAGTTTATTCCAAGCACATTGGCCTTAATTGCGGTGCATAGGCAAAGTGCAGCTTCCAAATCTGCCAAACCCTTAACCAATGCACAGCATTCGCTCGAAGGAGGAGTTCCAACAGTAACGTTAACAAGTCCTAAGATGTCAGCACAAACACCTAGCTTTAATGTGTCCTTGGGGCATGAAGCTTTGGGTGGCGAAGGAGGAGAAGGTGGAGGACAACCAGCCTTGGGTGTGGGTGGTGTGGGTGGTGTGGGTGTGGGTGTGGGTGTGGGTGGTGTTGGTTTTGGAGTTGGTGGTGTGGGTGGTGTGGGCTTCGGAGGAGAAGGTGGAGGACAACCAGCCTTGGGTGTGGGTGGTGTGGGTGTGGGTGTGGGTGGTGTGGGCTTTGGAGTGGGTGGTGTTGGTTTTGGAGTTGGTGGCGTGGGCTTTGGAGTGGGAGGTGTTGGTTTTGGAGTTGGTGGTGTGGGTGGTGTGGGCTTCGGAGATGGAGATGGAGTTGGAGTGGGTGGTGGGCAATTGGCATGAGTGAATGTTGAGTAAAAGAGGAGAGAAAGCACCAAAATGGTGGCAAGGAGTTTGTTGGAAGCCATAGAAAATAAGAAAATTAAGAAGTGGCAATGTGTGTAGTTTGATTGATGTTGAATGGGAAGGTGAAGAAGGGACGTAGACCTATTTAAAGACAATATGTGACGGGTGTGTTATTGAAATATGGTTGAGTGGAAGCGAGTGAAGAGTGTGATAACGCTTCCAGTTGGATCTTTTTGTATGCTTGTGAACGTGTGGGTTGTAGTATTTTGGTTCATTATGGCTGTCTTAGATGTTATCTCTCTTTAAGTCTGACCCATTGTGAGAAATTTAAAAAGTTAGGGAGGAATGTTTTTTTTGCTAGAGTAAATACTTGTATGTGGACTAGGTTTATTTTTCTTGCACACCACAGGTTCTCATTCCGCGGGAAGTGATAACATTTCCAAGGCTGGTCATGAGAAACGCCACAGAATCACAAATTGAAAATTTCACACATTGTTGACAAGGGCACCTTTGGCTTGTGTGCATTCTAGAATAAGTAAAAAAAAAAAAAAAAAGGAAAATAATGGCTTCATTAATTTTTACATTTGAGTAGAAAACAAAATTGAAAGAGTACACGATGTACTCTTTGGCCGTTGCACATGCACCATAATCACATTGTAATCCTTCTTTCTCCTGAGAATCTTCTCTATCTCTCTTATTACCATTCTGCACCTTTCCTCCTACACACCTCAGTCTACCTGCACACACCAATTACATCAAAGAATAGTGATACACACGGACACCACTATTTTACAAACACTATCAAACGTACATTTCTATTTCTTTTTCCTATCACATCTTATTACTTGTCATGCAAACATATATTTCTTTCTCTTCTCTCTCTTAATTTCTCTCCATAGGTAGTGGTCCATGCAACATTTTCCTCCGTGAAATATGGCAGCTTTCTACGGCAGTCAAAGGTTCAAAACAACTCATTTGCATGCCACGATCTTCGCTAACAGCACCGCGTACTCCATGGAGAGAAAAAAAAAAGTTCTTCAATTAATATACATTTTCTCCATATTTGTTGATTTAATTCTCTGAAAATTTTGTAAAATGGGTTTTTTTTGCTATATGATTGGTAAAATGAGTTGCATTGCAACGAAATTGTTGAGCACATCTCATAGTTAGTATAAAAAAATCTCAATTATTTTTTTTAATTTGAACCGAGTAATTTTTTATTTGGATTTTCTTTTCGGCACTTGATTGCAATTTGCAACCCTTTAACAACCTTGGACAATTTATCATTGTTTTAAAAGCAAAATTATCGGTGCAATAAGCTGATGAAAAAAAGTTTTCCAAACATAGATTTATATCTCAATTAATGCCCCTAAAAAGATACAAACTCCAAATTTTATTAGAAGTGGTTTAAATTAGTTTCAACCTCTTCGATATGAACGTGAAGGAAAATTTTACGAAATTCCAAACAGAGAAAAATAAAAGGAGTTTCACTGGGATATTTCCGGTTAACAGCCAGCATGTAAGTAACCAGCATTCAGGGCAAGCTATTTTTGAGAAAGTAGTAGATACTTCGATAGAGAAATAAATATTAATTGAGAAAAATATAGACATGGTGTGTAATATAATGTGATAAAAAGGGAAAAAAGACAAATAATATATGTTATTAATAAGTTATTTATAATAGTGGTATATTTAAATATAACTATTCATAAAAAATAGGTGATTGCTGTTAAAGCTTCTTAATTTTACTATTTTAGAGAGTTTTGATGTCTTTTTTTTTACTTAACCAATATTGAAATTTTGACTTTTGTGTGTCATACTGTCATTGTAACCCAAATATAACGATAATACGACATACTTTTTATTTTAAATACTTCGCCTAGAATATTATTAATAATATGATGCCGTATAATATTTTTAAAAATATCACATTACAAACTTAATTTTTTTTGTTGTCAGTCAAACATAAACATGGATCAATGCATGTCATGTAAAAGAAAACTATGCGAAATGAATTGTGGAATTTTTTTTTTTAAATATTGGGACCATTTAATAAATTAGATCTAATATGATAAAAAAAATCACTATTTACTATTTCATCAATTAAATTAAATCATCTGAAAAGTAAGAAACACGGGAGAAATGGTCAATAAAATAATCATAATGTGAACAGCAGAAGCACATGCACATGCCTCGTTGCCGCCAGTTTACACGTTAGCAGGTAACAACTCAGGTGTGTGGCCACTGGATAACGAAACGAGGTCACCATCCTTGACGGTAACCCTTACACTCTTGGGTCCCCATGCCCCTTCGGAAAATGATTTTTTCGTGACAAATATTAGCCCCTTGTTATCAAACTTTGTTTTTCTTGTTTTTTGTCTTATGCTTTTTCTACAAGTACGTAGCAAGAATCCCATGTATTCTATACATAGACATTGTTGAGTTTAAATCAATTTTCCATTTTTAAAAAATATTAAATAGGTAAGAATTCTTTTGTTAAAATATATTTTTAAAGAAAAACATGTAGTTAAGAAATGCATTTATTTTTTTATTTTATTAATATTATTTATTATGTTTTGTCATTTTTGTGATTCACTATTAATTTGTTTTTGTTTATCACCTAATAACTAATAGGACTTTGTACCTTGGTGGTTAGTATTTATTTAATTGACTATTAAGTCACTGTATCGAACCTTGGGTGCCCCAAATTTTTGGGTTTTTAAAATATTTAAGTATGTGAAAAGACCAAAACACCTTAAAAATGGACAGCAGGAAAAAATGAAGATAGGTTAATGATGTAATTTTGGTATACCAATATCCAGTGGCCTGTTGTTCAAATTCTTTTAAGAAAAGAATAAGAAATAATCCCACTGTTCCAGGCCTGTGGTAAGTCACGGTGACATTTTTTTTAATATAATAATAATAATAATAATAATAATTTGTTTTATTTCTTATCAATGTTGCATGCATGTGCAGGAAGGAAATTGACACCTCCGCCACGCTCCTGTGGTATCTACCCCAAGTCCACATACCCATACCCACCAACAGATAAAAAGCGAAGGCTTTTGCTTCCTGCACCTCTCAAATTTTCAAAATGGCCATAGTAACCTTGTCTTCCTCACTTGTCCATAGCTTTTTTTCCTCACTTATCCATGCCTGAAACATTGTTTTATTCACTTGTTCATTTTGTGTAAGCATTTTCATTGCTCAAGTTCACTTGCACAAGTAAGTTATTAATTGTCTTGTTTATACGTTTTGTGTTAGATTATTACAACCGAATTGACTTATCCATAAATGTTTTTTAGAAAATTAAGTTTTAGGATAGGTTTAGATCAACAAATCCAAAATTAAATGATATGTGAAAATAACATGATTTTGGATTAGACAAATCCGGATCAAATTTGTTGTCATACAAATCAGGATCAATCAATCAGGAATGATCTAATAATAATACTTGATCAAATAATCCAAAATTATAACATATTTTTGGATTTCATAATATGGATTTGTTCTTGTATCAGTATGGATTTCTTGATCCATAAATTATTTGTATTTCTTAATAAGCTTGGATCAATCAATCTAGAATCGTGTAATGGTATATGATTTGGCACATGTATATTAATTATTAAATTTTTAATTTTACTAAAATTAACTACAGTACTAAATTGTATGCCACTTTGTAAATCACATTTCATATAATTTTAAAGAGTGTTTAACTATGTTCCTTGTTCTGATTTTTTCATTTATTCTAAATTTTGATTCTCTCATTTATTCGATGTTCTAATTAACAACAAATAATTACGAAACACACCTAAAATGTTTTTTATTATTATTTTTTATCTTATATTGTTTTTTCTAACACAATTCAGCTGGAGTCATATCAATTAGAGCAGCCGTGCTAATTAATTTTAAAAATATCGTATCATCCTTTCCAAATTCGAGATTTTTTATTTTGTTGGACAAATAATATACTAAAAAAAAGAAAGAATTTGTCAATTTGATGGAAAATCCAAATTCATGGTTTTCGCATGTATTTTCGTGCTAATCGTCAAGTAGTACTTTGTAGTACTCCATCAAATTATGTCCATCGAGGTTAATTATAACTCTAACCAAATTTAATAATTTTGAAACACAAGATCCTAGCTTTATCAAACGTGATAAACCATTAATTGATCATAATAACACAAAATAAACAAAAGGTCTAAGTTGAAATAAAAATGGCAACTTGGTACCCAATTATATGGACTGAGTTCAGTGGTATGATGCAAAAAATAATAATTTGTATGCTATGTTTAAGATTTTATTTTTCTTTTACAAGTATGTTCTATTGCCCCGCAAGAATAATTTAGGGCTCATGGCATGATTCACATGACATCACACGCATCCGCACCCAGCAAAAATGTCAAACCTAATTTCAACGCATGATCGATCAAGGACAATAGACGGTGGAAAATGCGTATCCCGGCTCGTAAATATCGTGAAATCAATGCGATGCGATTCACGCTATTCGTATACACGACTCCAAAATCAAAACAAAACGCTGAAGAATGACGTGGCCGCAGTGGAATGGAATAGAGGCGTGCATTCACAGTAGGCCCCAACCCGATATCCACTTATCACTGCAATTTCATTAATCCAACGCTTCAAGAGAGCCAGCATTACGAAACAAACCTACTCTCGCCTGCATGTGAACCTGACCAATAAAAACAGAATGAAGAAAGAAAGGCGCAAGATTACTATCGTACGCCAGAGAGTAACGAGGCAATAAAAGAAAAAGGCGCAAGGTAGTACCTTGCGCCCTTATGGTCCAACCCTGTGTGTGTTCTCTCTCTCTCGCGCTCGCGCACCACATCTCTCTCTGCGTCTTCCAAGATTTCAATACTCGCGAGACAACAACAACTAACACGAACGAAGAAGAAGAAGAGGAGCGAGAACGGAGAGCGGAGCAATGAAGCAAGCTTCTTCGGAGGCAGTACCGTCGCTATCCTCGGCGCCGTCGTTCACGGAGACGGCGACATCGTCGTCTTGGTCCGCGGCGGCGGCGGAGGACCTGACGGTGGGGTCGAGGGATGGAGGCGGCGGCGCGCAGGAGACGGTGGCGGTGGATCGGCGAGGCGAGTACTCAGCGCTGTGCCGATGGACGGTGCACAATTTCCCTCGGATAAAGGCTAGGGCACTTTGGAGCAAGTACTTTGAGGTAGGCGGTTACGATTGTCGGTTGCTAATATACCCCAAGGGTGACTCACAGGCGCTGCCAGGTTACATCTCCATTTACCTCCAAATCATGGACCCCCGCGGCACCTCTTCCTCCAAATGGGACTGTTTCGCCAGCTATCGCTTGGCAATCGTCAACCTCGCCGACGATTCCAAAACCATCCACCGCGATTCCTGGCACCGATTCTCTAGCAAGAAGAAATCACACGGCTGGTGCGATTTCACGCCCTCCAACACTGTTTTCGACCCCAAATTGGGTTACCTCTTCAACACCGATTCCGTTCTGATCACCGCCGATATACTCATCCTCAACGAGTCCGTCAATTTCACGCGCGACAACAATGAGGTGCAGTCCTCGTCTTCCTCCTCTTCCAATGCCATGACTTCCTCTGTTGTTGCGGGTCCCGTCTCTGATGTTTCCAGTGGGAAGTTCACTTGGAAAGTGCATAATTTCAGTCTGTTCAAGGAGATGATCAAGACGCAGAAGATAATGAGCCCCGTTTTCCCTGCGGGGGAGTGTAATTTGAGGATTAGTGTGTACCAGAGCTCCGTTAATGGGGTTGAGTATTTGTCCATGTGTTTGGAGAGCAAGGATACGGATAAGACTGTGGTGTTGTCTGATAGAAGTTGCTGGTGTTTATTTAGGATGTCTGTGTTGAACCAGAAGCCTGGTTCCAATCACATGCACAGGGACTCGTATGGGAGGTTTGCCGCGGATAACAAGAGTGGTGACAATACCAGCCTGGGGTGGAATGATTATATGAAGATGTCGGATTTTATCGGCGCGGATTCAGGGTTCTTGGTCGATGACACTGCGGTTTTTAGCACCTCGTTTCATGTGATCAAGGAGTTTAGCAGCTTCTCCAAGAATGGGGCTGTGATTGCCGGGAGGAGTGCGAGTGGTGCTAGGAAGTCTGATGGGCATATTGGAAAGTTCACTTGGAGGATTGAGAATTTTACTAGGTTGAAGGATTTGCTGAAGAAGAGGAAAATCACGGGCTTGTGCATCAAGAGCAGGAGGTTTCAGATTGGCAATAGGGATTGTCGACTTATTGTTTACCCTAGAGGTGTGCAATGTTCTTTCCCGGCAAATCTTTTATCGTTTTCTGTGCACCACTTGCTTAGGCTTATCGTTAGCTGTCAGATATTTGCTGTGTTGTCAGTGAGTTATGACTTCATTAAGATGTGGTGTTTTTGAATGTATTTTGGTGCGGTTCTTGCCTATATTGATGGAATTGAAGGAGCATGCTTGCTGTGTTTTACAGGCCTTTCTCTATTTTTGAAAATTTCATTGAATTTGATATTTCATCCGTGTTGTTGCATATCTACTGATGATACCACCATGAGTATAAATGATAATCTAGATCTTGGGCCTTGATGTGTGAATGTAGTAGTCTGTGCCTTACACTCAGATTATTTTTAATACACTGAGAGTATGTTTTTGTTGTGATAAAAGATGGAGTCTGATGAATTTTATATGATTTTGGTGCTATCAGGGCAGTCTCAGCCACCATGCCACCTTTCAGTGTTTCTTGAAGTTACAGATTCAAGAAATACTTCCAGTGATTGGAGTTGTTTTGTAAGTCATCGTTTGTCAGTTGTGAACCAAAGGATGGAGGATAAATCTGTCACCAAGGAATCTCAGAACCGCTACTCTAAAGCTGCGAAGGATTGGGGTTGGCGTGAATTTGTGACACTTACCAGTCTCTTTGATCAAGATTCAGGTTTTCTTGTCCAGGACACTGTCATATTCTCTGCTGAAGTTCTTATATTGAAAGAGACATCAACAATGCAGGATATTACTGAGAACGATTCCGAGTTAAGCAGCAGTGGCTCCCAGGTTGATGGTAATGGGAAAAGAAGTTCATTTTCATGGAAAGTGGAGAATTTCCTTTCTTTTAAGGAAATAATGGAGACTCGAAAAATTTTCAGTAAATTCTTTCAGGCTGGTGGATGTGAACTTCGGATTGGTAGGTGTTCTATCACACAAATTTGATCTCCTGTATTTTTTATTCACAGGCAGTAGTAGTTGTGAACATTTACTTTTTTTATTCTTTGATTGAAAGCTTATGTTCCCATGACCCAGGTGTATACGAGTCGTTTGACACCATATGTATTTATTTAGAGAGTGACCAGGCTGTTGGTAGTGACCCGGATAAAAATTTCTGGGTCAGATACAGAATGGCAGTTGTGAATCAAAAGAACCCAGCCAAGACAGTGTGGAAAGAATCTTCTATCTGCACTAAGACATGGAATAATTCAGTTTTGCAATTCATGAAGGTGTCTGATATGTTGGAATCGGATGCAGGATTTCTTGTACGTGACACTGTTGTTTTTGTATGTGAAATACTGGATTGCTGCCCTTGGTTTGAGTTTTCAGATTTAGAGGTAAGTCCTTATGGGATTGCTTGTCTCTGTGTTATCTTGTACGTACAACTATTACTTGATAGATGCCAAATATTCTCTCTCTTGCCCCATTTTTTGATTTTTTCTATTTTCCTTTTACCATCTATAGGGTGACCTGTTCTGGATTTTAGATACAAGACTACCTGTAAATCCTGTCTATGCATACCTATTGATTTGACCTTGGCACACACATGTCACTAATTTAACATATAATATCTGGTTTTGCATCATCTGACTCATTCTGTATGCTAAGATTGGAACAATCCAGTTAGGAAATATGGCCTCTTCCTTGGAACTTTTGCTCATTATTAGCTGATAAGATGCATGGAACAAGCTGATAAGTCACGAGTTACAGAAGTTGATTAATGCTTCAGTTCATAATTTTGCATCCCTTGAACTTCTTAATGTACAATAAAACTTGTAAGCAGATTTCTATCCCATACCTGAGCCACATGATATAATTATTATTATGTCTTCTATGAAACAAAATAAAATGATTATATGTTTTACCCCTCAGCTTATCACATGTTGTGAAGTCAGGGGATTTTGTTATGAATTTTATAATGCCTACTGGTTGTATTAAATTTTGACTGCTTTTGTCGTATGGCTGCACATGCCTCTTCTAATTTTGTCTTTAATATACAGGTTTTAGCATCAGAGGATGATCAGGATGCATTGACTACTGATCCTGATGAGCTCATTGACTCTGAAGACAGTGAAGGGATAAGTGGAGACGAGGAAGACATTTTCAGAAATCTTCTTTTCAGAGCTGGATTCCATTTAACATATGGAGATAATCCTTCACAGCCACAGGTTACTTTAAGGGAGAAACTTCTAATGGATGCTGGTGCGATTGCGGGGTTTCTGACTGGACTTCGAGTTTATCTTGATGATCCTGCAAAAGTTAAGCGTCTGCTTCTACCTACCAAGCTCTCTGGCAGTTGTGATGGGAAGAAGGCCTCCAAAGCTGATGAATCTTCCCCAAGTTTGATGAATTTGCTGATGGGAGTTAAAGTCTTGCAGCAAGCAATAATTGATTTACTATTGGATATAATGGTTGAGTGTTGCCAACCTTCCGAAGTGGGTCCTGTTGCTGATTCTGTTGATGCATGCTCTAAACCTTCTCCAAATGGAAGTGGAGCTGCAAGTCCCTTTGAGTGTGAAAGAGAAAATGGAGCAATGGAGTCTGCACGAGTTCCCGTTTGTGAGAGGTTGGATTCTGTTGTTCAAGAAAGCAGTAATGCATCTGCTGTGCAGAGCTCTGATTTAAAAGGCAATGGTCTTCAGGAGAAAGCGCTTCCTGGACAGCCCATTTGTCCACCAGAGACATCTGCCACTGCTTCAGAAAATGCATCCCTTCGTTCAAAGGTACAAATTTATATTCATAAGAGGTGATTTTTTTATTGTTACACATATCTATAGTTTTGATTGTGTGAATTTGAAACTTCAGACCAAGTGGCCCGAGCAGTCTGAGGAGCTCTTAGGTTTGATTGTAAACTCACTAAGAGCTTTGGACGGGGCTGTTCCACAAGGCTGTCCAGAACCAAGACGGCGACCTCAGTCTGCACAAAAAATTTCTCTTGTATTGGACAAGGCTCCTAAGCATTTACAAGCAGACCTAGTTGCTCTGGTGCCCAAATTGGTTGAGCAGTCAGAACACCCATTGGCTGCCTATGCACTTCTTGAGCGACTTCAGAAGCCAGATGCAGAACCTGCTTTACGAATACCTGTGAGACTAATATATTTTTTCCCCTAAATGCCTTATTTGTATTGTTTTATCTCATGCATTTAACATTCAGCCTGGAACACAATCTTAATTTAGACATACTTTTTCTGCATTTCCAACATTACCGATATGATGTTGAATATAGTTTGCATTTCTTCTCCTATTGATGAAATTTTATTTCTCAGGTTTACGGAGCTCTTAGTCAATTGGAGTGTGGTAGTGAAGTGTGGGAACGCATTCTGTTTCAGTCATTTGAGCTTTTGACAGACTCAAATGACGAACCCCTAACTGCAACAATAGATTTTATATTCAAAGCGGCATCTCAATGTCAACACCTCCCTGAAGCAGTAAGCTTGATAGATAGTTGGGAATTGCACCATGTTACATTATTTACTCAGAATTCATTTTGATGCACTGTCAATGCAAAAGTGTTCTACACTTGCATCCAATTATGTTTTGCTACATCATTTAATGAGTTTTACATCTCATGTAATTGTTAGTATAGTCAAAATCATTAAAGGTGTCAACCCAAAATTGGATGATAGTGTAAAAAAGTTGTAAGCAGACAATGCATTGAAACTAAACTCATACTTATGTCATCTTTCTCAAATGTTTTATGAAGCCTTTGTAACATACTTCCCCCCCCCCCTTTATGCAGGTTAGATCTGTTCGTGTCAGGCTGAAAAATCTAGGTCTTGAGGTGTCACCTTGCGTCCTTGACTTTTTGAGTAAGACTATAAATAGTTGGGGGGATGTTGCTGAAACCATACTTAGGGACATTGATTGTGACGATGACTATGGTGACAGTTGCTCAGCTCTGCCATGTGGGATTTTCTTATTTGGTGAACATGACACTGCTCCCAGTGGACTGCATGTGATTGATGAGCAGGCTTATCATGCTAGTCGTCATTTTTCAGATATTTATATCCTGTTCGAAATGTTATCTATTCCTTGCCTTGTTGCTGAAGCTTCTCAAACATTTGAGAGAGCTGTAGCTCGAGGTGTAATAAGTGCTCAGTCTGTAGCCCTGGTATTGCAAAGCCGTCTTTCCCAAAGATTGAACAATAATGGCAGCTATGTTTCTGAAAATTGCCAACATTCAGATGATGCTACAGAGGGAGATGCCTGCGAGCAACTGGGAGTTCAAAGGGATGATTACACTTCTGTTCTTGGTCTTGCTGAAAATTTGGCACTCTCTAGAGATCCCTGCGTGAAAGAATTTGTGAAACTTCTCTACATGATAATGTTTAGATGGTTTGCCAATGAATCTTATCGGGGGAGGATGCTGAAGAGGCTTGTTGACTGTGCCACCAGCAATACTGACAATGGTCGCGAAGTCGATTTTGATTTGGATATCTTGGTTACTTTGGTCTGTGAGGAGCAGGAGTTTATCAGGCCTGTTTTGAGTATGATGCGTGAAGTTGCTGAACTTGCTAATGTTGATCGGGCTGCTCTATGGCACCAGTTATGTGCTAGTGAAGATGAAATTATGCGCGTTCGTGAAGAAAGCAAAACTGAGATTTCTAATATGGCTAAGGAAAAATCTATGATATCGCAAAAGCTGACTGAATCTGAGGCCACAAGCAATCGATTGAAGGTATTTCATGTCTTAGTTGATAAAATACTGTGGTTACCTCATCTTAATTGCTAATGGAGAATTTAGGTCTAACACACTTCATTATTCAACAGTCTGAAATGAGGGCTGAGATGGATCGGTTTTCTCGGGAAAAGAAGGAACTAGCAGAACAAATTCAAGAAGTTGAGAGTCAGCTTGAATGGATCCGTTCAGAACGGGATGATGAAATTGCAAAGCTCTCAGCAGAGAAGAAAGCTCTTCATGACCGTTTACATGATGCAGAGACACAACTTTCTCAATTGAAGTCCAGGAAACGTGATGAATTAAAGGTATTATTTTTAAAAAAAAGTTTGAATTTCTACATAATTGAAAATAAAAGGCATTCAGTTATGCCAATGCTAAGTGCTGTGCAGTATATGTTTTTATGCTTACGATGATTATTCTTACATTTTTTTACGAGCCTATGTCTTGAAGGAAATACCACCGCTAATTTTTACTCAGACTTGGCATATATGCATGTGTTCTATCTTCCCCCTTTCTCCATCCTTCACTTAACCTCTGATATGGGTGAATGTAATATTCATGCATTGTTTTTGCCAATTCCTGAAAGATAGTTTTCAGCTCTTTGTTCTACCTAGTTTTTCAGCTGATGGGATGCTCTTCTGTTTGGAAGGAGTTCGATCCTACCTATCGCCATTCTTCTAATTCAATATTAGTTTCAGTACAAAGTTTGAGTGGGTTTATGCTTTGTCCAACCTTCAAGGCCAAAGTTCTTTTGTGTGCAGGGGCACGTTAGTGGTATAAGTCATTCCCAGGCTTCCAATTAACGGGTCCGGATACTCTCCAGCTCACTCCATCGTCTCTATCTTTCTCCCCCTTCCTCTCGCTCTCTCTAACTTCAACCCCACACTTCGCTATTCTCTCTCCTGGCCTCTCTATTTTTGGCCTGCTGCAGAGGATGCAATTTGCCAGTTAACAGCTTAAGTTTTTCAAAAGAGTTGGTCCTTGACTTGAATTTTAGCTTATGAGCTATACAGTTCTCTTCTCGAGCCTTCCTTTATTTCATTTATCAAATTACTCGAAAGAAAATAACATGATAAATTATTTATATTCTCTTTTACTTGCGTGTCGATTCTCATCCATTCTCGTCAACAATCTCATTGGTGGATCTGAAGCATCAAACAGGTGTTTGAAATAGTTATATAATCTGTAGAAAAGATATTTATCTATTTTCTGATGTGGCAGTCTTGAAAAGGGAAGGCCAGTGAAAGGAGACTGTCCTTCATTTTGGTTCTAAATTGATAAGTAGGGCTGTTTGGTTTGAAATTGTTTTAAAAAAATTATTTTTCACTTTTGATTTAAAAAATATCACCTTGTCTTCATTTTGGGGCTGGTGAAATGTTTTTTGTTTGAGTGAAAACTTTTATTTGTTTGTTTCCATTTTCTGTTTTCGATGTTTCTTGTACAAACTTTTGAAAATAGGAAGGAAAGTCAAAAGAGTGACAGTTTTTGAATTAAAAGTAAAAATAGAATATGAGAACAGAAAGTTTTTTCAAATTAAATGACCCATAGTTTACCATTTTGTGTACAATGGGATCTAATTGAAGATTAATGTCAATCTTGTTACATACAGAAAGTAGTCAAGGAGAAAAATGCTCTTGCTGAAAGATTGAAGAATGCTGAAGCTGCACGCAAGAGATTTGATGAAGAACTGAAAAGATTTGCAACAGAGAATGTGACCCGGGAAGAAATCCGGCAATCACTCGAAGATGAAGTCCGTAGATTGACTCAAACAGTTGGGCAAACTGAAGGGGAAAAGCGGGAGAAGGAAGAGCAGGTTGCTAGGTGTGAAGCATATATTGATGGCATGGAATCAAAGTTGCAAGCTTGCCAGGTTTGTCTTGACATAGAGATTGTACTTTTCTGATTTACTATTTTTATAATTTGTTATGTTTTATCACCTTATATGCTTACGTTTTCAACTTATATGATGAGGTTAAACCTATTTTGGCGGTGGAACTCTTCCTGTTTTGAACTAGTTGTGTGATATGTAATACAGTAGGTTAAATGGGTGTGTTTTCCTTTTGCAGCAATATATTCACACACTTGAGGCCTCACTCCAGGAGGAAATGTCAAGGCATGCCCCTCTGTATGGTGCTGGTCTGGAGGCTTTATCATTGAAAGAGTTGGAAACACTATCACGAATTCATGAAGATGGGCTTAGGCAGATCCATGCCCTTCAACAGCGTAAAGGGAGTCCTGCTGGGAGCCCTCTTGTGAGTCCTCATGCTCTCCCTCACAGCCATGGATTATATCCAACTGCATCGCCCCCAATGGCCGTGGGACTGCCTCCCTCAATCATCCCAAATGGGGTAGGGATCCACAGCAACGGCCATGTGAATGGTGGTGGTGGAGTTGGACCCTGGTTTAATCACTCTTGAATTCTCTCTCGGGTCATAGGGTGTTAATTCTTTTTCGAGTTATTTCTTTGGCATTTTGGCTGATAGAACTGTTGGAGCTGAATGTTGGGTAAAGGATTACCGAATATTAGAAGAGGTTTGGGTGAAGTTTTGCCTTACAATGATAATCCAGTGGAACTATCAGTTGCAAATGCCGTACTCATTTGCGCCTACGTCTTTTTGAGGGGAAAAAAAAATTACTTACAGGCTTTTTTTTTTTTTTTTTTTTTTTTTTAAGTTTCCATAGTGATAGCTTACTGTTATTACATAGTTTGGCCATGTGGTTGAATCTATTTTATCCTGGGCCAGAAGTGAAGCGCTGTAAGAAATCTTGACTGACAGTTTTAATACGTAATCAACAAAGAAAATCCTTTTTCCTCTGATTACGTTAATGTTGCTGGTTATTCGTTTTAGGTATGTATATATATATTTTTTTTCTTTCATAGTTGCAGTTTCAAGGTCTATATATATTTATTCGATTATATTTTGCACGGGGATTTGTTGGAATTTCCCGCCCTCAATTCTTGTATCAATTTTTTTTACTCTTTTCTTTACATAAATTGTTTTTTTTTGCATGCTATACATAGTGAACATCTTTGCAGGAATTGAAACGATTTCTATGAACAATAAAAAGATAAATTTCATTCCATAAAATTGGCGTACAAATATCAGGATCTATTTATCTTCATACCGGCCCGATTCTGCTAGCTAGTGAAGCCTAACTTATTACTGGATGTTCCGTCCGCGTTTAAATATTTTGTTAATGGGTTCATAGTATATTATAATTATTATAAAGAATAGTTTAGTTAAATGTGCATTTTTTAGTCAAATTATAAATATGGAGTTTGCTAATATTTACTCTTGTTTTAGTCGGAGTGGATTAGCAACCATTACCAAAAGTTTTAAGACTTTTATTTTAAGGACAAAATAGTAATTTAATTAAATTATTTTTTTAATATAAAAGTCAGTTTCTCTCTCCGTTCTTTGTCTCACATTCTCACGTATCATCCTTTGCTCCCTTGTCTTCTTTCTCTTCTTCCACCCACCACCATCTTGATGCCACCACTGCAACAACAACCCTGACACAATTGGGGGCTGAACTATAGATATTTTTCTCAAAAGAAATGTTTGAATTTCGGATTAGTGTTTCTCTAACTCCGCTTCCCCTTCCAAACAAAATATTTAAATACTGTATAATATCACAAATGTTTCAGATTCTCTGAATAAACCCATATGAAGTAATCATATCCTCTAACTCAACTTCCCCTCTTCCATACAAAATATTTAAATACTGAAGGGTTGGGGTCGTATAAAATAGTTTTCCCTTCTGATCATTTTAATTAACATGAAAGAATTTTGAAGGATTGGGTCAAATTTATGGCCATAGCTGTCCCTCACTATCAATTTTATTGTCATACTCAACTTTTGTTGGTTTGCTGCGTTGCAATTAATCTGAGTAGGTTATGGTGTAGCAGCAACTGCCTTCATACCACTGCCATCCTTTGCTTCCAATTCCAATCATTGGCTCGGATTAGTGTTGTTGCTATATATATGCAGTCTGCTGAAATCGAAGCTGATTGGCTATCTGAGATTGAAGCCGTGCGTCCAGATTAGTGTTAGCAATGGGAAGTCCTCTACATATCATCAAAAATTCCTATACATTGGCGTAGTTTCCTCCCATTGCATCAAGAAGTGCCTTCAAGTAATTCCTATGGACACACAATGCCAAAAGACACCTAGAGAGATAGATAGATAGAGTTGAAAGAATATATATATATATATATAATATGATGTGATATACAGAGAGAAATAGAAAAGAAATTAAATTAAAAGTATTAACAAGGTGTTTGATATTTAGGTATATCTAATATTTAATTGAAATTAAATATTGAAAATGTTCCATCCAATATATATAACCCATTTGATAAGTACCTTTTACCAGTGTTTTAAGAAATATTTTACTTGCAAAACATACTTCAACCTCATATTCTGAAGCATGAACAATTCAGAAATATTCTCAACAACAAAAAAGAAATCTAGGAGCTTTGGTATTGAGTCAATAATTGAACGAGTTTATTTACACAACCAAAAGAGAGAGAAAGGGAAATAATTTCTCAAAGCATCAAAACCTTTAAAATTTCCAAGGATACCATAGAATTTCTTAGTTGTTATCATCTTCTTCATTACTAACTAATATTTGATTCTTGCAGATAATTAGTCTAAGTTTAACTAATGAATACAGTATGATATAATAATTAAGAAGAAGAAATAAAATAACATTGGTTTCATACTCAAGGCTTGCTTTGCTGAGGAGGTCGGTTTTACGCTTCTCCGTGGTTGTGAGAGTATAAATCTTCTCAAACTCTCTCAGCTTCGCTTCCATATCTCCCTTCATCTTGGGCTCAGCCTCGTGAACCTTTGGCTTCAAATACTTGCATGTGACCGGCCATGTCAGACACGTACTTGCTTAAAGTTGGCATTGTAAATCAAAAACCCCAACTGATTAAGTGTTCCAACTGAACTTTCTCAAATATATACTTGCTGTTCGAACTCTTTGGTTCCTCTGAAAGTCTCTTCCATAGTCATGGAGGCTATGGGCTTATATTATTTTATTACTAGTGTATTTTTTATTCTATGGAAGAGGTGGATTAAAATTGACAAGATATATAGAAAAAAAGCTCTCTCTCTTTCTCTCTACGTTAATTTATAATGTATAAGAAAAGTAACTGCATAAATAAAATGTAATTTAGTTAAAATTATTTAAATTTAAACATATTTTATCGTTATCTGATTTTAACTTTAATTTAGTTAAAATTAAAGTTTATCTTATTTCACGTATAATTTATAAATCTAGCAGCAACAGTTTACAATTTAGCATAATATAATATATAAATGTATTATTCATTACTAAATAACATTAAAACTATGTTGATTTTTTTATAAGATGATTTTAATGTTTTAATTTTGTTACTTTAAAATGATTTTATGAATTATAATAACTAATAATATATTTATTTATTTTATATATTAATTAATCGATTTTTATTTTTTTAGTAAAATGAATTTATTGCATAACAATCATAATAAAGTCAGCAATACTGGTTGGACGGTGATCAAAACTCAAAAGAGTGGTGGCTAGCATATATAATATACTGGCCTCTCTAGCTACGAAAGTATGAACGAGATGATTAATTTGTTTTCTAATAAATCTAACCTTATAGATTTTGTATCTAACAATAACCTAAAGTGAGAAAGAATAGCTCTTTGATTGTTATTTTTTTTATTACTTTAAGTTTAACTAATATTCCTAAACAAAATATTTTTTTATGGCACCAAAAAAAAATCTATATAGTTCTTTATATTTATTTTTAATTTTTATGGATAAAAAAAAATTAAACAATGTTTAAAGACAAATTGTGAACAGAAAAAAACCTATTACTAAAAAACAAAAGAAACTATGCTTAAAGACAAATTATCTAAGATCTATATCTAATCTTCTGAGCCATATGGAATGCAAGATCATGTGAAAGACATCAAGTCTCTTAGCCGGTTGATTCAGAGTAAAATGTCTCCTCACAGCCCTTACTCCATGCTTGAGTTTCTGGTACTCGCTCTCTGGAATTGCACTAAGCACCTCTTTCAGCCTTGGAATATCTGAAACATCCACCTGCACTGAAAATGACTCCCATCGCAGTACATCACTGAAGGGAAGCGTATAATTCTTTGATAGGATCACGGGCACGCATTCGGCATAAATTGACTCCACGATTCTCGGGCTAGCCACTTCGTACCCACTTGGGCAAAGGCAGAACTTGGAGTTCAGCATGAAGGAATAATAGTCTAGGTCTTTGGGGAGATACTCGTACACACGCATGTCGTCATTAATGTCTCGGTTATTCCAGTGGTGGAGCAGGATAGGGCGAATTGGGCCGTGCATGCCACCGGCAAAGAAGGCGAGATAGCGGCGCGTGGCGTTGCCCGGTGGAGGTGAAAGGAGTTTAGGGGATACTTCACCTCCATAGAGGTGGATTTCCGGCAGAGGTACATCCTTTTGAGGGTTGAAGCCTTCAGAAGTGTTGGCATTGCACAAGACCCGGATGGAGGTGTTGTAGAGGAAAGGGTTTCCCTCTGATGCATAAGGACCCTGCGCAAATAAAAGAAAAAAAAAATGGCTTGTTACTCAAATTCATTAGGAAATCATTTTAATTACTCCGAAGGGCTGAAAGCAGAAATTAAGCACACCAAATTAATGCATGTTTTGGTTCAATTGTAACTGAGTATTTTAACATGGAGAATTAATGTAAGTGTAAATAACTGCAATAAGGGAGCAAAAGATGTGTCATATATAGAAATAGAAAATGGAACAGAACAAACCCAATCATGACAAGCAACCATGAAGTGATCAGCACCATGAGTTTTATTCCAGAAGGGATACTTCGTAGATATCACTCTCACGTAGTCAGAAACAAAATTCTTTAAAGGAGTGACGTCGTAAGAGTGTGGTGTACTATAGAAGTACTTGACCATCCATGTCACGCTGAATGGAAGAAAGTAAACGTGAGCTGCAGTGGGGTCGTTAGTCCTAAACCTCCCAACCCCATGTTCCATCTCGTGGAGGAACCTCCCTTCAATCGAGTATATGTCCTTGCAGGGGGCATCGTGAACAATTGGTAGGTCCCCATCAGGGTATACGTATACCTTGAATAACTTCTCCATCTCCAAGTAGCTCCTGTAATTAATTAATAAGAATAACCGTTAGAAGTTAATTAACCGTTGTATTCCCTTTTTTCAAGAAAACTGAGATTTTCTCGCAGAAATGGTGCAATAACTGGTCCTATATGTCCGGACTTCAAGTATTGAGAGTCTGCCACTGAGACATTGAGGCGGCAAATTATGAAAGAACCATGATTTTTCACACTACTTTCTTCTGCATCACTTCTATACACTCAATTTATCACCATTAATAGAAACACTTTTTTTACCGTGAAAATTATATGATGAATGGTTAAAATATAAGTGTAGAAAATATATTTATTCTTATAAAAAGATTCGGGTGTTTATTATTTATGCTTTTTTTTTTCAAATCGAATAGTGACACTGACATCACATGGCTTCTAATACAAAAGTAATAATGATTTGTCAAGAGTAAACGTTATTTATAAATCAAATTTTACTATAAATTATATACTAGAGTACTGAGATGAAGAGAAGAAAGAAATAAGTAACCAGATAAGTAAGACATGCCAGCATGCATAAGCTTCGTACTTATTATAATTCCAAGACTATCCCTGGATGTACAAATATAGCCACGTTATTCAGTGACACAGGAATCATGGAATTTGGTGGTGGTGACCACAAGCCTGTCGCACAATGTTAATGGTGACAAGTACACAGCTAAGGGTCTTTTTCGCAGCAATTTTTATCAATGTAATTATAATGATTATATATGGAATTTTGAAAGCAAATGTATGCTAGCGCATGCACTTGGCAGTTGGCATGCATGGAACCCCCTTGCTCTAGTTATCGTCTGTTGCAAGGACGAGAATTTATGGATCATAAATTAATAACATGTAAAGGTGTGACATACATATTGAAGGTTTCTGATAAAAGAAAAATACATAGAAGTTTTTTTTAACATTATTAACTGTGCCATACAAGCAAGAAATTAGTGTATAATTCATCAAAATCACACATTCATGATTTCAGTCAATTTCCATACAGATATGTAGCTGAAATTTTCAATTTACATGAAAATTTAATAAAATTTGACTACCTATGAAATTAAAATTGTGTACGTATAAATTGTTTGATAATATCATATCATAATTTTTCTTTATTAGTAAAAACTGTGAATAACCTATCATGCACTCTCTATTATTATTTTTATTCAAGCTATGTTATGCATAGTATGCTGAGAATTAGAAAGAAGGTGGGAGAGGATGGTACTGGTGAAATAAGCGAGGGTTACGATAAACAGTTCCAGCGAGAATGTCGTCGTTATCGTGTGTTGTGAGATTTGTTCCAGTTAATGCCGCTATGCGCATCGCAGCTCTTGCTCGTGCGAGTCCTTCTTCTCGCTTTTCTTCTCTGATATTCACTCTTACCACATCCCTCTGTTAACAACAACAATACATCATATTTAAACTAGCTAACACCGATCCTATGGATAATCATTAATATACGTAACATATTCTCACAGTAAACACGCGTGAATAATGAAATGCAGAAACAAATCAATTTAAACTAACACCGATCCTTCGTTGAAATAAAGAAGTTCAAAACCTAGCATACGTTGCAGTTTTTTTATATAATGAGAGTAGATAAACATAAACTAGAAGGCATAATACTGTATATGTGAAAGAGAGAGATATGATCGGAGTTTACGGTTACGGTGGTATTATTTGAGTGAGCGGCGGCGGCGGCGTCTCCATCAGCACGAAGTTGATTCTGGCCGAAAAGGTGTCTTCGAAGTTGATGAAGAGAAACGGAATATTCCGGATTCGATTCGGTGAATCTGATGAACTGCCATGGGTGTAGCCATTCAATGAGGATCAACCACAGAAAGAGCAACACAAATTGGAATAGAAACAAACGGCGACGACAAATCTTATACATTTTCTTCTTTTGCACGTATTTGATTTGATATTCTGCGTATGAATGAGATTGGTGAGAGAGGGAGAGAATGGAGTGAAATAGATAGATGATGAATTTCAAACTTTGTTGTGCAAGTAGAGACTAGAGAGTGAACGCACGCGGGATGCAGCTACGAATTTGACCCTATGCTATGCGTTCTGAACGAAATGACTCTTTTGACCTTGTGAGCTAGTTAACAAAAAAGGTTATAACTTCTTTTCCCGCCAATACCAGCCAGAGAACTTTTTCTCCTCTTTAATTTTGTGCAGGTTTGTTGGGGACATCTAGTATATACATATTATCGTTATCTTCTCAAAAAATAAAAGAAATAGATAATCGGTTAAGAAATCAGATTAGGATAAGATATGTAACTTAATGAGTGATTATAACTCCTATAAAACTTCCATAGGAAAAAATAAAATCTTAACGACACTCTTTGAATTGTAATTTTGAAAAACACTTTAATTCAAAATGATGACTCAAATTTACGATATAAGAGTAGATTTACGATTAATACATTCCTACTTTCTTAATTTAAAGAAAGTAAAACACACGCACTTGCACAAACCACCGCCACCACAATTCTGTCCTCCTTTTTTGTTAATTATTCTTTACTGTCTTCCAATTATACATTTTTAATATTTTCTTTTCTCTTTTTTGAGATACATTTAACACCTTCTATACTGTAATTAACTTGAAATATTTTCTCTCAACTATCTTAAATCACTCTAATCTTATCTTTAGTTGTATATTTGATTCTTTTAATCACTGATCTCTTTCAATATACCCTTTTTACCTCTATTTCTAAATTAAATTTCAATTATTTTTAAGTAAAAAAATATTGTATTATGATTTAAATTTCATTGAAAAGTCAAAATTTAATCCATATATTTAAGGTTATTTATTATAAGTTAGTATTTTAGCTTGTGTAATGCACATGTTAAATACTTATTGTATATACTTAAAATTTATAATAAATAAATATTTTTAATTTAAAAATATATTATAATTGAAATTTGTAATAAATAAGTATTTTTAACATATAACTAATGTTTTAGATTTACAATAAAAAATATATTGTAATATAAGATTATTTTTAACTACTGATTGATAAATTCTTCTAAAAAATATTCAGGAATAAAGATGAAAGAATAGATTTAAAGGAATAAAATTTTAAAAAAACTAAAAACATTTTCATTGAAAAACGTTCCTAGAAGCACTTTTACTCAAAATAATTATTCTAATTTTGAATCCTATATTATATTGTCATTTCACAAATTTATTCCTCTTTTTTTTTTTCTTTTCAAATTTGATCTCTCACTATCTTTTAAGTGTGCTATTTTGGTTAAACTAATAATTTTACATTCAATATTTAATGGAATGTTGATGTGTAGCAAAATGTTAATATAAATGTGTTGACGTGGATGTATAGTAGAGTGTCATCCATCATTTTCATTAAGTATTGAGTGTCAAGTAGTTAACAAATAAAGTTACATTACCCAATTAAAAAAGTGAGGGACATCCAAACTTGAAAAGAAAAGAAAAACTAAATAATTCTCAATAATCAATAATGTGGATAATAAATATAAAAAGGACACGCTTTTTAATAAGTCCAATTTTGCATTAATTTTTTTCGCTCCAAAATAATTATATAAAGTTAAATTTATTGTATCATATGCTTATTTATCATCGAATAAATTGATGTAAAATTATTATTTGATTAAAAATCTTAAATTCGAGTTTTCAATATGTGTTAAATATATTTTTTTAAAAAAACTAAAAGGTTCCCATGTTAGGATATGCTAATCTTTATTATGAAGATAATGAGTCACTAAAAGTAAGGAAAAACCATGCATAATTCCTTGAGAAAGAAGCAAGTGTGACAAGCCTTTTTTTAGTATGGCTATATATAACTTTGTGAACAGCAGATCCTCATGGGTGTTTCGTTTATTCATAATTTTCTTTTTAACAACGTGTTGTCCCTTTCAAATTAATATTTCAATGTAATAAACAAGCAATTTAATTAGCCGTGGATATAGTGAGTCTCGATCACTTGTGTTTACACTTTTACTTGTCCTGATCATATAAACTTGGATCGCACAGAAGCGGAATATGATTATTATTATTATTGCAACTAAAGAAATGATTTTAGTTAGCTTTTGCTTCTTTAAGCATATGAAGTAGACAAGGTTAAAAATCACGGTAAGTCAGAAAGAAGGCGAATAAACAATAGGACGAAAGCAAAAGAAAAGCACATATTACTTTCTTCATTAATTAGACAATACTCATCATATCAGTTCAACAAGCACATGGGTTACTTTGTCAATAATCAATGAATGTTCACATCATTTATAATAATAATAATAATAATAACAACAACACAAATTTGATTAATTAATCACTAGTATTTAATAATGCTCACAAAGATCTAGTTCTCCCTTGATTACCCGCGTCCTCACCATAATGTAACTAACTAATCCAACAGACACATCCTCTGTCTCTCTCTTTCACAATTCACAAATGCATGTTTGTGTGTTCCAACAAAAATGGCCTGAAAAGTGAAGAACCATGCTTGAGCTAAACAACATTGGGAACGAAGAAGAAGCAGATTCACGATTTGCGATTTAATTTCCCTTCGCAAAAATGGGATTCATCAGCGGCATGATCGTTGGTATCGCCATTGGCATCGTATTGATCGTCGCTTTCGCTCGTCAGGGAAGCGTTCGATCCAAGCGTCGCTCCGATTTGGTAATTCCACATTCATTTTGTTTCAACTGTTTCTTCCATTCCATTCTATAATTATCATAATACGACTCTTTTCATATGTCGTTTTATTTGTTCTTATTGTTGTGTGATTAATTTTCGTGAATCGCTTTTAGGCAAAGACGATAGCACAGTTTGCGAGGATGACAGTGGAAGATTCCAGAAAAATTTTGCCTCCTAAGTTCTATCCATCGTGGGTGGTCTTCACTCGGAGACAGAAGTTGAGTTCATATATACACTTCTTAGTTATTATTACCGCCACGGAATTGAACCTTCTATTTTGATTTGGGTTCTGATTTTAATTTTTTCATTATCTACAGTTAAGTTGGCTTAATAGCCAAGTCGAGAAGATTTGGCCATTCGTTAATGAGGTACTTTTACTTTTGTTTTTCATTTATCAACTTTCTTGTTTATATATTCATTGAGTGAGTTTTATGGATCTAGACTTTTGATGCAATGTGGAAATTAATATGTATAGGCAGCTTCAGAGTTGATAAGAACCAATGTGGAACCAATTCTTGAACAATATAGGCCGATTATTTTGTCTTCTCTCACCTTCTCCAAGTTGACCCTTGGCACTGTGGCTCCACAATTTACAGGTTTGCTTCATTATTCTTATACCTTTGAAATATAAATATGGTCATTAATGTTGTGACCTACGTATGGGTAGTGTTTTATTTTGTACTCGCAATTGCATGCTCTATTTGGCATTTGCATGCTCATAAGTCATAACCAAGTTGAAAAAGTGAACCCCATGATGCTCTTCAATTTACTAAATTGTTGGTTTTGTTCATCCTTGTAATATTGCAAACTGTTGCTGCTTGAAATTTGTAGGAGTTACAATTGTTGAAGAGAATAGTGGGCCTGAGGGGGTGACTATGGATCTTGAGATGCAGTGGGATGGTAACCCGAACATCGTTCTTGACATTAAAACCCGAGTTGGTGTTGTACTTCCTGTACAGGTGATACACAAATCATTGTCCACCTATTTATGACATTTGCATGCAGATTATACATATATATAATTCTGAATCAGTTGTGCACTTTAACTGGTCATCGAATTCTTTGTATTAGGATGACTTTGTCCATTAATTTTAAATCTTCATTATCTTTCCAAAAGGAATAGAAAGCAAGCACAATACGATGAAAAAATAAATTTATTTACATTACAATATTTGATAGTCCATCCCTGTTTCTTTTGGTTTCCTTTTATTGTCAAGGATGAGTTGCGTCTTTTGAGTTATAAATTTTATGCACCTGATATGCCATGGAGTTTCTATATGTTGTCGAATAAACAAATGCTTGGTATCAGCCCCAAAAAAGATGTACTGAATGTATTGTCTTTTTAGATTATTATCTAAATGTTGTCTCAAAAAATAATTGTGCACTACTTTTTTGGATAGGAATACAAAAGAAAACTACTAGTATTTGCATTTTGCAAATTAAGGAAGGCTTCAGAGAATATTATCAATTTTCATCTACATTATTCTAATACAAACATCTAATTATCTTCACTTAGGCTTCTATCATCAAAAGATTTGATTACTTTTCACGATGAATAAGGTGGACTGTGCAATTCAATTTGTTAGTGGGATCATTAATGACTCTGCAAGTGTCACCATTTATTTTATGTTATTCCTTATCATTCTATTCTTTCTCTTTCCTGGCATCTTGTTTATATAGGTAAAAAATATTGGATTCACTGGGGTTTTCAGGTTGATCTTCAAGCCACTAGTGGATGAGTTCCCTGCTTTTGGAGCTGTTTGTTTTTCCTTGAAAGAAAAGGTGAATTACATTGTCTTGTAACATACTAGTATTCTTTTACCGGGAAGATTAAAAAAAAGAACATTTCAACATTTTTTTTTGTACAAGAAATATTTCAACATGTTGAAGAAAGAGTAATTTACATGAGATTATATATAATGGTATCTCTGCTCTTTGATGTCAAGTAACTGGAAACAAACATAGCTTCAGGGCATGTCAAGTTGTCATCAACAAAATGCAGATTCGTACCTGGGATATATAGTTTATGTCATTTCTTTGATGTCAATGGAGCTTGTTCAAATATGCGTAAACTACAAAATCCAACTATTTTAATACTTTTCTTTGTTCTGCCAACAGAAAGATCTGGATTTTACTCTCAAGGTTATTGGTGGTGATTTATCAACTTTACCGGGGATATCTGATGCTATAGAGGTACAAGTAAATTATATATTTATGGTACTTTTGTTATTCCTTTGGTTTGTATTATCAATTCGCATTGCATTGTCAATAGCTTTTTAATTCATTCAGCACTCTAACTTGGAGAAAATTTCTTTTGCTATTTATCAAGGAAACAATTAGAGATGCCATTGAAGACTCTATAACTTGGCCAGTACGCAAAGTTATACCAATTCTACCCGGGGATTACAGGTATGTAAAAGTTCATTCTCACTTTCTTCCCAAAGGAGGAAAATATTTATTTTTACTAGTTCATGTTTTGGTGGGATGAGGGAGTGTTGTTATAAGAGCTATTAGAAATATTAAATCGGTGATGTAATCCAACCAACTACTTACCTTAATGGATGGAGTTAGGGAAAGTTTTGAAACTAGAATGCAAAAAATGTTGTTAGTAAAATTTCTACTTTTAAGGTGTCATCACCGGAGAGAGGTTATCTTATTAAGGCTTTTGATGATTTAAACCGAATGCTGATTCACCAATTTTCTTTTTGAACTTTAGACACGGTTTCGTGTAAATGAAATGCATGTTAGAGTGCTGCCTTGGTTGCTTGCTGGTTTATTTCATTCAATTTAGGCATGGTAAACTAATGACTTGGTTGCTCGATTGGAGTTTAAGTCTTGTTTTTCCGTTCCAAATCCTTTTCTTTGTCTTTTTTTCATCACGTTTTTAATTCATGTCATATTTTTTGTAGCATTTAAGTATCATTTTTTTTATTCGAGTGTGTGATTGGTTATTCCTCTTGCAGTAATCTAGAGTTGAAACCGGTTGGAAAACTAGAAGTAAAACTAGTGCAAGCAAAGAACTTAACAAATAAAGATATAGTTGGGAAATCCGATCCTTATGCTGTCATATTTGTACGCCCCCTCCGTGACAGAACCAAAACCAGTAAAATAATGGTAAGACAACCTTTCTTTCCCATTGAAGCTTCCTTTACTTTTACTCATTTTTTATTGCGTGCGGTTGTAATCCAACTGCCGGGCATGTTCAGAACAACCAGTTGAATCCAGTATGGAATGAGCACTTTGAATTCATTATTGAAGATGCGTCAACGCAGCACTTGACAGTAAGAATTTTCGATGATGAAGGCGTTCAGGCTTCTGAACTTATTGGCTGTGCCCAAGTTTCCTTGAAGGATCTTGAACCTGGTAAAGTCAAGGACGTATGGCTTAAGCTGGTTAAGGATTTGGAGGTCCATAGAGATAACAAATACAGGGGTGAGGTAAGATAGTATGTTCTTAGTGTCTTCGCAACTTTCATCTAGCATTCTAGCTGATCAATGCCAATTTGTATAGAACTTGGCCTGGTGGCATGCGTAGAATATTAAACGAAGGTGCTTTCAAGATTGCTAATTTATAGACACTCCCTATCTGGCTTTTTCTTCAATGCTTGTCTTTGTGTTTTCTTATCTTATAGTACTCTACTCGTGCAAATTCGCATTATAGGAGTTCAGAAATCTTCTTGAGCTTCCTGTCATTTTCACCTATGTAGGTGCACTTGGAGCTCTTATACTGCCCATTTGGAGTCGAAAGTGCCATTAGAAACCCTTTTGACCCTGATTTCTCATTAACCACGTTCGAGAAGACCCTCAAGAGTGGAACGGGTGACGCAGAGGCTGAAGATCTTATAGGGTCACGTAGGAGAAACAACGTGATTGTAAGAGGGGTTCTATCTGTGACAGTGATTTCAGCTGAAGATTTGCCAGCAGTGGACTTAATGGGCAAGGCTGATCCATTTGTTGTCCTTCTGTTGAAAAAAACAGAAAAAAAACTCAAGACCAGAGTAAGATTTTGCTATATCAGAGTGTTCTAATTTATTTCAATTTGGTGAAGAACAAGATAAATTCAAATGATTAAATAGATTGGAAATGTTAAATAGTTTAATTCGAATGCAAATTATTTGAAAAAAAAAAGGGATCAGAAAATCTTTTTGTTTTGAATTTACTTGCGGCCCACTTAGAAAAATTTTGTTCATTCCATCTCCATGTTCACACACTATTTCTATATACTTGTAATAGATCAAATGATCTCTCTTGTATTCTCAGGTTGTAAATGAATCCCTAAACCCTGTTTGGAATCAAACATTTGATTTTGTTGTGGAGGATGGCTTACACGAAATGTTAATTCTTGAAGTCTACGATCATGATACGTTTGGCAAGGTGATAGATACTTGGTGAATTTGTCTCATGAAATTGTTTGTTTCTAAGTGCTGCTTGAGTTTGAAAGCTCATTCAATAACTTGAATAAATATATGTATGTATCTGCAATTACGCATTTGGATAACCTTAAAATACAATTTTAACAAGAACAAAAATCAGATATCAATTTGATTAATGCCATCTAGAGACTCAATTTAACTAATTCGTCCCACCCATTCTTTGATGTTAATGAGGATTCCCACGTGGATTCATGTTGAAAACAGCGGAGTTGGAGATGAATACTTCCATAGATATATAGAACTGTATTAGATTTTTGATTGGGTTATGCAGATATACTCATCCATAAACTTACGGACATTGAAAACTAGATTCAGCAAACTTTTGCTTTGAAAAATAATTCTTTCAACGATTTTTTGCTAGAGAATTTGTTGGCTGAAATCCACAACTTAGATCTTTCTGTCCTAATTTTCTATGAGTGTTGTGCATAGAATTGTGTCATCATTTTATCATCATCTTCGTCTCAATCTTATATTACTGCATTTCTTAAATCAGTATCAAACTGAGGGTTTTCTTAAATGCGCGATTATTTCAGGAAAAAATTGGAAGAGTGATCTTGACACTGACTAAGGTCATCTTAGAAGGGGAATACAATGAAACTTATCCTCTAGATGGAGCAAAATCGGGAAATATTTCTTTGCATTTGAAGTGGACTCCACAGCACAAGTTTCGGGATCCTTAGAGACCTTTTGTACGTATTTATTTTAGTTTATATTTTCCTAATATTATTATTTTGATAATTTAGATTTGGCAAACCTACCGAAACCGAAGCCTCATAGAATTCCAGAGAAAATGAGTATGGTATCAACAAACAAAAGCATTACATTCCAGTGTAAGTATAGGATTTCATAATATATTACACTATTTTCCTTCTCTTTAAAAATATATTAAATTCAAAGAAGTTTTCTTGGAGTATTATTGAATTATTACATGTGTAAATTAATTCTCTCGTTAATGTAAAAGTTAAAATATTTATGACAAAGAGCACCAAAAATATCTTGATATAATCATAACTGATTCGCATTTTAGATTTATTTTGAAACAATAAACTTCATTATTTAGAACTGAAGAATTCTAAAATGAATCCCCTTATTAAAATGTCATCTTCTTAAAAGTATTCGCTTTTAAGTAGTTAATGGCTGAGAAGGTATCACAAATTCACCATGTAAAAGTGGGAGGAAGAACCGAAAAGTATCCCTTCATTATAAAAGGAGCTGTTTTTTTTAAGGATTATTTATTTTTATTTTAATATATCCACTTTCTCTTGTATTTTTTATTTTTAACACATTATAATGTACTGTTAACTTTTCTGTGCATGATTATAAACTTATTTGACAATATTCTTATTATCTGTGCTCTTTGATTTCCTTTGAGATTGAAAATGTTCAAAATAAGAAAAAAATTAAACAATAATTAATAGTTTCCTTATTTATTTTTAAAATAACAAATAAAAACAATGACACTAAATAACCTTTTAAAGATAATAATAACTAAATTTCAGTTTTTCAAACAGAAAAGTATAATACAATAATATCATTACTAAAACATAAAAAATTTAAAATAAATAATAATAATAATTAAAATCATTTTTAAAAAGTGATTATCCATACATATCAAGAAATCAACAAACAAACAAAAAAATGAAGGAAACCAATTTTTTTTTTTAGAATCTGTTCTCAAATTACATTTGATACAAAAAATAATTTTATTAACAGATAAAGATTTTTACTTTTATGTGTTGATTGAATTTATATTGAAAAAGGCATTGAGACATTATAGTATTTTTAACCTCAGACAAAACATACACTAAGGAATCGTTTGGGATGATTCTTGATTTGAGTTTTGAAACTTTAAATAATAATCAATTTTAGTTTTAAAAAAATAAATTAATTTTAAAAACCATTTCAACTTCTTTTTTTCCAACACATTTTATTTTAAAAATTATATTTAAATTCCAAAAATTAAAAACTCGTAATTACCTCAAACATTCCTTTTTAAGTGAATCTGAGTGGCTGTGGGTTGTGTAAGATCATGAGCCATGAGGACTGATAGTTGTAATATAGTTGCCATCAGTGATCTCTATTCGCCTCCCCTTTCTTGTCTTTTGTGCCACTTCTCCTTTCTGGTCCTTTCCACACTCTCCCTCAGAAAACAAATTAACTCAATTTTTATCCTATCCACTATTGTTTTCTTTCTCTCATTCTCATGGATGCCCTAACTCTCCTCAACTCCCTCAAAGAAGCTTCCAAAGACCTTCACACCACCACCAACCCCCTTCTCCTTCCACTGCAGAACTGCTTCACGCGCCGCCCTCGACCTCGAAGCAAAAGCCCACGCCACCCTCTCCTCCGTCGACCCAACCCTCCGCAACCTCTCCCGCACCCTAATCGACAAACTCCACAAGCACCACGACTACTCCCCCCGATCCCTCCTCCATCACCATGTCACCACCTACAAAATCTCCCACCTCGCACGTGCCATCGAATCCCAAATCCTATCCTACATCGACCGCCTCAACATTCGCGATCTCGTCCACACGCTTCAACAACAACAGCAACAGGTTAAGGTTCTGGTCGAGTTCCGACAGAGGCTCTCCCAGGGTTTCGATTTGGAGTTCCAGGACTTGATTCTTAGAGCGAAGGTGTTCACGCTTCTGTAGTGCATGCTGTTCGAGAGCTCAATTTCGAAGCGGGTGAAGGAGGAAGCGGCGATTACGATAGCCGCGCTAGTGAAGTTCAACAAGAACGTGTTTGTCGGGTTGGTCTTGATGGGCCCCACCATCAAGGCCTTGATAGCGATGGCTTCGGGATGCTCCGTCTGCGTCTTATCGTCACTGATTAGGTTAATTCAAAGCCCGTTGATGGAGGAAATTCTCTGCAGCGGAGAGATCCTCAAAATTGTAGGGTTTTTGCGTTCGAGCGATTTGGGGGTTCGTGTTGCCGCGTTGGATTGCGTTCTGGAGCTTGGGTACATTGGGAGAAGGATGTTGAAAATTGGTTTGGTTGAGAGTGATTGTGATTTTGCGATTCAGGTGGAAGTTGGGGAAAGGGTTGAGCGGTGACGTGAGGATTGTGAAGGAAGCTTGCCACTGTTAGCGCCTTCAGGCTGTGGGTTTCGAGTAAGGACATGGTTATTTTGATGGCTCATTTTAACCCTAAATTAGGCCAACAAATCAAATAAACCCTCGTTAAAAACAAATTAAAATTTGATTCTTTTCCTATATTTTAAAAGTCGTAACTAACCCAATTTCGTTGGACCTAACTTTTAAGAGTCCAATTCAATCTAAAATGTGAACTAGGGTCAGACTCAAGTTGCCGACTCTAGTTTTTAGGAAGACACACTCCTTTTTAAGAATGGTGTCTATGATACAAATGTCATTGAAAGAGGGAGGATGAAGATATAGAAAAGAAAGAAAAAGTAAAATGGTGAATAGATAAGTGATATGTAATATGATGAAAAAGATAAAAACAAGAGATAAAAATGAGTAGTTGCAGAATATAAATATACGACAATCAAAACTTTTAACTTTATATTTTTTGTTTTATTTTGCAAACAACTTTTAACTATGTTGCTACCGTCTACTAGAAATGTTTGCAATATAGTTTTAATTTAATTTTTGGTTCAATTTGAATTTAATATCAAATTTGAACCAAATCAAATCATCATTTTGCAGTTAGATTTAGATTAATTTTTGTGATTTTTAATATTTTAAATTTTATCTTGATAATTTTTTTTATATTTTAGTAACATAATAAAAAATGCATATATTAAACATGGATCAACAACAATATGAAGCATTTCCATTTATACAAGTATTTAAGAAATAGCCATTTGAAAATTCTTCCTAGTCTTACATATCTGAATCAAATAATAATACAATTTTTCTACATTGTTGTTTTCATTATAAATAAATAAATAATCTACATTGTTGTTTTCATTATAAATAAATAAATAAGTACATAGATGAATGGTCATTTATCAATTATAGTAAATCGCAGTATTTATCAAGCTGCAATGCATAGTTAGATATTAAAATATGTTACAACTTTCTTTTTGAATTAAATTTTTATTTTATGCTCACTTAACTAACAGAATCTTTATTTTTCCCACACATAAATTTATTTTTTTCGATACTTCCCATACATAAATTTATAGATTCAGTTCTTTGTTTTTCAAGACATGGTGCACACGTCACGACAAACAATTAAAATTGTTATAATATAGATAAATATTTGCACTTTAGTTTGATTTTTCAAATACCAACAACAAATTGAATCAAACCTTGCGATTACCCGAAAATCAATCCAAACAAATCTAAAAAATATCAGTCTGGTTCAATTTTTTTAAAGCGTTTTTTTTAGACTAATTAGGATTTGAATACCATCGCTTACCGTGATAATTTCAATCGTACATGTTGTCGGCAATATGAAAAATGGGAAATTAAACTCCTTCTAAAAGATATAAAAATGTGCATCTGAGATGTAATAGGGATTTAATTTTTAAGTCCTGAAACTTTTTTCGTTAAAAAATTATTTTTTGAACATAAAAAGGTTTTAATATTTATTTAGGATTTAGATAATTTAAATGTACATTTTATTCAGTTTAATAGTTTAAAATCATTTTTATCATAATTAGTCTTATATAACTGTAAAACAAATGACGTCTAAGTTTTAATACATGGGAGTTTTTTTAATTATTAAACTTTATTATTAAGACTTATATAAGTTGAAAATGTTAAGTTTTATTAACTTTATGTGCTTATATCCAAGTTAGACAAAAGAAATGTTAAAACAAGAAGTTTGTAAATTAATTTTTATTGCTTTAATTTTTTATTTTATTTTTCTGTATTAATATTTTTAATTTATTATATCTAAATTAATTCAATATCATAATATTATTGTCTAAGATGTAAAAAAGACATCTTAAATCTGACGCTGCTTCCGTCGCAAACTAAGCTAAGCTAGCTTTCATGTTCAGAAATCAATTGAATGACATCTCATTTTCACCTGTCGTTGGCCAATGCGGCCGTTTTATCAATGCCAAGTAACCGACACAGGTAAGCTAGTTTTTTCAATTGCATTTTAATTTAATTTATGTGTAAGTTTCATATCTATGTTTTAATTATTCGTCCTTTCAAAAAAAAAAAGTTCTAATTATTCTTATTTAATTCTTATAACTTTTAATTATTAAAACTGAATCTCTTACTTTATATTTTTTTTGTCAATATTTACAAATTAATATTATATCACACTTTTATTTGATATTATTAATTACTAGACAAAACATGAAATGAGAGACCTAATTTTAATAATCGTAAAATTATAACGACTAAACATGAATAATTAAAATTAAAACACCAATAAACTAAAAAAGATTCCAACTAAGAGTGTCCATAAGATATCTGTTAATGAACTGATAAATATTTTTTATACTAAGAATAATAGAAAAATATATTAAAAATTAATGAATGACAGTTTTTTTGTACTTTTAATTTCTCAATTAATAATTTAAGAACACTTGTTGTCATTTTTTTAAAAATTAAATTACAACTGAGCATATAAGAAAGTTTTTGTTTTTAATTTGTGGAATTGGGTAGGAGGCGCTGTTGCTATTGATAATTTAATTTAATCCGGTATTGGAATGTGGGGGTGTCCGTGAGGGGTGAGGAGGAACTTAATTTGAACGTTTCCCTCTGACTCTGAGGTTACAAGAATCCTCCACCCAACCTCTGTTGTGTTTCCGGAGATTAGGATCTGGTTGGGAAACTGCTATAGAAGTGTACGGATCTCATCCATCGGGGCATAGCTTGTTTTTGCGATGGGTTGGAGATACAACGCTGGATTGTTCCTCATAGTCACTGTTGTTATTATTTGGGTCACCTCCGCCGAAGTTACCCAGGTACCTTACGCATTCCTAGTCCTAGTCCTATCACACAATCAAAAACAGGATGCAAGTTAATGTTTGACTTGATTTGACTTTATGTTCAAACCTCCAAAATCCTAAGGATCTATTTTTTTTTTTATTATTATTATTACAAATGGAGATACAATATCTAGTGTGGGGAAAGGAAGGGTAGTTGAAGTACAGGCTGCACTTGAGCTACATACAAATGTATTTCAATTTTTATTTTCGATTCTAGGTCAACGATTTTATTAACTCAGCATTTCAACGTTTATGATTCAACTATGTAATCCTACAGTCGAGAACTATGTCCATTGGTGAAGTGGAACTAACAATTAATTCGTATAGCGAACCTGAAAACATTTGGTCATCTTGGTTTTGACTGAATGAGAACTGCATCCCTGTATCATTTCCAGTTATATGTTATATCTGATGTTGCTATATTTTACATGCGTCCACTAGTGGACACTATGCTTGTTGATTTATATTTGCAAGTTATTAGTTTCTCTTGTAACAAAATCTATGATCCATATTTCATTATCTGCACACGGGGAGATCATATTTTCTTCAAACTTCAAACTCCCTTGTTGTTTAAATCCTGCTCGAGGGGTGTCTTAGTAATAGTATCTATTTAATATTTATACATTATCGTGCAACAATGTCAGCATCCAAGTTTTATACCTCCCAATAATTTTTCTGAACAATTTATTTTCTCAACAGGATATTTTTACAGATTATAAGCAGCCATTTGCAGTAACATATCTTGGAGCTTCTCTTATGGTAGTTTACCTCCCAATAGCATTCATTAAGGACTGGTTCTGTAACTTGCTTAAATCCCGCTCCTCTAAAAGTGGTAAAAATGCAGAATGCGTGGATGAGTTTTCTGTCAGGATTAGCTCTCCTCTCAAAAGCAATGGAGTGCAGAAAAACTTTGAACTGGAATTGGGGAGTGTGAATCGAAAAGATAGTGATTTAGACCTTTCAACACTTGCAGAAGTAAAGCCATTAGTAGCTAAATATAATGATAATACTAATGTGCTAAAGGTGGAGAGACAACTTAATGGGAAGGAAATTGCTGCTTATGGATTTTACATTGCACCTATCTGGTTTATAACAGAGGTAAGAGTGATATCACTGTTTTGTTTTGTAGTTAAGAAGCACAAATCTTGCTGTACAACAGATATATGTGGTTATTTCTTTTGTCCATCAAGAAAAGAAAAAGAAAAAACGCTTGATTATCTGTCCTAAAAAGTGGCTACGAGTCTATGAGTTGACAAGATGTGAAATTATATTAAAATCTTATCAGTTAAACTCATAGATAGATGCCTCCTTCAACAATAACTGTCATGGTAGCTGGTTTCCTACAAATTGAATGCTTTTAACTGTTGCGAAATTAATAATTTTTCTTCAAGTTGTTATACACATCATTTATTATGATTGTGCTTTCATTTTATAAACAGGCATTCTATGACTTATAATAGCAGAGCAAAACACACACACACAACACTTTTACAATTCCTTTGGACAAGTGATCCCTCATGGTTGATAACTTGATAAATTGATATTGCATAAACAAATATTATACACCATACATATAGATTAATACATACACTAGGAAAAAGTTCAGCATACCTGACCCCCTCATCGCACGGATAGATGATTCATAAAGCACCTAAGTTCACTACTCCTTTAGGCAGTTAAATGCCTTGCTTTATTCGTGAAATAAGAGATGTTTCCATGCTACTCATACTTAAAACATTTGGTGTTTTTATTTGCTGATCATATTTTATTGATTCTATAGGACTATTTCAACATTTCTTTCATCATTTTATTCCTTTTCTCTGCCTTGATGCTTTCTGTTTCCTCATTGATGCATGCTGAAATTTGATGTTTTTATGCTGTTCTATGAGAAAACTTTAGAAAAGCAGCAGCGGTGCTTTATTAATTTTCTTCTGTTGCTTTCAGTATCTATCAAATGCAGCCCTTGCACGAACAAGTGTTGCAAGTACAACAGTATTATCATCAACTTCAGGACTTTTCACTCTTTTCATTGGTGCATTTATGGGTCAAGACTCTTTAAATGTAGCAAAAGTAGTTGCTGTCTTAGTCAGCATGGCTGGGGTTGTCATGACAACGCTGGGGAAAACTTGGGCTGCAGATGAATCACAATTAAGTGATGCGTAAGCTTTTACTTGGCCTTTTGATGGTCAAAATCACATTTATCAGATTTTTGAGTTTTAACTGATAAGTGGTCGGTCAGTT
Source organism: Glycine max (assembly GCF_000004515.6). Taxonomy (NCBI): domain Eukaryota; kingdom Viridiplantae; phylum Streptophyta; class Magnoliopsida; order Fabales; family Fabaceae; genus Glycine; species Glycine max. Next base: position 5,049,448 of record NC_038242.2, on the reverse strand, counting down.
AAATTAATGTGTAATGTAGTAGGAGCTAGTCCACATTCATCCTACTTTAAAATTTTGGTTCTGCAAACCCTCTTCTCTTTCATACAAATATACAATCCAAGATAAGGAAAAAAGAAAAAAAAATTGCTCTGAATTGCGTTAAATTAAAATTGTCATTTTCTAGTATATAGTTGAAGAACTAGTGTATGTTGAGCCCCCCTGCCCGCCCTGCCATCCTTGTAAAAAAATAAAGCTTCAATTGAATGTTGATGAAGCTTTCGTAGTATTTTTGGCCGAACATTCTTGAAGTAAGTGTTTAAACTGCCTCATATCTTTACATAAATTCCACGTGCAGCCCTCATTTTTCCCCTGTCATTATGATGTAGAGGAGGGGCCAACTCCTTAAATTGGAATCAGAGAGAACCTTGACTGTAGCTGAACATTTCTTGTCCCATACTCAGCCAATGAGACTTTCTTTCCTCTGTCAGTGTCACCCTATAGGGTTGGAAAGAGCAGTCCATTTGTACATAACACGGGTGCATAACTGAACTCTGATTCCAATTTCAAAGTTGAAAAGACATCATATGATGGATGAACTCAAAATCCTAAGAGTTAATTGTATATTACTAAGCCAGCCTCAAAACTCTCTGCACTAATCACTGCTGCTAGTTGCATGATTTTTTCAATGACTTATATAATATTATTGGCTGCCACTACAAATAGAACATAAGTACAAAACAATAAATCATGACTCATATCTTACTTCGGTTTTGATTCTATCATTTATTCATAATTACCTGAAAGTTACACTGAGTAAGTAAACAAAATCCCCATAAATAATTCATGTAAAAATGACAAGAAAAATTGAGGTGCAAAATATAATTTCAATTGGTACTTCTTAGTCCTACTTTGCATTTCTTCAAAATCTATCTCTTTCAGTACATGTTCTTTGATGTATGTGTCATAGATAATGAGGGGACAGAAAGGATCAGATGAAGTGATACAACACTAAAGATAATTACTTCAATCATATAGCAGAGCCTTAGGGAGCCATGTTCTTGTCTTTCATGATATTTGCATTATCCTAGGATGCTATAGGATAGGATGTCATCGGGACTATTTTTATAACTGAGATTGAGTCTTATAAATAAATATATCATTACCAGCTTGTTCTTTGTAATGCTTTTTTTTGGGGCATTGACAGTTGATTGATATTTGTGTTCAGCAGTGGAAAGCACTCTTTAGTTGGAGATCTTTTTGGAATTCTCTCAGCTATGTCATACGGTCTATTTACAGGTTAAGCAATGTCCTGGCTGTTCTGTTTTTATCAGATAATTTAGATAGATCATGACCACTTCAACTCATTACTACTGCAGTTCTTCTTAAGAAGTTTTCTGGTGAAGAAGGAGAAAGGGTTGATGTGCAAAAGCTGTTTGGGTATATTGGATTGTTTACACTTGTAGCACTCTGGTGGCTCGGTAAGTTTTTGCTTTTGCATGCTTCTGTAGTTACTCATCAATGTCAAATAAATGAGGTTCTATGAGAACACTACTTTTTATGTGCTCTTTTATAAGTCGAGCATGAAAAATTTATGCATTGCTACACTAAAGAGATTGCTAATTCTCTTTATACTTCCCACAGTCTGGCCATTGATGGCCTTAGGAATTGAACCCAAATTTACCATTCCCCACTCTGCTAAAGTGGATGAAGTGGTTCTTGCAAATGGATTTATTGGAAGCGTACTTTCAGACTACTTCTGGTACATGAAAAGCCTTATTAATTAAAAGAATTGCAATTACTCAAAATCTTCAAAATCTTATATTATACGTTGTTCCATCTATCCAGGGCACTTTGCGTTGTATGGACTACTCCTCTTGTGGCCACTTTGGGCATGTCACTCACCATTCCTCTTGCTATGGTGGCTGACATGGTAATTCATGGTCGGCATTATTCGGCAGTATACATTCTTGGCTCAGTTCAGGTATTGTTATCTCTAAAGAATTAAAGATTCCTGCGGGAGGATTCTTGTTTATATGCATAAAAAAGGGTCCTATTTGCCTCTTGGTGTTATGATGGTCCTTGCAGTTCAATATCTGTTCAAATAATTTCTCTCTTGTTTTCCTGCTTATTTGTTTGGGCATTTCCATGCTTATGAGTTGTTGGGGGCATGTTTGTGGGGGATTGCCTATTGTTGATCTTGTCCTTTACAAATTGTTGTGGATAATATATTGTTAAATCCTATCATCCTTGTGTTTTTAAGTTGTTTGTCTAGTAACTAAGAATGTGGATTTCATCAAATAAACCCCCATTTTCATCTCCAATCTTGGCATGCATTGTCATATTAGTCCCTACACTACAGAAACATCAATACAAGTCCTCGATCTATGCTTTTGTTAGTCAATTTTGTTCTCCATGTGTGCTTTTGTTTAATACAAGTCCCTAAACATAAGACCTTCATTAGGAACTAATGTGACCGACAAAAATGAGATCAAAGGACTTATTTTCCATTTCTTTAGTTTATGATGAGACACAAGCCAAGATTAGGGACCAAGTTAGGGATGAAAATGGGGGTTTCCTTGGATTTCATCAATGGTGTAGAGTATCTAGCAACTTTATTGATAACTAATATTTGCTGGAGACTTGGTTGATCATCTTTAGTGGAATTTCTTATTCTAACTATGGTTTTTCCATCGACTAATTTAGATTATTGTATGGATCATAGTTTCTCAATTTCTATGCATATCAAGATAAAGAAAAGGCAATTTTCCAATCATTGACTCAAACCCATTGTTATGGATGAATTTATTTTGTTTTAAAAACAACTCAAAATTGAAATGTTATTGAAAGAGCTGTTTTTATTTATAAAAAAACTGATGGAAACAAATCATTTTCAACAATTTTGTTCACATATTAATGTTGGAATTGGTATGGAATTGAGCTGCAGGTATTTGCAGGCTTTGTAATAGCTAATCTTTCAGATCGGTTGACGAAGATGTTGGGATTGTAGCATATTGTTTTCTATATTAATTTTTTTCACAATTGATTCTTTGTTCGGTCCATCATCCGTCCATTGTTCGGTGCTGTACCATGAGACAATGTATATCCTAAATCAATGCGCTGATTGAGTGCTATATTTTATTTTTTTTGTGTATATCATTCTAGAGTGAGGGTTATGTTGTATTCATTATAGGTTTTGAGCTATTAGTCATGGTTCAGATGGATGTAATGAAGCCTTTTTACATTTGTGTATGCAATATTTTTTTCTCCATATAATTTAAGATTAATTTCTTTCTTTCTTTCTTTATTTTAGATATGCTACGATGTACCTCATTTCGCATGCAATGAGTTCCTGCAATTTGTGGTGCATTTATTAATGTAAACATAACCTGCTTAAAGTTTTCGTAAATAAACACCGGTCTAAAAGTAATATTTGTTTTCAGCACTCATTGTTCTTGGATTCACAGTGGATCGCGGCCTTTCAAAAAAAAAAAAACTGTGGATCGTGTAAAATTACAATCTGGCGAACAAAATGAGTGTTCTTAAATTATACATAGTAATAAAGAGTTTACCATAAGAGAGTTAATAATCCAAATTGAATTATTGTATTAAAAAATCTCAGATAATAGGATGTGATTTATGGTTGATGGTGTAAATTTTTTTATGGTGTAATTTAATCAAGCACGAAAATATGGTTTTATATACATTCTGAAAGAAAGATTAAAATAAATAAATAATAAAGAAACGGATAGTTTAATAATTTTTGTTATACTATCATCTTTTTTTATTTTGAAAATTTTTATACTATCATCTAATCAAAATCTAACATATATAATAAATTAATTAGACTTTTATAATAATTATTTTAATAATTGCTACAAAAATATTTCTTTTGTTTCAGATGCATCCGATAAAATTAGAATGATACCAAAAATAAATTTTTATCAATTAATAACGTAAAACTTTTATTTGGATAATATAAAATTATTAAACTCTAAAAAGAAACTAATCAAATGAGTTGATATTAAAATTTGCATATCTCTATACCCTAAAATAAAAACAGGGATTTCTTTTTTAAAAAAACAGGGAATGGATCATAATTTTTCAATAAATTTGATTAATATCATATATTGTTATTATAAAGTGAAAGTATAAAAGGATTAACTAGTGAACAATTTAATCACCAAAAAACCTACAAGTGAGGGATCGCAAAGGAGTGTTTTGGTGCGGGTTAAAATGCAACGATAACGGTTGAAATAGAAAAAAGAAAAACAGTGTTTTGGTGAAGCTGAGAAAACAAAGGTTTAGATCACCTCTGAAATTCTGCTATGGCCTCAACCAGATCACTCATTCTTTGTCTGTTCATTCAACTGTGCTTCTACCTTCTACCCCTCTCATTCGCTCAATCCCCCGCCACCGGGTATCAATTCGATATTCCCTAAACCCTAATTTCACTTTCTATTGACCTTTATTTTAACGAATCAAATTTCTCCAGGTCTGCCGAAGGTTACACCATTTATGGTCGAGTGAAGATCCCCAGTAAGTTCTTACTTTTGTTTCATTTATTTATTTAAATCCTGATTATATTTAGGTGTGTAGTCCGTTCAATTTTAGATGAATAAAGCTATTGAACTTCGATCTGTGAATGAATCGTGTGCTTGTTGTGTGTCTATGGCTAGGTTAGCAGTTTAATACAAGATAGGACAATATAGGTTGTGCCGTGTCATCAAAATTGATTTTTCGATAGTTGTGAGTTGTTGTGACTGGTGATGGTACATGGGTAATCACTCTGTTCAACCTGTTCGTACGAATTTACCAGAGTTATTTGTGCTAATCGAAATTTACCTAGTTTGAGGTTTTTTCCTGGTTATATTTTTTCTTCTGTCATCTCCAACATTTTTTTTCCTTGCACAGCATGATCTTTTCTTTTTTTCTTTAAAAAAAAATTCCTTTGGGTACTGGGTCCTGAGACAAACACCTCATTTTACTTGACAACAAATCTTGTCATTTTTAGGATGTGAAATTTAATGTGGCAAGAGCTTAAAAATTTACATCTGAATTAAAATGTGGATGAGTTCAAAGCTTGTTGGTTGCTTATGTCTCATGGTGTTTAATCAAGTCAAATTTAGCCAGGTTTTAGGAAAGTCGATGGTTTGGTTACCAGGAGATTGAAATGGCAAAATTTATTTGTTTATTATTCTTGATGCATACTGTTTGTTGCATATCTATTCTCTGACTGCACATGGGTTTGCTATAGCAGTATAGCCTATGAATTTGATTGTATATTGATATTGGTAAGTCCTTGTGGCAGGTGTGGGAACAAAAGATTATATTCTTCCTGGAAAAATTTCAAATGTCAAAGTCATACTCAATGGTGGTCAAAGAGTTACTTTTCTGAGGCCTGATGGATATTTCGCATTGTATCCTTTCATTTTCAACTTAATTTCTACTTCTGTTTAATTTGCATGATGACTGTTTTGGGGATATTAAGCCCAATTTAATTCTATCTCTCCTCATCTTGTTCTTGATTTTAAGAAGTTGTAGTTAATGCTGGCAAATCATTGTTAAGAGATGATTTAATTCCTTAACGTGTATACTTTAAGCCACAATGTTCCTGCCGGGACACATCTAATTGAAGTGGCTGCAATAGGCTATTTCTTTTCTCCGGTGGATACTCAACCTGAAAATTACGTCTCAATTCTTTTCACCTAATATAATTTTTTTTCCATGTATGCTCATTTAGTAAACTGTTGTGTTTATTATGAAAAAAGGTACGAGTTGATGTAAGTGCCAGACACCATGGCAAAATTCAGGCAGCACTGACAGAAAATAGGAGGGGACTTAGTGAGTTTGTCTTGGAGCCATTGAAGGATGAACAATATTATGAGGTTGGTTTAGACTTACAAAGTTCTTGTTTGTGTTCCCTTGTTCCCCTCCCATTCCTTCAAATTATTGTCCAAATGTCCACATGGTGTTATCTTGTTTTGCTACAGGTTAGGGAGCCATTCTCTATTATGTCCATTGTGAAAAGTCCAATGGGTCTGATGATGGGATTTATGCTGATTGTTGTCTTCCTCATGCCCAAATTAATGGAGAACATGGGTATGCTTTCTAAAATTTATCTGCAAACTTTTCTCATTTCCTGTGTCATGTCTATATATGTATGGCTGTGCTTGCTTTGTATGGGTGAAATGTTTACTTATTTACTTCAGGAAAAGTTTTTGAGATTGGTCCTATACCATAGTTGCTATTTGTGTTTCTTATCATATATTAAAATATGAATATCAGGTTGAATCAGAAGCACCTTCAAGTTGAATTATCTGAAGCGACTTCTATCTTTCTCAGTTTCTCCCTCCCTCTCCATTCTCGAAGAAAAAATTTCTTGCATGATGTTTTCTTATGATTGAGTGATTTGGGTCATAATTGAATACTTTGCAATCCTGCATGAGCTTTGCTATTTTATGTTAATACATTTACTTGTTAAAAAATCGGCCATGAATTATGCATCTTTAGCATGTTTGAATTAATTTCATGGTGAGAAGTAACGCAACAAATAGTTGCTTTTACTTTTTCATGGCATCACCATGATATTGTGAGTTAGCATTGATTCTTGTGTGCTATGTTATCCAAAAACACTTTTTGGGCTTCTACTAATTTTTTCATGCATGGTTATCAAACTTGATGAGTTTATGAAGAAAAACTTGTTAACTAATCAGTAACTCCCAGTTGATGAAAACTCAGATAAACTAGGAAAAATGATGAAAATCTTGTTCAACTTTACTCTTTTGCATAAAATGTGCTGATGGCTTCATTGTATTTTCGTGGACACAGATCCAGAAGAAATGAGGCGTGCACAAGAAGAAATGAGAAATCAAGGAGTTCCATCTTTAGCAAGCCTGTTACCTGGTGCTGCAAGAAGCAACTAGGTGTATGAGTAACGGAAAACCAGTGAGCAAGTTGGTTACCCCCAAGCAGGAGCTGAAAAAATGACATACGATGATTGGAGAATTTTCTTGTGACAAATTGATAGCGATGGAAATCTTTCGATTATTTATGTAGTGAATTAGTAAAAATTTGAAATTTCTGATAGAGGTTTATATGTTTGATTTGAACAGTCGGGAGTAGGTTTCTACGTAATTCTTGTTCACTTTCTCGTCAATGTTGATAACCATGCACTGATGGATGATTTTTTTTTTTTTGGTTTACTTATAGAAACTGTTAATTTCCACTTTTGGTCCTTTTGCTTGAAAAAGGAATTGATTTATGATCTGTTTTGGCCGCATTGCTCTAGTTAATATAAATGTGTAAATTATATAACATTTCATATACCGGTAGGGTTAGTTTAAGTCTAGTAGAAGAAATTAGTTTCCATAATATGACAAATTAATATTCAAATATCTGTTTATAAATGTTTAAATCTAGTGTCTAATTCTACTTTAAATAAGATTGCCTTTGAAGAAAAATATTTGGGGGGAAAAATATAACATATGATATGATTTAAAGATTGAATTGATATAATAAATTATGTATGGATAACGTTTTTCATAATTTCATATAAGAGAAAATAAAATAAAATTAGTTTATAATTTAAAAACTATCTAATGTTACAGTTTTGTTGTTGCCGAATAGATAATAAATTTTGATTCAATAAAAATTCAATTTTTTTTACTAGTACATGAATTTTATTGAATTTGACTTTTAAGTTATCCATGACTAATTTAACGATGATAAAAAATTGAATAGAAAAATAAATTTTATCGTGTTTGATATCTAAGTTCTGCAGGTAAAATATCCATGTACCAAAAAAAAAAGGCATTTAACTGTCTGGTAGTGATACGCTAATAAACGATAACATTAGAGAGGGAATTGGGATGAGCTCTTCTGAGTGAAGCAGGTGACTGCGAGAGAGGGTGCAAAAATGAGCACGGTGTCTCTTCTCAAGTGCTACAGACCCTTTTTCTCTATGCTTTTCCCTCACTCTGCCCCACCCAGACCCCACGCCTCCATCTTCAGGAGGAAAAACTTCCCTTCTTTTTGCGCCACCTCATCTCCGCCGCCGTTGACGGCGGAGAAGGGTTGCGGCAAATTCGACTCCGAGGGTCTCGCCTTGCCGGAGGTGTGGCTGCACAACACCATGAGTAAGACGAAGGAGCTCTTCAAACCCAAAGTGGATTCCAAAGTGGGAATGTACGTGTGCGGCGTCACCGCTTACGATCTCAGCCATATTGGACATGCTCGCGTATACGTCAATTTCGACCTTCTTTACAGGTTTCTCTCTTCACACACATTTCATTCAATTCAACCATATCCTTCTTTTCCTTTTGCTACTAATTGCTTTTCCTTTTCTGCTCGGTTTGGCAATTAGGCAGATACTTTAAGCATTTGGGATTTCAAGTCTGTTATGTTCGCAATTTTACTGACGTAGATGACAAGGTCAGTGCCCCCTTGGTGTTTTGTCAATAATTACTTCTCTTTCTTATTTACAAATTGGCGTCCTTGAGGCATTTTCCTTCGTTATTTTGTAATGCATCTTTCAGCTTATTACTTGGTTCGTGTTTTAGTAATTTCATTCCACCTTTGCTTTCATTAGGTTAAGGTGTTAAGCTTTTGGCTTGTTGAAAATATTAATAACTTGACAGCTAAAGAAATAAAAGTCTTCAAAATGATATTTTTGGAACTTGGTAGTTGGTACTTATTGTTTTAACTTTACACTGAGTAGAGGATGGTAATAAGGTGAGGAATCTTTGATGGGTTTGAACTAGGGTCCTGTTTGGATAAACTTCTCTATAAGCACTTATAGGAAAAGAAAATAATAAGATAAAGCGAAATGTATTTTTGTACATTCATCTTAGCTTTTGGAGAAGTTGGATGATGAGATGACTTCTATAAAAGTTTAGTACACTGACTTTAACTTATGGAGAATCTCAATTCATTTTACCTTTTTATTTTCTTCTCCTATAAGTGCTTATAGAGAAGTTTATCCAGATAGGAACATCTTGGCTCTTGGCCATTCACTTGTTACCTATAAATAGTATATTTTTTATCATTTAGAGTCTAGAGCTTAAGAATTTTTTAATCATATCCATTTGTTACAAATGCAAAGTACCCACTGCTTTTTAATTGCTATTACAGGATCTTAGTCTGCACTTTTCAAATTATGTAGATAATTGCTAGAGCAAAGGAGTTAGGAGAAGATCCAATCAGTTTGAGCCGGCGCTATTGTGAAGAGTTCTGTCAAGACATGGTAACTCTTAATTGTCTGTCTCCCTCTGTGGAACCAAAGGTCTCAGAGCACATGCCCCAAATCATTGATATGATTGAGAAGGTACCATTGCTGCCCATTTTACTGTGGTATTAAAACGGATGCAAAAAGATTGATAAAATTCAGACTGTTTTTCATTTTTAATTTCTAAGGAAGCTTACTTGGATAAGTTATTGGTATATGATTATGAAATTCTTCTGTTCATAGTTTATTATCAATCTCTCTTTTGTTAATCTGCTTAAGAAATATGATGTTGATACGTTGTTGATCAGTTAACATTCTCGTTGACAGATTCTTAATAATGGGTATGCCTACATTGTTGATGGGGACGTATACTTTAATGTAGAAAAATTTCCAGAATATGGGAAACTATCTAGTCGAGATCTAGAAGATAATCGAGCTGGTGAGAGGGTTGCAGTCGATTCAAGGAAGAAAAATCCTGCTGATTTTGCTCTTTGGAAGGTATAATACATCAGTACTAATAATGATAACACGGATTTGTTAAACATGTTGATTTCATTATATATTACAAATAAATGATTATTATATTCTTGAAATCTTAATATAGTTTGGAACTTACTTAAGGTGGATTTCCAATGCTATTCTGCAGTCTGCAAAGCCGGGGGAGCCATTTTGGGAGAGTCGCTGGGGTCCTGGAAGACCTGGGTGGCATATTGAATGCAGTGCCATGAGTGCAGCTTATCTTGGTTACTCTTTTGATATCCATGGTGGAGGAATCGACCTTGTGTTTCCTCACCATGAAAATGAAATTGCTCAGAGTTGTGCTGCATGTAAGAAAAGTGATATAAGTGTATGGATGCACAATGGTTTTGTCACCATTGACTCTGTCAAAATGTCAAAATCTTTGGGGAATTTTTTCACAATACGTCAGGTGAGACATTCCTGATGGTATGAACTTATCCTGTTTGAGTCTATTGTCATCTTTTATTAGACAAAAACTATTAAGTCTATCATTAAGGACCCACAGTTTCTATTTGTTGATGATTACCATTCAAAGGGTTACATTCTGATGCCACAAACATTGTTTTACTAGGTTATAGACATTTACCATCCACTGGCTTTGAGATATTTTTTGATGAGCGCACATTATCGATCTCCTATTAACTACTCAAATATACAGCTTGAAAGTGCTTCAGACCGTGTTTTTTATATATATGAGGTACTACTTTCTTTAGAAATTACCTTATTTGTCTTTGATGTGTGCTTCTCTTTCCATACAGTTTGCACACTTCATCTTTTAGGCATTTTCCTCCTGGATGTTCTTAATTGGGCTTACTTCTTTATTGTGTCATTGTATATGTTGTGTGGACGTATCTTGAAAGTTTCATGTGTTTGCAGACATTACATGAATGTGAAAGCTTTTTGAATCAGCATGATCAGACAATTAGGAAGGATTCCATCCCACCGGATACCTTGGATATTATTGATAAGTTCCATGATGTTTTTTTGACCTCGATGTCGGATGATCTTCACACTCCTGTTGTATTGGCTGGAATGTCCGATCCATTAAAATCAATCAATGATTTGCTACATACCCGTAAGGTGCGATATTTTTTCATATGTATCTGAAGTTATTATTTAATTACAATTTAAGATTGATTTTGAATGAGATCAAGGTTTGGAAATGAATATTTTTCACAGTAATTAGTCATGCTTTTGGTGTGCAATTTTGTTTTAGTTTAATGTCAATATATTGAACTTCAGGTTTTGGTTATACTTATATCTAACAATCCATCTTGCTTCAAGCAAATCTATATTTCAAGTTGTTTACTTGCTAAGTGTTATATGATGCCAATGACCTAATCTTAGCAAAGGTTGAACAAAAGGGTTTTGTGCAGATCTCTTCATGGGTTTGCATTTCTAAAGATGTGGTCTCTAATTATGTTGTTTCAGAGTTTCAATGCTAGAAATGCATTTTGTGGATGATATTATCTGAATGCTTGGCACATAAATAAATAAAGTATATCTCACATAAATGCTGTTTATAACATTTCCATCTTCATAATCCTCTCAGGGGAAAAAACAACAATTTCGAATTGAATCACTTTCAGCTTTGGAGAAGAGCGTCAGGGATGTCCTTACTGTTTTAGGACTTATGCCTGCAAGTTACTTTGAGGTATGAATACGTTGAAGTGATTGCTTTCTGTCACTGTTTTCCAATTTTTTTGCATGTGAGATATATCAAACCCAACAATTTTATTGGGAGTACAAATCCCTAATTTATGTCTACTCAACACTCAACAGAAATTCCATTAAGGAGTGGAAATTTATTTCCTTTATCTTTTTTTGCTGTTGTATAATTGTTATTTTTTGAACTATTTAAACAATCCTTTTTTATGGGATATATATTTATTTCACATAGATTTACTTCTGGTTTTTCCAGTATAATACTTCTGATCTATTTTCTACATTTCCCCACTCATCAGATAAGGATTGACTCAGTGAACCGTCCCAATTTTTTTCTAAATTCTTGAATTCCCATTCAATTCTGGGAGGTGTTTAAATGGAGGTTCCTATTCTTTTTTGGTGCCCCCTGCATTATTGACCATTGGATTCGACATCGAGATTAATCTAACAATCAATAATACTTCCACCCAGTCTGAAGTTGCTACAACAATAATAGACTTCCACAAAATTCTCCTTAATGATACTGTAATATATATAGAGCATAACTTGCATGCATAGTTGTTGGGTTTTATATGGATCTCTACAGTGAGTTTGTATAGATCTAGAGGTAAATCTAATGGTGTGAAATGTGAATAGGTTTGAGATTTTGTTTCTCTGAATTTGTGTAACATAATCCATACTGTTCTGTTAAATGCTTAATATTTCTTGTTTGTAATCATTGTTTCATGCTGCAGGTTTTGCAGCAGCTTAAGGAAAAAGCTTTAAAGCGTGCAAACTTGACGGAAGACGACGTCTTGCAGAAAATTGAAGAACGGGCTGCTGCTAGAATTCAAAAGGAGTATGCTAAATCGGATGCAATTAGGAAGGATTTGGCTGTTGTTGGTATTACTCTTATGGACAGTCCAAATGGCACAACTTGGAGGCCTGCCATTCCTCTTCCACTTCAAGAGCTGCTCTAAGTCAAGAGTTGTTCAACATCTCCAAAGCAAAACCAAGAAATGTAAGTTACTAGTTCTGGTATATGGAAATTAATTATAAGGGATGTCACGGGTGTATCTCGCTATCAACTTCTCAGAATGATAAAGGCGACCCCTTCTTGATTCTTGATGCCTTAAACACATGGATTACAATTTACGTTTTAATAGAGATGTGTTTAGTGTATTGTGTTGGTGAACAATATTGAATTTTTTTTTTTTTCATATACCGGGCTATTTAACCCCTAGAATATTGAGAGTTGCAACAAATTTGAGTGAGTTTCAGATTAATATTAAAATAAATAATCGCAGTATCACTAGAGTAGTCTTATGTTTCTACTTTCTGGAGTAGCTTCGGCTTAATATTTAGAAAGCCATTTTTTTGTGGTGATAATGAATTTTCTGTTGTTTTTTTCCTGGATCTTTATTGCTGTTATTTAAAGAAATGGACCCCCAGAGCTAGATCACGAGAAAACCGTTGCATTATCTATGATAATCAGCCGATATGCTCACAAGAATCAATTTTAGAATTGAGAACCTACTTTGACTAAACCTTTGTAGGTCAAGACGATAGGATTGCTCAAGTCATATAATAAGGGATATTTTGTTCATGTTCGGTGTGGATGTACGTGGGTGATGCAAAATTAGAACTGAGATTAAATTGAGTTAAACTCAATTCTAATGGCATCTTTGGGAAAGAGATGAAATAGAAAAAGAAAGAAATATAGATAATAATGCATTTTTTGTTGTTTAGTTAAAGAGAAGAAAAAGTTGTCTTTTATATTCTATTCAAATTTCCATTTCCTCTATTCATTATAAAGGGTTTTTTGCTTCTTCAAAAAAAAAAAAAAAAAGAGTATTTTGATTGCATACCAGTGACAAGTGAAATATTAACAATCTTAAACAAGGGCATGCTTGAATTGGATATTAGCAGAATTCTTTGTTAAAAAATAATTTATATTTGAACATAGTAATTTAAAAAAAAAATTAGAAGAATTAATCTTTCTTAGATGGTAAAATAAGCTTTTTTTTTAAAATGAACTTAATTTTAAAATGTAAATATAAGTTTTAAAACATTTAGAATAATGATAATATAAATTTTTATATTATTATTCAATCATAAAATACAATAATTTATTTTTAATTTTTTATAATAAAAGAAGTGTTAAGAACACATTTCTTCACTTAGTGTTGTTAGTACTTAAAATTTAAAACATACTAGTATTTTTTTACATGGCACTGTTGAGGGTGGAAGACTCTGTCATGGTATCAGACAGAACACTGTTGGGTTACAACTACGGAAGATAAGTACAATTGCGTATCATGTAAACATCAAATAAAGCTTCCATATTATCATATCATAGGAGGCGGTCCCACACAGACAAGCAAACTCCACCAGCTGTGTCCAAATTCACAAACATGAGACCAACATCAGCTTTTGTTTTCTCACGCGCAGCAAGGCACGTGGAAAACACCCCTAGCCAAAACTCGAGGGGATTTTATTTTTAATAACCCCAAAAAAAAACACCCAAATGTTATGCCCTCAATTATTTGCTTGAAGTCTCAATTTTTTTTCTTTCTAAAATTGTATTTTTGGTTGAAGTCTCATCGTGCAAGCAGGACATTACAAGTGACAATCAACATTTTGTGGTAGTCATAGTTTAAATTTAGATTTAAAATTATATTTACAGATATAATTGAACGATTATTTTCGTGAATAAATTTCAAAGAGACTAAAATAAAATTTAAAAATAATTAAGGGATAAAAATATAATTTTACTTTTTTTTATTTAAAATCTCATAGACTTTAAATAAAAAAAAATATGTCTCCTGGATTTTAGCACCTCCCCATGAAAAATTTATAGAAAAGTAATTTTGATGAAATGGAGAAAAGATAGAACGTAATTTAGTTTTTTCACGCACAATATTATTTAAAAAAAAACGTGAAATAGAGAACTTTTTTTATAGGAAAACAATAATGAAATAGAGAACTGAGAACCCCTGTACAAAAACAATGACGAATATTAAAAAGGGACCATAAACATTGACCCATCTGAAGAGATGGAGTGACAAAATCAGTGTCCTGCAATAATGCTTTTTTCATAGAGCTTCAATAAATATTCATTGATTAATTACAAATATAATTATGGTACTCTTTTATTTAATGTTTAATGGTATATGGATACTTGGTAATTAAATGTATAATATTAAGTTATTAATAATTGATAATAGTAATTTTTATAATTAAAAATAAAAGATTATTTGAATATTTGTATTGTGTACACACAATTAAAAGCAATAAATTAACCATTATATCCTCTCTTTTTTGTCCGTATTAACCATTCTATCCTTAAAATGGACGAGAAAGTTTTTCCTAAAGCAACATCAAACTTATTTACTACTTTTTAATATATGAAAATTGTCTATCTTCAATTGCGATAATCTCAAAGTTTGCCTTTAGCAATTTCGTGACAAATGAAAAGTTTATTCCTGCTTCAAGAAACGAAATGTGTAAATGTGAGGAAAGAAATTTAAAACATAAAAAAGGAAGAAGGCAAAAATAAGAACAATATAAGATGGAAAACAAAAAGGCCTACAAAAGGGGAGGGATACATACCTCAACAACAATCAAAATATGCAAACAAAGATGATGTAGGAAGAGAAAATAACCTAGTTCATGTGACAATAAAAAATTGAAATAGAGTTTTTCTTTTTGAAGTGAAAATTGAGCTTATTGAATGAGTGGGAAGTAGAGTTATATAGACAATTAGACATTTGAGAGAGAAAAAAAAAGACTTAATTACAAAAATAGTCTTCATATTTATCCCAACTCACTAAATCGGTCACCCTATATTTTAACTTGTTATTAGAGTCTTTTTTTTTTTCAAATTGATTATTTAAGTCTCCATTGATAAAATTGGAGGTTGGCAACGTCATCACTAACATATCATTGTCTTATTAATTATTAATTTTTATTCATCATCTTATTGACTAATTAGATAATGACATGTAACAATCAATAATTTTCCTTAACAGTTAACGTCAAATTTTTACTTAAATTACACTAACAATCAATTTGAAAAAACAAAGAATAAATTAAAATCCAGGGAGGTTATTTTTACAATTAAGAAAGAAAAAAAAAGGAGTTGATTCAAAGCCACCTGAAGTAAGCGCATTCAATGAAAAAAGACAATAATAAATACAGAAGAAAAATAAAGGGAGTGAGTTATGGAGGATAAAATTAAAAATATTTAATAAAAAAAAACTTACTTGAATACGTGCAGCCACATTTAAAAGCAATAAATATATAGCATTAATTTTAAGCGAAGTAATAAATTAACCATTCTATCTTTACTCTTAAATGTCATAGAGAGACACCGACCTTATTTACTTTTAATATATAAGGATGAAGACAAGAATAAGAATAAAGATAAAAAAAAAATATATTGATCGAAGGTAATAATAAATGTATTTTTTCTTAATGACGTGTATCATTAATTGCATATTTAATAGTAATAAAATATTGCACTCTTTGCAATTAATGTATAATCCATGTAGAATTAAATTTGATAAAAAATGATAAATAAAAATATTTTATACTCAACAAAATGTTTTGATATTATAACACAATAGTATGGGTAATAACTTTAATATTTATACTTTACTCTATTGGGTACTTAAATGTCCATACATGTACATGTTGTTTATACTTTAAACAATATAAAATGTTTAAAAAACATTATAAAAAATTTAAAATATATAATATTAATTAAAAATATGATAATAATTAAATTAAAATATCATGTAAAGATATTTTATGAAGCATAATCATAATCCTAAAACATTACAAAAATTAAAATATTATTCAAAGATCTTTTACAATATGATCTTTTAGCAAATAAAAAATGTGTTTTTTTTTAAAATACTCATACTCAACCTTTTACACATTAAATAGATAATTATCTTATTCGTCATGAGTAATTTTACCGGGTCTAATATTCATTTTAATTCCTACTATTTTTTATTTATATGAATTGGATATAAGTATCACGGTGTTTATAACATTTCACTCACATTGTCATTGTTACTAGACATATAAAAAATAAATTATTGATTGGTGTATTCTTATTTTGTTTGTGAGTGTCACGTAATTCTTGTGTGTGTGGATTTTAAAAAGAAATGAATAATGAGGATGATAAATAAAATAAATGATGAGAATGAAAAATAATTCTAAAAGTGCGTTTGGATAAAGAATTTTAAATGAGAAAGTAATTTATCAGAGAATTTAAATATCTTTAATCTAAAATTCATTGTTTTGATGTTTTTTATGAATAATTTAAATTTTTGAAATTTTAAAACAGAATTTTAAAAAATTAAAAATGTGAAATTTTAATTTCTTTCTAAAATGTGAGAAATTGAAATTATCTTATTTGAGAATAACCTTTCAAAATATTTGCATATTTTCTTTATAATTTTCATGCTCTCTTTCACCTAAAAATTCCTGAGATTTCGTTCTCAGGGTGATGATCCTCTTCTTTTTACATTCATTTTCTTTCACTCTCATAATTTTAATTTTTTTATCCAAACACAAAATTTTGAAAAAAAAGAATTTCAATTAATGTATTTAAAATTTTTAAAATATAAAATTTCTAAAAATTTTAAATTTCCTCATTCAAATACACTCTAAAATAGTTATTGTTGGAGTAATTCATAGCATTCAATCTTTCACTCTCATTTGAGTATTCATTCTTGTTTTCTTATGAAGTGATGAATTTCATCTTTTTATGTTTTTAAATTTAATATCAATTGAATGGTTAAACGGTCTCTAAGTGAATATTAAAAATAGATTTTAAATATAAATATTTTATCTTCAAAATTCAAATATATTCTTAACATTTGATATGTAATCTTATACTTTTAGTCAGATATGAGTAGTTTAGCTTACCTTATTATCTATTTCAGTTTATCATTTTTTACACCTTTAGTTTTAACTTGATTTTAAATATTTTTTAAAAAAATTATTAATAATTAAAAATATAATATATCACAACATAAATCATTTATTACAAATTTAAAATATAATTTATTTGTTATAAATTTTAATTATAATATAATTTATAAACTAAGAAATAATTATTTATAAAAAATTATAAATTTTAATTGCATAAAATAAATATTTATTTTGTGTAATGTAGAAGCTAAAACACTTGTTTAATTTTAATTTTATGCTAATAAACATTTGCTTTTTAAAGTTTGGAAATAGGTAAATGGTGACTCTTGATTGGAAATAGTCTATATTTTTATTGCACATTTTTAATACTCAATCTCATCATAATTGTCGTCTTAGTGTGTACATATAAAAAAATTAATAAATTGATAAAAAATAATAACAATTTTACAAATTTAACTTTATCGTCATTAAATCATTTTAGTTTTTTGTGTCCATATGATTAACATTATAAGAGATATGAGAAAAGAGTAATAAATGTTAGAAGCTACTCCCTCATCTCCTATATATTAGTCACTTTTAACTGAATTATCAAGACCAAGGAAGAAAAGTTAAGTTATTAAATATATTTGAAAATAAAACAAGTTTTCAATTATATCTTAATATAATTACACATTTAACTAATTTCACTAATAACTAATTAAATGTTTAGCCTAAATTATCATCTCACATAAGACATAGGTAACATGAGATAAAAGGTAATACGAGAAACAGAGAGAGAATAGAGTATGAGTATTTGAAGAGGTACTCATATGCATTTACTTACTAAGACTTGAACATGAGACATTTGATTAAGTTCAAATAATTTTACTTTAATTAATTCACGCACTGGGTGGAGTTTATTATATAATCTATAATATAATTAATTTTTAATATTTATAATAATTATTTTAAAGTTGTATTAACAATAATTTCATATTAAGTAAGAATAAGAAATAGATAGAAATTATATAATAATAATATGAGATTTAGAAAACATTTAATATTATTTGTGTCTACGTGGCTTTCACATGAAAGACGACCATCTGTTCAGGTGGGTCCCACCTGGTCAGGCCTACTAGACACAGATAAGCCAGCTCGCTTATCGTATCCTATGAGATTGTTTTTTAGAGTGCTTATCTTCTCGTCCACAACGTCGATCATATAAATCAGTGGGCCTCAGTTGTATGTCCACAATTTTTACACAAAAGGTTCTCTTTCCCACTGAGGAGAACCTTCAAAAACTTTCCCTTCTTTTCTCCTTAGTTTTCATCTTTTCACCTCTTTTTCAGGTGGGCTTTTGGTGAACCTTTATGCCTTCTTTTGCTGTCCCTTTCTGTACCAAATTTTCCTTTTTCAATTTTTTTAATGCTTAAAGTAACAAAAGAGAAATTTTCTTTTCTATTTGACAATTTCCAAACATAATTGTGATGGAGGTGGCTGCAGGGGAGATACCATTATACCATGATCCGTGCCATCTCTTAAGTCTTTATTTTTCTGCTTCAGTTTCAGTTGTGAGTGGCCCCAAACCCATTTTTTTTTCTTTTTTTCTTTTCAATTTGACCTTCCAATGACAACGTTTTAGGATCTGATTTGTGCCTTTTTTACTTTACCCTTTTTCTAGTGATTGTCGAATCTTTTTCCCATAATCAAAAGCCCAACCAAAAGGTCTGAGATTTTGAAAAAACACCGTTGTTTGCAGGTTTTCTCTGTCCAATTGGTCTGTCGTTTTAGTGAAAGCAAATTTTTGGTATTTGATTTGGATACTAATTATGATTTGAATTAAAGTTTTGATTTTATCTGATTGTGCTGCAGGGTTGGTAATCTGAAACAAACGGGTTTGTAATGGAGAAGTCTAGTCTGAATAAAGAGCTTGTTTTCTTGATTCTACAGTTTCTTGATGAGGAGGGTTTGAAGGAAACTGCACACAAGTATGTCTCCCTCTCTCTATCTAAATTCAGGGTTCTTTCTTTTTTTTTTACTTGATGACTAATCTTTTGGCATTTGTTTCCTTTTCCTTCCAATTTTTTATTCACAGGCTTGAGCGTGAAAGTGGGATATACTTTGACATGAAGTATTTCGAGGACATGCTACTTGCTGGGAAATGGGATGATGCTGAGAGGTACCTTTCTGGATTCACAAGTGTTGATGACAACAGGCACTCCACCAAAGTATACTTTGAAATCAGGAAACAGAAATTCCTTGAGGCGTTAGACATGTAAGCCTTTTGTTGTCTCATATTGCTGGTCTAAGAACAAATTTCTGTGCTTTGGTACCATCTTATTATTTCCAAAGGAATGCTTAGTTGTTTCATGCAGGTGTGTTTTGTTCATAGCCTATGATTCTCTAAACTTGTCTGTTCTGTTTCATCACTCATCAGGGACGATCGTGGCAAGGCTTTGGATATCCTCATCAAGGATCTGAAAGTTTTTTCCTCAGGGCATGAAGAATTGTTCAATGAAATGACTCAGCTTTTGATAATTAGCAATATAAGGTATGGCTCGATTACCAGTCTACTAATTTTAGATACGAGACCAATAACATCCTTTGATGAGCTTTAAGCTTAACTTTTATCTGGGTCTAATCAGGGAGCATGCATCACTTTCAACATATGGAGATACAGATTCTGTAAGGAAGATTGTGGCGGATGATATTAAGAAAGTCATTGAGGCAAATCCTGTGTTCCATGAAAAATTGAAATGTCCCGTCTTTAAAAGTCAGAGGTTACGTTATCTTCTGAACCAAAGGTTTCTCTCTCTTTTCCCAATTTAAAGTTGATAAAAGATAACATACAAGCATATTTGGCTATCATGTTTGCCTCTATCCTTGATGTTGCCTGTGCTTTTCATCTCCTGGTAGAAAATTTACTCATTATTCATTTTCAGTTTGAATTGGCAGCATCTACTTTGTAAAGATCCACTTCCAGTTCCTGGTATAAAAACTCTCTTGGAGGATCATGTTTGCAAACCAAGTTTGAACCTTTCGTCTCTGCAATCAGAAGAAAATGAATCAATTGAAAATTCTGATCCTGATAAACATTTGTCAAACAATAATTCTGGCCCATCTACAATAACTGATTCTGTACCCTTTCCCGCCACACTAACAAATCCAGGTATGAGCTTTATTCTTGCATTTTTTTTTCTTGCTTCAGTAATCATTTTAATTATTGCTTATGACGGTATATTCCATGGCCTTTCTGTAGAAACTGCAATGGAGGATCCTAGTGTAATATCACTCAAAGGAAGGCCATGCCAGACTTCCAATGAGGTCAGTTGGACGAAACTGTTTGTTAAACATAGCTGCAAGATTTCCTATATCTTATCTATGGAATCAAATAAAAGATGTGCCTTCACGTGTAGGTGACGTCAGCCATAGCAAATGTTCTTCCTGAAAATGTTGTACAGATATTCAAAGAGGATTCACTTCCTGTTACCATGGATTTTCATCCTATTGGGCATACACTTCTTCTAGGTTGCTTAATAGAACTTAGTCTTTACATTTTTTGTTCAAATATCACTTCATTGTAGATGTAGCTTGAGGCAACTGATAATAAGAAATAAAAATAGCTAATATATAGCTACTGTTTTGTTTCTTCAGCTGGAACAAATATTGGCAGTATAGGACTTTGGGATGTTAATTCTGGTGAGAAATTGTTCTCTGAAAATTACAGAATATGGGGTATTGGAGCAAGCTCCATCAATTTCAAGGTATGTCCACTTCCTGAATATGTTGTACTCCAATGAGTACTTATTATTATCATATCAATGACCTAAAGAGTAAATACTCTGAACCACTACCAACAATATTCAGGAAGCTCAGGAAAAGGACTTTCGTGTTTCAGTTAAGAAAATCAAGTGGAACCCTGAGGGTTCACTGTTTGGTAAGAATCTTCAGCTACTTAAAGGGTATGTCTAATCACCAATGATTACAAAGGTTTATTGCTCCTAACTATTGTTCTTACTTTAAACAGGGGTTGCATTTTCAAAACATCTTGTTCAATTATATTCCTATCATCATGGCAATGACATAATTAGCCAACATTTAGAAGTAAATATATTTCATCCCCCCATATGCCCCTTTTACATGTCTAGTTAGATTCATATATATATAACTCTAAGATTAACTTCTAAATACTTCCTGGCAGATTGATGCTCATGATGGCAGTGTCAACGATCTAGCATTTTCTTCTCTTAATGAGCAATTGTTGGTCATAACATGTGGAGATGACAAGAAAATAAAGGTCAGTTCTTATGACTGAAATTAAATTATCAATTCATAAAGAAACTGACCTCAAGGATTCCACCCCTGGAAAAAAATAAAACTAACCTAAGGTCCTTTTTACTTCTTTTAAGGTCTGGGATACTGTTAGTGGTGTCAGATGTTATACTTTTGAAGGTCACGATGCTCCTGTATGTTCTATTTGTCCTCATGTGAAGCAACAAATTCATGTAAGCATCCTTGGTTGTTGTGTCATTAATTTATTGACTAGTTGTATGTGACTATGTGTTAATCGTTCTTCATATGCTATGTGATTCTTTTGTACCTGCACTGCAGTTTATTTTTTCAACTTCAACCGACGGAAAGATTAAGGCATGGTTATATGATTCTTTGGGAGCCAGAGTTGATTTTGATGCCCCTGGTTATGGCTACACTGCATTGGCTTACAGTGCTGATGATAAAAGGTTTTGAGCTACTAGTCTCAATACAATTGGAATAATTTGTTTCCTACTAACAAGTTATTGCAGTTTAACTAATGCTGATAAACTTTTCTAGGCTTTTTTCTTGCGGAACTGGTAAAGATGGGGAGCCATATCTTGTGGAATGGGATGAAAGTGAAGGATATATAAAAAGAACATACAAGGGACTTAAGAAACCATGTTTTTCTGCCATCCATTTTGATTCAACTCAGAAAGGACTTTTGGCTGCTGGTGATGGCCACAAGGTTAAATTTTGGAATATGGACAGTGTTGAGCTCTGGACAAGCACTGATGTTGATGCTGAATTACTGGTAAGTTCTTCAGTAGGTCTTTTTCTTTCTAGATAAGTTGTGTTAGTGTTCTGACAATCCAACATTTACAATTTATTTGATTGGAAATCTTATATTTCTGTGGGAGGTGGCAGTTTAGTTAAAGTGTTAAACTTAAACAGCAAATGATATTTTTAAGTTTTAATTCATTTTCTTCAGGAAAATCCATGCATTCGTTTCAACAAGAAGGGCACATTACTGGCTGTTGCTGCAAAAGAAAACAAAATAAAAATTTTAGCAATTGATGACATTTTGCAGAAACAGAATGAAATTCGTTCAATTCATGTCCCCAATAATCAACATGAAACCTTAAAGGTAAGCATACCTAACTTTACTTTGACTACGTTGTGGAGTTTTTCAATCCTTGAACTTTTTTATTTCTTGCAGTGTACGGAAAGTCCAATTTTGGTTGATGCTGGTGCTGGTGTAGCAGATGAAGGCATTGTCATGGTATGTTGTTTGAAAAATTATAATTTAATCTTGTGTTATGCATAGAACACTTTGAGGTTCATTTGTTTGAGTAAGTAGCTTATGTAAGCATGATACATACAAATATCTGTCTGTGTATCTGGTTTTTGGACTAGACTTGCTTTCTTGACATTTATTTGCATCTTATACTTGGGTACCCTCATTTCTACTTGTTTTTTTGTTAAAGAATGGGTGCCAAAAGGGCTCGGAGGATGGGAGGTCTAATTCAATTGAAGATTCCCATAACAAATCAAAGTTTTGGAATGTCTCGGAAATTTGCGAGCCATCCCAGTGCCAGTTCTTGCAGCTTCCAGTTCATCCCAAAATAAGCAAGGTATGACATTTGTATGCTAATGCTTTATTGGATTATTGCCAATAGTTACATGTATTATCACTAATTTTAACAAAAGTTGTACATGATACATATCATAGCTATCATGGGATAACTCTCTTAATATGTTCAGCTCCCTTTTGCATAAATGTCTTAAGACAATTGAAATCATAAAATAACAATCACCACTGAATCCCATGGATGATAAACACGCATCCACATATACCAAGTTGAAAATGGAAGTTCCAATCCACATAAGATTTATTTTTCACAAATAAATATAAGGTGGAATATACAGGATAACCAAACATTACCCAACTAGGTTTCACAGAACAAAAAATTGTCATTAACTTTCCCTCTGATAAAACACAGATAGTTAGACTGGCTTACACCAATGCGGGATGTGGCATTTTGGCATTGGCATCAAATGGTGATCATCTACTTTGGCAATGGCCTCGTGATAGCCTTAACTTGGATGGCAAGGTAAGTGGAAACATAAAATCCACTTTTTTATATGGATTTTCCCTCTCCCCTCCCCACCTCATCTCCATCTTTTCAGTTTTCTTACTTTGTAGTTGAATTTATTATAAATATAAGTAATACATGTAGGCAACTGCACAATTTTCCCCTCACATCTGCCGATCAAGGAGTGGCTTGCAATTGATGAGCAATAAACTAACAAGTTCTTACAGTGGAAACCCAGTTTCCTGTTTTTCTTTATCAAAGAATGATTCATATCTCATGTCAACATCTGGGGAGGCAATCTCCTTGTTCAACATGTTGACTTTTAAGGTAAACCCAAAGGATAGAAGCCTGTTGTACTAAAGAAATCTCCTTCATTTCTTTGAAATTGTTTAATGCTGATTTTTTGGTTTCATTGTGGAAGGTTCGATTTCATCCCTACATTCATAAAGTTTTTCAAAGAACTTGTAGAAACCATCTATATGCATAAACTTTTTCTAGAATCAGAATATTTGATTTTTCATTTAGTTGTCATGGTGTATACTTCTCTTTCATCCTATGCTCATTAGTTCAGAAACATTATTCATTTATTCTCTTTTTTTATTTGAAATCATGCTATCATTTACTATTTGCCACTATGTGTTTACAATGAAGCTATGATTTGACTAATCATTTCACTCATTTACTCACAAGTACAGACTGTGACGACTATCATGACTCCACCCCCTATGGCAACTTGTCTCTCCTTCTACCCTCGTGATAATAATATACTTGCCATTGGTATGGATAATTACAGTATAATTATATACAATGTCCGTACAAATAAGGTATGTCTCTTACTTCATTTTGAGAAAGATATGTATCATTACCTACTTCAAAGAAGTTGAAGCTATAGTTTTTTGTGTCTTACATTTGTACAGATTATAAGCAAGCTTGAGGGCCACTCCAAAAGAGTTACTGCCCTTGCCTTTTCAAGTAGTTTTGATCTTCTTGTTTCTGGTGATATAAATGCTCAGGTTAGTATTTAATATTTCATTACATCATACATGTATCATGCAACCATTACTAATATTGCAAAATTACCTTCCATTCTATGGCCAATTATATATAAGCTGGTTGGGTCCATATTAAATTGTTTTGTCATTATTTTAATTATCTCTTGCAGATTTTTGTATGGAACACCAATGGATGGGAAAAACAGAAAGATGGATACTTGCAAATACATGGACAGAAGGTGCCAGAAATACTATCTGACACTCACATTCAGTTTCACCCATACCAGAGGCACTTCCTTGCTGTAAGAAGTAATTATCTTGCAATGCATGAAGCAACAGAACTAAAATGTTGTAACCAGGTTCTCTTTTCTTTCCCTAACTTATGATGTGGGTTTTTCCCCCCTTCTAAGCCAGCTGTTTCTTACTAAACAAGTATATATACTTTTTGTTTCATGCCAGTGGGTTCCAGAAGTTTCAATGGTTATCTCCCAGGCAACTTTCTCATCTGATGGCCAGGCTGTGTATGCCAGTTTTGTTGATGGAACCGTGGGAATATTTGATACCTTGAAACTTCAAATGCATTGTAGGGTTAATCCCTCAGCTTATCTTTCTACAACTCCAAGGTATGTTTTTCTTCTCTAAGGTTTCAATATTTCTAGGCTTGTCCAAGAAAGTATATGCATCTATAATAAATAATGCAATTTTTTTATGCATCTTAGAAAAGAAAAACTTTTAGTTTTGCTTATTTGACACTGCTTTAGATTCTTATCGTAGCTAACATTATGGATTGCCATTTTTTCGTTATACATATTACCATTGTAATTATATTGTTTGTTTATTGCAGTTCAAGCATCTATCCACTTGCCATTGCTGCACATCCACAGAAGCCAAGCCAATTTGCTGTGGGGCTCACAGATGGTAGGGTTATTGTGTTTGAGCCTCAAAAGCCAGGAGAAGATTGGAGCAAGTTTAGCCTTGATGATAATGAGGTCATCAACACAGGATTGTGGGAGTGAGTGAGCAGTCTCAGAGGAGGTGAAATGAGATTAAAAAAAAAAAAAAGACAAAACGAAAAATAACCAAGACTCCACAGAAAATACAAAATAATAAAAGTGATTACAGTTACTTTTCATTATCTATTGTTACTTTTTTTTATTATTCATCTTATCTTCTTAAATTATCCTTAATTACATGGTTGTGCTGTATTTGTAGTTATCATTCGTATATTTTAAATTTTTCATTATTAATTAAACTAATTAATACTAAATATAAAAATCAATTATAACAAAGTTTATGTTTAATATAAATATGCCTTTGTTTTTGCCTTTCAAAAAATAGAATTATGGTTCACTCTAATCTGGTTCACACCATTTTATTTAATATTAATATTAAAATATATTAAGCTTGACTTAAAATATTAAGAACAATAAATTTCGAATAAAAAATATGAAAAACAAGATTTTTTTAAGTTGATCGAAATATGTAGCCACTAGCGAATATAAAGTTAACAACATAAAATTATGATGTCAATTATAAATTGACTTTTTTCTTGAGTATTTATAAATTTAAGTCATTTTTTTTATCTTCCAAAAGGATTTTTTTTCAAAAAAGAAAAAAAAAAAGAAAGAACCAAATTTATAAGATTTATAATATATATTCAAATTATCCATGGATTAAATTTATATATACTGATCAAGAAGTGTTAATATTTTCTCTGTTTTTTTTGCCTTTTACTATAAAATGTTTAAAACAAGTAATATGCTATGCCTGACAATTAAATATTTTGAGAATTTTTTTCTTGTATATTTTAATTTAATGGAGTCAATACTAAAAATATTAGTAGTGACTTTCTGGATAGAAGAAATATAGATGAATAAATACTGAACATGTACTTAATCAAAATGATTAAATTAAACTTATTGTAAATTTTACTACTTAATTTTATTATTTTACAAATTTTACAACTCAAATAAAAAATAAGATTATTTTAACCTTTGATATTGGTTATAATTATAACTGAGGTAAAAAATCTATATTATTTTATTGCAGTCGATATAAAAAATCTAAAAAAATATTTTTTTACATCATTTTGTTATCAATTTGATGATAAAATACATAAAAATCAAAATTTTAGATAATAAAATTTGTAAAATATTAAAATTTAGATGATAAAATTCATGGAAAAAAAAACTTAAGTGATAAAATTAGCAAAATTATAAAAGTGAGATGGTAAAATTCACAAAAATAAAACTAAAATGGTAAAATTTAAAAAATGAAACCTATAAACTAATATCTTATTTTGATTTTTACTGATAAAATATAAACACGTTCTTACCATGTTAACAAGCAATTGGATAACACATCAAAGTATTTTAAACTCATTAAAACTTGACAAAAGGCTAGAATTGAAAAACAATGCTGATGAAAATTGCATAAAGATGCCACTTGTAACACGTGACCATGTTGGTGCGAAGGTGCGCAACATCGATGTGGTTGTTCGGGAGCAGCTTCAGTGCCTTCTCGTACTTGAGCATGGCGCCTTCGTGGTCCTTCTTCTGAAACAACTTGTTGCCTTCTTCCCTGAACTCTTGTGACATGGTCATGAACACCGCCGTGTCTTCATCGAAGGCTTTCGAAGATTTCCCGGGCATGGCGTGTGAATATGCAGCGCCTGGAGTAACGGTACCCTTCTTCCCTGTGGGCTTCCCCATTTATGACCAATTAGGAACAGTCTCAATCGAGAGAGAGAAAATTGAATGAATGAACGAATATGAATATGTTGTTCAGAAAGGAAACGTGAACAGAACAGAACAACACAGCAACGGCAATTGCGGCACTACGAGGATAACCAATGTTTATTGCAAAAGCACCTACGTTTGGCCCAAGTCAACGATGCCACGAGGACAAGATCAAAAGTTCCACTTCCCATGCGGTGATTTAATAGAATATTGATTCTGAAAGGGGACAAAGTTAAATTATCATTGGGATATTCGTTTACCACCGGCCATGGAGAAAGGCTGAGAAGTACAATTTTGCACATGTAAAATCTAAAATGTTTATGGAGCAATTAAAACAGAATAGTGTTAACGGTTAAGTTAGCTTTAAATTCTACGAAAAGATTCTATGGTAAATGTTAGTTAGAGTTTAGGTAGTTAGGCACCTGATCGTATTTTCTTTTTCCTTCTTTTTTTGTGACACGCGTGCACTGTAATTCCCCGGTGGCCGGTGGTTAGTACTTTTTTTTTCTCTTGGTCCTTGAGTGGACTCTTGAATAACTACACTAACCTATAATCCGACATTTGTAACGGTTATCGGTTTAGTCTCGGTGCCTTTTGTTGATGCTGGCGCATAGACATTTTAATTTTAAGATCGATGATGATCAATTGCCGCTAGAATTTTGCGACAACAAATTTCATTAAATCAAACGAATCTTATGCGAGTTTCCACAGCTGAGGTATGATTACACAGTCTGCAACTGCAAGGCCAAACAGTGCCAGAAATCACACGGTGACTATTTACATTGACATTGACTTTACAACATACTAATTCACATTTCACATTGACTTGTGGATACGTAAAGATCAGGAAAACAACCGAGAAGATGGAGAGGTGTCCGTACATTTCCAGCAGCATGACAAGAAACCCATGATTCCTGTCTCCACAGGTTGAGCAATGTCTCTTTCTCGATGTTGTAGCACACTAACAAACTCCTCCGTACTCAGATTTCCATCCTCATTTGCGTCAAACAAATGGAAAACAATCTCAACCACGTTGTCTGAGAGAGATACGCCACAAACCTGAAATTGAAACAATCAAACACGCTAAGAATTTACTGAACAGACATGTTTAAAGAAGTTGGTCAACAGAAATTATAAATAACACTATAGTTATGGCAAAGCAATTTTATAACAATGAATTGCTTTCAAAATCTTATCCTCCAGCATGACATATCTAATGATCAATGGCAATAACAACGACTTAAAAGTAAGAAAACATGATTAACAAGTTAAAACTGACTGCAAAGGCTGTGTTTGGATATCTGTTGGAAATTGGAATGGCATTGAATGGAAGAATCACACTTTTCAATGAACAAAATGAAGGAGTAATGTGAGTGTTAGATTAAGTTGAAAATCAGTTCAGTTGGATGAAACTGAAATCTAAACACACTTTATAATTTCAATTACATGTGCATGTATTTTGATGACATCAATTGTTGGTTTTCCAATCATGCATGTATGCTCTGCACTTTCAAAAAGGCACATCCTTCATTTTGTCCCCGTATTCTCAACAAAATGAGGTACAACATTGTGGCACCCATTATAGTACCTATCCCATTTTACATAATCTTATAAACTTGATTCAATGTGAAGTCTCTAGTCTCTACCATGATAAAGTTGTTCCAAAATATAATATAAGCCACCAAAGTTTCTGGGTTTTTTTTTTTTTTTTAATTTTGTTATAAGTGGTGCCAAAAGTTACCCCTAATCATCATCTTTATTAAAATGAGCAAGAAATATATGTCCTACATGTGATGCAGCTCGCTGAAAATCATCTCTTGTTAACAGGCCTTGCACTTCTGCAAAACTGAAAATGGCCAATGAAAATGGTAATAATTTTTTCCGCAGCTCTGCAAAATTTTTGAACTCCTCAAATGTTATGCATACATCCTTAAACCGTGGATCATTGCTCAATTCATCAACCCGTTCAAGCAACCTGCCCAGATGACTCAAGTCAGCAGAAGCAACAATGGAGTGTGCAAAGTCCTTGGCCGATATAGTTTTTCGAGATTTGTAATCATAATGAGCAAACTCCAGCCCTACAATCTATACACATAATATTGTAATTAGTTGTCATGCATAATCATTCTAAGGTCACTATAAGAAATGAAGCATATCCAAAAAATATTAAAAGATTAATTACTCATTTGATTCTTATATCTACACAATCTTTATATTTTAGTTTCTCTATTTGTTTTGATTCCTATATGTATGCTTTTTAACTCATTTTAGTTCCTATAGTATGCTTTTTAATCCTTGCAATATTGGACAGTAGAGACTGAAACGGATTAAAAAGTGTATGTGTAGGGACTAAATTGTGCAACTATAGGAGTAATGAATAATTAAACCAAAATTAAATGTGTAAAAAGTCTATAGCAGGAGTTCAAATCCACAAATGTAGAAGCATGAATTTACAGTTATCCTGCTAAATCACAACCGTATATGTAAGGCAAAGAAGCAATTAGAGGCATACTTCATCATGCAAGTCTCTTATAAACTGCACGAATTTATCATGTTTGAGGCGTCCCTTTCCATCTTTACCAAATAAGTATTCCACCAGCCCTCCATTTTCTACAGAAGCATTGGCCTTTAGGCCAGTTCGTCGTCCATCCCCGTGTTGAACACCTTGTCTGGTATGAGATCGCATTGATTGCATCACTTTCTTGAATTCTTCCTTATCTATCTCCCTTTAAATGGAGAAAACTAATAAAGGTCAATAGGAGTGAAAAACAAGAAGAGAAGAGCGAGCATCCACAAGGACATCAAATCCAATTTAAGATGTAGCCAGAATTACAATACTATAATAGTATAATTATTTATGTCTCTTTGAATTTGATGCAATCGATAAACAGTCTATTAGTCTATTAGCAATTTGATGGTGCTTAATAGATGACAGCACGATTATAAGTGATAAATAGTTAAAAAGATAAATTGCGTAACCTAGTGTACAAGAAAGAAAGAGTCGCAGTTTACACAATACCAAGTTTAGAACTCATGCTACTAACATGTAAGGTATAGAAATTCTAATTGATAATGTACATTCAAAGAAGGTAGCATGAGCACTGACCCGTCATTATCCTTGTCAAACATTTTAAATGCTGCAGAAAAGCTTGATTCTTGGATGCTTAGTAGAGTTACAAAAAAGATATACCTGTTCCAGTTAAAAGTTGACCATTATATTATGCAGACACACATAGAAAGAGACAGATGCTAATAAATAGTTTAAGCTCTTCGATCCAAAAAAAAAAACTTATGGTCTTCCATATGCACAAGAATTATAATAAATACAGATTACAGAACTCACTCTTTGAAAGATATAAGCCCATCGTTGTCTACATCAAAAAGCATAAAAAACTCCGAAGGGGGACAGAATAAATGGCCAGGATTTCTTTCACCTTTCAAGTATCCCTCTCTTACAAGGTTGGATTCTGAAGGAGGGAAAACAGGAACAACTGCTCGCATTAGGTCCACTGGCTTCATCAGTAGTTCTCCTTCTAGAGTACGACAAGATGCAAAGTATTCAAAAACCTTAATGCAGAAGAGTAGAGTTTGTCAATGTAGAGATCTTTCTTAACAAAGGGTTTTACACCCCTTATTTGGTTCTACACTAAAAGTGTAGATGATGTGCGATAGAGTGAAGCTAATGAGAGTAGCTTCTATTTTTGTTATTTTAACCTGAAATGTGCTTTAGGTTCCTCAATTTTCAATAAAAACTGGTCTTTATTCTTATACTTTAAAAAAATGATTTTGGTTCTAGTTCCTTTTTGTAGTTAGTGAGTTTTCTCTCTCACCCTAATATCCTATGTTTTATAAATAGGTATGAAATTCACAATCACCAAAAAAAGAAGACCAAAAACAATTATTTCTGAAGTATAGAAACTAAGAATAATTTTAACCGAAAATTGAGAGAGACTTAAAACACATTTTCTCCTGAATTTTATGTGGGCACGCAAGTTTATTGATGGGAAACTAAACACACGTTTAATCAACCTGAATTAACTTGAACGTTAATGTTTTAAGTTAAAGAGAAAAAGCAAGATGATCATTAGATTACTTGAATTATCAAACTACCAAAAATAAAGTATTTTATCATGAATCCATGATCCAGAGTTTTATACATCAATGCCGGTAAGGCAATTACGCAACTTATCATGGCATGCTAGCTATATCGCAACTTTTTACGTGATACATATAGAAACAAACTGATGTTCTTGAAAATTAACAGAGATTAAACACCTTTTCGGGTGGACTATGCAACCGTAGGCGCTTCTCATAGTTGAAGAAAACTTTGCTTCTGTAGGCATCTGCAACAGAACATAAAGTATGCCATGAGTAAATAAATTTTTAAAAAAAAAATCGGGGGAAGGGGTAAATTATTTGAAAATACTTGCCTCCAAAAAGCAAGTGATCATGTGTGCTTTCAGGAAGGGATGATTTTTCAAACAATGGCGGTGAAGAACTGCGAGGAGCATTGTTTGAGAATTCGAAGTGTGAATTGGGTGTGTTGAAGCAATAGAAAAGGGCAAGAGCAGAGGCTACGACAATGGCTGAACCCCACTTGGGATTACTATGTGGGTTGGAAGAGGAGGAGGAGGAGGATTGGGAAATGGAAGAGGAGTGAAGGTTACGGAAGCGTTGTTGGGTGAAAAGTGAGAATCTCCGGAGAGTGGAAAAGGAAGACATGGCGTGCTCAGAAGGGGAAAGCTTCTGAGAAGAACACTGAACACAAAAACATGAACAAGTTTTTGCTTTAGTTTGCAGTTATTGTTCTACTTTTCGCAAAGCGTAGACATTAGACGAGGTGGCAAGACAAGAATCAGAACATCTCTACTTTCTGACACTGACAGTTATAATTCTGTTGTCCAAACTCCAAAGCCTGTTTCGATTCAAACCCACCTTATTGTTGCAGGTCTACAGCAGCCTTAATGGGGGAATTGCTTGGGGTACCCAACAATTTCCCAAAAGGCCGAAAATAGTATAAGTAGGTTAAATTTTTCATTTTTGCAGTGTCATTTTTTTTTTCGTAAAATTTTCATGACTTAGTGTAAGTTACTTCTGTTAAGGACGGTTTGAAAGCGTATTTGGTCTCTCGTGGTGTATGTGCGTTTGTGAGGAGTATATGGTGAATTTTGGTTGATTTTCGTCATCAAAAAAAGAGAGGAGTGCAAAAAAGAATTTGACGTACATACGAATTGACAATCCGTATGACCATACAGATTGGCAATCCATACGGCCACTTTTTAATTTTTTCTTTTAAATTTTACAATGATAAATTAAATCAATTAAACAAATTTAATTCAATTATTGCTAAAAGCAAATCAATTAGAAAAATTTAATTCAGTTATTGCTTAAAACAAATCAATTAGAAAATTTTAATTTAGTTATTGCTTAAAACAAATCAATTAGAAAAATTTAATTCAGTTATGGCAATACAGATTACAAATTTTTGCAATGATAAAAGAAAACAATTTAAAAAATATTTTAATGATTAATTTAGTAATTGGTTAAATTTAACAATGATAAAAAAATCATTTAATCATTAATTAAAAATAATTTATTTCAAAAACATGACCAAATTTTTTTCAAAAACAATGGGATAATATTATACATGACAAAACAATTATTATATATAAGAACATTGTTGCAACAAATTTAGAATCAACACATGATAAAATAATTATTATAAAACAACTAATATATAATTAAAATGTTCAAAATCCTAAATTGTTCATAAACACGGCCAATAGAGCACACAGTTAACATTGGGACCAATGAATTCAAAAACTATTTTCATGTCAGCAGTCAACGACAATGTCTCACAGAAATGTATCCATCCGGCTCCAATTTTAAGTGTCTTCCTAAAATGATTGAACACGAGCCGACATTCTGCAACGTCTACCAAGTGCAAATGCGTCTTTGTCAACCAAATGGTCTTTGTTGTACACAACATTATGATAATTTTCGTCTTTATCAACCAAATGTCATACATCGTCCAGTACGTCATTCCACTTGACAGCATATACCTTACCAACTTCACCGAAAATCTACATCTCATATCACAAAATAAGGTTGGTTAGTTACACGAAATAACAGAAAAATCAAATGTTAATTAAATCAAAATGAACATGACCTGGTCCCTGGCGTGAACGGTTTGAAAAAAGTCTTTGGTAGAGTCGCGACATTCTGCATCATGTTTGTCATTTCCCTTCACTCTCTGTGCTCTTCAATGGTTAATTCTGACATAATCAAACAATTAACAGACATTCAAGCACAAAACAGAATTAACATTCAAGTAACTATATGTTAATTCTTACTATGCATATTCGCAAGAAGCTGTTCCAGTTCCTCATTAAGGCAGGTCCAACGTGACGACGACACACGAGAGCGTGAAATTCTAAAATATATTTGACCAAATAATATATTAGTATTTTTGTTCTACTGACATTTTCCTGTTTCTAATCTAATTTTTCTTTTTGAAATCTAATGTTTGTTTTAAAAATCTAATTTAATCTAAATTATGATCTAATCCTACTAACATTTCTTAGATAAACTCAATAAATAAACAAACTAAAATGAATATAAATATTTTTCGTTATTCCTATTTTTTCTAAAAAATAATTTTAAAAAAAAAACTCTTATGGATTACCAATTCGTATGAGCCATATGGAATGCTAATCCATAAGACATATTTTTTTTTTTTTTAAAAAAAGCCATACGGATCCGTATGACAATTTTTTTTTTAAAAAAAAAAACAATTCGTATGACTTTTTTTTTAAAAAAAGAAAGGTATACGGTTGGCAATCTGTATGATGAATTTTTTTTTTAAAAAAAAAGCCATACAGTTTGGCAATCCGTATGACTTTTTTTTAAAAAAAAGAAAGGTATACGGTTGGCAATCTGTATGATGAATTTTTTTTAAAAAAAAAAAAGCCATACGGATTGCCAATCCGTATAACCGAATTTTTTTTAAAAAAAAAGTCATACAGATTGACAATCTATATGGCTTTTAATTAACAAAAATCACAATTTTTTTAAAAAAATCATATACGGATTGACAATCTGTATAGACCATACAGATTGCCAATCTGTATGCCTCATTTTTGCAGAACACTAAGAAAAAACACAGTGAACACACACAGAAAACACCAATGAAGGAGAAGACAAATGCAGTAAACACCAAGAAAAATGCAATCAATAAGGAGAACAAGCAGTAACAACCACAAACAAACAACAACAACAGAAAAAGAAAGATAACTTACCTCAAAGGAGAAGAAGAAGGAAGAAGCAGCAACAACACAACACGGTCAAAGCGACAATAGCAGCAGCAGCGGAACCACGAATGGCAGGTCACAGAGGCACGGAACGGAAGGAGGAAAAGTACAAAAAAAAATTGAATAGTGACTTATACGGACGAGTCACTATTTGACTTTTGTAGGAAAGGGTGAAGGGCATTTTTGCCCTTCCACCCGGGTTATTGGGTGCCCCTAACAAAAATGCTGGGTGCCCCAAGCAACAACCCCTTAATGGGCTATTATCTATACCCATCGGCCATAACCCAACATGATCCCCTGGAGGTTGAAATAAGCCCAAAATTATAATCATTTACGTATGCCCCTAAAATAAAATAAAACATCACTTTATATTTTGGTATAAAAAATAAGTATTTAATTGCTGTCAAAATTTATTATTAATCCTTTTATGCACAATCTTACTCAGAAAATTTGTTTGTCTTTTCTAAATTATTTATCTTTTACTAACTTTTAAGCGTATATTTCCTCTATCTTTAAATATGATTTTTTTAAAAAAAGTATTTGTGCTTTTTAATAAGACTCTTTTAAGTTATTTTTACATTATTTTTTTTCTTAACAAAGTATTCTTAATTACTTTACAATAAATGTTATGTGTTAAAAAGATAAATGCATTCTCTCTCTACTCTTATAAGGATTGGAGGATAAGACTATCATAAAATCATTAATTAGGTAAAGAGTAATTAAATGAAAAGAGAATGATGATGAGTCCTAATATTTTTAAGGATAATTTCGAAAAAATAATAAAAATTGCTACTAAATTTATTGTTACTAACTAAATTAATCAATTTTCTTAAAGAGTGTGAATCAGTTAAAAGAATATTATATTTAAGAACGTTGAAGTATATTGTTTATATTGAAATAATTTTTTTTGTTAACCATGTTATTAATATAGAATATTCACCGTTATCTTTGTTGATAACTAATTTTTGTTGAAATACCTAGTTGACACCTTTGGAGGGGTCTTCCTTTCTAATTTTCATCTAGAGGGCTTGCACCCAAAATTTTACTTAATGAGACTAAGATCAATATTACTCAAACTAACAACTTGTTGATAGTAAAATAATGTTTTAATTGCACACAAATGAAATAAATATAAATTTTAAAAAATCAGACCAAGTCGTAGACTCATCATAAAATGACAATAAGTTTTCTTTTAAGACTACTTAATTTGATTTTAGTCTCTTTAAAATGTAAAAGTTAAAAAAAAAAAAATAGTTCCTTTAAAAGGTAGACATTAGGTTTTAGTTATTGTGACATGATAGTGTTAGACCACATGAAATAGAGAAAGACACTCAACAAACAATAAGATGCCAATCTATTAGCGACGTCAACATTTAACCTAAAATTGTTATTTAAAAGATGAAAACTGGTCAAATTCTCAAAATGAGGAATGAAGAAATCAAGTTTTAAACACAAAAACTGTGAAAATAAAAACATATTTAAACTCATTAAGGTTGACGTAGTGGTGGGAGGTTGAAATAAAATACATGATGTCATAAGTGCAAACCTTAGTATCATCATTGTTAAAAAAACATATTTAACCCTTTTTAAATTATGTTTGTTTTGATTTTTATTTTTAAAAAAATAAAAAGGCATTACTTTCTTTTGAAAGAAAATAAAAGTTAACAAACACCATTTTCCTTATGTAACCTTATTCATTTTCTTGTGTTTGTGTTGACTCTAATCAAAGGGAATTTCTAGGGATATCCAGCAATACAATGAAAGGGTAAAAATGTCCTTTACTTTTTCATGGATTGACGATTTATATGAGTTTTTTATTTTTATGGATTGTCAATCCGTAATGGACCTCCGTACGTGACCCATATTTAATTTAAAATTCATGGTTCAATCACGTTAATAGACAAATTATGTTATAAATAAATAGTATGCTCAAACCAACTAAGTTAATAGACAAATTATGTTATAAATAAATAGTATCGCTATATATAATACTAAAATTTCTAATTTATATTTAACGTACACATAAATTTACATAATAAATTTTATGATGATTATTTTTTATCTAATAATTAATTTGTTTACATATATAAATTATAAATAAAAATCATAGGTTTAATAAGTATTTACATATGTAAAAAAATCAAATTTATTTAATTATCAATTGCTATAAAAAGCATCTAAATACATCATTCAATTAAATATCAAATTTGTTTAATTATCAAATTTTGTAAATAAATCAGATGAATAAAAATTTTCTAATTTTTTTTTACTATCACGATAGTATATAAACTGGGTCGTTAAGACCCTACTTTTGTGGAGTTCCAGAAATTTTGTAAACAATTTTTAAAAAACTAATAATTAAGAATTGATACTAAATTAAGGATATTTTTTGTAAAAATGTATTACTTTATTTTCAAACAATATATATTTTAGAATTTTACGTGTCTTTCAACTATAATTTACATCATTAGTAGTTGATTATTAGATTTAATGGGTATTGTTTTTTTTTATATAAAAAAACTAAATTAATAGTTGATTTTGCATTATAAAGTACAAGATTATTAAATTTTAAACATATTTAAAAAATATATTTTATATATTGAAAAACTCATTATATAATTTTTGTGTCTATTATATATAACGACACTCTTTGTTTATAACATGTGTCTATTAGCTCAGTTAATTTGAGAAAAAAAATCTTATGAATCACGATTGAGAATCCGTAGGCCCAATACGGATTGACAATCCGTATGGACCTATGGATTGATAATCTGTAAAAAAAAAACTCGTACAGATCATTGATCCATGATCGTCAATCCGTATGAGTCATGCGGATCACTGTGTTGCTGGGTGCCTCTAGAAATTCCCCTAATCAAATCTGCCATGCTCACATTGGCCCATTGGGCGTTAGCCACTTAGCGAGGATGGTGTCCTACTCCCTACTGCAAGGAAAATTCATGCAGCCAAGTGAATACAAAAAAAAAATAAAAATCATGCAGCCAAGTTGACATTCCTTTATCCATACGTCGCCATCTAAACCACGGACGCCAGACTTGACCAAGGCTAAAGAATATATCCTCTAAACACTAGGGTGTAGTCAACAATGAGAAGTCATGGTAGAAATGTACGTATATCTACTAAATAAGTTAATCGTGGACAACATAAAAGAAAAGAGTTATATACTTGCTTTAAAAAAAAATGGTCTTAAGAGTTCAATAAATGTTAGCATAAATTTCTTTATACTGTTATCAATCAGAAATTATAATAAATATAAATTTTAAGTTAATTATTATAAAAACATTTGTTCGCCAGCTAAATAATTGCGTGCGTGCATTACAGCAAGGAGCAAAGTGCAAGCACACAATTATTAACTTCTGGTATCTACTGAATATTGAAGGGGCCACAACAGGTTTAGCTTATTGCCTCTGGACAATTTTTTGTGGCCAAAGATGCCACTTGTCCCTCCCTCATTCGTTGCTTTTGTATTCGTCTTATTAGTTGGTCCACTCCCTCCCTCTCCCTCACATGTCAAATATTCCACTCTGCTAATTTACTACTATCCACTCGTCACAAATCCCATTGGTTGAGTCAAAGCTGTGGATAACCTGTCCTGCAATGCAACAACAGCTTGGTCATCTAAAATTAGTTACATCCTTCCAATTTGAAATGTTTACTTAGAAAGTTATAAAAAAAATAAAAAAAACACTCTTAAAACTTCAGGATGTGATGCTAAATTCACTCATAGCAGACCCAAAAATATTGAGTAAAGTTTTAACATGTTCCCCCCCTGCAGACCCAAAAATATTGAGTAAAGTTTTAACATATTCCCCTGTATCTAAATGGAAATGGAACTCTTTAATAGCAAACATATTTATACAGAACATTATTATAGGTCCCGAGAAACTTCAAGAGCCATGGGCGAAGATGTTATTATGAGAGGCTAATTCATGGTTCAAAATTCAAATGGCATTTCAGGTATGGGACATGTGTCCTCTACTCCTCTACCTTTGGTGGGGAAATAATGACCATATGTGCTACTGCTATGGTTTCTTTTTTTCCTTTAATTATCTTATACATTATTCCATATATTTTTATATAAATGTGTGGTAACCTATAATGTACAGATTCGTTTATTTAGCTGATTTAGTTGTTGTACTCTATTTTTTTGCTTAAAGTTGTTGTACCATATTGAATGTATACTATATGGGTTTTTCTTTTTGCCGAATTAATCTATATGGTATATATGAGCTACAGATGCGCATCAAGTACGCGCAAAATTGAACAATTATTTGCGTATGATTGGATTTTTAAAAGACTTTTCAGTCGGGTATATCTGGGTAAGGCTTGAACTATTAATACGCGTTACAATGAATCTGATACAAGTGATGGTGCTCAACCATGTGAAATTGAGCATCTTGCTACCAAATCCTATGGGTTCAATCACTTCAATGTTGCATAGAACTAAAGCTTTATTTATTTTAGATTTTAACGTCAATTTTTGAAAGAATTATTATAAAGGGCTGTTAAAAACATTATGTTTGAGTCTTTGATAACTATATAATAAAGTGAATTTAGAAAAACAATTTTCTTTAAACAATAAAATATAAATTTTTAAAGTATAAATATAAATTTTTTAAAAAATTATAAATTTCACGTTGAGAATTAATACTACCGATTTTTTTTCTCAAAATTAATGTATAATTAACTTTGAGAATAAAAAAAAAGCAGTAAACAGCTCGATTAATTTAGACGAAAAACGTGAGATCTAACAAGCTAATAAGTATTAGTAACATTTAACAGTAGTGCTTACAAAAGAAAAGAAAAAATACTCCTATATAACAGTACTACTTTGCAAGAGATGAGACCAGATAAACGACAAAAGCATGCAGAGACTGCATTTTCTTCTTATGCCTATGCGTTCTTTTTATCTTTCCCTGATTTAATCTCGGGTATTAGGATAATAATGAAGATTAAATAAATTTGCGCTTAAGTATACATGTGTACAATTTTATGAATGAGCTTTAGAATATTTTATCTCTAAACAATTAATGTACATTAGTTTACTGGCTTTGATGTGTAAATGATGAATGCATGTTAGGATATTTTGAAAATCATCAATTTTTCTTTTCGTCTAGAAGCCTTTACCAATATTAATACATTATATCATAAAAAGAGTGTGGTAAAAAAGAAAAAAAAAATGAAATTCAAGAAGTAAATAAGTAGTGCACTAAATGCAACAAATTGTTTTACTTCCTTCCTTTTATAAATAAATTGTGTTATTAAAATATTTATTTTCCAAGGCTGGTCGAAAGGTAATATTAAAGAGTTAGGGAAAACAAATATTTGTCATTGATTTTTACAAAGCGAAAAAGTCATACACTCAAATTAATTAAGTTTTATGACAATTAAGAAAGTTAATTAATATTATTAATTCTATTTATTACATTTAAAACATATTTTTTTAAAATGTTTATTAGAATTTAATATTAAGAGCTCAAATTCGAGTTTTATAGCTGAGACGAGTGGTTAATCATCTTTTCTGATAGAATTTAGTTATCAATAAATTTGATAAATATTTCACATTAATAATATTATGGGTATAAAAAGAATCATTAAAAATAAAATTACTGAGAAAAAATAGTACAAAATAGTTAAATTTTACTTATATTTGATAAAAAAAATATCCGCCATATAAATTTATCATTAAAAATAAAAAGATTTCACTCAAAATTTATTTCAAAGATGACAAAATCAACAAGAAAAATGGTTATACATTAAAAACGTAAATTTTTTTATACAAATCAAATTCTAACTTATCATATGATAAATTTGTTAATTAATAATTAACTTAAAATATAGTTTCACACTATCACCGTGCCCGCGCATTAAACTCAAAAACAAATTGCTGAGTCTCACTCACCAGCAGCAGGCCGCCCTGATCTTCTTATTAATTATTTCATTACTTATGATGGTATGTAATCTTTTAG
Organism: Glycine max; assembly: GCF_000004515.6. NCBI lineage: Eukaryota > Viridiplantae > Streptophyta > Magnoliopsida > Fabales > Fabaceae > Glycine > Glycine max. The sequence continues at coordinate 5,008,784 of NC_038242.2, read as the reverse complement.
TATAATGTCTTGAATATTGATGGTGTAAGTTCCAAAACTCTTTATGACGCTTTATTTTGTTTTATTTTTGGTGAAGATTCTAGGACGCTTTACAATCGTGGTGGAATTCATAAAATTAAAATCCAAACCATATAGTATTTTTTTTATGGAAGATACATTTACCTTATAAAGGCATGAATCATAAGGCAGTTGTGTAAGCAAGATTCTTCTGTGACTCTCAACCGACTACAGAATTCTCTGTCAGTGTTTTTGCTATGTATGAATTCAAATAGCAGTGATCGTGGCATGCCCTTAGTCTTACTAATGAAAATATCCAAGGACAAGTGAACACAAAACAGACACGTACGAGGCTTCTAGCTAGTGCCTCTCAGTGATACCAAATGCCACAGCGCATATACCAAATTAAACTCCAGCTTTATAAATTTTAACGATCTCAACCCAGCTAGTAATAGTATCATCACCGATTCAAACTAAGCCTAAGGTCATAATTATCTGGATATGGCTCAAGTCTTCTTCCAAACTATTTAGGACCTACCTGTCAGTGGACGAAATATATTGGGGGCAGAAGCAAAACGATAATTTATTGGCCCGCAAGTCTGGTAGATAGTAAACATCTCACATCTTAAAATTATAATAATAATACATTAACAATTAAACTAAATAATATCTTATAATTATCTATAACCGTTAGTGTTAAAGAAACATATCCACTTGATCTTTATATTTTGTCAAAAAATGTTTTATTCCTTTTATTCTCAAAACTTCTCACTAGTCACTACTTTGTTATATTTATTCTCATCTTCTATTTAACCTCAACTATCTCTCTCTCTCTTTATTTTATATATTTTATGGTATCTATATTCTTTATTTTAATAAATATATTTAAATTTAAATTTTATGTTTTTAATTAAATATAATGTTATATTAATATATCAAATTTAACTTCTCTTATATATTATTAAGTCTGGGTTAAATGAAATTTAACTATCAAAACTCCATCACCAATTGGTCTGGCTTTGACGCGTGGCTGGTCCATTACTAATCCACCTAAGTAGTGTAAATGACGTGTGATCTAATCTAACTAGCAGTCCAGTATGCGTCGGGTGTAAGCCACTTGTGAGTTGTGCTTGTGCCCATCCTTTTAAAACACTCATCCGCCACTGGTTTCGGGAACCCTTCGAATTGGGCAGAATGATAATAACATTATAACGTCACCACAAATAAATAACTTCAGTTTAATCAGTCAAGCATAATTTTAAAGAGAAGAGTTGCAAATACTAATGTTTTCTTTTTCTATTGAGTAGTTCAATATTTTATTTTTGACGTTGTGAGTTGTTCAAATATTAAATGCAATAATCTTAATGATTTTTAATTGAAAACCCTTTCGAAGAGTGATTTAAATGTATATCTACCAAAATTATAGTGCATCACTATTATATTCTGAAAGAGGCAATGAATCGCAAAGCACATGGCCAGCTGCTCAGCTAGCTGGCACTGTTTCATGAACAAATTCCTGACCAGATATTTTTTGAATTTAATCAAAGTTTCCAACTTTGAAATCTTCTTTCTTTTACTATTGGGATTTTGTTTTCGAATTCATACGACATTGTGTTCCTTCCTTCATGCATACTCTTAAAATTGGATTATTTCACTTAAATGAATTTTATTTAATGTAATGTTTTTCAATATTGTTTATTTCCTCTTGTCCTGTTTCCGAAATCATGCGAAAGAGTCCTCCTTCGTGCATAGGCCATAGGGTATCTAAATATGTCAATTATTTCTGCCTCTTGTTAATATTTAAGTATGCAAGTTTCGAACTCAAGAATTCAATATTCCAATTCCAAAGTCCAGCTGCACAACCAAACTGCAATTAAACAAAATAAATAATAACAAAAAATAAAGAATGACTGAATGGAAATACCTGACACCACACGCAAAGCAACTGGACGAACGTAACGGAGAGATAGTGAACGGCGTCACGGGTAACGGAACGGTCCCAAAACGACGGAACGGAACCACCCAGAAGCCAAATGCAAACGGCGGCCATTGACGGAAAGTATAACAAATTCAATGACGCTGCAAACAGAACCGGAACGGGTCACGCTAATTAATCCACAACGGAATCCTCAAATACCAATAAACTAATTTTAGGTTTCAATTTTAATTCCAATTTTTAATTAATTTAATGAGAGGAATTTTTATGTCCCAAATTAAGCCTGAGATGTAGGATTTTTGTGTATGTATGTTCACTGTAATCAAAATATGCAGAAGGCATAAAAAAAAGGGGTCCAAACTCTGCTTCCATAGCAAAATTTATGTACAAAATGCAATTTTGTGTAGGTCCATTGTCAAAGATCTATGCGAATTTCACCATTCTGCTCCAGACGACGAAATCAAAACTCGCCGGAGAGGACTCGCCACTGCCTCCCAGCCGCTTCGCCGGAATCCAACTCTGGCGGCAGATAAGGGCGCCAGGGGTGGTATGGAATATAAACCAGTAAAATCAAGAACAACCTGCAAGCTGTAAATAGAAAAAAACATTTTCTTTTCTTTAAAAATCATAGATCCTGGGCCTTTGACATGACAGAGAGACGACTGGGCCTGGGCTCGAACCCCGCTCTCCTCCTCTGTTGATGCGAACTGGGACGAATGAGTGCTGTCAGGGCCCGTTTCACCCACTCGCCCTCCACGCCTCCGATTCTCACCAGCGAGTTCTTCATAGCGGATCTACGCATGTTGAGCCGGTTCGAAGGGTACGAATCGGCGTTGTGGTTGCTGCTTCCTATGTTCTTGTGGAGGCTGCATCGAAAGGACCCAGGGTGCGTCGTAGGGGAGCACATACACGTCTTCTTCTGGCCAGAGATCGGACGGTTGTTCTTCGTCGTGATGATCTGGTTCGAGATGGACCGGTTCGGAGATATGGACCGTGGATCGATTGAGAACCGGACGGCAGAGGAGAGAGGGGCGGGGCTGCATAGATTGACACGGGTGGGCGATGCCGCACGGTGATGGCTGTGAGCGTGATGCTGACGTGGCTGGTTGAAGAAGGATGAAGACGAAAAGCCAGAGCTTGTGGAGGAAGCGAAGGCCGATGAAGGAGAAGAGAAAGGAGTTTTGGAAGTGGTGTATGAGCAGAATCTGGTGGAGGGTGAGAGGGAGCGTAGAACGGGTCCACTAGACTTTGTTCTGGAAGAGGATGAAGCCATTGAAAGAGAATAATAAAAGCAAAAGAGAGAGAGAGAGAGAGAGAGAGGAGAGAGAAGGTAGAAGATTGCTCTCTAAGGTCCCCTTTGGGGAGTTGGTTTGGCAAACCTAGCGAGTCTCGGATGCCGGTTATAAAGATGGGGGGCGTGAGAGGCTGAAACGTGATTAGCCAAAGGGGTAGGGGGTTTTTTCGACCTGGGGGGACTGGAGTTAGTTAACTTAACCAGGGTTAATTGTTGGTTGGGTTGTACAAGACGTAGAAAAGGAGCGGGGTTATGGTTAGGATTCTGATCCAACGGTTGGTGTGACGCGGACTGCTTAAAACGATAGAAAAGAGAGTGGAGCGTTGGACCTAGGAAAGCGTAAAGGCTGACACGTATAGGATTATAGGGAAACGGTCGAACGCGAATGTACCAGAAAGCCACTTCCTTGTCGGTAATAATAGTGCCCTATACCATTCCCTACTTTATTTTTTCCTTTGCTTTTATTCTCCCAGTACTTTTCGTAAATAACCGCGGGGTCCCTACCTTGCTGCGCCGGCAAGGTTGCTTCGCACACAAACCTTCTTCTTTACTTCCCTAATTTTTTAGGGTTAGGTTTTGACAATGAAGACCAAAACACAGATATTCATAAATTTTTATACACCTGTAAACTTATAATATACAGTATACTTATTCTAAAATCTTATCATATATAAATAAATGTATTTATTATAAAAGTTAATATTTAGTGTAGATATTATTAATATATTCTAATTAAATTCATATAATATATATTAAATATATACTATTTTTAAGTGATTATTAAATTCATATAATGTTTTTATTAAATATAAACAAGTTTTTTTAACTTTTAATATTTTTTTAGACATTACTTGAAACTATATTTCAAAATATCTTTCAAATTTTTATATTTATTTCCTTTTTCCTTAAAGATTTATTATATTTTGTTTTTCTTTTTTCTAATCAAGGTAAAATTATTATTTTTACCTTTTTTTACATATGATAGAGTTTTTCTCTTTTTTACTTTTTTTTATTATACTTCAGGTGATAATGATACTGACGTATAATAAGTTTATGTATTTTTTGTTTTTTTTAATATTTTATAAATAAAAAACCGTAAGTGTTTAAAATTAATTTAATATAAATATTATGATATATATTTATACAAGTTTCTATGGGATACAAGAGTAGAGGTGCATACATATGAAAATATGTAATTGTTTTCTCACAAAGATAAATGAATATGAAAATAAAATTTAGTCTATTAAACACAAATTTTGATTTCTAGTGACTTTTCAACATCCAATTCAACTAAAATAAATTCTTGAAATAAAAAACAAATGCGTGACATGTTAGTGAGCCACGGGACACTTTTATATCCACAAAGTTAATATTTTAAATAGTCTCTATAGTTGCTTTAAATGAATAAATGTTAAGGTTTTAAATCTTATATATATATATATAAAAGATCGAATTCACTTAAAAATTAATGTGAATTTTTTAAAAAAATCACATGATTTAACAAATTTTAATTCTTATACTTTCATATAACATATCACCTCTAAATTTAATATTTTAAAATTTACAACACATTTAATGTTTGTAAACTAATAAATTTTAATTGAAAATTTCAATTTAAGAAAAATAATTAATAGTACTAATAATTAACTATGCGTCATGGATTGAAACTACAATGTTTTTAAACCATGTAATAATCTAATTCAGAAAAAAAAAGTAATAATCTTTCTCTAAAAAGTTATTCTGATAGAAGGATTAGATCGGGTTCGAGATGGGCTAAGGTAATTAACATTTAACTTAACTCACTCTTTATGAACAAATTGTTTCAATTAATAAGGCAGTAATTAGTAAACTTTATAACGTTAAATATCTTTTCATTACTGCACCAATACCATAAGATAGTAGTATCTTCGTAAGACATTTTATTTGATTATTTTTAGTAACATGTTTTACAATAATATTATCACTCATTTATAAATTACCACGTATAATTGAAAAATGCTATTAATTTTGTAATGGTTATTTACGAAGTAATTTATAATACAATCTTAATTAATTAATAATATATCACAATAAAACTCTTACAACATGTTAATAAAATTCTTACAATTAGGATAGATAATAACAGAAACATGAGGACCTGAACTAACTAGGGGAAATCAGAAATTCCTTAAAAATAAAACTATATACAGAGGTCAATACTCAACGAAAAAGAGCATGCAAATTGCAAAGGTCAAATCAAAATTAGGTTGTTTTGATTTTATTTTCTATAATATACAACAGAACTAGTAGTTAAACAGGTAGTCAGGTAGACGTGTTACATAATTGTGATTTATGAAGGGCAGTAAAGGGAAATGATTGAGCCAACTGTTTCGTAGGCCAAAAACCAGCAGCATTTTCATGACCCATTATTGATCGTACCTTTTTTATATTAATAATTTTAAATTTAAATTATCCTATAATATATTTTTCCTTTTTTTACTACTTATTTTCTATTTCTATATACAGTAAATACTAAACATTGTTTACACTTCACGCAAACACTTATACCCACCAAAAAACGGATTTTAAACTTGCGTTATTATACGATATGAATACTTTTTTATTGACCGTTGTTAATACTTATTGTTAATTTTTTTTATTAATAGATAATCAAACTTACAATTTTTTTTTCACTAAATCAATCTTATAACTTGAATAAGATATGAGTGATATCTTATCAACCAGATTAAGTTTTATTTGCAGTTCAAACTGTGTTTGAAATTGAAAAATATTTGTGACTATGAGGGTATGACCTTCTCAGCTCTCAAACAAAGTCATTGGCGGTTTAGTTGGACTAATTCAGATTGGTCGGCCTTGCAATTCAATTATTCAACTGTTAGACTTTTTAGTTCGTCCCAATTTTATTGACACCACGTGTTTACAGTAAAGAGAACCATATTGAAAAATATATGTTTCTAATTTTAGAATACGTAAGATACTAAAATAGTTGATAAAGCTGTCTAAACGGTGGAATCTGTCCAAAAAGCAATCCCACAAAAAATGACTCCCTTGATCAATATGCAGCAAAATGGTCCAGAAATTGGAAAGCAATATCATATGATTTTTTTTAAAAAAAAATTAGGACCGTGGAAGAAAGTTTCTAAAAATTCAGTAGTAAAATCGCACATTTTTTTTTTCTATTTTAGAAATCGAAAGATACAAAAAAAAAGTAGTCTAAAACACTGAATTTGACCAAAAAGCACCCCATATAAAATGACTACTTGATACTTATATGCAATAAAATGACTCGGAAATTGGAAAATGGTATCAAATGTTTCATTTACTATTAAATTCTGAAAATTTAATTAATAGACTAACTGTTAAATTTTGGTAAATGTAACCGGTGCTTTTTTTGGTGAACTAACCAGTGCTTTATTAGGGATATTGATTAAAGAATGAAAAGGAAAATATTTCTATAAACAATAGCATTAATATTACTAACATATATTACCGTAGTTTTAGTATTAAAATGTTATTCATTAATCATCTAAAGAGTACTTACAAGACCCTTAAATTTCTTCGTTGCTATAATAAATACTTTTATTTTTAAGAAATGATTTTTGTACTTACAAGACCCTTAAAAAATAGTATCACAATAAATTCTAAGAATTTACTAGTTCTTGTTCTCTAATTAATATATTAACACAGCAAGATTCTACCAATTTATTTATAAGATTTTAAGAAATACTTTTTATTAGTTTTTTTTAACAATTTTTCTTTTTGAAGAACATTTATTTATATAAAGAAAGTGATTCTCGAAATTCTATTGATTTTTCAATCAGTTTTTATGATAATTTCACACTTTCTCTCGTAAAGTACTGTCCTAAATCTAGAGCAGTCAAATGTTATGTTTTGGACGTCAACATGATTCCTTAATGCCCAAGTAATGCTTCCAATTATATATTTTGCCTTTGAGTGACGTTGCACCTAACTACAACCGGATACGTTAATATAGGAGATTTACCAATACATTACGAGAATCTTCTTCACGAATTCACCATTACCTAACTATGGCGCATTCCAGTTCTCTGTATAATTTTTTTAAAAAAATCATATATTGTCGGTGTAAGAGTTTTTCATATTATTAATTAGTAATTATCTTAAATATAATTTTAATATAATCAGTATAAAGAAATAATTTTATTATATAATAATTTGTAATTAAATAACAGTGTCAAATACATTTGAATTAAATAAAAATGTTGTTCGATTTTTATTTTATTTTTAATGATAATATGCTTATTTAAAAAAATAACTTGGTTAGCCAAACAAATGTAGAGTAAAGCTAACTTATTATTTCTTCGAAGCTTTGATGGATATGCAAGTCATATTTAAATAGACTATGATCAAGGAATTGTACGATTGTTATGTGATCTTTTATGGACTTATTATTATTTACGTCGTTGTCGTTATTTATATTTAGTTTATCTTTGTATAAAAAGATAAGGTTTTCCAACCCAATACTAATATAGTCAAATTGATGCATCCTATAAAATTCACACATTAAGAATAAAAACTTATTATGACAATTTTCTTTTCTTTTTCTAAATGCATGCTACTTTTTAATTGAGAGTTGAAAACTAATCTCTCAAAATTTTAAAATCTACTTAAATTTCAAAAGACTAATATCTTCTGAGAAATGTTATTTCATACCCATGTATTTGAGATCAAACTCTTAAGATACTTTACTTTAAAATTAGATATTTGCTTTCCTTCAAAACCTTTTTTTTAAAAGGAATTTCCTTCAAAACTTCAAAACTATAGTTCTGACAAAAGTTACAACAAAATATTGACATGCTAAAATAGTGTGTGCACTCACCACTCCCCATTTCTTTGTTATTGTTTGTGAGATTCTCAAAATTCTCCTCCATTTATAGGACTGAAGGATCGTGTTCCTCTGTCATGTGTTCCGTGTAGTCAATAGGAGTGTCGATGACCTTTACGATTGCAAACCTGGGCATACTTTTCCTATGGGTTTTCCATGTGTTTGAACAAGCTCCCTTTTCCCAATCCTTTTACTTAGAGAGTCTCCTTTTGGAGTTGCTTTTCTCCTCTTGATTTGGGAGTTGTCTTTGTTTTGTTTGGGCTTTTTACCCAATCTATTTTTATGAGAAAAAGAGGATGTGTGATGTCTATTAGCAATTATAATAAACTCAATTTGATATCTACTCAGTGCGTGAAACAATTAGTACAAATTTACTGTAGTTTAAACCAAAAAAATGGGAATCTATAGCATAAAAAGGTAGATTTCTAGAATATTTGGTTGCAGTTTAACTTTAAACCACATATTGACTATTGAGAGTTGGGGATTTTTTTTTATCTCAGAAAAATAAATCTTAATCATAGTTAGTGACTTTATATATACACCGTAAGGATTAATGATTTTCAGGAACATGTGGGTTACACTTACTCCAAACTCCAAACACTGTCCAACATCTAAGACTTGCCACGTTGGACTAAATGATTTTGCCCCACAGAAGAACAAACAAGAAGCTCCATATCCTTCTATTTGTGTCTTGTCTTCTGTCTGATTCCTCCTTTTTCATCGGGCCATGTAAAATAATGATATTTCATTATAAAAAAAAAACTAGTGTGTCATACAAAAGAAGCTACAACATTATACACCCAACACCGGAAAAAGGCTAAACTTAGTTCACACATGTTCATCCACCAACTAGCAACATCATTATCAATTAGTTTTTGCTTAATTATCCTTCAGGGATCTGGGCCAATGCTAATGCTTGTCCTGGTGCTGGTGCTGGTGCATGTGTAGGAGTGAAGTCCTTTGACTCTTTTCTATATAGACGATGTCTCCTCTCTCTCCCATACACGATCCAGAAGATCAATGAGAACATGACGGCAAAAGAGACCATTACCAATCCAATATAGATCCATCTACTATAACGCTGTAAACCAGGACAATGGTCCCTGGATATGTCGCTTAGAGTTTCTCGAACGAAGGTGCAATCTTGTAGCTCAATGAGGGACGGAGCATAATCATACAAGGCGTTGCCCACGTTTATTCCAGCAGATATTTGGTTGTAGAAGGTAGGGGTCAAACGCCCCTGTGTCATGCATATCTCAGATGGTGAAACCTGGCACACAAAATTGCCATACACCTGCATGAAGCATCACACATTAACTAATATTAACACTGACTCAATACCTGTTACGCCTCAGTCCCACATTGAGTAAAAAAGAAAATCCAACGAGATACTTAACTATAAGATTTTGCATTCTGATAGTTTAAACTTTTGAAGAGCATCTCCAATGCAGAGGCTCAAATGAGTTGCTTAACAAATTTTTCCATTTGGAACTAATGACTAGGCCGTGCGTCAATAAGTATTTAGAGGGGAAAAAACAAAATGAATCAAACTTCTTTTATAAATTAAGAATTTTCATTCTTAACACGGCAAAGCAGTGTTTCTGTATTTTGTTTTATGAAGGAACGTTCAATTGATGTACCTGTGTTGCATTGCTTAGGGTGACTTCACCAGCATCACATTGTCTATCCGTCATGTCAGGATGGAAGGGATTACAGAGGAGTGGCATGAGGGGACCAGATTGATTGTAGTAGAGTGGAGTGAAATTGGGGGCAAAATTTAAGTTGGAGACATTGGTGATAACTTGGTTGACCAAATTGACTAGTTCAGAAGTTACTTCTTTGCTTCGTGACAATGTTTCTTGTGCAGTGGCATTGTCCACACAGGGCAGAATATCGTCCATAGCCGTATGTGCAGTCGGATACTGGATCCACTCATTCACAGCTATACAACTGTCTGCTGTCGCACTAGCAAAACAACAAAAAAAGATTAACATTTGGTAAAATATTATAAGGTGAGGAATGAGTGTTAGACCAAAATGACAAGTTTAACATTATTTATCTGAGAGATTTCAGAAGGATCAGTAAAATTCAAATTTCATGGCTGGAAGACAAATTAGACCAAAACCTTAAGTTTTTAACATAATTTCTCCAAGTGATCTCTGAAGGGTCCTTAAAATTCAAGACTAGAAGACAAAGTACTACATATTCTATGGCATGATCGAATAATAATAACAATGTGATTATTCAAACAAGAACATAAATCCTTGCTACCACATTGGCATGATTGAACAATAATAACAATGTGATAAGTGATCAATTTCAGATTGAGAATAAAACTGAATTTTGGAAAAATTGTCTGCAAGAACAACGATGAAAGATTCTTGACAAAGGAGCTAACCAAAGGAGGTTTATCAAAGAAGAGAAAAAGAAGAACCCAATCAGAGAGCAGCAATGGTGGCAGAGCCCCTAGAAAGGAGCTCTGACATCATGTGATAAGGATAAACTTAAGAGAAAATGTGCAATGTGCTTTCAATCTGAAATTGATCACTTATCACACGTTTCAACTACACAGTGCAGCTTTTACATGAAGCTTCCATATGAAAACTAACTAACTAATAACAGCTGGCTAAAAATCAGCAAAAAAAAAATAGTTGAATATAAGGCAAAACTGGTGAATATACTTTGGTTATTTTAGGAATTGGAGAATGGGAACTTACTTATGGAGAACAAGGAACAGGCCACATAATATAAGGGTGCCAGTAACAAGAACCCATCCTGCGATTACCAAGCTGCAATTATTTATGCCAAAGTGTTTCATGAGAAAATATAATGTTAAGTGGAGTTATGTTTGCTAGCAAAGAATCTCAAAAAAAGTATATAACATTAGGTGGTACACAGTATATCTTACTTACATGTACACAAGGAGCTGTATGCCAAAAATCGAGAATACTGTAGTAACAAGTAAAAAAAAGAAAATGAATACCATAATAACTTCTGCATCTAAATTGGGAGTATAGAAGGGACTTACAAAATCCAAGAAATGTCAAGACTAGCATGACAGCAGCTATTATGATAAGTGCTAGCCTCCTGTATCAGCGTTATGTACTCATGTTCATGTTATAGAGTAAAAGATAAAGCAAAAACCAAATATCTGGAGCAGAAAACATTATAATCAATCATTACGCAGAATCTAAGAGATCTTGTATGTTGTCTGAGTTCTCCTTTGTCTTATCAGCAAGGGTGCTAGCAGAGTTATTGATATCTGTTTCTGCTTGATCAATATCAGTTTGAACATTTGTGGGGAGAAAAACTCGATCGATTCCAACCTGCTTAGCTTGAGCAAGATAATCTGACACGTTCCTAAGCTTATCCACAGTAGAATCAGCTTGATGTACCACATACTGCAATGTATGTGTCATGCTATGATGAAAACTTCCTTGGCCAATGTAGAGAACTGCACATCCAATCCTGTTAACACAGAAAAAGTGCAATTTGTAATACAGATCCAACTAAACCTGAAACCAGTAAAACAGAAGGAAGAGAGAGATGTGTACAATGCTGTAAATGTGAATAATATCAGGAGAATAAGGGAAAGGGCATAGCATGTTGGTGAATAACCATATGGCTCTCTTTTATGACAGAAGTAACAAACACCGATGATCACTAAGCATAAGCCAAAGCCCAAGAACCAGACTGCTGCAATACTGAACAAAGGAGCTGCGGTATATGCCACAGACTGCATTCAATAAAAAAATAGTAAGTGGACTTTGTTTTTTGAAATTCAATATTGCAAAGCTAACCAGTTAGCATAGTAAGCTTAAAGTGCTCAAAACTGAAAGAAACTAAATTAAAGAAATAAAACAGAAACCACAGTCAGAAATGATCAAATTATCTCCCAAACTGTAATCTACTCCAGACAAATATCAAATTCAAACAATTAAACTTGAAGGCTGAAGCATAGTAGGATCATTCAGGACCTCAATTTTTTCTCACTTTGAATAACACTATGATTGCTTCATGCCTCATCCAGGAAACTAATTAATAAAGGATAATATGACCACAGAGGCATAGAGTCACAAATAAATATTAAATTTCTGTAAGGAGATTTCTGAATATGCATTTGCTTTCATATATCTTGAATTCTTGTATACACAGGAATACGCTTTACATAGAAGAGATGATTGCTTTATATAGACCTAGACCTAACTACTCTAACTATAAGGATGAAGTTTGTTATTTGTTACAACAGTCTATAGGAGGTTATTTTCCTCTATCCTTTACAGTTTCCATAAAATTACATGCAAAGGAATATTTAAATGCCTTTTTAATGATAAAAAAATTCCTTTTTAATAAGACGCATCTAGTGGTTCCCATTTTACTTAAAGCCGAATTTAACTCAAGGTATAAGTGCGTGTTTGGATAACCATTCTGAACGTAATTTTGAATGTAGAACACATTTTTGGAAAGGGTGCAATGATTATCTGAATATGCACTTAATATATGGACTAATGCTTTTAATGCATTACCTTAGGTGCTTTTAGTCCTATTTAGCAATCAAAATTGGAATTTTCCCCAATAAACCATACAATAAAGGTCAGTATTGAAGATCGGCATTAGTCACTAAGATAAAACACATTCTGGTATTATTCCATATACTTCCAAAAGTCAATAATGATTCTTTTTGCTCACTTTTCCAACAATTCCACATTTCATAATTTAGGCAAATAAACTAAAATGCTAGCCGAAAATTGGTAACGGCAGTCCCAGAACCAGAATGTAAGCACAAATTTTGAACCTTAACAGCTACAATTAACGAAACACGGTCCTTAGCACACTACAAAACCATCACCACAGCACAAAAGAGTAAAGGTTTGAAGAGCTTACAGCCCAATAATCACTGCTAGTGATATTCCATCCATAAATGTACTTATTGAAGCCATCAAGAGGGTCTTTTCTTCGTGTTCTCTCAGCAGCTAAGGGAAAGGGCGAGCTCTCGAACGGTGCAGCAGCAAATACATACAACCGAGAAAGGCCAACAACGTTTTTTCCCTCGTTTTCTGTCCCTGTAAAAAACAAAAAAGTTTCATGCTTTCTAGTGAAAGATGTTCAAGAGTGAGAGGGTAGTCCTACATTGTCATAGTGGTGACATTTTGCACCTCCACTGAACTTAAAGTGAAAAAAAAAAGACAACAACATTTGTTCAAATTAGAGGCTTGTTTGGCTTCCAAGAGTTTATGGGTGTCCAAACAGTGAATAAAAAGGTCACAGAGAGAGGTGTGAGTGAAATATATACCTGAAGCCTGGTGTGACAAGAGACAGGAAGCGGACAAGAAAAATGTGAGCAGGAAAACAAAATGAAGTGGTCTGTAATTTAACAACATTATGTGAGAGCAACGAACATGAAGCTTGGTGTTGTTCACTCACACTGTCACTGGTATCTGTGCGAGGGGAGAGACTAGAGAGAGAAGAAAGAGTTAACGGTTGGAAAATATCGGGTTCGGGAGACCGGCGAGTCGCTCTGGACATTAACCTCGTTAATACCCCACCATTACCAAATGCCGGAAAAATAATAATCAAAATATATTATATTCAGATTAACAATATAACAATAGAATAACGTTGATGTAATTTTTCGTTAATAGGACACAACATACAGTTTTTTTACCGTCACTAATACCTCATCATCCACCTACGCATAAGGAGTAAAAATTAAAGATAAGACAACTTAACTACTGTATGTACTCACACAGTCACACACAAACACAAATTATGTTCGTTTTCTTTGCAATTATAATTAAGTATTTGTGATCGTAATAGTATAAAAAAATCCATGAACAATGACATTATCGAATTAGAAATATCAAACTTTAAAATTTAAGGAGGTAAATAAGTTGTTCTACTAATAAAGCTTAGTGCACCACATTAGTGTATGATTATCAATGAGACCACGGAATCTAAAGCATTGAATCATGTCTTTTATAATGAGTGTTAAAAAAAATTCAAACTTGAAAACATCTCATGTTACCCAAGAATCAGCAAAAATAATAATCAGGTTACCTATATATACTCTTTAATACAATTGCCGATAAAAAAGTAAATTCATTAATACACTTTTTATTTGTTTGTAAGATTTTAAAGCTTGTTAATTTGATTTGCACTTAAAAGAACAAGAACAAATGAAAAATGAGTGTAAATAATGAAGGAGAAATTTTAAAAAAAAAAAAATGAGAGGAGGAGTGATTTTCCAATTGTAGAGTGACAAAAGTCAAAAGTGGAAGATGAGATGTAAACCAGAATGGGGAGGCCCAGGGAAAGCAAGTAAAGTTAATAGATTGGGCTCGTTCCCCAACGTAGTTCGCTACACTTACTATACCGCTTTTGACTTTAAGGCAAGGTTGGACCACCATCTCAGCCGGTCTTTCTGCCCGTGCCTTTTTTTCCCTCCTTTTCATGCTTAAACAGTTAAATTCAAAGAAATTATCACTTCCAAAAATGTTTCACTTTCTCCCTCTCAGCTACTCGTACATTTTTACACTTTATGTCTGTTACTGGTAGTGAAAATTAATAAATATAATAATTATGTATATAAAAAAATCTGCATCTTATTCATCATTGCATTTCTCTCATTTATTTTTATATGTCACTAACATGAACGAATCTTAAATCATATATATACTGATATAAAGAATTAAAATTAAGAAATATTTAAAACCCCATTACCATAAAAAAGTCATACAATTTATTTAAAAAATCACATGATTTTTAGGTATAAAATGTATTAAGTGGGATTAATTAAAGACCAACTTTTTTTAGTTAAATTATAACTTATTTATTATTATTGTTGATGGTACTTTTACAGTTTTTTATGTCATATATATGAACATTTTAAATTTACCTCACCATACCCCGAGCCAATTCGTTTATATTGGATTAATTAAATTTAGATATATTGATATCCGGTTATATATTATGTCTTGGGAGGGATCTAAATATGTATTAAAAGAGAGGTCAATTTTTTTACACAACTATTTAAATATTTAACTTCTAATAAAAATTATTTAATAAATAATGAATTTTATAAAAATATTTATTATTATTTTTGTGTGTAAAATAAGAGATAAGAATCACCTTTAGAAGGAATAAGCAAACATCAATTCAACATTTATTTTCCTTTTATTAATATTACTTTTTATTTTATTTTCTTGTATATATAATGTGTCTTGAGGGGGAGGGGGAAAGGCCCTGATTATTTTTTATGTATAAATTTAATATTTCTAATTAAAGATTCATGATGAAATTTAAAAGAACTCCCATAACCATAACCCATATCAAACATTCCGTGTGAATAACCTCAAGTTGATTCTGAGTGACAGGGGGTAACATAAGAGCAATGCGAAGAGAAAGCAATGTCAAAAGGTTCACACCCTCTAGGATACAACAAAACTAAACTAGGTTATTAAGTGATAAAATTTACACAACCTCACATTCGTTCCTCGAGCTATGGAATATATGCAATGTACAAACAAACAATGTCAAAAAGTTAATGCTATCTAGGATTCTTCTCTCTGGCACACACTGAAACTAAATCTTGATTGATATTTCTAACCTTTTATTTTTTTATTATTTTTATCTTATTTCTATGTAAGGGGTTTTTCATTTAAATTTTCATAAGAAATTCATAGCTGTATAAGTATTTTGGTCAATGTAGAATCATTTCCATTTCAGAAAGTGAGTTTAAGTAAGTCATCGAAATTTATATAAAAAAAAAACTAACAAAAGTTGTTAGCTGATAGGTTTGTTTCTCTTCATAAAGTTTATATGATAAAAATTAAATCATTAATATAAACATTATAAATTTATTAATAATATGATGACTCGGTTGAAAGCACCAATTTCTTATATCAATATAATAATTTGATATTAATAAAATACACTGATAATTAACACACACATATATATATACACTAATTTAATGTCTATACTTTCATCGATCTCTTTCATATATTTTCAAGATTCATTCTGGAAAAACAATACATATATAACTGAGCCGGGTTTTATTATTCCATGGTCCGAAATATTCCTGTGTATGAACAATTTTTTAGTGTACTACTACGTACCCGTGTGTTAATTTGCACATATTGCATCTTTTGATAATGTCTAATAAATATTTTTTTATATCAAATGAAGTTAATTAACATGTAGAGTATTTGTACTATTTTTTCATTGGCTAATAATAAAGTAAACAAATTGTAAAAAGTGTCTACAACATTCTCACAAAAACTAAAACAGAAATATTTAATCCAAAATTATTATAGAATAAAACAATTTTTTTGGTGTAAAATAAACTATTACTTAATTACCAACCTTCAACCTAATTGTACCAAAAAAAAAAAAAATCTTCAACCCAATCGAATAACCCTATTAATTAGTTATTTTTCAATAGACTCAAAATAGAAATATTGAGCAAAGATATCTGCTAATTAGTGATTTGGCAATTATAAAAATAAATACAAGAGTAAGAATCCCAACATTTTTATTTATAAAGCGTATAACCATATGGAGCTTCCACAACAGACAAGAATAAGAGCACATTAGCAGCTAAGAAAGTAAGATCTGGCCACGAACCATACACATACTTTTTTCTTTTTGATGGCAATTTTCTCTTTGACATTTCAATTCCCTGAATAATAAGCATTTGGAATTTTACATTTTGCACTTTCAATAGCCCTGTGAAGAACTAATGAATGGACTTTGGTCTCCTTAAGTCACGGACATTGTCATTCCGTTCCAAAGCGACGCCACCTCCGTAACGGTTCATTAAAATCTCAGCTCAGCCTCTCTTAGGATTCAAATTCAAACATTATCTTCCCTAATACGACGTCAGAGTGTTGTCGTTTAAGGTGAAACACACACAAGTTTGTCAAATTAATTGTACGGTGCTCAACTGCTACCAAGTAATAAACCAAGCGATTTGAAAAGAGCGATTTACGTGTTGTCTACTTTCTCCGTAATGGCTAAAATCCATTAAGGTCGGTTTAATGGTAGAAAGTTAAAGTAATATACAAGATCTCATAAATTCAAACCTTTCGTAAGGTTTGTAAAAATAAAAAAATAAATAAAAACTTGTTGATAATTGACGGATAAATGTGCAAGTGTAACCACACTAAAAAAAGCATACTATCATAAAACCTTCAACAAATGGGCTTTTGTGAAACTGTGGTTTTCTCTAAGAGATTGTTCACCAAAGCACTTAATGGGTTCCTACATGGGCTCATGCTTCCTGCACCCCATATTAATTTTAAAATTAACCAAAAGAACAAAAAATACCCTCACGACTTGTCTCATGACTCATATCATATCCCCTTGTCCTCCTCCTCGAAGAAGTATGTTTCCTTTCGTAATTTGGTATTTCTAAGAAAGACCATTCCCGATTGTAGTTGATTAGCTATAGATTGATAAATCCGTAATACATTAAGTGTTATATAATTTCTGAATTAAAAAATTCACAAGTTTTGTTTTGTTATCAGGAATAGGTGTTCTGAAGCTATACACTCAATTCAAAAGGTAATCTATAATACATATTTCGAAAGACAATTATAACAGCATTACAAATTTAGAATTTCGTAATAATAAGATATTCATAATTTTTTATTACGAATAGAGGTGAGATCTCACTGCAAGAGGTAAAAAGGTTTGCGAATAGAATGTTTAGTGCATTGTTGTAACACTCTTTTTAGCATCATGTGCAAGTATAGAATGATCCGTTGAAAAGTAAATAAATTCAGCCTAACATTTGAGAAGTTTAAAAAATGATTTGACTTTTTTATTGGTTGCGATTAAAACTATCAAAGAATTGAGGAGCAGAACCAATTGGCAATACCTCGGAAACTCATCTCAAGCTACCTGGAGGGAGCGAACAAAAGACAAAAGACAAAAATAAAAATAGAGACAATGAAGGGTATCGTGAGCGGATTCTGAATATTTGAACCTTTCTAGACTTTAGTATCTTCTTCAAGACCAGATAATAATCACGAACAACTTATAAATAATCGATTTTTCTTCTGTTCTCTCCTCAAACCAAATGACTAATTCTTTCCCACTCATAAATAAACAAATAAAACAATTGACTAATAGTATTCAACATTTCAAAAAACGTAACGCAGAAAATAAAGACTTGGAATACAACTGGCGTTTCTCATTATTATTGGGTTGGAGTTTCTGATTGTCGTGAGTTAAAGTTCAAAATATTATTTCTAATTTGTCCATACATTAATAATTAATTTGCTAGGTAACCCTATTATTTTGGATTTTTCCTTCAGGGAAAATATATATAATCTAGGTTTTTTTTGGACAGAATATAACTCATTTTTTCTCATATAATGCAAAAAAGATGGTGTTAGCATTATGTTAATTTTTTTTATTGTTGATTATGTTATTGATGTCAAATAGTTTTTACTCGAAGAAATTATGACAAATCTTTCTCAGAACCATAAATAACATTATACTAATTTTGTACCACTACTACTTATTTTAGGAATGGAAAAAAAATATGTATTTGGTTTTTATATTTTTAGTCAAATTTAATCTTAATTTTATAGTTTTAAATAGACTAATTTAGTCTCAGTAGTCTATATTTTAAAAAATAGGTGAATTTAATCTTTGCGTTAATAATGGAAGAATCAAATAAGGATTAAATTTAACTATTTTTTAAAATATAAAGATTAAATTCACTTTTTTTAAAGAATAAAAACTAAAATGATCGATTTGAAATTACATATACTAAAATCCAACATGTACTAAACATATTATTAATTTATTGCAAAATTAAGTAGCGAAGAGCTGATGAAAGTATATCAGGCAACTTCGTAATAGACGAACAATATTATTTAATACACATTTTTTTTGACTTATTTTAGATAATAATTTCCCTAATTTTTTTATAATTTTAAGAATTTTTTTCTGTGAACTAATTTAAAGTAAACGTATTTTAGTATATGCATTTGCACGTGATGAATCTTTATGTTTTATATAATTGAAATTTATTCTAAATAAATATTTTTAAATTTATAAATCATTATAATTAAAATTCGTAATAAATAAATATTTTTAAGATATAAATTATATTTTGAATTTAAAATAAATAATTTAATAGTTTATGATGTGATGCATTGTTATTTTTAATTATTGATAATTCTTTTAAAAATTATAGAAATTTAATTTAAAATATAGATAAAAAATTGAAAGAGATAAATAGTTAAAAAATATATAAATAAAGATAAATAGACAAAAAAATAATTTAATTAAAAAAATGTCAGGCTGCTCCACAAACCTCTAACCAACTTTTATATATATATATATTCGTATTTTGACATATTATCTTATAAATATACCTATGTTTTTTCAAAATAAAATAAAATAAATATATCTACATCAATTATACTATAAAATAACATGCATATTATCTGCATCAAATATTGAATACTATAATAGTTTATTATGCACTTATCATATCTTACTTTTATCCGACTCTTTTATCTATCTTATCATATCATACTATAATTTTTTTTTTACCAACAATAATTACACATTATGAACAAAATTAATTTTTCATTCAATGAGTTAAGTGATCTCTAACATTTATGCTATTAGTTAAGTGATCTCTAACATTTTTTTATAGCATCTCTATTAACATACTTCAAAACTTCAATTATGTTAATTGACTTTAGGAAGAAATATAATATGGTAATAGAGGCTGTCTATACGGCTATACCCATTTTTGTTGCTTCCGTGGCTCTTGGTGGGTATCGAAAGCTTCACACTTGATAAGTAATTGGCTGATCGACACTTCAAGCATATACCTTATTTTCGAAGCTATCCAATTCAAGATATATTATTTGACGAAATTAAGCAGTGAAAAGCCAGGAAAGTATCAAGCAATTTCCCCTTAGTCAATGACCGATATTATCAATACGCATTTGTTTTGAATTTTTTTTTTTAAACCAAAGAGAGAATTATATGATAGGATTGATAATAAAAGTTTCAAGGAGGAATAAGATCAAAGTAATGGTCATGGCTAGAATACAATCTTAATGTCCTTGCAAAGAGAATGAACGACCATGATGTTTGAAAGTAAAATAAGTTTATATCTCTATGCATATATCAATGATAGACACAAACTCGGTATTATCTATGTTGTGATTGGAAATGCTGTCAACAACTTGTTTACACTCCAATTCAATGACAACATCTTTTTACATATTAAATATTAAGAAGAAAAAACTTCTTTAAAACTATTCTAAAATAAATGTTTGCTTAATACCAAAGAAATTGTTGCTATGCCAAGTATAAAAAGAATAAAAATGCATAACAATATTTAAGCTGTTAATTTTTTTTAAAAGAAAACACTTATTAGGTATTATATTACATATTTTAATTAAAGGTTATTATAAACATATCAACCAAAAAATATATTATAAACCTATGTCAAGATTCTCTTTCATCTCATTTTCATTGCATTTTCTTTAATTTTGTATTTTTTTTCATCACAGCTGGTAGCATATCTGTCTCTACTTGTTTCTTCCAAGCAAATTCCCAACCGATCACCCAACTTCAATAGCTTCCTATTGAAGGCGTTTATGTGTTGAGTATTTTCCATAAATTAATCATTTGAATGGGTACAAGTTTCTTAATTAGAAAATTCTTATTCATTCCCTTCTTTGCGTGTATGCGGTAGTTTTACCACATTTTTTTATTCATATGGGATTATTTCTATAAAGGAGTAAGTAGGACTTTTTAGTGAGAGGTTATAATATCTGATATAACTTATAACTTTCTGAAATCGTAAATAATGATTTTAATTTATTTTTATTTTATTTATGACTTTAAAGTCATTAGTTATTTTTTTATTTTATGATTTTGAAGATGTAAATATTTTTTTTTATATTTTACGATTTTAAAGTGGTAATGTTTTTTTTTTCACGCTTTATTGTATTTTATTTTCTTTTGTTTTTAATTTTTTAAAAATTTTACATAATCTTTTTTATTTAATTATTAAATATTATTTTTATTTAAGATGTTGTATTTTTTTATGATTTTATTTAATGTGCTATATATATTTTTTTAACGTTTTTTATTTAAAATATTTTATATTTTTTAATATTATTATTGGATGTTGTTAATAGTAAATTCCTTTATACAAAATAAATAATATTATTTCATAAATTATAAGTTAATATTAATAATATTTTAATAGTTGGTTTAAAATTTTAGTTTTTAAAATTTAAGTATTTAAAATAAAACAAATATTCAAAAAAAATATTAAATATCATTGAGTTACTTTTTTATTTCATTTAAAAAAATTTAAATTCAATGAAATTATTAAAATATGATCTAAATTTTAAATATACAAAATATATTAAATAAAATAATATTAAAAAAATATATAACACGTTAAATAAAATAATAAAAAATATACAACATCTTAAATAAAACCAATAACAAGTAAAATTAAAAATATTTATTTAATAATTAAATAAATAAAATTATTTACAAGTTTATAGAAATTGAAAACAAAACTGGCCGTCTATGCCTCTTAAACTTAGTAGCATTTTATATTTTATTTGTAAGAAATGAGCATAAATGAATTCATATATCTATATCTGTATATCGCGGCTAATTGGTGTAGCTTTTTATCACTGCGGCAGAATTAAGCATAAAGATGTACAAGGTAGCAAACGCCTCAGAATACCTTGTGATCACTGGGGTTGGAATCACAGACATAAAGCTTGCAAAGAAAGCATGGGTTCTCCCAGGCCAGTCATGCACCGTTTTCGACCTCTCTCCGGTGAACTACACCTTCGAGGTTCAGGCCATGAGCGCCGAGAAGCTCCCTTTCATTCTCCCTGCAGTCTTCACCATCGGTCCCAGAGTGGAGGACGAAGACAGCCTTCTCAAATACGCCAGACTCCTCTCCTCCCACGACAAGCTCTCTCACCATGTCAAGGAGCTTGTCCAGGGCATCATCGAGGGTGAGACGCGTGTCCTCGCTGCTTCCATGACCATGGAGGAGATTTTCAGAGGCACCAAATCGTTTAAACAGGAAGTGTTCGAGAAGGTTCAGCTGGAGCTTAACCAGTTCGGCCTTCTGATTTACAACGCCAACGTTAAGCAACTTGTTGACGTGCCAGGTCATGAGTATTTCTCTTACTTGGGCCAGAAGACTCAGATGGAAGCTGCCAACCAAGCCAAAGTTGACGTGGCTGAGGCCAAGATGAAAGGAGAGGTTGGATCGAAGCAGAGACAAGGGCAAACGCTTCAGAATGCTGCCAAGATCGATGCGGAAACTAAGATAATATCGACGCAGAGGCAAGGAGATGGTAAGAAGGAGGAAATAAAGGTGAGGACAGAGGTTAAGGTGTTTGAGAATGAGAGAGAGGCTGTGGTGGCAGAGGCAAATTCCGAGCTTGCAAAGAAAAAAGCTGTGTGGGCTCAAACGGCGCAGGTGGCAGAAGTGGAGGCCGCCAAAGCTGTGGCTCTCAGAGAAGCGGAATTGCAGAGAGAAGTTGAGAGGATGAATGCTCTTACAAGGACTGAGAAGCTTAAAGCTGAGTTCCTCAGCAAAGCAAGTGTTGAGTATGAAACCAAGGTTAGATTCTTTCTTCTTAATTACTTTGTGTTCACTAGTTAGACAAATTAATTATCTGCAAGGATCAAACATTCGTATCGAAGAAGATAAGCAAAATAGTTGACTTCTACTTCAGAATATGACGTTGAAAATTGTGTATATACGTAAGAAATGTTAGCTATATATATACGTACTATTTATCATTGTCAACGATGAAACCAAAGAGTAGGAAAAGCATGTATCATGTATCCATGGAAATTGTGGAATATGATAGGTACAAGAGGCAAACTGGGAGTTGTACAAGAAGCAAAAGGCGGCGGAAGCAATATTGTTTGAGAAGGAGAAAGAGGCGGAAGCGCAAAAAGCATTAGCGGAGGCAGCATTTTTCAGTCGGCAACAAGAAGCTGAAGCAGAACTATTTGCAAAGAAAAAGGAGGCAGAAGGGCTTGTGGCACTTGGGCAGGCCCAGGGGGCATATTTAAAGACACTTCTTGGTGCACTGGGAGGCAACTATGGCAACCTAAGGGACTACTTGATGATAAATAGTGGCATGTTTCAAGAGATTGCCAAGACTAATGCCGATGCAATTCGTGGACTTGAGCCAAAGATTAGTATTTGGACTAATGGTGGAGATACAAATGATGGCTATGGAAGTGGTGCCATGAAGGATGTTGCTGGTGTCTACAAGATGTTGCCACCTTTGTTTAAG
This sequence comes from Glycine max, assembly GCF_000004515.6. Taxonomy (NCBI): domain Eukaryota; kingdom Viridiplantae; phylum Streptophyta; class Magnoliopsida; order Fabales; family Fabaceae; genus Glycine; species Glycine max. Next base: position 4,985,361 of record NC_038242.2, on the reverse strand, counting down.
ACAGTTCATGAGCAAACCGGTATGCTGCCACCCGCTTGGATGGGAACCCTGCCCGATAATGGTTCTTGAGCCTCTGCTTATTAATACCTCCACATCATCAAATGTGTGCTGCTCGCTTTTCCTCTTTTTTATTTTGCCGATTGGATGCATGTTTTGTAAATAAGGTTTCTTCAAGCTCAAGCTATCAAGCTTCTGCATTGCTGACAACTTCAGTTATTTACATTCGTTATCTTTCTCAACAAGTATAATTAGTCAACCGTTAATAAAAAGAAGAAAAGAGGTATCATGAGAGTAATAAAGAAATGAATCTCATTTTTCATAACAGAGGAAACTGTGATGACTTATCTACAAAACCCATAAGAAAATAGAAATGCAACAACACTTTAGCACTCAAAATGCAATTTCATCCTCAATTAACTTAAATATATTTTTAGTCTTTTAAATTTGAGTTACTTAAATATGTTTGTGGAATGTTAGTATAATTGTTTTGTAAAAAATTCCAATGTAAAAAGAATAGATATGAGTAGTAAACTTTATTAAAAGACAATTGATCGAATAACTTCCCGCATAAAATTATTGTACATTAACTTTAACTTTTAAGTAATATGATGATATAGAATATGTACATAATAATATATCACAAAGGATATTAAAGGAACAACGGTAAAAGCTTCATGCAGTACACATTAGGGAACGAGGTTTGAATCTACCAAAATAGGTTTCAATAGCTTTGAATGAAAAATAATTTCAAACAAACTAAATCCTCTCGAATCAAAAGAATTAGCATTTAGTCTTTTGGTATATTTTACTCCAAAACAGAAGTTAAGCCTGATTTTTCTGACAAGAAAATAAAACGTATGGAATGAAAATGAGAGACACCTTTCTCCCATGTAAGACATATATGTACATGCACAAACAAACTTGGTTGCAAAAACAATCATTTCATTATCCACAAAAGAGAGGAGGTCAATCGATATGTACACTAGCTCACTAAGAATGCCATCAATCTTTGATATGCTCACATCCGTGGCCAAACTTGACCATAGACATCTTTCTTGTTATATTGCCGGTCCCGAGACCAGGGGATATCAGCAGAAGGAATCAATATTAAAAGACATGAAACACGAGTCAAGCCATTTAGACATACGAGAAACAAGTGAGCGAGGGGTCACGACCTAGGGAAGAATAAGGCAGGGGAGGGAGCTCGTAAGGCAAAGGTAGAGGGATAATAAACTTCAGATGATGAATGCATACTCTCCTTTTTCAGCCCAGTTAGGGTTACTAGTTTTGTTTTCTTAATCTCAGAAGATTCTCGGGCTGGGCACTTATCCTGCAATTCTTAGTTTGTTAGCATGAGTCTCTCTTTCCCATTCCCACGGTTAGGGAGGTGACCGGAAGGTCCTTCCTTCTCCCTCAACAATTGAAGTTAAATCAGGTCAAGCATAAAAACCATCAAAGAGCAAGGATGTGTTTGCTACCTCAGATAGTGTAACATTACTGGTACAGGAAAATACAGATCCACGTTGTTTGAATAATGATGGTAAAAATAGCACTCCCAGCTGTAATGAAATGTTTATAAATATTTTTCAGTGCGACCTTTGGAGAACAGGATAAAATGTATTTGATTGCAAATGCCCCAAGTATGATAAGAAACAAATTAAAAACAATCAGGGTAAACACTTTTCTTGGCATCTTTAGATTCTTGTATGTCATTAGGCAAGGTTTGAAAATCATGAAGCTTGCCAATTCTTGGGTGTGAGCTTTCAGATAATAACAACACCGACAATCAGATAACATGACATACCTCATGAACGAATCATCAACTGAGTATTATTCTTCTGGAGAGCTCCCCAGGCAGCTTTGCTAAGATTAGGCGAAGTTAACATGAACCAACTATTTGGGAAAAGGGTATTTCCAGATAACTATCTACAGCATGACTTTAGCAGTGCAATGCCTGACCAAAAAATTTAACAAACATAAAAAGTTGAAAGGCATATAATAGTTCTGATGGAGCTCTTACGCAAGACTCTGATTATTGTGAAGAAAAAGGAGACAGAGGGACTTTGGGCACATGGGCAGGCCCAAGGAGCATATTTAAGGACACTTCTTGATGCATTTGGAGGCAACTACGGCAGTCTGAGGGACTACTTGATGATTAATAGTGGCATGTTTCAAGAAATTGCCAAGACTAATGCAGATGCAATTCGTGGACTTGAGCCAAAGATTAGTATTTGGACTAATGGTGGCGAAGCAAATGGTGCAAGTGGTGGCATTAAGGAGGTTGCTGGTGTCTACAAGATGTTACCACCTCTGTTTAAGACAGTCCAAGAGCAAACGGGTATGCTACCGCCAGCTTGGATGGGAACCCTGCCTGACAATAGTTCTTAAGACTCTTCTATTACCAAATCTTTTTTTTTTTTTTATTTTGCCGGTAGGATGCTTACTTTTGTTGGGACATCACTACGTACAAGATTTAATATGCATCAACAAAAAAGTACAAAAAGTTTTCTTTTGTTAAATAAAATGTTATTTGGTTGTTTGTGCGTTGTGAGACATTGAATTAGGTTATCAACACGTATTTAATGGGAGCCTGCTCATTAACTCGAGAACTTGAAAGGCATCCTGCAAGATACAGCCTCTCACGGTAAGTTCAGTATTCAACATAATATAAGTGATCTTCTCTCATACAACTACTGTATATTCAATACACCTTTATCAGAGATCCTCTCACACAAGTAGTTAGGTGACAGTGATACATTTACAACTTCAAAGAAGCTAGTGAGGGAAGATGGAAGAAGGAAATAAAAACTAAGAATAAAAGTAAAAAACCGTGGTACCCATAATTAAGCCAACTGTCTCTCAAACTGACTTGATTATGCAACATGGTCATGCCATGCGAATATTTATATGTGGCTTGAGGATGTAATTGAAGGGCATGGCTGATCAATCAATTTCAAGGTCATAATAGATAAGGAAGGTAAAGGAAAATACTACGTAGAGTTCAACTCGTCTCTGTCATTAATTAAATCCCAATAAGTTGGTTCAATATATACAACCTCACGTAGCTGGCTAGACTCGTTGATCTCACAAGGAAGATAAATTGTCAAACCAAAATAGGCACTACAAAGATTGACGTCCTCATTCCCCGTGATTTCCCTTAAACAAGCAAGTTTACTTTTCCTTCAACTGTCAAATAACCAAGATGAGCGTATTAAATAGCTTCATTCTTAAACGAAAACTTTTTGTCTTCTATATGTGCTAAATAGTTCAACAACAAATGCCCTGGACTTGCACTTCAAAAGAGATTACTCCAATAAGGTGAACAACATACAATTTCTTATCCAGCCGCAACTGGGTACATATTAGGGAACAAACAACAACCTCAATTGCAAATGTTTCCATCAAACTTGAACCTGTATAATGTTTAACTATTTTGGATTTTGATGCATATATAGGCAAAGAGAAGCATCAAGTATTAAAAGTCTTATTAGGCCTGCAGCGTATATATCGAATAGATTTTTCATCTCTTGCGTAAAGCCCTCGGTTTCACAACGACACAACCCTCTTGAAAAAACTTCTTTGCCTCCTTGTGTCTAGGATGAGGGAATAAGTGCATGAAGAAAATGCTCAACGACTCATCAGGAAACAATGCCAATTGCCAATATTATTTCCGTCTAACTATTTTCATAACTTCAGTTTCAGTGCTGATCTTTTCTCGCGGTACTTAATTATTTCTCTATATAATAACGAAGCTAATTTTCTTTTTGCGTATCTAATTAGACTACATGTTAATTATTTTTATCTATTAAGTTTAAATATGTTTCTATACCCAAAAAATTAATGTTTACCAAATTTATAAGAAAAAATAACTGATTTCACACATATTAAGAAAATTAAATAATTTCATTAAGTTGTCTCAATCTCTATTAAAGAATATTTTTTCTAAATTATCCTTAAAATTTGATATCAAACATAAATTTTTTTATTAAATGAAGAGTATTTTAAAGATAATCTTATTAAATATGTCAAAGTAGTTAAGATTTACTTATATTTATATTTGAAAACAAAAAACATTAAAAAAAATGTCTATAAAAAAACAATAAATGATACTAAGCTCAGTCTCTCCTTAAACAACTTCTTAATTAAGAGCTTTGTGGAAGAAATAAGAGATCAATTGAAATGGAATTAAAATTCAAGAAGTCAATCTTCAATTTTAAAAATTAATTGAAATGAAATTAAAATTTATGATATTTATTTATAGAAATTTAAATTTTAAAAATTGATAAAATTGAAGTTTAAAATATCTGCTTGCAGAAGATAATGACTAGAGGATTGATTACTCTATTCAGATTTTATTGGATGCAGTGGTCCAGAAAAGCCCGATAATTATTCCTTGGACATAATACAAACGTTGTCGATTGTTCTAATGGACAGAGTCCGACGTTTCATCTCTTTCCCTTAGCCTATCTTCAGTTTTTTGTTACTACTCTTTTTTATTGAAGATTTTTTTTGTTAATACTATAATGCACTCGCTCCCTTTATCTACTGATATTGTTATTGTTGCTAGGCTTTTGCTAGCTTCCTATATATTATATACAAAAAAAATTAAAAAATTGAAGAATGTTTTGTTACTGTTGCTTGGTGCTAGCATCCTATTATATATATAAAAAAAAAATTGGAGAATGTTAATCACTATTTTTCAGACTACTAAGTTGAGAAATTTAAAGAAAAAAGATCTTTAAAAAATAACATTTAATTTTAAAATAATTATTTTTTTTTCTTCAGTGGTTTTAAATATAAAAAGTCCTCCTTAAAAAAAACAGTTATTTTTTAAAAGTAAGTAATTCTAAACATATAATTAGACAAAAAAAACTACTTATTTTTTTTACGAATTACTTAATGTTCTTATTGCTGTGAATTATTAATATTACTTAATTAATTTCTATATAATAAGTTTGGCTATCAAAAGTCAAGAGAAACAAAGTGAGTGATACAAATAGCACATGGGGTCTGCAAGAAGCAAGCTTTACGAGGCCCAAAAGAAAGGTTGCACCTCCAGCTTACTTAAGGGAGTACGTCCAGCATGGGTAGTAGATGCCTCATGCATCATGCATCGTACGTCGAAGGCATCAGGCAATAGGTAGTAGGCTTGTGTGTGTGTGTGTGTGTGTGTGCTTCCTTCGGAATATAAGAAAAATACTAGAAAAGTTCCCTCTCTTCTTCTCTCTCAGAAGGCTTGTCTTGGTCCTTGAATTTCAAGACGTAACATTTGGTGTTTTCATTGAGAGCCCAATGGCTATCTTCCATGGATGTCATACTAGCTCCAGCCACTGCAACCCACACCACCCGCCGAATCACCCCTTCACATGCCATCCTTTCCACACAGCTATCCACCAGCAACCATTTCTGCAGCACCTATCCCCTTTGTTTCCGCACACCCCTCATCCTTTTGTACATCCAGTTCAATTCCTTGGGATTGATTTTGAGAGCACCCACAAAATGTTTGCTATGCTTGTTCGATATTGAGGGAACTCCTCCTTCATTTCAGCAACCACCTCTGTCCCTTTCATTTCAACACCCACCTCGAATGACGGACGCTGAACCTTCTCCCGCGGGCGTGGACCGCCTCGAGGCTGCCATGGCCAAATTTGTTGTAGCTCAACTCCGCCTCGAATCCACACTCGATACCCTTCTTCTAAAACTGCCTTCGAGAATTAGTCACCAATACCAATCTTCTTCCTCCGTGCAGTCACCACCGTCGCCTCCGCCTTCCAGGCCAACTACGCCTTCATGCCTCGTACCAATGCAACACAACCAATCACCCTTGCCGACTCCGCCGCCCATACCACCTCCGTCGTCCATGTCGAATCCACCTTCACTCCACGCACTCATACAGCCGCATCCCACACCCTTGTCGGCTCCACTTTTCATTGTGGTCGTTCCCCTCCTTGCTAACAGCAACCCCCACGCGTCCTTCAACCGCCGCTAGATCACCATTTCCCAAGTCCGCAAGGAGTATCCCAGTCGCTGTAAGGAGCTCGACCACTCCTTCCTCTTTTACGCTACTAGCGACGTTGCAAAATGGCTCGATTTCCACAACACTAATATTCATTCGCTCATTCCTTCACCCATTTTAATTTGGGATCTCGGTTCGAATTTGAAGCCATATTTTGAAACCCAACTCCTTGAGGACAATGTATTTTTTATGGGCTCGGGAATGATACAAATAACACATGGGGTCTGCAAGAAGCAAGCTCTACGAGGCCCAAAAGAAAGGTTGCACCTCCAACTTACTTAAGGGAGTACGTCCAGGGTAGCAGAGGCCTCATGCATCGTACGTCGAAGGCATCGTGCAGTATGTAGTAGGCTCGAATCCACCAAATTGTGCCTTTTAGTTAGTGGGAAATAATAGGAATATCATTCTGTTAGGATATTCGAGATTTGCACTTATCTTTTCGTTATTATTGTCGGGAACTTGTCCCCGAGTATCACACTATATATGTATGAAGCGCTTCCTTCAAAATATAAGAAAAATACTAAAAAAGTTCTCTCTCTTCTTCTCTCTCAAGAGGCTTGTCTTAGTCCTTGAATTTCAAGACATAATAGTGAGTCAAGAACGACATTAGCTTAAATAACAAAGAAAAAAAAAATCTAATTTTCTTAACGAATTCAGTATAAATTAGTTTCTTAATTTTACTAGGTTTATCAAATTATCAACGGAAAGAGAGGGATTCGAACCCTCGGTACAAAAATTTTATCAGTTGTACTTTCTTTTTTTCTTCTTCCTTTTTTACCATGTGTATTTAATTTAGTTTTTAAAAAAATATTTTTTATATGTTTTTGTGAGTTTTTTTTATGAAACATAATAATCAACTATTAATAAAAAGGGAAAAGCTTTCCTGAATTATGCTCTCCCACTTCATATCATGTAAACAAACTAACGAGATAGTTTGGGTATACGGCAATTTAAGCAACTTGTTTTGGTTTCCACACTAATATTGTTAGGCTAGACATTAGCCAACCTCTTGTTATACTTACAAATAGCCTCTTTTCATGTTTTATTTTTTGTGATAATTAGATGAGTACGGTCTCTACGTGTAAAATAGTTTTATAATATTAGTTCTGTGTAAATTTTTTTTTACTTTTTTCCGTATAATCATTTTTCTCTGATTAACTTCTGACATTTTATTCATTCATCTGTATAGTTGATTATCATTAATTGTTTGTTCTTTTGTATTGTAATATTACATGTCCTACATAGTACACTTTGATTAGAACGCTTATTAATTGAATAATTAAAAAAAATACTCCTCTTTTAAAGTTAGAAAACGTTTACTATTCTCTTTAATTTATTTTTATTTATTAGTTTTAGTTAAATTTAAAAATGTTGGTGTAATATAAAAAAATTAGTTCGATCTAGATTTTTTTTTGTGATCAAATTGTTTCTATATCTATATATTAATCATCTCACCCAATTTATTTATTTTTAATCGATCTCACACAAATTTTGTAAAAAGTCTAGTTTGGCTTTGGAATAAAACGTACAAAAAAAGATTAATGAATGTATCCAAGGAGGTGCAAACGAATGATATATAATGTAAATTATCTCTTTTGAAAAAGGAAAAGCATTGATATATAGTGATATCAAGGGAGTCGAAACTTATCCACATAATATGTAAACAATAAAAAAAATCATTTTGAAAGGATAAACAATATAAAGATCTGTTCGGCTCCTAACTGTCGATTAACAGACGCCACATAAGCCCCAGCTTCTGTAATCCGCGGTGGGCCGGAAAACGTAGTATTCATGTTTCTAACAAATGCCCAAGACGACAAACCTGCAGATAACTTATACACAAGTTCACCCGTCTGTCACAATCGGCAAAGAACAGTACAATCGAAACTCGACACCTCAGAAAGTAAGTCATCACGATCACCACGTGACATAAAATCATAGGTCCTTATAATTTTCAGAAGACCGCTTCGGTCACAAACCAATGCCTCGTATATTTGATCTACGTAACGAGTTCACTTATTTGTTTCGTATATCGAAGTGACAGTCTCTCTCTTCGTGCATGTGCATATATATATATATATATATATATACACACACAAATTTCACATTTGGTGATTGATTCATCAATCATTGTAACTTTTGGTCTTTGAAGAATGGCGGGGACTCCATCAAGGCTTGAAGAAATTATAGCTTCACTTAACTGTTTCCGTGTGCTCTACGCCCCACAAGGCCCACATCGATATGAATCGCGTGGGGAAGAGCAAGAAACGTTGGAGATTCGTCGAAAATGGTTGCGGAAGAAACTAGAGAGGGCGATGAAGGTGTTGTCAGAAATTTTGGTGTGGCCAAAGAAGAGTTTTTCTTTGCGGAGGTTGAGGACGTGTATTAGTGAAGCCAAGGAAATGAAAAGGAAAATGCAATTCCAGTATGATCCCAAGAGTTATGCGCTTAATTTTGATGATGGATCAATAGAGGAGGATGATGGTGTTTTTCTTGATTTCTCGGCTCGGTATGCATGTCCATTAGGGATAAACAAGCTATATTTGGAATGGGAGCACAGTGAAGCTTAAACATTCTTAATTGATTAATATTCCTGGGGATTAATTACCCAAGCGTTATTGTTCCTCTTGTAATTTTCATAATCAAATAATGTGTACATATATAGTTATATATAAATGCTTTTTCTCTTCTAATTCATTTGTTTGGGAGTCAATTTCTTCTTTTTCTTAAGTTGCAAATTGACCATTTGATCAATTACCCCATAAAATGCTTCTTCTCAACAGAAGTAAAATGCCATGACTAAACGCTGCGAATCATGACGAGGATATTCTAGGGAAGGAGGGAGACGTTTATGATTAATTCCTTCAAATGTTCCGTTGGCCAAAAAAAGATTGGATTAATGTGGTAAATCAATGATCCCACTGGAAACATTAAAATATCAATTGGAACGTAATAATAGATGATAAATATGTCAGCATGTAACAAAATAATAGAGATAAGACTTGATCTAACGTTCAAATTGACAAGGTAGGAGATTAAGAACGCAGTTTGTTATAACTAGTTTTTAGTTTGTGCATTATATAAAATAAATTTATATAATTAAAAAATATTTTTAATATATAAACTTTTTTACAATTAAAAATTATAATAAATAAATTTTTTTGAACATATAAATTATATTTTAAGTATGATATGTGGTTTAGATAAGGATTTGTCATACAAGATTATTTTTTATTATTAATAATTTCTTTTAAAAATCATTGAAAAACTTCAACTAAAAAATAAAATTAAAAATAGTAGGTTGAAAGATATAAGGTTAATAAAATCGAATATAAGATCCAGTATAAGTTAAGCATAGAAGGATAATGATTTGAGATGGTAGAGAAATAGTTTTTTTTTTGGACTAGTATTAAACCAAATTAATTTTTATTGCAGTAAGTAAAAAAAAAAATGATTTTGAATTCAAAGCATCATTGTTGAACCTACAGAAAAAATAATAACCTGTGTGTTTAAAAAAGCATATGGTGCTTGACAAGCAAAGTGTCCCAATACATATTTTATCAAACACGAACCTTAATAAGCAAAATTGGTTGAAGCAACTCTTTTGAGGTGGCCTTGCATGTCTTTATGATACATTAGAATTGTTTTGGAAGAGGAAGTATGCGTATGTGTTACCTTGTCTTTGTTTCTACATAGTAGGTAAGATTTGATTGAACTTACTAAATGAGGTAAGGGAATAACTATTAAAGGTCATAGATGGACTAAAATAATTTCCCGGTTGTACTGCATGACAATTGACAAGTGTTTGAAACACATAGGTGAAGACAATGTATTGCTGGAGTGGGCGCACTGAATCTCTTATGTCCTTATTGTCCTCTATATGCTTTGGGTTACGTTAACCATATATCATTCCAGGGTTGGGTTTCAAAGGGCCCAAAGGCTGAACCCAAGAGAAGACTAACGCCTAAAAACAACAACTCAAGTGTTAAATTACTCACATTTACATATATTTATTTTAAGTTGTAATTTCATTTTTTAATAAAAATCGTAAAATATCCCTTATTGATCCTTTAAAAAAATTATTACTTTTAATTTTGAAACACGATTTTAATTCTTTTTATTGATTTAAGTCTTAAAACTTGTCTTCTTCAATTTATTTTATCAAAATTGTGAAATTCGACCGATGTTAGGACTTAAAAAAATATAAAAATGATGAAAATCGCATAAAAAAAGTCTTACAAGCAACCAAAAATTGAAAAATCTTTTAAAACCAAACAAAAATATTACTTCTAAGATTCACTTTTCGTATAATTTTTATCTTATTTATATTTTATTTGGTGCAAACATCAAGTTCAATCCTATAGTTTTCATATAGTTAAATTTAATGGAAAATTTTCACGTATTGAATCAATAAAAAATTGTGCCAAAATTGAAAATAATCATTTTTTTTAAAAGTATCAACGTGTTATGAAATAATTATTTATGGAACTATTTTATAACTTTTAATGAATAAGAGATTAAATTATAACTTAAAATAAAATTAAGGGACAGGTGAGTAATATTTCAACTCAAAATTATTTGTAAAAGATTTAAAATTCTTTATAAACTAAGTTTTCAAAATTGATCTTTGTTTGTGGAAAAATATAAGTGTAAAACTCACTCATCTCTTTAGAAAAGAAAATGTAATTTTTAAAAATAAAAGAAAAGAGAGTATAATTTAAACATGTCTAAGAAAAAGAATAGTATATTATTCACACTTCATTTTAAAGAATTATTGAAGAAATTAATATTACAAAATTAATTTATATTTATATATGGCATTTTAAAACTGAATTTAGAAATATTATTTCCATTTAGATGTTAAATTAAATATTCATTAGTCTCACACCTATCCTATAATCAATTATAATTAACAAATTTTTAAAGTATCCATTTAATTCAAAATTAACTTTTATACGTACAACAATAATTGTGAGAAATTAAAAAAAACTTACACAAACACGGCCAGTTACTATGATATTTGCCTTCACTCTACAAAGAACATATCACTCACGGGACCACTTATAAAATGCAGTAATGCCCTGCTAGCAAGACTGCAAGAGCCATTTTTTTCTCAAAAAAATAAAAATAAAAATATTTCCGTTTGCTCTGTCAGTCTGTCTGTTCCACCCGAACTTTTCCTAACTATAAATACGTCTATAGGCACTGTCATAATTCATAAACCCACCACACCAACATTTACCCTCCAACCAGAAATTCCTATGAATTTATGAACTCTGTTTTCACCTTCCTAATTTCACGAAGTTATTCCATGTCTTGATTATGACTTCACAATCACTTCAAGGGGCAACAAGCCTACACCATGCCAACTCACCAAATTTCCTTTCTACAACAATATTCAACTCTATATTCCTCCTAATAGTTGCTGTATTAATTAAACAAAAAATTATTAAATGCTTCCTACATTAAATATATTTGCTTTCATTCAATACTTTTCTTTACTAGGTATTGGAAGAATACTTTAAGAAAACAAAATATCCAAGCTCCATGTAAAATAACCATTTTAAGAATAACAAAAAAAAATAAAAAATAGTACGATTGAAGGAAAAACGCTCAGATTATTACTATACACCCACAACCCCTCACTATTATATATATTTCACAAACATTAATGAGACTAAAAATATGCTCCCATGGAGGTACCCATTTTGATATCGGTATATAATTCCTAATTGAACTCCCTAATTTTGATGCATCACCGTACTACAGGCTTTTAATCCTCCACATCTGTGTTTTAGGCCTGTTCCTTGAGCAAAAACAAAATCTGAACTTTTTTTTCTATCATTGACTTTACTTGAATCCCTTGCCATGCACCATGATTGACCGCAGAGACATACTAACAGAGTACAGTAAGGGATTGGTTCTCGAGTTTTCCTCCATTTACGTGTACTGATCAGCACTATTAAGACCTGCATTACTTCTTTTTAAACTAAGATTGGTGCAAAGCTCATGCAAAATATAAATTAGTAAAAGCACATCTTTTAATATGAATACCTTTTGCGCTTGCTCTTCAAAACAGTAGAAGTTGAGGGACTGCTATGCCAGTTCCTCTTCCTTTGATTGATAAACCAATTATTGATCTGCTTTAACTGCAAACCCGTTTCCTGCACCAACCGTGCCTTATCCTCCTCCTGAAAAAACATTGAAGAATAAATTGTGAGAAATCATTTAATATTAATTTTGAAAAAGTCAATTGTTAAATTCTTCTGTAGTAGCTTACTATGTTCATTTGGTCAATGGTCAATAAGTGCAAACATGTGGACTGTCTAAGTGCATAGACAAATTGTGTAAAATCATTAATCCTTATTTCTTCTCTTTGAATTTGTAGCACAAATATGTACAAGGACATCTTTGTTGTTATTCATTAAATTCGTTCAAATTTGTTTGAAAGGGATTTCCTAAAAAAACATAGTAAAGTCTTGAGTTCTTACCGTAGGATAAGGCCACTTGGAATGTGATTGCCACCAAGCTTTAAGGACAGAGGTCGTGTCACCAGGAAGTTTCCCAGCTCGTCTCTTACGTAAAATTTCCTCTCTTATGTCCACGATTTTATCTTTATAACCCTACATAATAAATTAAAAGATAAAAAACATTGAGGTCAATCACATGGGAAGACATTCAAAATGATGGGACTTTTAAAAGCTATTAGTAACATTTAATCTCTAACCTGTTTCAATTCGTGCTTCAATTCATGTCTTACACGTTCCATGAGGGACCTCTCATTCTCTGTGGGAATAAGAGGACCGAATCCCATGCTATCAGGACCATCCAAAGCACCATCAAACAGATTGGCATCACTATCTACTTGCTCATCTTCGTCATCAGACATTGTTGCTCCCGTACCTTCCCCGGGTGAAACTCCTGTTAAATCATGCACCATGTGATAAAAAAAATACCATAACTTTAGTACTCGTCCAATTGCAGAAAGAGCTGTTTTATTTGTGCATAAAAAGTTAGCTAATCTAACCAAAAGGCTCATGACTACGTAACATTCAAAGTGCACGATAGTTTGGCATAACGTGCCAAAAAATATGGACAACTGGGCTATATGCACTTTAAAGTCTTCAATACTTTCTTCAAATACAGAAATTGTCATCATTCTATCTGAGACAATAAGTGGGGGTTTGGTATATTCTTTGCTATTTGGTTATATATGTTTCAATTTTAATAAAGTTAAGAAGCCAAGATTTGAAGTTTCCCAAACCCCCCAGACTTTTTTATAAGTGAAAAGATAAGGAAAATTGAATCCCTGTAGCCATGTTCCTCTTAGTCCAACAACCATTAAGGACTTGCATATCATTTATTGTTACACTGAAACTTGCAAAATATTGACTGATGGTTGACCTTGTAAGAAAATTTGAACATGAGGTTACAGCTCACGACAGGTCAAATCCCTGATTTTGAGAACTTAAGTACCCTCAGTCTGAATTAATTGCCAGAAACGACTCTGTCCCAAGTTCCTGACCCGAGACCGTATAGTTATTAGTTAATAGTTAATCGCAAACATACAGCAGCAGCAGCACATGTTACGCCTATTTTCCTATAAAATATTTGAGATTTCTTCCCATTAAAATTGTGAGTAAAAACTTTAGAGAGCCCCTTTTTTTTATAAATTATTGCAGTTTTCTAAAAATTGGTCATAAATAACTAAAATATTGTGTTTGGGAGAGTAAATTACAGGCTGGTTCATTGATAGCAGGAACATAATTGAAGTAACTTGAATCAAGTTATTTCCATTTTATCATGGAAGGGCAACTAACCTTTATTAGTTTATTTTTATGTTGAGATGCAAAAATCACTAAAAAGACTATCGTTGTACCTGTTAAACTTTGTAAGGATTGCTCGATCTCCCAACAAGCCATGACTGCTTCCATTGCATGGACCCGGACATGCTGTTGAAGTTGTTCTTTGAAAGAACAGAGCAACAGAACATAGTGGGACTGCAGCAACAAATAAGAAAATATAAAAAATTGTAAGTTGTAAATGTATCATAGCAGATAAGCTCTATCACATCAGAAATCACACACCATGAACTAGGGGTTATATTAATTCAGATGTCAAATTCGGCATAAAAATTAGCCCAAAAAGTCAAATTCGAACCACTTGTTTCCAATCTATTTAATTTCAATTAATAACCATCATTCTTCATCTGACTTAATTTGAATAATTTCCTTCTCCATGAAAGTATGCATTGAGCAAGCAAGGAACATGTCTGTTTCACTTTCTTAGCCGAGTAAACTTTTCACCGCAAGCACGTTCTGTGGATTGTCTTCAAAGACAATCCACAAAACGACATTGAATTCAAAGCACGAGTTTAAAATTAACCACAAAAGAAGAAAGTTCTCCATTGCACCCACGGAGAAGAAGAAAAATAACCACAAAAGAATAATAACTAATAATTTATATTTAATCCGAGGAAAGAAAAGAAAAAAGAAGGAAAAAGAGAAGGGTGAAATTAAGAAAAGGAAAATACCAAGAACTGATCGAGTTCTTTATCGTCGCCAACGATGGCTTGTCCGAAGGCAGAGTACTTGGCGACCACATTCTGGGACTGTGCGAGCTGAGCGTCGATCCTGGGCAACTGGTCGACCGGCGTGGCGATCCGCAAGCACGCCACGTGTGCCGACAGAAGCTGTTCGTACAGAGGATGCGTTAAAATCTCCGCCTTCAATCTCGCATTCTGCCAGTTCAAGAGGCCGTCCACCGGCGCCGTCTCTCCCTTCAAATCTCCGGATTCGGCGCCTGCGCCGGCCACGTCATCGATGACCTCGCTGTGGTTGCGGTTAAGGATCGGGCGGGCCTGCCATTGGCCGGAGTCGGAAGCGGAAGTGTGGAGGTTGAGGAAGTTGGTGCTGTTGTTGCTGTTGTTAGCAGCGGTGTTGGTGGTGGTGGTGGTGGTGGTGTGGGTGTAGTCCGTTCGGAGAAGGGCGTTGTTGAGCCAATTTGGCGCGGGTTGGTGAGGATCGGAGGCAGGTTTGGAGGCAGGGTCGGAGAGCAAGGAGTTGTGAGGGAGAGTATGGTTATGGTGTTGTTGTTGGTCAGTGAAATGGTGAAGTGGAAGGTCTTGGGGGTTATGGTACGCCATATACTTAAAACGAGAAAGTAACTTCTGAAAAGGTAGCAGCTATTGGTTCATGGACATGGTGAAGTGAAGGATTGTACTAATCTACTAGAGAGGAAAAGAGCCTCTTGTGAGTTACTACTGCCAACGTTATATTAATACTTACAAACAAGATTCGAGACATGAGGCGGTTTTCAGTATTTCTCACACTGGTTTTCCGCTTATTACTTACTAATTCCGGAAACTGCTTTTTTCTTTTTTCTTTTTTCTTTTCAGCTTGCCCCTTCGTGCATTCTTATAATACACCTATCCGTCTAGACTTGGTTAAACCAATTTCAACACTTTATATTCGCTTCCGGTTAGAAGTAAATTTTATTTTATAAAGTAATCTATATTTTTTTCCTCTCAAAATAACTATTATTTTATACAGACAAAATATTAATGAATAAATAACATAGAATATGATACTTGAGATCATTTTTTTCAAATGAAATACTTATTTTAAAACAGAAAAATCTTTTATGAGTTTAATTTTTATAAATGAATTTAAACATATTTTTTGCAGTAACATTGCTTTCATATGAATAAAACTGCACTTGAATTTTTTAAATAAGTTCTGTGAATAATAAAAATAATTACATACAAAATTTTTACTAAAAATAATTAATCGGATTTATTGAGATAGATTAATTATTGATAAGATGAGTACCGAATATATCTTACATTTCACATTAATAATATGATTATTAAAAAAACATATTTTTGACTTCAAAGGCCTGAAGTACATTGTCAAGAATTGATCTGTCTTCAATAAAAGTATATTGCATAACTTTTGAGAGATGCATTTTAAAAGAGGTTTGAGTCTATTGGCCAGAACTTTTTAGATAATTTTGTAAAGGACATTACATAATGAAATGGGTCCGAAGTCCTTCATGGAGGTAGGGTGGTTGTGTTTGGGGACTAAGGCAATGGTGGTTCTGTTTATTTGAAGGGGAAAGGTACCTGTCTCAAGCCAAGAAATACTTGTGTGGTACATTTCATGACCACAAAGATGTCATAACTTTTTGAAAAAAACTGGGTTGAGACCATCTGGGCCAGGTGATTTGTTAGAATCCATCTGAAAGAGTGCGAGTCTAAATTCTTCCATAGTAAAATGTGGTAGTAGTGAGTCATTGTCATAAGCAGAAGCACTGACTGGAATTTTATTGATAATTGGAGGAAAATCAGTAGTGTTGTTCCTCTTGGAACAAATTGTTGAAGTAAGAAATTGCAACATCACACAATTCATTATGACCAAAAACTTGAGCTCCATTATCCTTAGTGAGGGATTTTTTCCTTGCACTAGCAACTATATGGAAATATTTGGAGCTAATATTTTTTTTCTCCATCTTTCAACCAGAACATTTTTGCTCTCTGGCGCCAATTCATTGACCTTGTCGAATTTGGCAACTATATATGTGTTGTTTGATTGACGAATATACTCCAATTCCTTCCTGCAATCATCAATTTGGTCTCGGAATTTGTGTCTAAGCTTTCTCCCCCGAGAATTCATTTCAGCTAATCAATTTACAAATTTGGAGACAAAATCATTCGATGCATTGTTGGTCCACCTATTTCGAACAATTTTTTCCAATTCGGGTTCGAGAATCCAAGAATTCTCAAATCTGAATTTTTTGAGTTTTCTTTCTTAGAGCATTGTTGAGATAGATGAGGATTGGGGAGTGGTCGGATTTTGCTAAGATTCCATTGGTAAGCTTGAAGTTAGGGAATATGTATATCCAGTTCATCGTTGCTAGGCCTCTAACATGCTTATCTTCCATGAAATCATGTTTTCCCCGTCTCCTGGCCCAAGTGTATTGGTGACCCTCCATTGGCAGATCGTGGAGGTTGCAGTTAATGATTGTCTCTCGAAATCCCCTTAGAAGCCAAGTTGGGTGATCATTGAAATCTGCAAAGATGCACCAAGGTAAAGAAGTATCTGCTACTAAATAACGAAGGAGGTTCCAAGACTCCCTCCTTCTTTGCCTTTCTAGGTAGCCATAGTAGCCAGTCAATCTCCAAACTGGTGAGCTTGCCTCGTGAACAGAAACGTTAATGAAGTTTTGCGAGAAGTTGATAAGGTTGCAATCAAAGGGTTTTGTCCATAAGAGAACGAGACCACCACCTTGACCCACACAATCAACTAAGAAACAGAAGTCAAAACCAAGAGAATTTTTAATGTCGACAAAACGAGAGGAATGCACAAGAGTTTCACAAAGAAAGACGGTATCATGGTGATATGTCCGAACTAGGTCTCTAAGTGCAGGAACTGCGCTCAGGTTGCCCAGACCCCAGTAGTTCCAACTGATGATACTCATGGTCCCTGCGGGCTTGACTGCCAGGGCCCATCGTTGAAAAAGAGCTGGTTGGGTTTTGGTTGTTGAGGGTAAGGTTTGATGAGTTTGGGTTTTTGTGTGTTACTGTTTGGGGGTTTAAAGATGTTGAAGGGGTCGTGTTTGGGGGTGGGAGTGGTCAAGGCTGGGTTGGTCGAGTTTGGGTTAGGGGGAGTAGGGTTGAGATGGCTAGGGGTGGTGATAGGGTTTGGGTGATCGATGGTATATAGGTACGTGATTATTGTTGGAGAGAGGGATGATGTTTTTAGCGGCTGATAGGTCATGTAGTCTGCGTTTCTTCTTACCAATAATTAAGTCATGATTGTTGTTGTCCTCAACATTCATGGGGTCAATAATAGTGTCTGAAAATGACAATGGTTGTGGTTTAAATATGGGAGTAATTGGCTTTTGAATTTTAAAATAAGTCTTCCATAAATGTTGTACTTTGCTTCAAGTCCTCTTCATTGGCTTTAATGTTTCTATTGAATATGCCATGAATTCCTTCATGAATGATCTCTTGATTCGCTGGAAATTTCCACGATGCAATGTCGCCGGCCTCGCGCAATCACCTTGAACTTCCTGAAGTTTCCTGAGTGCGATTTTCTGTTCATAGTTCTGGCCCCCATCCGCTGTGTCCATCATCAATCTTCATACTTAGCAATTTAGCACAGTGTTCATCGTTATGGCCCATCAAGCCACACATGTAACAATAATTAAGCTCCCTTGCGTTCATACTTGAAACAGACTTCAGTGGCTATCCCTTCTTGCTTTTTTATCTTCTTTAATTTGTTTTTTTTGAGTGGCTTGCGAACATCCAGTAGGACTCAAACCCTCATATAGGATCAAAAGGTGTTCGTGTTTCCCTTTTCACATACTCAAGGAAACTTCCTACGTAATTTCCCAGGCTTTCCCCTACTATTTGGGTCATGAATCCCACTGGGAGATTATGAATTTGAACCCAAAAAAGGATGTTTTAGAGCGGTACACGATCAGGGTCTTCATTTTTTACGGCTCCCAAAATTAACATGTTCTTATCGAAACTGTATGGCCTACCACGCAAGACTCTCTAGAAATCTTGTTGGTGATAGAACTGGAATAAAAATAGAGCATGTGTTGATTTCTGAAATTGTCATTCCTGCCAATGGTGTCTCCATACATTGGACATTCAATTCGTTCCTTCATGATTGGTGTTCTGATAATGTGGTCCGTGAGGAAACGTTCTACCAGACTCAGAGATTGATCGTTGTTGGTTTCCTCATTCTACGAAATGTTAATTTCCATCTCAGCTTCATCATCTCCTAGATTTAGGTTCTCAATATCGGGTGTTTCCATGATGGGTGGGTGAGACAAGGTTGGGATCTCTCAGAAAGGAAATGTGGTTAGGGGTAGGATCTCTCATAAGACAAGATAAGGATCAAAGCTTAGCAAGTTGCAGACAAATCTCCCACAAGAGAGGAGAAATCTCTCACGCAGAGGAGAAGAAAAAAATGCTAATTAGTATCTTAAACTTTAGTTAATCATTTTTTTCTTATTTATAATTATGCAAAAAGTAGTATTACATATGCTTAAATTTCTTGATCTTTATTGAACTTGGTGCCAAATTATATATGAACAAGATTCTTATGTCTTTTGAACTTAGTAAAAAAGTCACTGAAAGTGATTTAAGTAAACTCTTCGTTTTACTTTTTACACATATTTATCTTAGGCTTTTGACTTTTTTTACAAGGAAAGAACTACAAATTGCTCTTTATTTTTAACAGATAAAAAAGTGAGTAAATAATATTGTCGTTTTAGAATGAACAGCTCGATGAACCTTCTCTTTATGATCGGATGTCATGAACTAAGATCTTTTAATCGCTGATAAGATGTTTACTTTAATTTTAATTTGATGCTCAAACACAGTAATATAGCAAAGGAAATAATGAATAGGAGCATGTAAGAAAAGTGTAACGAAAGGAAAGCTTTAGATTATAAGTATGGGCCTACAATAAGCAACTTGCCATGCATTGAAGCCACGTTTATTTAGTCTTATCAAATGTGGCAAACATTAAATTTTTATATTTCTGCTTTTAAATTCTATTATTTATTACTCACGTTAGTTTACATAATTTTTACAACATTTGAATTTTTTTTTCTTTACAATTTTTTGTTAGGTTCAAAACTGATGGTTGCTGCATTCCACCGTGTAAAGCATAAAGCCATAAACTGGCCATCGAAGAGTTTTGTAATTCTTTCCCAATTCAAGTCCCATACGCAATCTAATAGCCTAATGTTACTTTATGCTTTCACCAACACATTTCTTTCATGTTTCCTTCTAAGTCACTACAAGATTTAAGGGTTTAATTTATGCAACAAATTCTTCAATACTATCACATATATGTTACGTCTACAAAGTTCGAAAATATATTTCTCCCGCCGCTTTTTTGAAATACTGATAATATCATGATTTATTTCACACTTTTTCAACCAGTTAATAGATAATGGAAACGTTTTTCGTGCATGGAATGATTATTCGTAAAATTATATAAAATAATTATTTTTAATTGAATAAAAGTCATTAAAAGAGTAAATATTTTTGTTGTAAATAATAAACATTTTATTATATTAAATAAAAAATAATTAACAAGATGATTTTTCAAATTAAAAAATTATAAATAAAATATTTAAATACCACACCATGGCTATAAAAAATCATTAGCGATTCTAATTGCAAGTTCTTTGAAATGTTAATTGAAAACAATTAGTCATTAGCGATTTCTACTATGTCTTGGTTAATAAAATTATATTTTTTATGTGCATATTTAAATATTTAAACAAACTTATTATTTTTAATCTATAATATTAGCATTTTTTTAAATGAAAATAATATATTATCAACTAAAATATACTTAAAATAATTAAATAAATAATATTGATACCACACTAAAAAAAATCCATTCCCATTTTAGTAATTATATGTTTGAAAGTGTTTTACTTGATATTGTTCAAACAAGTCTTCGTTTTTTATAAAACTAATTTTAGAATAAAAATATTCAAGTATAAATATAGTTATATTAAATTTACTTTTAATTAAACTTAAATTTAGAAAGTTAGATTCAATTAAACTTTTTCCTTCATAGCACTAACAATAGCAAAACTAGCTTCGACTCTTCCTACTGATTGAATTGACTTAGAGTTGGGTGATTAGACTCCGAAATTATTTAATCAGTAAATTCGTTAGCTCCCCGGCCGTTATTGAGAAAGAGAAAGATAGACTTTAGGCTTTCTTCTTTTATTTAACTTTGTAAACTATAATACAAACACATACAAAAATGATATGATAAAACCAATTCAATCCACATTGAGTTGATGGATTATAAGGGTTGACTCACTTAAAAAAATTTAAAATAGAAAATAGAATATATATATATATATATATATATATATATAATTTGGAAAATTATGTTTACATTCCAATTCTATATTTTTCATATAGATTGAATGATATTTTGATTTTTAAATGTGAAAGTTGGTCATAATTTAATTATTGAAAGAATGAAAATTTTAATTTAATTTTTGAATGTATAAAAAAATAATAGTTATATTCTGTGGTTAGTTTCGTAAGATTATTTTATAATTAATAAGACTAAAATTACTAGTTGAGACGATGTTGATGATAAAAGGAAATACATGTGTCACGTTTATAATACAAAAGAGACTCGATTGCATTTTTTTCATTCTTCTTACAGTTTAAGCAATGCAAATGCATGCCACATCCAACATCGACAATTTAGCATGAAAAGTTAATTTCGTAAGAAATCATGCCAATGTCTTAAGACTTAAGATATGATAATATTTTATTTAAACTTATATGTATGTTTATATACATGAAATAAACTTCTTCAAATATGTCTATAAAAGGTGTAAAATTTAAATGTAACAAATGTCGGTGTCAACTTTTAAAAAATCCATGTCTATTTTAATTTTTTAAAATATCATGTTTCGAATTAAAGTATAAAGTTGATTTAAGAAGTGTTGGCAAATGATCAAAATTTCAAGTCAAGCTAGGTTCAAGATCGAAATCAAAGAAATCAGAAATTGAGGAGGCTATAACTAGCTAGTTAAGTATCAAAGGAAACAAATTTGAGGCAAAAGTCCATGGAGATGTGATTAGAATGTGTGGTGTGGTGTTCACGCCAATTAGTGGACCCTTCCTTTTTCATAAACGGCCCTACCTTTTGGGAAAATTGTTCGGTGTTCACGCCAATTTCTCCTCCTACTCCCCCCTCCTCTCTTTCTTTTTTCTTTAGCCTTTTTCAATTTTACAAAGATTAGAGTGTTTATTTTTTTATATAAAAAAAACAACACTTTCTCAATTTATAATATAGATGATTTTTTATTCTTAAAAATACATATTTTTTAATCTTGTGAAAAAAATATTTGATATTCAGTTTCATCAAATACATATTTTAATCTATATCATTAGATTTGTTTTTGTTAAAAATGATATGGCACTATTATATTACGTATCAATAATTTTTTTAGTCATTAATTAACAAAATTTATCTAATGACTGAACCACAGATTAAAACATATATTTCAGTAAAAAAAACATATTAACAAAATTTATTGAAAGTTTAGCGATATTGACCCATAAATTTTTTATTTATGAAATAAAAGTCTTAACGGAAAATATTAAGAGATTTTTGCTTTTTGTTATTTTTTTTCAGGAACTGATAAAAATCAAATTTTGAAAAATTTAGGATTTTTTTTTTTGTGAATAACTAAAATCTTAGTTAATCCAAGATATTAAAAAAGAAGAAAAAAATGATGATTTTTTATTAAAAAAAACTTGTTCACGTTGAACAACATTAAGGAGAGAGAGTAGAGGGTTCTAACTCAAAATCTTCATTTAAGATCTCTCTCTAGCTTTTCCCAACCATGAATTTGTTAACGCATTAAGAAATACATCAATTTCAAATTGTTTTCTAAAATAGTAAGATTGAGTATCGTTTTCACATGAATTTTGTTTGTACTCAATATGGTGTATATCTAATTTTTGTGCAATTAATGAATGGATTTAAGAAAGACACTTCGAATCATTTTGTTTGTAAATTAAATATTTGTATGATTCTAAACTAAGAATGAGCAAGGAAAAAAACACTAAAAATGGTGAAGAATTGTGGACACAAGAGTTGATTATATTGGAAGCTTTCTACCAAAACTTCTCTTAACGTAAGATAGTTATTTTTTCTCTATTTAATAGTACTCTAGTTATCACCTACATCCATTGAAATACTCAAATCGTGATTCCTCACATGAGATAGCCTAATTTCTCTAATTCCTTTCTTAATCCCTTAAGAACTAGATTAGTCGAATTACATGACTAATAGAGATGTATAACAGACTAAACCATCACCTCACATTATCCTTGGCAATGAAACATTTAGATGTTCTTTCCAGTTCTAAGAATTAACACCATTTTCCAATGCCTAAATCCTAACATAACATATAAATGGGTGATCAAACCAAATACATGGAAATAAGCATAAAAAGAGACAATGAAACTAGTAATAATATTAAAAAGATACTCATAATCATTACATCAAGAGAGTTTGGTGGAAAGCTTCCCAACAATGGGTTGTTTAACCTCTCATTGTCATGAGAGACTTAACTATACAAAAAGGGTGGAAATATGAAGGGAAATGGAATGAAGATGAATAAGTGGATAAGGAGTGACTCCCAATAGTTGTCTTCTTTTTCTTCTTTCTCGAGCTCTAGGGTTTTGTATGTCTCCACTCAAGTATATCCCTCTTTTTTTCTTCTATTTTTCACTTAAAACCATCCTAAGTTGAAATTTTCGCGATCCCACGCTAAGCGCAAGTAAGTGACTGGGTGCTAAGTGTGCAACATGCGCTAAGCACCCCTTCGCAGGACTTGAAGCTCTCCAAGCAACTTTTTCACGTTGAGCGGGGGTTTTCTCACTAAGCGACTACAACTCGCTAAGCGAGCCTGGCGCGCTAAGTGCGGATCCTCAGGCTTCAAATTCTCTTCCAATCCTTTGTCTATGTTTTTACAAAACAAAAACCACCAAAATAGTATAAATTTAAAAGTTTAGACATCTACTATACAAAAAAACTCAGAGGATGCTGAAATTCCAATGTTTCACACAAAAAGAAATAATAAAATAGAAGAATATTGATAATCGTTACATGTTTTAATTACAAAATCTACTTATGCACGTCAGTTATTAGAGGTGAACCATGTAGTTCGCCTCTTATTTATACATAGTGCTCTTCGACATTGTCGTCCACATGTTTTGTTTCCATTGGCCCTTTCGGGCACACCTCTGTGAGTCCTTAGTCTAGTTTCCTTGCGTCCATTATACTTTTGACACGTCAGGTTTCAGGATTGTCTAACCCAGCCACCATGCTTCTGTGATGCTTTCTATATGTTCATACCTTCAAGTATGATGTCGCCCGTGTGTCCTATAGCTCACTTGAGTCGTGCCTTATTTAGCCATGCTTGGTGCTTGTGTTTTAGTTGTCGTAAGAGGTGGTCATCCTAATTTTGAAATCGGCATATCGCTTCCTAATCATGTATTGATACCTCCTAGATGTCCATCTCAGGCGAAGTATTGGACGGTGTACAACCTTTCAAACATTGATTCTTATGACGTAAATGCTTAAGGATATGTCGTCCCTATTCACGTGTCAATATTTCCAAAACATTCCTCTCATATGGGTTCTTAGATGGAGTACAACCCTCCAAGCATTGAGTCTAATGGCATAAAATGCTCAAGGGTAGGTCATCCCTATTCAGTGTTGAGATTTCTAAGACATCCTTCTCGTGTGTAATTCTCGAACGAAATAGAACCCTGCAAACATTGAGCTTAATGATATAAATACTTAAATATATGTTATTCCTACTCACATATCAGAATTTCTAAAACATCCCCCTTGTGTGGGATTCTCCAACAAAGTATACTCTTCCAAATATTGAACTTAATGACGTAAATGCTTAAGAATATGTTAGTATTTTGGAAACATCCCTCTTATGTGGAGTTCTTGAAAAAAAATACAATTCTCTACACATTGAATCTAATGAAGTAAATCCTTAAGAATATCACTCCTAATCACGCGTCGGTGCCTCTGAGATTTTCCTTCGAGGTTTTTTTAAAGAATATTATAATCAATAAATGTTTGATCAAAGATTACCGACAAAAAAAAATAAACATAAAAACACGCACCAAACAATAGCTTACAATGATTAATATTAAAATACTAATAGCGAGTCCTGTATTGCTTTTTCGCTTTTTGACTGGGTTAGTAACAGTATACTTGGGATTTGGGGGAGCACTGATAAGCAGACATCACGAGGCCGAATAAACAAAAGTGGTAATTTTGGAAAATTTTGAATTAATATTTAAATAAGAGTAAACTATAAAAATTTTGACGATTTTTTATGATTTCTAGTTATAAGAAATTGACGATTTTTTTTATTGAAGTAGTTAAAATAGAATAATTTTAATCTTTTTTAGTTTTTTTTATATGAAATCATATTACGATTTCAAAGTCATTTTATTTTTTTAATTAATTATTTAAAGTTGTAAAATATTTAATCACTTTAAAGTTGTGTTAAATTTGTATCAACTCTTATTTATTTTATTGCTTTTAAATTCATTCATTTTTTTATTCATTGTAATTATTTATCTCTTACTTACAAATTGGATATTCGCAAGTACCAATAAAATCTCTTTGAATTTGACACTCAAATTTTCATTTTAAACTTTATTACTTGTGTCAAATCTGTACACCTATCAAGGAGTTAGCAAATATTAAAAAAAATTTCAACATAAATGTATTCCCCATCATAAATACAAAACCTGCACCCACCAAGATCGTTAGACAATAAATGTACAAAAAATATCCTCTATTTAGTGACTATCATGTAAATTAGGACCATACACCATAAGTGACAACAATGATAATGTTATTGACGATAATAGTAAAAATATTTGTTTCGCATTCAAAATAAATAAAATGTTATCATTAAAACAAACAATGTAATACCAAATATGATATAATAATAATAAAAATTATTAAAATATTAACAATGAAAATTGAAATATATTTTTATATTAATTTGTTATTACTATTGAGTATATGGATTAATTAATACGGATTATTCCATCTCAAATAATAATTTTGTTTTTTAATACTGGATATATAATTGCATTAATGTTAATTTATTATTATATTTGAAATTTGTTTATTTAACTGTTATTTTAATTTAATTATAAATAAATTATTGTTTTCACCATATTTACACTTTGTTTGTCTTGTATGAAAGCAAGACATGTGAAAGTAAATTGGTATAAAAAGCAATAAAAGTTATAAAAAAATGTCTATTTGTTAAAGGCGAAAGTAAACTGAAATATTAAAAAAAAAAAAGTGTAGGCTCCACACGACAAAAAATGCATCCCAAACACAAGATGAAAACAATGAAATACACATTAAAAAGTATGAGGAACCATTGTGTTTTTACCTTGACAAAAATATCCCTTTGAAGGCCCCCTGCGAATAATATGTCAACTGGTTTAAAAAAATGTCTTATGAATGCACCCGCTTAAACTTCAAGTTATCATTACTTTGCGTTAAAGTAACATTGATTTGAGGGAACACTTTTGAGGATGTGTCTGTCTTAAAACTCGAAGTATTACTTGATTCAAGTAACTAATTTGAGCAGTTTTTATGGGAAATATATTTCGTAAAACATTTTATGGGATAAAAAATAAACTTGATCAGAACTATAAATCATCGATTAAATAGTAGAATTTAAGAATATTTGAGGACGTGACAACATTGTGCTCTTAAGATAATGAACTCCCATGAATTTTTTTGCCAACGATATTTATACATAGAGGTTTCTTCTCACAAGTAATTTCTCTTTTACACGTGTTTACCTAATAATACTCTTTTTAACTTAATTGTTGGAATCCTTACCAGTGAAAACTACCTCGGCGTGGAATCCTTTGGGCCACCGTAATACTATCGTAGCACCATCGTGTCGTTAAGCCTTCCTTTGATCCCCGAGCTCATATCACAACAAATAGGAATTACATTAATGTTTTTTTTTCTTTTTTTCTTTTTTTCTTTATCTATTAACTTTAATTTAAAGGCTTCATTTTTTTTTATTTAGCTTGATGTGAACCCAACAACCTTAATTTCTACTTTATTTTTACATGGTTGATTTCTTTTCATTTTTCATTTTTCATTTTTCATACTTTTCTTTTGGCACTACCAAACACAATGCTAAGTTTAAAAAAATATTGGAGAAAAAGAGAACGACGAGGGTAGATGGCTTTGCCAAACTTTGTGGTTTGTCATTTGTCTTGTCTGGACTGCAGAACTCGACACATTGTAGTTTCTACCGACCCCAGTCATATGTACGGCACGGCAACAACCAAAACGGTCGGCAATCTTTGTTCTATTACGCAGCCTCGTTTCATAACAATCACTCCATTCTGGTCTAATTTTTATATACTGTTGTTGTGCCGAATTAGCTACTCAGATCCATTAGCTGTCCATTTCCTAAATAGTTGAGTCGTTAAACATGTTAGACATGAGTTTAATTTCTAATTATGAGGAGACCTAAAATAGATTTCGGTGAATTCTAGGCCTTGTAAACAATTATTGGATGGGAAGTATTTTTGGCTTTTTGGCGTAAAATAAATATAAAAAAATCATTTCCTTTTAATTGATTTGTATATAAATGTATATTTCACACATCCACAATTAGTATTTTTTACATCAATTATTAAACTTTTTTTTTTAATTTATGCTCATTTACACACTTAATTTTCTTAATTGTTTATTTCTTTCAATCCACCTTCTTTAATTTCTATTTTTTTATTTTTTAATTATCAATGGTTAAAAATATATATTACAATTTATATTATTTATTCTAAATTTAAAATATAATTTATATTTAAAAAATATTTATTTGTTGTAAGTTTTAAATATATAAAATAAATATTTATTATTTACGATAGAAAGATTAAAATACTAGTTTCTATCAAATAAAAATATATTGGTTGCATCTCTTTTAGATGTAGGGTTTATTTATTTAAATTTTTTTTTATAATAAAATAAACATTTTTTTTACTTCTTGTTTGTTGAAACATTTTTTCTTTTTCTAAAAAATTAATTTTGTTTTTTTGTTAAGAAATAACCCCTACCTGCGCTTTAAAAAAATTGATTTTTCAGAATCAATTTTTAACTTTAAACAAATTGGCATGGCCATGTTCAACTTCACTTTAAATCTTTTGAAGTGTTTATTTTAAAACAATATATTTGTGAAAAGTCTATCTAGTTAATTTGGTGCCAACTTTCTCTTCTGTAATTAAATTGAATACTTATTCAGTATCTTTTATAAAAGAAAAACCGGCGAAGGGGATTCTATGATGTTGAAATGTAGGGGCTCAAGTGTGAGGTACGGAGAATTGTTGTTCCACCCACAACATGTTTTTATATACAAAAACGAATACGCGATTGTTAGGTCCTAAGTTTCAATTTAATGACATTGTAGCCTTTTAAATTAATTAAGGTTTTATATTTTAAAATAAGATATTTTTAGTACTACTACTTTTATTTAAAAAATTAAATTCTCACTTTTTACTTTATTATTTGTATAAATTGAATATATCAAATTACTTCTCCAAATCTTAATATCATATGTTGTAAAATCCTTCAAAATTTATCACTTTTCATCTATATTTTTTACTTTTAAAATCATTTCATGCCCTAAATCAATGATAAAACCTCCGAATATATAGAAGATAAAATAAAATGATTCAAAGCATTTAGATAATAAACAATTTTAAAGGAAAAAAAAGGGAACACAACTAAATTCCCTTAATTTTTAAAATAAAAAGGCATAATTAGTTTGACAAAAATTAAGAAACTAAAATTACATGAAATTTAAATTGAAAGAGGTTAAAAGTACAATTAAATGCTTATAATATTTTACTCCTAATATATCTTTTTTTGGATTTATACCTAAAATATGTAGATCATTTGTTATAAATATTTTTTTTAAACTAATACAAAATGAATAAAATATTATATGAAGTAAAATGAGAAAAAAATATTAGAAGAATTAAAACAAAATAAACGTGTACTAAAATTAATTTTTATTTTATTTAAAATTCAACCTAATTTTTTTATTAGAGACAAAAAATGTGATTAATTTATCAAAAACTTAAAATATATTTAAGCTCATTTTATATAAAATATTATTTGAGATAATATGTGCATATAAAACGAATTGCTCATAATTAATTGGAATATGTAAAATGATAATATTACAATATATTTTAGACTTATTAATAAGTATCTAAAAAACACTAATTAAGTATTATCTAATATGTTCTATTAATTACTGTCAAGTAATTAAAAAGTAAATATTAAACATAATTTTTTTATGGTTTTAGTATAACAGATATTTTTTTATTAGCAAGGTTAACATTTATGTTTTTTTTTTTTACTGAACACATGTATGTTCTTCACAAGTAATCCCTATTCCTTCGGTATTTGTTAGAATTTCCACACACGCGTATAGTCTACTACTATACTAATAACAGTAATTATTCTTTCATCGTAATTATTTTACTTAGCATTTTTTTATGAAACAAATGATAAGGTTTCTTCTAACTAGAAAAACCACCATTTTCTTTTGGTTGATTTGACTCTCCTTGACGCTTGTGTGATTGATGTTGATTAGGTTACTATCTGTCAAAGGAAAGAGGTGTAGGTTCCGTGGAGCATATCTGCTAGGCGCTAGCCGTGTAAGTTGTGGTCTTGTGGAGTTACCAATCACCCTGTCACTTTTTTTTATATTCAGAATAAATTACTAAATACTTGTTATAAATTTTATTTCTCTAGGATGGGAGTTATAATATATATATATATATATATATATATATATATATATATATATATATATATATATATATATATATATATTATAGAAATAAGGATTAAAAATTTATAATAATTTATATATGTTTAATTAACTGAGTTACATTATTTTTACAATTATATTATTTTTTATCGGCCCTTGAGAGTATATTTTAAAATATTGAGTATGTATTTACAATTAATTATCTAAAATCAGTTATAATATATATATATGTATAATAATTATTGCAAGTCTATAATTTATTCTCTAGAACACGAAAATCATTCATTTCTATCTAGCTACTCTTTTCATTAGTAAATTTGCAAACATACATTGCATCATGTGATTTATAGCAATTCGTCAATTTGTTCCACGATTAATTGGTTGGTTACAAGTAGATGTTTGCAATAGAGATGCTTATGTGATTGATAAATGCAGAAAATTCTTTTTTGTGGGAACTAAATTGATGGAATATATTAAGAAGTTTTCATTTTCATTCACCTTAAGATTTGAACGAAATGAATCCTAACCCTAGCATAGAAATGATGGATGGTGGAGTTTCATATTCCCATTTTCGATAGTGCAGAAAGACCTGATCAAGTGCTTATTGGAATATATCTATCCATCCGATGGTAAATGAATTCCAAAATAAAGGGATTGACATTTGATTTTACTATATTGTGCGAAAATGGCAACCGCGCATACCTACAAAATACCAAAAGTTAAAATACTCCTTTATCCAAGCTCATTGCATAGACAACATACAACAAACAAAATGTACATATTAATCCATAAAACTTTAAACTTAGTTAATTTCAAATTATTCCTAAAACAAACTTTACTTCCTATTAGTTCCTGAACAGAAATACAAAATCAATTACTAATGCCATGCCAGTACTTTTAGCTTTGATTTGTGCTCTCATTCCGATCTATACACATTCTAACGTAGAAGGGGATTTTTCTTCTTCAATCTACTAGTTCTACAAAGTCAACGTGAGGTAGTGAATTTCTTTCTTTGTTGGTATATTTCTTTCACTGCAGCCAGTCTTTACTTTAGACAAGGTAAAAGAGAAGAAATATTTTTATTTGTACATATGTATATAAGTATAATGCATGACCATCAGTTTAGTTCCTCGATCGGAGTGAGAGAGAATTGTCTAAGTATTAATTTAGATAAGCATCGTATATAACACTTAATAAAGAAAGTTAATTTTATTTGATTTATTTTTACGTCCAAGTCATTAGTCATATATAATAGTGATGTTTTGTAAAGCATACTTTCGAGGGTTTGACCAATCCTATTTCACGCCAAAAAATAAACAATTCATGCAAGCAACGAGTGACAAATTTTCAATAAAACTTTTAGTCCCATAATAAGAGTTTGCTGATGTTAGAATAGAAGAGGCCAATATGATTTTTCAAATACTCACGCAACATTTTCAAAGTGGATAGGAAAAAAAAGTAATGTAACTTTTCCGCTCTCTTGGAAGATTCGTCATTGTAGATTATCGCTACTTTAATTTTATGCTCTTATCTTAAGGCCGGGGTGAAACGAAACAATTGGATGTAGAATAAGGACAAAGAAGCAGTTATAATCACAAACTTTGGACTGCACTGTTTGATAGAACCCTAAATTTTCCTAAGTGTGTGTCTGTGCAAACATTGGACAAATGGGCATTTGAAATGTCTTAAGTTTAGGCGTGACAATGGCGCAGCCCCCCACTCGAATGTGTGGTGGCCTTATCCAGATTAAGACCATCTTTTTTGAGTTGCACTTTGTCGTGGAAAATGATTGTTCGGGTCAAAGCAAAGCAAAACGGTATATTATTATTATCAGTATGGAACAATTACGAAGGAGGGAATTTGGCTCAAAAAGTGATACCCAAATAATGCTCTTTGCGCGGGTTAAAAGAGACGTGCATTTTGTTCTTTTATCATAAGACCAAGCATTGAAGACCCAATCTCAAGATGCTCCCAATGCCTTATCCTGCTTATATTGTCTTGTGAGTTATAAGTCCTTAACATATAAGATGAATTAAATGATTAAACGAGAAGAAAAAAAGGTTAGAAGTTGAATAATTTTTACTAATAAAAATAACATTCTAACAAGTTAATATTTGTTAATAAAAATTTGTGTGTTACACATCTTGAGGGTTAAAAAAATGATCAGTAAAATTTAATTTAAATTGTAAGATAAATAATCGAAAGAGATACACGGTTAAAAATATTAAATATAAAGATAAAGAAAAATAGTTGAGAGAATTTTTTTTAATTAGTTACTAAGATAATATATGAAATGTACATTTAAAGAAAAGAAGGAAAACAATGTTGAAAATGTTTGATTGAGAGAGTTATAATTTATAATATTAAGAGTAAAATTTATCTTCGCTTTTGTTTTGTAAAAGTGTTGTTGAACCAAGCTGAATTATTTCTCTCGTATGTGTCTTGTACTCAAATTTTACTGATAAATTTTCTTTCCCTTTAAAAAAATAATGTAACTTTCAATTCATATCAACATATCAATAGAAATATAATATAAAATCATTCACATTTTCTTGCTTGACAGTTTAAGTTTTTTAAGGATGGTTGATTCATGCATGACATGATATATCAAGGTCCGTGATCAAATAATTTACAATTCAGCTGATGGAATAATTGATATTTGATAAATCTAAAGGAACAGATAAGGTAATAATGTTTGGAACCTAATTAATTAGTATTGTCCCATGGTATAATGTGGCTTAATTACATAACCAAGGCCCCCCTCTTCCCACCATATCATGTTCCTTTCCTCCCTTCACCTGCCTCCAAATTAGGCTTTCCTCAACTGAACTCCAGGACCACAAAAGCACTTAATTACCAACACTGTTTCCTTCCCTAGACCACTTTTTCGCCCTACTCAATTTTTCTCTCTTCTTTTTCTTCAATTGGCTTTCCTCGTATAAGATGCTGCTTGGATAAAACCAGCAACCCATAAAAATAAAAAATCATGTGAAAGTGAAAAACACATGCAAATATGTGAGTGTATAGTTGCCATACCTCCACAACAAGGATCGATTTAGTTTAGTTCCACGCTCCAACGGAAGGCGCGTGTGAAAATAACATATAACATAAAGGATATAAGAGTGAAGCTATATATGTAAAAAAGAAGAAGAAAAAAGTGAATAGTAACACCAATCAGAATAGGTAACGGGGCCAAGTATCCCCACCAAGGTAATGTAGGTGACATGATAGATGAGGAAAAAAAGAGGGCATCAGAGACGTATATATAATTGAAAATACGATCAAGCATGCATTCAGACTACACAGATGCATCATAATATGGTCGATGGAATTCACTGTTTTATTTTCTTGCTTTCAAACTTATTTCTGTTTTTGTGTGGTTAGTTGGAACTATAGCAATTTTGATGCGAACGTGTTGTATCATGTATGTGTTCCTTCCTTCACGTCTTGTCACACCAATCTGCTCCTTGTTTTATTTTATTTTTTATTATTGATTGATGAAACTGAGAAAAAAAAAAGTCGGAATCAAATATAATAAACGTTATGAGAGAGAAATAGGGGGGTGGGTGGTAAAGTGAAGACTTGGGGTTAAGTTGTTGAACGTTTCTGTCATTTGCAATTACTACTAATTTGGAGGGTTTGTTTATCATATCCTTGCCCCTTCAAAAGAAAAATAAAAATGAAGGGTTTTCTTTTTTTCTAGTAGGTTTTGGGGTGAATTGTAGTTTGTGTAGGCGAAACTGAGTTTTATAGTTGTGAAAATAACAAATACAGTAGGATTGAGTTATCCTTTTTGTACTGAATGACACTTTATCCGAATTTCCTACCTGAGAAATTAAAAAGAAGAATCATAAAATTATAGAGATTAAAAAAGTTATTTTTAAAATTACATAGATTAAATAAAAATTAAAATATAAATTATAAAAACTAAAAAAATCATTTTCAAATTATAAAGACAAAAAAAATAAGAATCGTAGAATTGTAAAAAGTAAATGAATAATTTAATCAAAAATAAATTTCAAATTTTAGTTGCAAGTACAACAGACAGCTCCACAAAGTATCCAATAGATAAAATAGTCTTTATGCTTAGTCTATCGGTTCGTCTTCTTCTACCCAACCTTTGAGGTTTTAATAGTAAACAAGAGAGATTGAAGCACGGTCGCATAGTAACCACTGTGTGTATTTTTATTTTTTATTAATAAATATATGCTAATCATTTCAATAAATATTAAGAAATTTACTAAAAAAATAAAGTAAATATTTGTTTGAGACATTCGTGCAAATTTTAATCTATTAACAATTAATTAGATTCTTTAGCATTAGAAAATATAAATCAATCAATCACTTGATTAACTCAAATCAGAATTCTTATGTTAAAATGAAGTGGTCACTTAATAAGTAAAAAAAATGAAAATCTTATATTTATAAACAATTAATTATAATTTTTATAATCTTCTAATATATGTTCTTATTTATCCTAGAAAAAAATGTAAAAACATATAAATAAATTTGCTAACAAATTTCATAAATATTACAAAATTTTAAAACAATAAATTAAATATTTTCTTGAGCCAATCTTGTAAATATTAATTTAATCACAACTTATAATTGCTTGATTATATATAGGTGGGAAAAAAGCAAATGTATTAACAGTATTCAAAGAAAAAGAAAAGAAAAGAGAAAGGCATATTCGGAGCATAACTAAATGATGTCATCTTCTCCAAGCAGAAAAGAGCATATATGGTTATGGCAGCACAAAGAGTTTTATTAGGACAGAGATATTTATGTGGGTTCAATTACGGATAATTTAATTGGACGGTGCAAGACGGGCAACCAAAAATGACCGTTGGATTACAGATGATTAAATCGGACCATGTTGATTACTTTCACACCTATGAAACTCAGTTTGGCCTATGCACGCTAGAATTCACCATGTTTTGGAGCATAAATTTATTTGACAACTCAAGGCCAGGAAACAAAATTGGCTTGCCATCATCAGCTTCCATACTTTTGTATATCTATTCAATGTCCTGACAAAAACCTGAGTATTATCTTTTGAGTTTAATTTTAATACATTATTAATGTATTTTTTTTACATCACTAATTAATTTAAAATTACTATAGAAATTATTTTTAAAACAATTATAAGAACTTAATAAATTTTAATTACTTCACAATTTATAATTATACGATACTGTAAAGTCAGTATATTTTAATTAATTTTTTTAACTGGTTATTGGCTTGTATATGATTTTTTTTCCATCTGTTCAGATATTACTGGACATGCTAATTAATCAATATTATACAGAGATGTAATTGGTTTACACGGTTATAATTTATGACCTTTCGATCATTCTTATGGCAAAATCAATTTAGGTATATTTGAAAGTAACTGGTCAATGTGAAAAGGATGTATATAATCCAACAGGGTCAATGAGACGGCGCCATGTGGCAAAATCAGAGTAGGTTGGTGACATGATATAAAGTTATAAACTATAATTTATGAAATAAAAAAAAAAAATATATATATATATATATATATATATATATATATACTTGTAGGTTATAATTAAGAAGAGAAAGGTCAATGTGAAATTGCGCTGATTCCTCATTTGTATAAGCAACTAGAATAGGACGAAAAATGGATGGTTGAGGAAACCGTTTAAATCCTTTTTATACTTAAGGTCTCCTACTATACTAATTACTAACGAGGCCTTTCTTCTAGTTCTAGGGTCAATTGGACATTCAATCACTTTTAAGTGTGTGCCAAAGTACCATATTATAATTTCCTATATTCTTTTGGGTCACTTTCTTATTCCGTTTTGGTTACAATGCCCTGTTTCCCTTCTCCCAACCACGGTACAAAGATATTTACCCAATTTCCAGTGCCATCTCATCTCCCTCTCCTCTCCTTATTTTAAGTTGTTGAACGTTTTAATTTAACCTCATATGTCAATAATAATTCAAAAAAGAAGGAAGTAGAGGATTGGAGAGCACCGAACAAAACAAGGCCCAAATCCATTTATACATCCCATCAAAAAAGAAAGAATGTACTTGCTATTTGGTATTAAAAAAAAAAAGGAGACAAGCTAACAGAAAATTGAAAAATTAGTTGATTGAATAAAAAAATGTTTGATAAAATTAGCTACCAAATTATAATTGATCAATGTAAAATAATATAATCTATATAAAAGGAAGAATTCTAATAAGAATCTAAGGATGAAAATAGAAGACAAGAGTTTAAAATGTTTATACATTTGAATGCTGCTTGAAATAGTATTTCCAAAACAAGCTCTTGAAATGAACTCATTTTCCAAACAAGTTAATCAAATTTTTAAGCTAGTTAAATAAGTTACAAACTAACAAGAAAATCTTGCTAACTGCACCCTAATACGAGGAAATTAAAGACAACTAGGTTTTGCAGCAGAATAATTTATGAGCTATTGTGTGCAGGCTTCAAAATAGTGAAACATTTGCATTGACTCGTTTCTTTTTGTTGATATCAACTCAAAAAAAAGTTTTGGACTAGAGTTTGGCCCAAATAAATTGTCTTTACGAGAAGTACTACATTAGCTATTCATTTTTCTAACACACTCTACTATTGGCTAAGATTTATTAGAAATTATAATTTTTTGTGAGTCTTGCTTCTTATTTTATAACTTCATCTCTTAATTTTGTGGTTTCCAATAAGTATATATTAGGCAAAATGTGTTAGATAGTGAGTTATTAACACTCCTCTTGTCTGCATTAGTGGCCAAGGAGTTTTAAGAAAATCGAGTAAAAGTAATTTTCTTGTGAAATAACAGCAGTTTTACAACAACAAAACAACTATCATTAAGATCAAACCTTATGTTCCATGCCTAATCTTACCATCTTAAGGTACTTCATTTGAAAATTATTGGGGAGTCAAGTTAACGACATAAGATGTGGGGAACCGGGAAAGATAGGATTTCATTAGTGCCCGTTGGCCCTGTATTTCACAAAGTCCATTCTGGAATATAAATGAATGGACTTTCCAAAATCAATAAGAGATGTTCGAAACAATAATGAGAGTGCGGGATATAAATGCCCATGAAATATTATATCAAACCATTTGAATTGAGTTGGGCCAAGGGAACATATCCGTTTGAATCCACTTTTTTGCGATCCACTGGAGTATAGTACTATACTTTTTATCGAACATATCGGCTTAAAGTGTAGTCCATTTCACAGAATGATTTGGTCCATTACAAAGTCTAGTACTGTCTTCGTTTTTATTTTTGTAATAACAAGAATTTCAATGACATTTGATGTGAATTTCAAGAAATAAATTAATATTTTGTTCATAAACTTTAACATACACAGTTATATCAATAAATGGAAATAATGCATTTAATTTTAAGATGCTACAATTTATAAATACAAATTTACAAAAAAGAAAAAACATTGAAGAGTGAGACATATATGTTTCTTTTTGTGTAATTTTTTTTAAAGATTGAAAACAAAAAGTAAAACGAGAGATCTCGTCGCTGTAAGCATTAAGCAATAAGGGAACAAAGCTGTGCAACTTTTTGTGTTCTATTTCAGTATTTTGTTTCCTTATAAGTTATAACTATATAGTCTATAGTTTGGTCTCGGTTTCGGGTTTATTTTTGGATTTTTCGTGTGCAAAGGTCGAAAGACTTAAACCGAACAAGAAATAGACAAATACTACTTAAGTAATAAACCACAGTTTATTCCTTTTCATACATTGTTGTGAAAAAATATTTCAAATATTTTAGATTCACACATTTAAGCTTATTTTTCAAATTAAATTATATTTAAATAACAGTGATAATAATTCAATTCATTGAAGGATTTTTTTAAAAGGACTTACGCTTTTGCTAATAAATATAAAAATTGGGGTTAATTAATTTTAGTACTTCCGTTATTTTCTTAATTAATAAGGTTTAAAAAGTGTGTGGCGATCTCAAATTTTACGATTTGAGTAATAAAAATATTTCATACTTACGTGATAAAAATATTTCAAAAGCTATTACCAGCTCAATTTAGTTTTTCAAAATTTCAATCAAGTAGACCTGAGCTGACCAATTATTATTCATGATCATATTTACATATATTTCAGAAATCAGTTTCTTCATGACTTATTTAACACTCTTTACTTGAGCCTTTATCATTACACAGCCACAAACCACTGATGAACTGCTTATTTTAAGCTTTGGTTGGCCTCTTTGATTCCTAACATCTATGTTTTTTATTAATGATAATTTTATCCGAATTGACAAAGGTTGACTTCCAATTGACAAATTGAACAGTGTTAGACAAACTCATTTTCTTTAAATGGGAGAAAGATGAGTAACGCGACAAGTCTCATAACACCAAAACTCATCAACAATTTTTCTCACTCAAGTGTACCAAAAATCTCACTAATGGAGGAGGAGGAGTAGGTTTTAAATTTGTGGAGCCCACTAGTAGAAAACTCTTATAATTCTTCCCTATTATCATTACTCAACCAAACACAATAACTTTGTTTTTCATATCTCTCTTAAATCACCCATGTGCATTTCTTTCTCCAATATCAACTCAAACATAAAAAAAAAAAAAGATTTAGAGCGTGAAAACCTGCCCTTCTCAATCATGGGTGTATGAAATCCTTAATTTGGCAAAAAAAAAAAAAAATGTTGCCAACTTCAATTTTATTAATAGAATCGATTTGATTTTGTTATATATATGAAAATTTTCAAATTAAAAATAAATGCAAGTTAAAAGGGACCGAAATTTCAATTAAATTTTATTTAGTAGTGTAAAAAAAACTTGGAGTGCGTCTATTTGAAGCAGCACGCTACATTGTTCTCATTCATTTTTATTATTATTTTGTACTCTTTATTTTCTGAATAGGGAATTTTGTACCGATGTGAAAAGGTTGCAAGTGACTTAGTTATTGCATTTGTCTGTATTATGATCTACTGTTTCTTTCAACAACCTACACATGTTTATAAATGACAAAATAATCAATTGAAGAAAAAAAAGAGAGAAAGGAAAATTGAAGCAATATTTCTACTACAATAGGATTTAATTAGTTATTCAGTTGGACAAAACTTATTCTAAATTCGCCAATTAGGAGTCTACTAATTCACTACTTTTTTTTTTGGAGGAAGGAAGGTTTGACTCCTATGAGATACAACAAGTAGGTTTTTTTTACATTTTCGGAACAATTAATTTTAAAAATTACAAAAATAGGTAATTTTTTTTAAAAAAAGTAAATCTTGTTTTAATAACATATTTTGAAACACGACATACAATATTTATTTATTTTTATTTTAGATAAAAAATCATTTTTAAAATGACCGTGTGAATTTTTATTTTTTTATTTGAAGTCATATTGACTTTTTTAATTTAAATTAAGAAGTCGGGAATTTAAACACGACTTTCCCATCTGGCCAATCAAATAATAATATTACTATTATAATCAAGTCTCATCCCCCCCCCCCCCCCAATTCTTTTTTTCCACCTTGGTTTTATAAATGAAAGGAAGTTGGCTTAACGGCCAAATATTTTTTCTTGAGACAATGATATATATCGCGTTTCATTACACAATTTCAATTTTTAAAAAAAAATGAAAGTTGTGTCACTGTATGCGACTTTTTTAAAATAAAATTTGTCATATTTAAAAAAATTTAAAAAATGTTATGATTTTATTTACGACTAAAATCTGAATTAAAATGTGACTTCAATAAAATTATGTCAACAAAAAAAATATAAAGTCAATGTTTTAAAACATAATTTCTTCGTTCAAAATTATGTTTGTAAAATACGACTTATTCATTTGTGTAATTTTTTAAAAACTTACCAATTTTGATAATTTTCAAGTAAAAAAAACCGGTACAAGTATCAAAACCACACTCAGAGATCATATAATATCATATAAATTTTTTTTTATCATTATATTCATATAGAATATCAAAACAAGCATGTAAAATCATCGTAAATGATAATTCTACTTTTAAAGTTCTGTTTGGATGTAAGATATGCTAAAAGTAAAAGAAAGAAAATTAAGAAAAGAGAAAATTAATTTTTCATATTTTTTAGAATAAAAAAAGGTTCAAAGAAAATAATTATTTTTATTTTTATTTACTGAACATGAAAAACCAGAGGAAATAAAATATAATATCATATTAAATGATTTTAACATCTTTCTTAATATAACGATGAATAAATGAACATTTCAACAAATTCTCGTTTTAGATCTGATTCTTCTGGAGAGCCTTTATTCTGTCTCCTTAATCAAATAGAAAAGAAGTACTTTTTCTTTTGTTTGTCTCCATTTATATCTCATTTTCACTCCAACTTTTGCCTGGGCTGTTAAGTAAAGCCCTCCTAGTTAAGAGTTAGGGATTAGCATTAATCAAATTTTGTGATATTTCACCATATTGATTCAGTTTGTTTAAATTTTTTAAAAAATAATTAAAAAGTGATTTTAAAAAAGTATTAGGAGTTAGAGATTTCTCATTAATCAACTTCTGTTCTTTTAGTACGAACTATTTTTTATTTTGATGCTATTTTTAGTACAAAATGTATACACATAGAACTCTTACCAGGTAGCATTTCTCACGAGAGAGAAGCATAACAGGCACATGTTTGTTCAGCAATTTTAGATTAGACGCAAGCTTCCGCTACTTGTGCTTGGCCGCAAGCTTTTGTGAGTTTGTAGAGGGGCCCATAAAAGTTTTGAAACGGCAAAAAGAAATGGAAACAAAACTTACAAAGCAAGGTAATCATCAGCAATCAGCACAAGGAACAGGTTCTTAAATTTAAGATGTGTTTTACCCGTTTCTTTTATGTTCTAATACACCTTATAATGAGCTTAGGCAGGATGAAAATTGAATATGTAAAAGATCTAACCTCGTAAATAGCCATAGTTAGCAGTCCCCTGTACTGGCACTACACACAGTAGGGGACCACTAGAGCTATGTATGTTCATCTGGTTGGATGTATGCTTTTATCCCCATTGCACTGTCCATTGTTTTGACATGGAGGGTGAGTCATTTATCAAATAGAATAAAGAATAGTACATACATGGTGCCAGGATCTTGTGTTTCACCAGTCACCACTAAGATAAGAGAATCCAGCACATGATGATCATGGCAGTGCCGAAAGATCCTACAAAAAACCATATGAAGTGGACCGACATCATCTTTATGTCCCTTCATCTTCCACGAGGGGCATGATTCACACAACACATTCTCAAAACAAGAAATGAAGGAGCAACCGATGGAACTGATGAATAAAAATATAAAATTGTATATTGATTTTAGATTTTAGATACCTTCTAAGGGAATCCAAGAGCGTTTAACCTACAAAAGAATTGGTACATCTGACATGATTGACGAATTCCGAAATCGGAAAGGTTTTTAAGAATTTCGGAATCGGAGGAACCTGCGAACTTTTTAGCATATCTCTCTACTCTACAGCCTAATGGCTAGAACTACCCAAGAAAATTTTCCCATATATATGACTACCAATTTCTTTTCCATTCATAAGAATTAGTAGTCAGATCAAGAAACGTTTCTAGTGCACCACGATATTCATTGGTTTTCTATTGGATAGAGCCTTCAAATAGCTCTCTGGGCCTGTACATTGTTCAGATTTGTATCCCCAACACACATAGTAAGAGAAAGAGGTCTCAACTCATTCCACATAGAGCGTCAGTGCAAGAAACATCCTCGGACGGCACCATATTTAGATCTGGTATCAAGAAAAAACTTTCCCCGGTTGATTTTATCCTGTTTGGCCTAGATTCTGATGCAAGTGAATGAGTATCTTCTTGAATGGGACGTATGAGGGCCTCCGTAGATACCACTATTCTCTGATGGGGTTGACCAGCAGGCAGACGCTGCGGTTCAACAGATGTTGAACTTGGATTGTTCTGATATTTTGATCCCACATCAAGCTGAAAATACCAAAAATAAAAATAAGGTAAGCAAGAAACGAAAAGGACATCTTCTAAAAACTGACCAACAAAAACGGTGATTCACAATGTCAAAGAAAATATGGACATGCCTTCATTCTCTTCAGACTCTCATTTTTAGCTCTCTGTGCCTCAAAGTTTGCATTTACAGACGCTATTTCCTGCAAAACAAGGGTGATATTAATATTCATGCATGCCCATCTTAATATATGCCTAAATTATAGTTATGGTACTTCACATTTTTTTTCATAAGACAAGGAAGATACCTTTTTCAGATATATGCTTTCCTTTAGCAGGGAGCTCTCCTCTTCCTTTAATTCTGCAAAGGTCTACAAAATGGCAAAAAGAATCATGATTAACACTCATATATAGGCAAAGAAAAGCCATTGCCTGTACCAGAGATCATTCACCAAAATGTTTGAAGTAAAAGAAGAAAGTAGCTTTATTACTACTAGAAGTAAGAGAGGGTAATTTTACCTTTTTTCTTCTGCACCTCTTGGTAGAAGCAGAGTTGCCAGTGTATCCACTTGTAGCAGTAGCCTGAAAATTTGTTTCGGTCATCAAAGATTAGCAAAATAATGACATGAGATTCGGATCAAATTACAGTTTTAATAGGGACCTCAAAGAATACAAAAATACACGACTTGTAGCTAAATCAGATATGAGCAACGAACAAGCAACACAGAAGAATAGTAGTAATATTTTATTTTATTTAGCCTTAAAAATTAGCTTACAAAGGTTGCTTGAATGCTAGATGTTTGCAACCTAATGAACTTATTAATAGTATCAGTAAGTAATTATTAAAAGCAAGTACTGGCTCCGCCTGATTAGCACTGAATCTGTTTGTGTCTGAGGTCACTGACAACGAATTGGTCATACTCTCACCCACCCTCAGGCCCAATGGTTGAAACAACAACCTGCTTGCCTATTACGACTCACACTTCAAACTACGTCATCACAGCACGTGATTTTGGGATGGTCACATGACCTAGCCCTTCAATTTCATTGAGCTTATCTCCTTCTGTTTCTTCAATTTAATTAAGAAAAACAAAATGAGGCACAGCATGGAGTGGGCCAAAGGGGCCGAAGATACTGCGTGGTGCCTGTCTCATCCCATTTCCCACCCCCAAACCAATCCTAATGTTTAAGACACCAACTTTAACTACCCTCACCCCCGTGACACTGATACCACATCCACCTCATAATAATGCTACTGTGCCGCGGTGTTATGTTATGACTGTCTATCACATCTCTACACGAGAAACCCCTCGTCCATACCAACACCTCTCTCAATTCTAATTTTAATTCAAAACACCTAAAAACCATTCATTATGGCTCTTTATTACATATTTGATATTTAAAATTAAAAAAAAAAAAGTAACAATACTTATAAGAGAGAGAGGGAGAGAGAAAAAACAAAGTGAATTCCCCGACCCAGGCCCAGAAGCAGAACTGATTCAACTGAATCATTTAGGACACTAACTTCAACGAATCTCAGGCCCGTCAGCTATCCATAACATGAAGAAGCAAACCTTCCAAATCCACAGTCGGCTCGGTCTTTTCTCCACCGTACCCATTCCCATCTAAATCATGGGGACCCCACAATCCCACGATTTACATTGACCAATATACCCACGCTACCCACTCCCAATTTTCAGTGAAAAAATGGATCCGTGATTCTCATCTCGGTTATCGCTGCCGGGAAAATTGGTGGAAATTGTCAAATTATTGATTTTTGTTTTTTCACCTTGACAACAGAAAAAAAGTGGTGTCAGCGGAATGTTAGTTTGACCTATGAAGGGCGTTTTCGTCAATCCGTCGAATGACCGGCCAAACAAAAGCAGGTGAGAACAAAACACCGAGCCTTTTTTCCAGTGGACCTAACGCCCCCACAAACATCCCAGCATTTCCGTCACCACAATTTCATAATGAAAAAACATTTAAAAAAACAAAAAAATTACAAGATCAACCAACCTCCATAAGAATTAAAAGAAAATCGAAAGGAGAACTAATTAGCAAGTTCAATTTAATTAAAAATTAATAAGAAAGGAGAAATTGACAGATTTGCCCGTGATGTCAGCGAAAAATCGAAAAAGATGCGAGCGATTGGAAAAGG
Organism: Glycine max; assembly: GCF_000004515.6. NCBI lineage: Eukaryota > Viridiplantae > Streptophyta > Magnoliopsida > Fabales > Fabaceae > Glycine > Glycine max. The sequence continues at coordinate 4,941,846 of NC_038242.2, read as the reverse complement.
AAGAAAGGAAAAACAGTTAAGACTTAAAAACACCGCTGGCCTAGTGCGAGTGAAAAGTGAAAACAGAGATGAAGGGCAAAATTGTCAGAAAAGAAGGAAACGTCATTTGGAAGGCAAGAATGTTTCGTGACGCACGCCAAGCCATCTGAACCGCCCCAAACTACCACAGTTCTCCGACAGCGGAGAGAGTTGCGCGCGGTTCGTAGTTCGTAAGGGTATTTCGGTAAAAAAAAAACTCAAACTCTGACGCACACAAACAGAGATCAGGAGAAAACAGAGAGAAAGAAAGAGAGGGAACCTTGGATACGGCGGCGTGATGGTGGTGGTGGCGGCTGGAGTCTTCGTAACTGTCGGCGCCGGCGCTCCAAGAGAGGGGCGTGGTGGGGCTGCATCTGGTGGAAACGGCGGCGTCGCATCGGGAGACGGCGGCGGAGGTTAGCCTTGATCTTGAGCGCGGCTGTTTGACTCCCCAGGAGAAAGGTAAAAGCTGCTGGTGGTGAGATTTGTGTAAAACGGTACCTTGCTTGAGGCGTAGCAGAAGCTCCACCACAACGGTGTCATCCTCCATCGCCGCACGCACCCACTCGTCGTCGTTCACCATCTTGGCCGTTCAACACTCATCAAAGGGAAATAATCTAGCGTGAGTATTGAAGAGAGAGAGAGAGAGAGAGAGAGAGTGGTGGCGGAGGTATTGGAGGAAAAGATAAAGAGTGGAATGAGCATAGGTTTATATACTAGTATAATTTTAGTTTTAATAATAAAAAGAAAAAATGAGCGAAGGGGTGAGGATATTGTGTGGGGGTGAGGAAGGAGGAAGGTGGAAGATGGAGTAGATTCGAGTTATTCTTGGTTCGCCGTTCTTGGTTAAAAAGCAAGCTAGTGGGGTCTCACTCTCTTTTCCAATCCCAGACCCCACCTACTGACATTTGGCAATGTCAATTTCCTTTTCTCTCTCCCTTTTTTTTATTCCCTTTCCTTATTAGTATTACCCATTGCAATCTTCAAATCATCAAAATCTAATTTACGGATTTCATCCCTTCATATATCCTCTATAATATGTTACAATTTTAAATTTTTTTATTAATTTTTTTTATGGGATTTAGATTTTGGGACTCATCAAATCTTCACGGGACTTTAAAGAATATTTAGAGATATACTTGCATATTATCATAAGTAAGATTCTCCCTGAAAACAATAAATATTTAACTTATATATTTTTAATATATGAGTTTATTTCTTACTAGTTGGAATATTTTTTATGATGATTAAAATTTTGTATCAAGAACATTGCACTTTTTTATTTGACTCTATTCTATTAGAATATTTTAAAATAATTGCATTTAGTAAATAAACAATACAAAAATATTTCTAAGTTTATCTCATTTCTTTAAAACTAAATTCCTCTATAAAATAATTTTTGAATTATCATTGACTTCCTTGTCCGGCAAAAATTACATGTTTATTTTCTAAATTACGACATGAATCCAAAATCATAAATATTGGCGTAGGAAAAAAGATAAAGAAAATCAAATATTTATATATGGAAGGACATTGATAACTTCCTTATCTGACAAAAATTACATGTTTATTTTCTAGATTATGACATGAATTCGAAATTCATAAATATGGGTGTAAGAAAAAAAAAGGAAATCAAATATTTGTATATGGAATAACATTGAGAGAGATAAATTAATTTCAATATTTAACGGTTAGTAAAAAAATACTCTATGTTAAGAAAACAATCTAAAAGATAGGCTTATTTAATCTTTTATTAGTGGCAATGTTTAAATTTATGAATAAAATATTCTTTTTTCTGAGTTAAAAGATCATAAGTGTTGTCTGATTTATAGAATGAGAGATCAATTTTTTGAGTATTTCAAAAAAAACATTTTAATTTCAATAAAGTATTAACCCCTGAATTAACTTATTTTGTTTGTTTGCTTTTAGTATTCAGAAAGAAAAAAAATATCTTGCGTAAGGAAGATCATTTCAAAGACTCAAACTATAAGTTATTCCTCTTCTACCAAGGGTGCATTCAATTCATTGTGATTTGTTGGCTATTCAGTTATTCCTCCTCTACCCAGACGGTCTCGTTCCACTCGACAAAGTTTTAAATTACTATTACCTCTTCTGTTTTATGAGAATCAATGATTAATTTTTAAATTTATTAAGAGTTAATTTTTTTTATATTCTTAATTCATTGTTAACTCTATTTATTAGGTATTTATTGATTGGCCTATCAATATTAATATTAAATAAGACCATCAATTATAACATTTAAATTTAAAAATATTTTTAAAATAAAATTTAAATTTATGATAATATTAAATGTGACTATCTTATGTTTCTTATATTTAGGATCGAAAATAATATTAACCAACATTTATGATAACTGTGAAATATAAACTAATTTGATAGTGAATTTGAATTAATAAGTGGGTGTAATTTCTTTACTTTATTATTGTTTTTAATGAAATAATAAAGAAATTAACATCTTTGTTATTTTTTATTAGCAAAATTCAAAAGAAAAATATTTCAAGTGCATTAGAGAAAAAATTGATAAAAAACTAGAAGAAGAAACCTTGAAGAAAAATTAGAAGAATTGAAAAGCCCGCTTAATGCGCAAGACAAACTCAGTGCGCAACACACGCTTAGTGCGAAAAAGGCCCACGCTGAGTTAAATGCTCATTTGTTATTTTCTTGCAGGAAATCTCTCCAAGTTTGAGCTCACATTGTAATTTGGCTCCTTTCCGCAGGCGTTTCACTTCTTTACAACGCATTACTGACTCTTTAATTAGGGGCAGATCCACATCAGGTGTTCAAGGAAAATTACGTTGTCTGATTATAGCAATTACAGTCTACTGTATTTGGTTGTCTAGGAACAAGCTGATTTTTGAATATTATCAATTTTCTGTAATAGAGGTTATTTGCAAGATTAAGTTTCTTATGTATAGACTAGTGCACCTGTTGCATTTGTTTTAGCATTTTGATATAGGTCTTCTTGTATTAGGGAGACTTTTGATTTTCTTTAACTGCGGGGTATGCCCCATTTATTATTGTATCATTTTGGGTTTAATATAATTTACATTTTTTCCCAAAAAAAAAAGGCCCACGAAGAAGTTCAAAGGCACACTTAATGCGCAAGCCCGAAGTCAGCATGAAAATTAAGCTATCTAGTGTCTACATGACAATGAGAGGCTAAAACCTCATTTAGTTAGGGTCTGACAGGCCTAAAAAGCCAACAGATATATTGTAATGTTTCATATCTATCAATGCAATCAGGTGTTTTCTTTCCTATTATCCTTTCTTATTTTAATTTCATCTATCATTCATTATTTTATCATCTTTAGGGGTTAGTCGCTCGGGAAACGGTAATCTTTAACAAAAATACAAGGAATGTCTTACTTGCATATGTTTTAGGGGCAATTCATTGGGAAATGGTAATGTGTACAGAACTGGGAAAAGGTATCTCAACATTGCATTTCTAGGGATAGAGTTACTTTGTTGTGACTCTGCATACATCTTTATACTTAATGTTGTTTATGATTCCATTTTTGCAAAGGAATCTAGGAGAGATAATACATAAATTAGGCTCTTGATCGTGAGGGATCCGAGTTGAGCATATTAATAAATGTGGGTAGGAAACATTCACCAAATTGATAGAGAAAAATATAAAATAATACATCTTAGGCAAATAAGTTAGGTTAGGTCCCAACATTATTATCACATTTTGAGAATTTATCTTCATTTATCTTTATCTTATCTTTTACTTTTCTTATCTTATCTTTCTTTATCTTTATCATCTTTTAATTCAAATATTTTATCTTTTCTATCTTTCTTTGTTTATTATTTTATTTCTTTATTTCTTGCTTTTTAATTTGGGTTTGCATCGTACAAAGTCTTTGTGGATTCGACACTCAAATAATTTACTATTTGTCACAACATTAGTTCACTTACCAATTGGTTAACACTTCAGTATGTAAAAACTAAAAAGTTGTAATCTCATAGTCATGGACCATGGCTTTGAAACTCAAAAAACTTATCAAAGCAATCACAATTACGATTTAATGCAGAATATAAAAGTTCGCTTAGTGCGCAAGACAAACTCAACGTGCAACACACGCTTAGCATGAAAAGGGCCCACGAAGAAGTCCAAAGGTGTGCTTAGCACGAAAGCCTGCGCTAAGCCCGAAGTCAGCGTGAAAAATTAGCTACTTAGTGCCTATATAAGGAGGATGGAGCAGAAGAAAAAGACATGGAGTTTTCTTTTTTATTATCCTTTCTTATTTTAATTTCATGTATCATCCATTCTTGCATCATTTGTACGAGTTAGTCATCCTTAATAGAAATACAAGTAAGGTCTTTATTGTAGCTCTGCATACATCTTTATTTGATGTTGTTTATGATTTCATCTTTGTAAGGAAACTTGGGAGGGAGAATACATAAACTAGGTTCTTCATTGTGAGGGGTCCAAGTTGAGCATATTAATAGATGCAGGTAGGAAATATTAACCAAATTGATAGAGAAAAATCTAAAATAATCTTAGGCAAATAAGACAAGCATAGTTCCCAACATATCACATTCTGAGAATTTATCTTCATGTTATCTTTTAGTTTTCTTATCTTATCTTTCTTTATCTTTTGTTTTCTTTTAACTTTATCATATTTTAATTTAAATATTTTATCTTTTCTATCTTCTGTTTTTTATCTTTAAATCTTTTATCTTTTCTTTTAAATCTTTATTTTATCTTATTTCCTATCTTTCTTTTTTATTATTTTATTTCTTGTTTTTTAATTTGAATTTGCATCGTACAAAGTCCTTATGAATTCGACACTCAAATAATTTACTATTTGTCACAACATTAGTTCAGTTACCAATTGGTTAACACTTTAGTATGTAAAAACTAAAAAGTTGTAACCTTATAGGCATGGACCATGGCTTTGAAACTCAAAAAACTTATCAAAGCAATCACAATTACGGTTTAAAAATGTAAATCTTTTTAAGAAAAATGTAAGTTTCAAAACTCGCCAATAAAATCTTCATATATCAACAATTAAATTTGATTCTATATTTTTGTAAAATATGATTCTGATGCTTACCAATTTCCCTAAATGATTTGGATCGCAATTTCCATGAGTTTGGTGAATGAGGTCGTGACCATATATGCATGGACATTGGAGAAAATCAAATACACGCAGAAGATGGAAAGTGGTATTGACAAAAAAAAAAGACATGTATGGAAACTGAAAAGTGGTAGCAAAATATCAAGAAGAGAGGAAGATGAGAAGGACAAGACAATTGTTGCAGCCAGATATGATGGGGAAGGGTTTCTTGTGTGTGTGGGGGCGGAAGGGAAGCTAAGCAGGTATATGGTTAAGTTATAATACAGTCCACAAATATTTTTTTTTTAATTTTTATCGGATTATCTACCTGTCTGAAAAGAAAAATCTTAAAGATTAACACGGTATTCAATTGAAAAGAATCAACTAAATAAAAAATAATAAAAATGGATGAAAGACAGCAAAAAGAGATGAAAAGTGAAGTAAAAAAGAATAAAAAAATTAAAATGATTTGGTAAGTAAAAAATAAAATAAAAAATTAAGTATATATACAATTTTCATTTTACTTCACGCATATGCCTTTTTTTTTTGTTAAGATTTTTTTAAAATTAAATAGATATAATCGATTATGTCTAAGCATAAGATTTTTTTATGTGTTGTGGATTTTTTTTTATCAAAAAAAAAAAAAGATACATAAGCAATTATGTCTACATTATGTTATAGGCACAACCGATTAAAAAACAGCTACTTCGTCTTTTTTTATATTTGCAGCCACGTGTTTTTTTTTCTTAAAAAAAAAAACCTCTCATCTTTGAACCTCACGAGGAAACAATATAACAGTTTCAAAAATATAAACCATGCCACATATTTACTGTACACTTTTGATACGCTTTCACATTTTCATTTTATTTTGAGGTGAAAGTGATATCCGTTCGTTGTAACTCTTTTTCTTTTCACTACTTTTAATGCTCATTTTAATCGAACCGAACAACTTTTCACTTTCACTTTTATCTTGTTTCATTCTACTATCCACTTTTATTATCTATTTTCAACACCAACTAAGATGATTTATGGTCACTTGATAGTAAGAAGATTTTGCCTGCATAAAAATTAAACTCTAAAAATGTATAATTGTTTTATCAGACTCTAAAAATATATAATATTAAGTTATTACTAAGATAATACTTATTATATAAAGCAAAAAACTCATCGGTTACTAATTACATGGAGAATGAAGTTTTGTTTAGCTATTATGAGAACTAAAAAAATATAAAATTTCAAATTATATTTAAATGATTAATATTAAAAAATGCATATGATATTTTTAAGTAACTATGTAACTATTACTGTTGTTTTTCACTTTTTCTATTTTTAATAATACATAAATAATTGAATAAGTTAGATGTATCATTTTTATATTTCCAAATAAAAATTATTCCTAGTACGCCAAAGCGAGGAAAGAAACCAAGTTACACGAGAGACACGAGTGAATGATTAGAAAGGAAGAGTGCGTGACAAGCGTTACTCCTTTCGGCGACTTCAACTCTTCAAGCTTTCCCTGTCACCATTGGGATTTGCACTAACACGGCAAATTTTGAAACCCTATCACAAATTCACAAGTAATACTAGAATTTATTCCTCTTTTCGATCTAAATTAATTAATTTTATTAAAGTTTATTAATTTCAATCAAACTAATTTTTTTCTTAAATTATATTTCATTAAAATTTGATATCAAATATAAAAAAATATTTAGCCTATTGAATGAATGATATATTTGAAAATAGCCGCATTAAATACGAAGAAATCATTTAAGATTTGTTTGCATTTGAGAGTATAAAAAAATGGATTTTTTATCATGTTATTTATACAAAATATCTATTTATTTTATTGATGACTAATAAATGAGAATTTAACTGATCACCTTTATTAGAGTTTTTTCTCTTAATTGTGGTTTTTTTTCATTCATAAGATTTTTTACCCAACATGCTGGATCTAAAACCCTAGGGGACAATTCATTTGAAAAATAAAAATTAATAATTATTATCATGAAAGAGGAGAGGAATCATGGGTAGAGATTAAAATAAAACAAATTAAGGAGACAAAATGTACATACTCAAGATATTTACATGAACTTTTTTAAAAAATGAGAGTGTGCATGTGCACCCATAAAGTAAGTGTGGATCTATCACTCCAAACCAATAACTTGTTGATAAAATAAAAGATTTTAGTTTGTTATCTTTCATATCGGAGAACATATAAGATTAACTAAAATTTTAGTCAAATAAACGTTTAAAAAAATTCAATCTATATTTTCTAAATAAAAGTTTGGCTGATGAAAGTTTGTAAGATTTTTTTTTTCTGATATAACCTTTAATGGGTAGGGATTAATTTGTACGTTATAATTTCTTATCTTTCATATCGGACAACATATTAAATGATATCTCATGATATGTCTGCATGTTAGTTTTAAAATTATTTAATATGGTTCATTTTTTCCAAGTTAAAAACACACAAAAAATACTAGGCGACTTTTTGAAAGCATTTAATGTTTTATGGTGGCTAAAAGCCGCTAGAAATTTTTTGCAACCTCTCACTCACTCTCACATTAAACCAAAACCATCCTCTTAAAAAAAACAATCTTAAAATTATTATATAATAAAAAAACCTATAATTTTTAACTTTTTATGAAACATAGAATCGAATTTTTAAGTAAAATTTTAGTTTAGAAATTTTAAAATTTCTGAAATTGAACGAAAATGGATTTTTAAGTAACAATATGATACTTATATGATTATTTTGTAACGTGATGAGTGTGATTTTTCCCTTGTTTCTATTGGGCCCAACACTAGTTTCAGGCATATCACACTTTCTATATAGATCTCATGTCATGTTATTGACACTTGCTGCTAAGTACACCCCTTCCTCTTCTCTCTATATATTTTAAATTAGAGAGACCACGGATTTGGATTGCTTCATAGCGAGTAATGCTATAGCTGCCGAAATAAAACAACCGACCAATTCTTCGAACCGCACTAAAATAGTAAAATGACACTTGCAAACCTTTTTGACTGAAATATTCATTTAATTTAATCTTTAAAAATGTGTTTTACTTTCCAAATATATCCCTTATTATCTCTGAATAATTTTTTACGAATCAAACCCAGATAGACGGTGAGGTACAATAGCTTCCGACTGAACTCAACAACACAAATGATTCAAGAATAAGAATACGTAAATCTAAAATCTTTCATGTCAATTTTGCAACAATCAAATTTGAATTTCCTCCAATCCACTCCTCATTTAAGAATTAGATTCGGCAAATCAATACTTTCTAATTAAATGAGATTTCCACTTTCCTTCGTCCTCTTAGTTGTTGTTCTGCAAAAATCCTAAACCCAAGCTCAGAAAACGAAGATGAGGGAGGAAGAAATGGTGGAAAACATAACATCAATTTTGCAGAAAAAGAACAAGGTAAACGGAGGAGTGGAATCCTTCATCCCTCACCCCTCTCATCCTCTCACGGAAGCCCCTTCACTCCGAAACCACGCGCCACCGTCCATCCGTTCCTCTGAATCGCCGCCCTTCTCCACAATGCCGTTCACAGTGGGACAAGGAGTAAGTTTGAAATGTTTAACTCGAACCTTCATCTATATGCTTGCATTCAACTTTTAATTTTTGTTCACATGTTCTGTAATTTAAGGTGCATATGCGTTGCTCCATTTTGATTTCTTTTACCAAAATCCAAAATTACTTTCCAAAATTAGGATATGTTGTTCGATATAATAATTCAGTACTTTTTTTTATTTTTCTTTCCAAAATTGTGACATGGAGTTCACTAGTTTAATTAGCAAGTTGACTTGGTCAACTGTCAAAATAGTTAATATGTTCAGTAATATTTTTAAAATAGTACTATTTTAGTATTTTGTTCTTAAGAAGTCTTTATTGCTGTTGAAAATATTATTTTGCTCAGTTTCAAAAGCAATTCGTCATACTCTTCACCATATTATATTTTTAATATTTAAAATATCTTCTAATATTGTAAAAAATATCAAGCTTTTGTTGAGAAGGGCCAATCTGCGCGCATAAGTGGGTCACTTCGGTGCAAAAGCGCTGTATCAGCTGATTCAGCTCATGTTGCAAGTGTCTATCAAAAGTTAACACTTAAACGTAGAATTTCTAAGATTTGCTCGTGAATAGTGGACCATATTTCGATCAGGAATAAGGTTACCCTATTATTATGCAAAAACATATATAGTAACATTGTTTCCAAGAGGCTTTGGATCTTGTGCCAGAGAATCTAGCACATTTCAGATCCTAATAAATTCCATTTTTCCCTACATAAATGACATAATCATTTTGTGGATAAAGCTGGTATGGATCACTAAGGGCCTATACTTGTCATTTCAAGTTCCTTGAATGTAAACACTTAAATATAAACAAAACCTTATGTTATGGTCAGTGCAATACGCCAATACATGTTCTTTCAGAAATGCTTGTGCAAAAACATCTAAGGAGTAGACTCAAATAATGAACATGATCGTGATTTGATTATGATCCAGCAAGTAATCAATAGTCTGAATGATTTTAGCACAAAAAGATGTGGCCAAAGGATTCCAAGCCTTGATTCCTGCAGATAGTCCATTTTGTCTTGACAGGTCATTAGAGCTTTCCAATTGGTATGTATGAATCTATTTTTTTGGCAATTTATGCATGGCAGCAGCCTAATTGGGCCCTTTCATTTTAATTTTTTGCTCAACCTTTATTGCTGTTGAAACTTATATGTACATGTTTACATTAGTGATCCACACCAGCTTTATCCACAAATGATTATATGGGGAAAAAAACAGAATTTAAAGTGTTTGGTCACAGTGGACAGAGATTTTTGTATCTAGCAGTGATGAAGGCAATGGAATTGCTTAGAACTCCTGGGTAAAACTCTGGATTATGTTAAACACATACACCCAGAGATTTTACAGTTTTTGAATTTATGACTTGATTCCGATCGAAGCAGAAACTTGTTATACTAAATTGCTGTACAAATCTTATTCAAAACACTACAAGAGAACAATTAATAACAATTATAACAATTAGATGCTGATTAAAATTAAGATTAAATTAGGATTTTTGTTTCCCTAATTTCTCAAATTCATGATTTTGATCTCCATAAATTTTAATTGTAATATTTGATCCTAGTCTTATAAATTGATGATTTTGGTTATTAACAAATAATTATGATCAATTGAGTTGTCAAGTTAATTATAAATTAATTAAAAATATTATTATTGCTAATTTTTTATAATATTGTGCTTCTCCTCTTCTCTCCAAACACCTATTCTATTTTTATTGTCGCATGCAACTCCACTAATAGTAACATTACATGACTTAATAGTCTTTTATTAATTTTTTTAATGATTAGTAATTTTTATTTAATTTATAATTAATTTAATATCTCTAATAACCACAAGTGTTAGTTAATAATCTATCCGGGAAATCAAAATAGCAAATTTATAAAACTAGAGATCAAATGTCAATTAAAAATCAAGGGGACAAAAATCATGAATTTGAAAAATTAGGGGAACCAATTAAACCTAAAAATAATAAACAATTGGGATTAAAATATTTTAAAATTAAAATCAAAATCTAATACAACCATTAAATCTCTAAAAAATTCACCAAACAAATTAGGTCATAAAATATCTCAATTCTCGTTAATCCATCATCATCACTATCATGATTGTTACCACCTTCGTTATCATGATCATCATCGTCATCGCTATAGCCACTGCCACCGACGATAACAATGATGACGACGATGATTATGACAACAGAGGTGGTGGTGATGATGATAATCATGATGATGATTACAACAATGGCCATGATGATTGCAATGACAATGACGAAGAAGGTCATGACGATAGAGATGGTGAAGGTTGATGACAGTGATAATGACGATAATGATTATGGTGGTGACTTTAATCATGATGAAGACAATGACAATCATGATAATGATGAAATAATTGAAATATTTTAAGGAATGATAATTGATATATTTATAGATTTATTTGTTGTTTGGTTAATCTTTTATAAATTTGATAATATGTTAAAATTTAATTTAAAATTTTAAATATTTTAATCTCAACGGTCTATTATTTTTATTCTTGATCTGATAATTACTATTAGTTATTCTCGTATTCTCATATAAAATATTATTCTCATTTTCTCACAAGAAGTTGTAATTAATATATATATATATATATATATATATATATATATATATATATATATATATATATATATATATTAATTAAGGAATGTTTGCATCACTCCTTTTAACACACTCCTTTTTAATACATTTTCTATTATTTAGTAAAATTTATGTAAGTCCCATTAATAATAAATGGACTCATTAAAAGGGTAAGATCCTTAGTATTTTTTGAGATTCACATGAATTTTATCCAATTCAGAATGTATTAGAAAATACTTGCTACTCTTAACACTACTAAGAAAATCATGGCTGTAATATTGTGCATACTAACTTGAATCTTGGATGATGCATAAATTATGTATTTCTATTTTCAGGAATTGTGGAGGTAACGGTGCTTTGAAGATGTGCAGGAGACACAACTGGATGCTGTAATCAGACATTTGTAAATATCATTCATATTCATTTCTCATTTAAATCTAGCTAGAGTGAGTAACTTGTACAAATGCAACTGATTCATGTGAATGCAATGGATTTAGACTTTTTATCAAGAGGTTTTTATTAATTTTGCAGTAGTTGACCTTGTCCTACGTAAAGAGTTAGAGTTCTATCGTGCCACTTAATCTTTTTTCAGTTTGATTTTGAATTTGGAAGAAATATTCATATGAAAGTCTAACTACATATTCAAGTACTGATAATTTTTGTTGTCTATAAGTTTATATATATATATTACTAACTTCTTTCGTGTATGATCTTACGATGTATGCAAATAAATGCGTACGTAGCTTAATTACTGCTTTGGGGTTCTCTTGTCTCTTGATGATTGAGTGACCCATGTATGAGCTGTTTAATGATGGCCTATAAGTTCAATCACATGAAATGATTCAAGAAATTAATCTTCACTTGTTCTCTCCTGAACTTTGAAGTTACTCTATTTGGGGTGCTTTTTGTGAAGATATCATGAAACTGCTACGTGAATTAACACTGCACAAACTCACGTTATTCTACCATATATAAATAAACACAAGCACATATGGAATATGTTTTACGATTTACAGTATGGAAAATTTCTGAAAAGAAAATTGAATTATTGACTACACTACTTGGGCCACTAGGTAATGGCAAAACGTTTCTATAGTATCCATGCCTGGCAATATAAATATGATATATAAACGTTTGTACTTTGGCTTAGCAATGATTGTGATCATGATCTGACGTTAGAGCAACTTCAGAATAGAAATGTGTATTTTGCTAGTTAGCAACATACATACCAACTGTTTTAAATGCTAAAAATGTTAGCTAAAATTGGTAAGGAGAATAAGATGCACGAAACCTTGTTAGTAAACGGCGGTCAAGTATCACTATCAGTTGGCCGTTCCTCTGTTAAAGGAAGATCCTTCCTGTCTCTAATTCTATGTTTACATGGAGTGAGTTTACTCGGTGGAGGATATTACTTTCATATAAAGATGAGACTAATGAATATAGATTATTAGATTTTAGTTGAAGGGTTTTTTTTTTTTTACCTGAAATATCTTATGTCAAATTCATTTTCAAATTTAGTTATTTATATATGTGGTGATGATTTAAATTTACACTTTTCACATTGTTAAATGGTAATTACTTATTTTATTTAAAAAATATTTTTCAATAAACAAGTTTAAACAAATATAACTATTTTAATTACTCATAAATCATGTTAACAATGACTTTTAAGTTATATAGTTATTGTAAAAATAAATAAAATGATTTTATTAGTTGATAGTATAAAAATTCTTTATAATATTAATGTATGTACTATTTTCACTTTATTTTATTGTCAGAAATTTAATTCTCGTACTTTTCAATAAAAATCATAGATTCCAATGTAATTTCTCTCAACTTTTTAAAAATCAATTCTACCAAACTATACTCCAATACTAAAACAAACGGGCACTTAAGGTAAAATAAAGAGACACTTAAACACTTTTATACTACTTACCTAATTAACAATATATATTAGTCCCATAGAAGAGCATCTAATTTTAGCTTTCATACCGAAAATAATATATATGGAAAAAATAATGTGAAAGGAACTCTTACCGATAAATTGAAAATATTTACCCACCTTAATCCGTATAGCTTAATTAACAGCAGCGAGATTAGTAGATTACCGACAGAAATTTTATCTCAATACTTTTCCTATCCAACTAATTAATTGAACATCCACTGGCTGGCTCTACATCTACCATCTGGTTGAACACAATTGATTCAAATTGCAGTAAAAAAATAATAAAAATTGATTCAAATTAATTAACTCTATCGAGAGACTCACTAGAATTTTTCACAACTTGTCAAACAATTTTCTTTTTTGCTATACATTATATATTGTTTTCGTGTTTCCTAAACAAGCATTCTGTTATCACCGATTAAAGACTAAAAATAAAATATATTAAATAAAAATAAAACTTATATAGTTTTCAACATATTAAATATATATTTTTTTTGGATAAAGAACATATTAAATAATTTGTCATTATTTACTAAAAACTTTCCACATATATTATTCTCAAAGCTGGAGAAATGAAAACAGAAACCTTGTGTTGTGTCAATATCATATCAGGTTGTAGTGATCTTTTTCCATCTAATTTTGTTCATTGAAAATGTTTGCAACATTATTTTTAATTGTAATATATTCCTTTGGTTGCAGGTCAGTGGTCACGAGCTTGTAGCTTAAGAGTTGTTAGTTAAAGACGTACCTAGCTCAACCGAAAGCCTTCCTTATACTTCCCGCAATAAATTCAAATCTTTAATTTCTTGGTATGAAAAAAAAAACACACACACACAAAAACTAGACGTTGCTTCTCATCTCTCATTGTCTGTCTCTGAATGTTACCTTTGTGTGTGAGCCAAACAATGAATGACACCAACCTTCTAACCTCTGAAAATGATCTCACTCTCACCACACTACTATCACCAAACAATGAGTTTATGTTCTTTCATATAAAAATCCATAAGAGCATAGACTTAGAAGGCAAAGGGTGAGTGAGAGAGACATTTTGGTCCTTGAACATAATTTGGACCAAAACCAAAAGATGATGGAATCCGGGGCTCACTTCTGTAACTCTTGTGGTGAACAAATTGGACTTGATGCTAATGGGGAGGTGTTTGTGGCTTGTCATGAGTGTTATTTTCCAATTTGCAAGGCTTGTTTTGAATATGAAATCAATGAGGGGCGTAAAGTCTGCTTGAGATGTGCCACTCCCTATGCTGGTAACCCTCCAATGTTTCTATTCCTCCAATTATCTTGTCACTCACTTCACTTTGAAGATTTTTTTTTTTTCACCAGAGATTTTTTTTTGTTCAAAGAATTTATGTGATACATTACATCAATATAGTATTTCATAATTCCTAAAATAATGATTCTTAAGGGTAGATTCATCTTGGGTCATTTTATTTTGTATCATAAAGAGAATAATCATATTAAATATCAAATAAAAAAATGGTCCAAACATTTATCAAAGACCAATCTTAGGTGGAAGAAAAGGTTCCTTGAAAGTTGGAACACTTATTTATTTATATTTCAGTATATTGGGTCTCTTTCTTTCATTTCAAAAAATTTATATAATTTCTATTTTGAAATGAAAGAAAAGGTATGGAATAAAAAAGTGACATGTATACTAGTTCATCACATGTTATTTTTGTGTGAAATAATAATGTATATATTTGATAGATAGAGCAAAGGATAATAATGACACCAAGGTTTATGAAAACCAATCCACAACAGCTGCCCAGATCAATGTTTCTCAGGTAATTAATTAATTATTGGAGGTGCAAATAGTAATTAATTAGGCTTAATTTTTTTATTGACAACAAGTTGTTGTTGTTTACATTTGCACTTACAATCTCTGCTTGCATTATGTAGGATGTTGGGCTCCATGCTAGGCATGTCAGTACTGTGTCCACAGTGGATAGTGGTAAAGAAAAGAAAGACTTAGTTCACACCTAGTACAATTTCTTTAGGACTGATCGTTGATAATCATGATCTGTTTTTTCCCCTTGTAGAATTAAATGATGAATCCGGGAATCCAATCTGGAAAAATAGAGTGGAAAGCTGGAAGGAAAAGGATAAAAAGAAGAAGAAGAAAAAGTCTGCACCTAAGGCTGAAAATGAGGCACCAATTCCACCAGAACAGCAGATGGAAGAAATGCAGTAAGTTCAATGAGATATGCCACACTTTTTTTGAAGGGAACAATACGAAGTGTGTATTGAAATAACATTCTTTTGGAAAGTTAAAATTATTTCAGCCTTAACTAGGTTAAATTTAAGAGAAGCTATAGAAGAAATTGAAATAGTCCCTTGTACATTGCTCATTTGGTAAAATGAGATGAGGATGGGGTAGAGCTATTTGATAAAATACATGAAATCAGATACAAAAGGTTAAGAAAACTTATATATAAGAACTAAAACAAAATATCATTTGAATTCTTCCATTGATTAATTTCTCAATCCTGTGTGCATTCATGTATTTTGTTTGGGGCGTGCTGGTATAGGCAGGATTCTGATGTGGAGAATAACAAACTCTATCTTGAAATTAATGACCAATTTTTCATCAAATTATTAATGGTTGTAGCTGGAGGACTAGCAGTACTTTGATCATGAATATTTTCATGTAGCTATTAATTTTGGTGGCCTTGCTCTATCATTTTAAAATTTGTCATAAAGATTCAATCATATTTTTATTCTGACGTACATGGCTTCATGCTGATATATTGATGTCTTTTGCAGGTCCTCAGAGGCTGCTGCTGCTGAACCACTTTCAATGGTTATTCCAATCTCAAAAACAAGACTCGCGCCATACAGAACTGTGATAATCGTGCGACTGATAATCTTGGGTCTTTTCTTCCATTATCGAGTTACAAATCCTGTTGACAGTGCTTTTGGTCTGTGGTTGACATCCATCATATGTGAGATCTGGTTTGCCTTTTCCTGGGTGTTAGATCAGTTCCCTAAATGGTCTCCTGTCAATAGAGAAGCTTTTATTGACAGGCTTTCTTTAAGGTAAATGCACAAAGTTGTCATACATTTGAAAACTTTGTTCCTTGTACTTCAAGATTTGAAATGAAGAATCATATTGTAGTGGATTTAGGAATTTTCAGTATTTCTTTCTTTCTCTATTTAGAATTTGTGAAAGGTAATCTATAAAAATGAAATGAATGGATAATATATGGTAAAGTAACATCAAAGTTGAATGTGAGAACTGAGAACTGAAATTCTTTCGGTAGTATTAACTAGTCTGTATTTTGTTGGATGCTTGAATGCTCACTTCTGTGTTGACATGCCAGGTATGAAAGACCTGGTGAACCCTCTCAGCTTGCTGCTGTGGATTTCTTTGTCAGTACAGTCGATCCTCTGAAAGAACCACCATTGATCACGGCTAATACAGTGCTTTCTATTCTTGCTGTGGACTATCCTGTGGATAAAGTATCCTGTTATGTGTCAGATGATGGTGCTGCAATGCTGTCATTTGAGTCCCTTGTGGAGACAGCTGACTTTGCAAGAAAGTGGGTTCCATTTTGCAAAAAGTTTTCAATTGAACCACGCGCACCTGAGTTCTACTTCTCTCAGAAGATTGACTACCTGAAGGACAAAGTACAACCTTCTTTTGTGAAGGAACGTAGAGCAATGAAGGTAAGCATTTGTAGCTGCTTATATTCATGACTTCAGAGGCAGGACAATCTTGATGTTTAGAATATATCTGATATGTCATACTCAGTACCTTGTTTTTTTTTTTTTCAAATCGAGTATCTTAGAGAAACCTCTTCATTATTATCTTTAATTTCTTTCAGAGGGAGTATGAAGAGTTTAAAGTGCGAGTTAATGCTTTGGTAGCAAAGGCTCAGAAAACACCAGATGAAGGATGGACTATGCAAGATGGAACTTCATGGCCAGGAAACAACTCACGTGATCACCCTGGCATGATTCAGGTACGTCCATTCATTTTGTGTGTAATCAAATCTCAATTCTGATATAGTCAGATATCTGATTTCTGAAAATGTGGAAGTTTAAAAATGCCTAATATTTTAATTTTAATGAATGCTATATAAAGCTAATTATCTACTTTGTGTGGAAGCAATTCAACACATATTCAGCATACAATATGTTTGTTTTTAAATTAGTTTTTAATTATTGCATCGAGTTAAGCCTTCTTGTTTTTCTTCAATGTCCACAACATTTGTTCTTACTTTTTCTCTTGTTAAAAATGAGTGCTCCATTTGAACATTCATATAAGCAATTGATTGTTCTTGTAGTCGTTTAATCATTAAGAATATTTTACATTCTGAGCAAATAATATGAAGAACTTTTAAGTGCATGTCATACTTCTATTGCCTCGTCATTGCAAAAGCAGAATTTTTAGGCAAAAATTCTGTTTGCCATTTCCAGGTTTTCCTTGGACACAGTGGTGCCCATGACATAGAGGGAAATGAACTTCCCAGGTTGGTGTATGTTTCTAGAGAGAAAAGGCCAGGCTACCAACACCACAAAAAGGCTGGTGCTGAAAATGCACTGGTATGGATAGTGACTTCATATTAACGTTCCATATAAGGTTATTAAGATTTATAATGGTTGATGCTTTTTTGGATTTATACAGGTGAGGGTGTCTGCAGTTCTCACAAATGCTCCCTTCATTCTCAATCTTGACTGTGATCATTATGTGAACAATAGCAAGGCTGTACGGGAAGCAATGTGTTTTCTGATGGATCCAGTAGTTGGCAGAGATTTGTGTTATGTGCAGTTTCCCCAGAGATTTGATGGTATAGATCGTAGTGATCGATATGCCAATCGAAACACAGTTTTCTTTGATGTAAGTTTAAATAAAATTAAGAGTTTTAAAACTTAATAACTATTGTAGCCTCAGTGTGGAAGAAATATTGACCCATCAAAGAAGCATTCAAACCTTTATGTGTTTTCTTTTTGTGAATGATAAAAAGTCCAATTAATTTGGAATTTATCTGCTTCTATGTCCAGATAATTTTTCTTTGTTAACAATATTAAAATGGTGGCATAACTTGTATGAAGTAAAAATCATGGACACAAAACTTATTGTAGTTTCCAACCTTGATCACTTTCAGGTTAACATGAAAGGACTTGATGGCATTCAAGGACCTATGTATGTGGGAACTGGATGTGTTTTCAATAGACAAGCACTTTATGGCTACAGTCCACCATCTATGCCCAAATTACCAAAATCATCATCCTGCTGTTGCTGCCCCTCAAAGAAGCAAACCAAAGACGTCTCAGAGCTTTATAGAGATGCAAAGAGGGAAGAACTTGATGCCGCCATTTTTAATCTCAGGGAGATTGACAGTAAGCACAGCTAGCTAGTTTTGTCTACCAGTTTTACTTAAACACGTAGCAGAATCTTCAATGAGGAAAATGCTTCTTGTTTCTTTTTTACTTCTTGCAGACTATGATGAATACGAGAGGTCAATGCTGATTTCACAAATGAGCTTTGAGAAAACATTTGGTTTGTCCACTGTTTTCATTGAATCTACACTAATGGAGAATGGAGGGCTTCCTGAATCTGCTGATCCCTCAATGCTGATCAAAGAGGCCATTCATGTTATTAGCTGTGGATATGAAGAGAAAACTGCATGGGGAAAAGAGGTTAGACTCAAATGCTAATGCTATTTACCAATGATGGTATTTCTGTTACTATACTTATACCAATGAAAATATCATTCCAACTACATTTACTACCTTTCACTCTACTTTTTTTAATCACATGTTTTCCTGTTTGTTCAGATTGGTTGGATCTATGGTTCAGTTACTGAGGATATCTTAACGGGGTTCAAGATGCAATGCCGGGGATGGAGATCAGTTTACTGCATGCCCTTAAGGCCTGCATTCAAAGGATCAGCACCAATCAATCTTTCTGATCGTTTGCACCAAGTTCTTCGATGGGCCCTTGGATCAGTTGAAATTTTCTTCAGCAGACATTGCCCCCTCTGGTATGGTTTTGCGGGAGGTCGCCTCAAATGGCTGCAGAGACTTGCTTACATAAACACCATTGTCTACCCCTTTACATCCCTTCCTCTTGTTGCATATTGTACTTTGCCTGCAATTTGCCTTCTCACAGGAAAATTCATCATACCAACGGTAATCTCCTCATAAGTATTTTCATATAACATAATAGTTTAATTTCTATGCAAAGTTAGTATAAAGAATTTTATACCGCTAACCAAATAAGAAATCATTCTAAGTATGACTTTTAAAGTGATAATCATAAAAATCAACAAACTTAACATTCGTGTCAATATGTGATTGCACTGTCAAGGCATTTAAATTAAATTCATAACATAAAGTGTTAAAAGATATATATGGTATTAATTCATTCATTCAATCCATAGGAGAAATGTCATAATTATTTATAATGTGCAATTACACAACAATGAAAACAGTTTATGACAAGAGATCATCATATAGATAAATTAAGGTCATTACATCACACTTGTATAACATTTGCTAATTTGATGCAGCTTTCAAACCTTGCAAGTGCCCTCTTTCTTGGACTTTTCCTGTCCATTATAGTCACTAGTGTGCTCGAGCTGCGGTGGAGTGGTGTGACCATTGAAGCTTTGTGGCGTAATGAACAATTCTGGGTTATTGGAGGAGTTTCAGCGCATCTATTTGCCGTGTTCCAAGGATTCCTGAAGATGTTGGCAGGTGTTGACACCAACTTCACTGTCACTGCCAAAGCTGCTGATGACACCGAGTTTGGTGATCTATACATAATCAAGTGGACCACACTCTTAATTCCTCCAACAACCCTTATCATTATTAATATGGTTGGTGTTGTTGCTGGATTTTCTGATGCACTCAATGGAGGATATGAGTCTTGGGGACCACTTTTTGGAAAGGTTTTCTTTGCCTTCTGGGTCATTTTCCATCTCTATCCATTCCTCAAGGGTCTCATGGGTCGCCAAAACCGCACCCCAACCATTGTTATTCTGTGGTCAGTGTTGTTGGCTTCTGTTTTCTCTCTGGTTTGGGTCAAGATTAACCCTTTTATCAGCAGACCTGACAGTGCAAGCATTTCCCAGACCTGCATTTCTATAGATTGCTAAGTCATCTGCCTATATAAAAAGTTTTGACCATATGTTAAAAATATGGATGATGATGATGATTGATTGTGATTTGAGCCGCAGTTGAAATGTGTAAGCACTTTAAATGTAAGGTTGCAAACATGGTTGTTACTTCTTTTCCATGCATTGGATGAAATTTCCTGTGTAAAGATCAACCGTTGACTCATTATATCAATGTAAAATAGTGATTTTTCTTTCCATTTAGAAATTCGAATGATATGCAGAAAATAAAGATTATAATAATACGTTTTTACTCTCTTAAATTTAACTTATCACTTCTCGAGAATTTGTTACTTTCAACACTCTCATTGATACTCCCTCAAAAAAAAAACATTCATCATTGATACAAAAGCACACTTGCTCATTATCGAAGTAACATAGAATTAAGAGCCCTATTTAAGACTAAATAAAAAAAAATCAAATTTACAAGATCTTTATGTTATTTGGATTAAAAAGGAATGAACAAGAAGTAAAGAACTGTAAGAATAAAGACATAATAAGATAACGAGGAAAACATTAATGACCGTAAAAGAATTCACTAATATCAAGATGTTTTAAGTTTTCATTTAGATTAATATTTTAGCGACTAAGAAATGGAATGATTTACCAAGATCGTCAAGTTGAGACAATTCCGTTCAGATCGATTGAAATGGTCGATCGAGTTTTAATTTCTTCTACGGTTATGGAATGAAAATCTCACTCGTTATAGAAATTGAGATTTTGTTTCCTTCTTTTTTTTAGATTTTGTATTAAATCAAATGATAAGAAATAAAATAAAATCCATTCTTTTATGTCTCATTTAATTTTATTCTAATTCAACACAAATGTTACAATATTCAAATTTCATCACATCTCACCAATTCCAACATCACATGAATCATGTATTGAACATTTGAACCCATACCTGGGAAAACAGTCATTTCATTCTCCTTGTCATCTACTTTTTATCTTGGCAGACATGTTCTTGTAGTAGGCAAATCCAACGAAGGACAGTATCAATAGATTGTCGGACTGTCTTCTTTTATAAAAAAAATCCTCTCTTTTCTCTCACGGCAATGGACTCCTTTGAACTCTTCTTTCATTTTGCCTACCTACTCCCTTTCCTTCTACCTCGAGATGGGTCTCACCATTTTTATAGATTTTCCTGGCTCATCTCCATTGGATATGGTTTGGCTCTCCCAATTGTTTTATAATAATTCTCTGTTTCTTAATATATTTGGAGGGGGGCTATTTAGGGGTTGTTGAAGTTGGGATGCCAACATAATTGAAATGTCAATCCTCTCATCTTTTTAGAGGATTTGCAAACGAAAGATTTGTTTGTGAGGAGACTTCGTTGCTAGGGAGAGCTTACAAGTTTACCCAACTTGCTTAAATTAGTTTGAACATTCCTTTTACTCTGCTTCATAACGCATAATTTTTGCATGCGGAACGGTATAGTATGAATGAATATCATGTCCCGATAAAATAAATCAGGAATTAATTCACAAATACAAAAACATCATAAATTTATCCCCATTTCCTTTACCAGGAAGCATGATATTTATTCAGTATTCATTCATATTGTACCAGTTTTGCACGCAGAAACTAAGCATTATGAAAATAAATAAAGAGAATGTCTAAATTTGAAATATTTGCTCTAAGCAATTTGGCAAAAGCTTTAAAGTCTGCTTAGGTACAGTGTACCCTAAGTACAAATAAATCTTTGGCTAACAAGTCCTCTAAAATGAGACACCCGGAGAGAAGCATCATAAGATTTATAACCCTGGAAAGAGACCCAATCCAAATGAAGGGTTTTGATGCATGGAAAATCTATGTAGGAAGATCGTCAAGGCTTGGATTTTTTAATTTGAGAACAGTGAAGGTGGTTTAATTGAGAATGCTGGGAGGCAAGTTTAACCATTTCATTTGGGCCCCTCATGCCAATAGGCAATAGTAAAGTTTTTTTTTGTTGATGGTTTGATTTTAGCTCTTAAAAATACAAGGAAAAATTTATTTATCACACGCCAAGTTGTATACTACGATGAAATGTAATTATATGAACGTTTTTAACTTTGTAGGATTTATTGGAAAGATCGATTTACCCCAAAAGGTCCAACAGGATATGTGTTTTCTTTCTGCCAATGTAGTCATATATTATCATATGCCAACTTGGTTCCCTGGCCGTACAAAATTAAAAACGACCATCGAGATAAGTTCTAATTATTGGCAGTGTCTATCTGTATTGGAATATTGATGTCTTATTTATTAGATGGAAAACAATATGAAAAAAAGAGAATTATAAATTCTCGACATTTTTAATTAAAGTTTTAATTAAATATTGAAATAAAGTAAATAAATTTCACTTATGTGATAAAATATCTCTACTTAAAGTGCATTAAATAATTCACGATGCCTTCCTTATTTGGTAGTAATAATAATAATCCACGACTAGTTGTTCCTTGTTTTTCTATGCTATTTTTATGAAAATTATTTGCAACTAAATTCTTATTCTAGTATAAGGATAATTGAAGTTTGATTCTTTGAAATTCACAAAAAAAATCTTTGAAAGTGGTGAGATCTAATTATCTTTACTTTTTTCATTATATTTATATTTAAATGTCTTCGATAAATCTATAACATATGTAAATTTATAGAACCATTTTACTTGATTTTTTAATTAAATTAATGAGATTTAATGAGAAAATGATTCAACAGCATAAAATTTCAAGTGATTCATATTTTTTAATTAAATTATGACTCAACAGCATAAACTTAATGAATTTTACTTTATTTTTTTGGATTTTTCTTTTCGATGTTAGGAAAGATGAGCAAACGAATGGAATAGCACGTGAGCCAAATAGAAGGGACTTCTAGCGGAAAGGAAAAGAATGAAAAAAACAGTAGACCCGATACTGTAAGTAGTGTTGGGTGGCACTGTAGCAGCGTATAGCATCCTATTTTTTTGTTTTAGATAAATCGAGCCTAATGTCTTTTTGAGGTCCAAATTTGTTATTTAGTTGAAATAATTCATAATTGAGAGTATTTTTTGCTATCTATATATAAACCTACATTTTTCACAAAATTTTATCTCTTAAAAAACCTTAATAACTAATTTTTTAATGTCGTGCACAAAAGGTTGAGTGTAGTCAATGAAAGAAGAAGATATCTTGTAAAAGCAAAAAATAGGCGTCAAATGGATTTCTAAAAAAAGCTAACAATTGTCATTATATTAGAAATAAAACACTTCTATTTTTCATCACGGCATTAGAAGTCATCACACTGGATAACGAAGAAGGCGAATAAATCGACATTACCCTATATCCAAAAATGAATATTCAGTCGTCTAAATCTAAATTATAGGCGTGAGACCAATTATATAAAGAAGTCCACGAATATAGACAAGCGAGAAAGAATATTTATTGTTGGGAAATACACAAGTCTCACATCGGCTGCCTCACTCCTTGAAGTGCAGTTTATATATATATATATATATATATATATATATATATATATATATATATATATATATATATATATATATATATATATATATATATATATAATTAGCTTTAAGATGAAATTTAACATGGTATTAGAGTCTGATTGTTCCTGGATCTCGCCTTTGCTTCCGCTGCAACCACCCACCATTTATTGTTCACATACCAAGTCCCACATCGGTTGTATTGGATGTCTTTTGTGTTTGTTTTGCAGTAGATTCTTTACTTAATTTTTACAAATAAGATCTATTGCCACCAAATGTAAAACAGACTCTCTCTCTCTCTCTGTATATATTTACCTCAACATCAAACAAACTCCAAAAAATGCATCCAGGAAACAATTTGACTATCCCTTGTCAAGCTGGTAATTTCTTTACATGGAAGCTTCACATCTAAAGGGTAGCACACCTTCAGAATGTCAACTTGGACATGTGGTTAATTTAAGCATTAACATCCCTCCAAAAAATGTGATGATACCTCATAGCATGTATGCCAGAAACCAATCATCCACTCACTATATTAGCAAGTTTGAAGAATTGAAGGCAAGAATAACAGTTTGATTCACCAGCTAGAACATATTTACACGAAAAAACCACGGCCGAAAAAACCCTATTACCAGGCATGCCATCAAGAAGTTACAAAATGGCTGTCCTCACCAGCATCCAACAACCCTGTGGGACGCGTTACCTTCGGTGTCCATCAATCTTCTTTCATTCCACTCTTCCATAAATCCATTAATAGTAACACCTGAAACATTTTTTGCTGCCTCACCACATATTTCACATAACCTGTGGTTATAAAAGGTAGCACAGGGCACTCACTTGGTGGAACCATTTTTCAAGTTTGCACTATACAATAGAACTATAACATAGAACAAAAGAACCTCAAGATTAAGCAATGAAAAGGTATTTGAGGTTTAGGGTTTAGAGAGAGCTTTTACCGGACTTAATTGAATGTAAAAATAGCTAGTTTTCTAGAAGTTTTTTTTGACTTGTTTCATTTAGTTTTACGGAGAAACTTGTCAAAATAAGTTCTTTCTAAACTAATGAAGCTTTCATGTGATAAGCTCTTATTGAATAAGTGCTTAATTAAGTTGTTGATCCAAACAAGTCCTTTACATATGATACAAGAAATAGTATTTACGTAATCAGTTATACTAGATTGTAATACAATAGTTTTCACTTGATATGGAACCAATTTCCGTATTTGGTCTTTAGCAATAGAGCTGACTTGGATACAAAAGAAACTCTTGGATACTATTTGGAATTAATGATCATCTGAAATTGTTGATAATTAAGGAAAGCAATCAGGATCAAGAGACTTGATCTATGGAAATCAATCAGAATTAATGCGATCTGATTTGTGCAATTAGTAATAGGATTTGATGTAATTAGAATCTATTGTATTTCCTTCTTTCGGTTTTTTGGCTATGGCATTTACAGGAATAATTATTTCCCTGATTTTTAGGCCTATATTAGTTTACAGAATTAATCTCCTATTTATAGCTCCTGATTGTATCAGTTTCATATCAGTGAAATATATCCGCTTTTCCAAAGAAACCTTAGAATTATCCAATGAAATACTACTGTTCTAGGAAAAGGAGGGTTGATGAATATGTCCCTATTATATCTAAACAAAATTCATTTTGTGGTGATAAGACTATCCACTTAACTTTTGCTAATCCATACTCCATATGTCACCTGAACATAGAAACATCATATCCAAAAGAATCTTCACCAAGACACTTTTTCAAACATCTGAACAAGAGCACTTTTTCAAACATCAAGGACAACGAACAAGAATATGACAATCAAATGCAATAATTTACTAGTTGCCAAACTAGGATTTGATCACTTGATGGCATCATATGGATATCAATTAAACTCAATTCACAAACACTCGAAGCAATTTGCTAATTGTGTTTATGTCTAATCCATAATCTTACATCCTAAAGGAGGAAACTCCACTGGATGCATTTGTCCAATTCACCACTCATAGACCCATACCGATATGCAAGGTATGGCTATCAGGCTATGTATGGGTGCAGTAATGATGATAGTGGTTCTCCAACAAGAGATGCACCAATTCAAAGCAAATAGCAGTGAGCTACACTACCCAGTTCACCAATGGTAATGATAAGCAAATTCAATGCCAAGAGCTCGACCTCCAATTAAGGAACCTTATGAAGGCAAAATCAAGCATAAGCCCAGTCAAGAATCTGGAAAGGGTTTGAAGGAATACTAATAATGATTTTGGAAAGTCCTACTTCTAAAATTCTGTTCTAGTCTAAAACCACATTTACAATGATGCCACAGACCTCAAAAAGATTTTAAGACAAGTCATGGAAAGACAAAAAGATAAAAAATCTAACCAATATTGTTGAAATTACAAATGTTCCATATTATCAAGGTAACTGCAACATGCACAAACACAGAGCAACAGAAGGGCAAGCGAAATATTTGCTATCAGAAATTGTGGCAAACTGGATAATTACGTGACAGGAACTTATAAATCACTATATGTTTAGGAATTCAAAATAAGTAGACAATACCAGGAACATAATAAATGTTAAAAGGTTCAATGCAAAGCCTAAAAAATAACACTAATGTTATTGTTGATAATCAAACTGATATTTGGCAAGAACAGATACATGTTCCCCTTAAGCTTGAACCACGCCAGAGCACAATGAACGTGTGCAATGCCTGGCTTGCCTTTACACGCACAACCAAGCTGAATCAAATCTGCGCTTGTAGCACTATCAGAAGTGCCAACAGTTGTTGCATCCGATGACTGCCCAGAAGTCAGATGGCAAATCCTACAAATTCTTTCACCTTCAGAACTCTTGTAAATTTTTTTGCGGCTGCTGCACTTTATATCAATCACACATGAATTTTTATCAGTTTCAGACACCCCTTTTGGTGCTTTCATGGATACCAAGCTCAACCCTGATTCATCAACTTTTGCTTCCAGTTTCGTATTATCTTCATTGGCATACTCGGTCTGAACAGACTCAATTACAACCACAGTTTCTATCACTTCCTGATTAACCAAATTGTTTGAATTATAACTAGTCCCCTGATCAACCCCAGGCAATTTATCACTAATATTTTCTTGATCATGCTTGTCTTGACCCTTAACATCGTCCTTTAGTTCCTTATCAGATCCCAAATCCTCATCCACCTCTCCTACTTCTCCACTTATACTAGCTCTTGCAATTGCAACACCTTCAACCGAATGACTCAAATTCCTATCATGAACCGGATCCAATACCTCACCTCTATGTTGATCCATTAACAAATTGTTCACTCTCAAGATACTCCTGACAATGCCACAGTACAAAGTACAAACCCCACCTAAAAAAGCTCGTTTTTTTTTTCAATTACAGAGGATGAAATATGTGATCAAATGAAAGGAGTGAAATACATATCTTCCAACAACCCATTTCCTGATTGGAGACATAATCTCTTAAGATATTCTTAAAAATAATCAAACTTTAAAAAAAATTTGGAAACCTGGGATGCCACCTATGACATGGATGACCTTTCTCCCCAAGGAAACAAGCCCCCAAATAGCCGCAAAGAGATGGGGTTTACCTTAAAATATTAAATTCCACTAACCAGTTCAAACCTGACATGTTTCAATCCAACCCACGCCAGGTAAAACCTGCGTGATTAGTGGGGAAATAGGAGCAGGATTAGGTGAAGAAAGGGAATGGGAAAAACAATAGAGACTAGGAGATGGAGTGCAATTGAATCACTGATGAATTGGATTAGTGATCAAAGCAAAGGAAATTAAAAGGGTTACTTTGTCTTTATTGAGCAGATACCGATGACACAAAAGATGAGTATTTATTTATTTACTGTATAAATTTTTATTTATTATTAATTTAATTGCAGAATTTTGTCATTCAACTCTTCAAGGTTATCTGGGAAAACAGTTTGTAATGAGCAACACGAGTGGGTTATGTGATGTGTTTATGTTGTTTGGTGCATAGTGGGTGAGATGTGTGTGTCTACTTTATATGATAGTGAACCTCCAACTAAAGGCAGTGGTGAAGTATGAGAATTTTCATGGACCTTAAAAAACGATACTAGTAACTAACTAGAAATACAAAACACTTTTGTACTCATCCAGATTCTTACATAATGCTGACTGCTACTGACCACTGATATGTTAGCCACTCGAGAAATATTATCCATTAATTTTGTTCCCTTTACTTGTGTATGATGTTAATTTGTTTTTTGTGTGTGTGTGTGTTTCTTGTTAATTATTTTTTTCCCTTTATGTTTGTGTCTTGTGTGTGTGTGTGTTTGTTGTTCATTGTTCTTTTGTGTGTGATCGTATGTTGTTACTTTTATTTTATCTATTATGTTATCAGTTTGGAGAATTATGAAAAGAAATTGTATTTTTTAATTATACATTATATCAAGAGTTGCATCTTCGGAAGAATTGTAATTTTTAATAGTGTAAAATAACAAATAAGCAAACTACATTAAAAAAAATATATAATTTCTATTTATGTGTTTAATAAATTACTTTAAGAAACTACAATATTATATATATATATATATATATATATATATATATATATATATATATATATATCAATTTTAATCTCATTAAAAAATTATTAACTAATATTTTTAATCTTAACAAAAAAAGACACGCATTATCTTGAAATTATTATTACAACAAATCATTTATAATTAATCATAAATTAACCTCTTAAAACATTTTATATGTTTAAATTATATTTATTTTTATATTCAAATAAGTTGTATTATATTTAAGTCTATCACCAACCACATGGATTAATTGGCGGCAGGATTATTTTAGTTTAATGAATAATCTCAAATTTAAATTCTAAATATGAAGTTGTATTAAATATTTTGAAAAATTAAGAGAATTTATGATCTATAATAATTTTACTGAACTCGAATAAAATTCTCTATGTACTTATGATTAAAAAAAGATTACAAAATTAATCTGAGTGGTTAAAAGGAGAATATGAGATCGTGAGTTTCAATTTTTCCAAAAAAAAGAATCTAACAAAATAAACAATTAATATCCAACTTTAAAAAAACATGATTTAGAAAAGGAAAAAAAAAGAATCACACTTAAGAATGTTATTTTCTGAGTTCTGATCGAGACAGGAAAGAATGATTAGACTCTATTCCATTTCCATATTAGACACGATACCTACAAATGAATAAACCGTAAATTACCTGAATAATTAATTATCCATTGTCTTTGACAAGGTATGTCATATGGATATTCAACTTCAAGAGCTTGTCTTCAGGGACCCAAATGTTTAGTTTGATTCCATTTCAGTCTCATTTAAAATTAAAAAAACTTATGCATGTTGATTGACCAATGACATCCCTAGAAAATTCAAGAGCAAATGGGGCCTGCATGTTGTGATGTGTATTAGTAAGATATACACGTTTCCAGCTATTGGTGAGGTCTAAAACAAGTGGCATAAGATGTGAAACAAATGGCGGGGCACAGCCAAAACAATTGCATGTGACTGCTGTTTGACTCTAATGCCTACAGCCACAAACCCCTTTGCATTGCATTTGCAGGACATCCATTGTGCAATGTGCATCAATAAAATTAATTTTGATGTCTTTCTTTATAGAATTATGGAACCAGAACCTCGCTTGTCAGACATATAGATGCACTACCAAAAAAAAATCAGCACAAAAATATTATGCTTAAAATGTTAGAAGAATCTGATAAAAAAAACCAAATTTAACGGTGATACATTAAAAATTTATACTATGAATTAATTATAAATTAGTGTTGATATGACTTTAAAAATGATTATTGTAAAAATTAACAAACTCATCATACAGTAAATTATAATTGAATTGGATGATAATATTTTTTTTTTTTACATTATCGGTGAATTACTTATTTTTTTCAAAAAAATAATAATGTTTATATTATAAATCGATGTCTTCATTTATGAATGTGAGGATATCTTTTATTTTACTCTTTTATTATTTATAGTAAATTACTCCATCATTATTTAACATATTATGTGTGTGTGAAAATATATTTTAAAATTTCATTTTCCCCTTAAGTCGTATGTTAATTTTTTAAAATGTTAATATATTTTTTATTTTTTATATAATTTTTTATTTTTTATCCTTGTTTTTTAAAAAATCCACTCTTTTCCTCTTAAATCAAAATATTTATATTTTTAATTTACTATTTAAAAACTATAAATATTTTCTTATAATTTTAAAACTATTTATATTAAAAATAGTTGTGCACCAGATACTTGCTAGTATTACTGTATATAAAAGGTTAGTTGTTAGGTTTGTCGTTCTTAATATATTTTTTAACTAAGAAAAATAACATATCAGTATATAGTTATTAAGAATTTACTTAGTATAATGTACCGATAAAGATGTATATTAAAAAAAAAATTTGGTGAGTTTCATTTTTTATTTAATAATTTTGGTAGTTTTAAACAATTTTAACTAATGATAACAAGTATATTAAAAAAATATATAAGATAATGTCTTGCCGAGGCTGCTCGCAAAAAGAATCTATAAGCTGCTGCTCTAAACATCGAGGTGAAGAGTTCAACTACGGCATCATCATGAACTAAAAGAAAGAGTACGACTCTACGAGTTACCAAATTTGACCACACTACTCCTTACACCACCAAAAGCAAGGTTTGAACTTTGACCAACATTATGGCTTTCAAATCCACACTATATTTACTTTGAATATTAAATTAAAATTGTCGAATATCTCAACGCATAATAAACTCATTCACATAACATATAATCAGCATGCTAAAAAAACACTTCACATTTGCATAGACAGTCCATCTTTAACAAAATCTATACATATTTCACACTAGCAAGTGAGTCTTAATGAATCCTCCCAACTAAAAAAATGAAATTGACATGATCAAATTTATTTTTTTAAAACCTCAACTTTAAAGTAAAGATATATTATTTTAATAAAATTTATTGAAAGTCTAAAATCTCATAGTGATATAGAGGATTCATTCTCCTTAACTCTTGAGAAAGGATTGCATCCAGTGAAAAACAAAAAAGGAAAAAACTTCACATGGTCAAATGTAATGATTTTATCATTTACTTTTTGAAATCTCAATTTTAAAATAAATAAAAAATGCATATTTGCATTAATATAATTTATTAAAAGTTATGACCCCATGCAGTAGTAGAGTCACTTCAAAAGATTCATTTTCTTGACTGAGATATTCAAGGGCAATGTGCCTTACACTACCCTGCAGTGCTGTAGTAAGTAACATTAATGTGAATTCCTTTCCCTACTGTCACTTTCATGGCTGCATGGTACTTTAGTCATCAAAAACAAATTATACAATTGCATTAAATAGACTGCGGTGAGCAATTTAAGAATAATACATTTTTTAATCCTTTATTTACATAGTTGCATTATAGATTACATATTACTCGAGTTTAACTCATTGTCAGAGAAAAAGCTCAAGAAACGTCTAACATTTTTTAAAAAAAATCATATATAATGTCTACATAAGAAATTACGAGCTCTGTTAGTACTTAGCACCAAAAAGTGCTGGAAGTTAAGAATTCAAATTCAAGAAATTAAAACAGATTAGAAAACGGCGTTGAAGAAAAACAGATAGATACCACATTACATTTCACAAGGAAAGGAACTGGTGTGCATTGTGCAACATTGCAAATGAGGCACATATTAACAAGAGGAAACAAAAGCCAACCAACAAACCCCACCATCAAAAAAACTCTTCTCGACCCTCCCCTCCTTCCAGCCAAGGCTTTAGTTTTCCCCAAACAGAAGCATTCTGAGTTCTGATCTGTGTGACCATTTCAGGTCAAATATTACTATGACATTGTAGACGTTTACAATAAACAAGGCTATATATGCCTGGGGAAATAAAGATCCACCAGTTAGCACAAGGGAATCAAAAGGTACATATACTGACGGATCAACTGCGGCCATCCGGCATCGCGAATCTCAGTCTCGGTTCAGCTTGAAACTACATTCGCCAGGTCACAGAACATGGTATTAAGACAAAAAATAATGGTGCCACTTTTTTTTAACTTATCAGCTAGTATACACTATGTCCCCTAAGCTTTATCGTCACGATCCTCCCAGATGCATAAACTGTATCCCCATTTGCCGCTTCACATGGTCAGGTATCAACTTATTAACAAGCTCGGAAGATGCTCCAGATAACTGTAAACAGGGAGAATTACAATATAGTTTGCCATCAGTTATGTTCAGCTTTGATGTTTACGAGGAACCCAGTGCATAAATATTTTTCAATGCATTGCTTTGTGTACCCAAATAGACTAACACAAAAAGACAGTAAAAACACTTAAAAAGTTATTTGTGTACACACATGGTTTCAGAATGAGCAGCACTTTTGTAAGAACCTTTTGAAGGCTTCTTGATTTTTTTCAACTTTTTGAAAAAATAGAATCAATTTTATTCCTAGCCTTTAAGATTGTCAGTACAAATAATTTACTGCCAAAGCACCAGTATGACCAAGAAAGAGTTTTAAGGACTTACTTCCTGTTTGAAGTTAAATAGAGGGGGAAATGGACGACCATTTGGCAAGCGAGCATTAGGTTCACGAAGTTCATCAAAGAAAGGATGTGCACATGCTTCAAGCTGCATAGGAAAATAATTTAGTCTAAAATTGTTGAGCAAGTTTTTCTAAAGAACAACATCCATTGGCGGGAGAAATACAGGATGATATACATAATGCAATACTAAATTAGTCGGAACACAGAAAGCGGGGTAAAGCCAACCACACTTACCGCAGTGCACCGGAGACTTGGGGAGTATTGCAAAAGCCGGGATGCAAGATCAATAGCTTCTGGAGGCATCTTTTTGTGGAATATCTACATAAAATTTTGATGTGTTAGAATGCCCAGGAATATTTTTCATGTTAATCACATTTTTTATCATCTGAAAAACCAACTGTCTGAAGGAGATAAAATTATAGACCTTGTGCCATGGGTGTGCTTTTATCTGTGGAAACCTAAAGTCATTGTAATTGGGATTCATACAGCGTACTTCCTCTCGGGTGGGTGTGCCAAGCACCTGCAATACAAAATTTTACAAAGGTGAGTTATGATGACAAGGATGGCATGACTAAGGAACATGCAATACGTGTTAACACCAATTGTACCTTTATAATATGTACAAGCTGGTCTACTGCATTTTCGCCAGGGAATAATGGCTGAAAAAGTTTAGATTGTTTTAGATAACACATGGGTGGCATATAATCAAGAAAACATTTACATTGTTTCGTGGAAAATTTATACAATATAGTATTGTAGTAACAATAATTAATGAAAACAAATCAATGACACAAACCTGGCCCAAAAGAAGTTCAGCAAGAACACAGCCAGCTGACCAAATATCAATCGAACTGGTATACTCTGTGGCCCCAAATATAAGTTCTGGTGCTCGATAGAATCGTGAACATATGTATGATATATTAGCTTCACCTTCGACCTGATGATACAAAATTGAAGGTTAGTAAATGATCCTGGATATTGTAAGATGGGTAGTAGTCTCCCTCTCACAAAAATATAAGTTGAAATCATACAGAACATGACCAAAAACTCAAAAAAAAAATGCTGTTTCCACAAAAAAAGTGAAGGAAAAACAAATCAAAATATTTAATTTAATATGGTATAAAAGAAATCTTTAAAAAAAAGAAAAGAAAGAAAGCTCCACAGCTTGATGTAGAGCAAACCAAGATAAAAAAACATCAACACACGAGACTACAATCAAAACAATGTAAAAATTAGACCCTCTTCATCCAAAGTCTAAACTAAAACTTTATGACGATTCATAGGTTATTGGTTGACATTTTGAGTTATTACTTTGTCAATATAAAAGATAATGGTGCTGGAAAAGTTGGACAAAAAATTAAGTACATCAAGCAAAATAAGGAGGTCAACATACTAGAACTTTTGCACTTCCAAAATCACATAGCTTCACTTGGTGTGTAAGAGGATCCACCTGGAATATACACAGAATGATATCAAAGCCAGAAACAGTTACCACTTTTAAGAATGAATTGAATTTGAATATATATATATATATATATAGGGAGCATATCAAGCAAGAGTAAAAAATCTCAATCATATAATTCAAATGAAGGGTTAAGATAAAAACTTAAAGTCACAAGATCACTTAAAAAGGTCAAGTAACTTTTTTTAAGAACTCAAACGACTTGTGTTTAAATCTCAACCATTCATGATAAGATCTAATGGTCAATATTTATTTCTTTACCCACATAAAAAAAAGGCTCTCCCGATAGATACACCCCCGTGTACACACACACACACACTACAACAACAATTAACATATAAACAAACCAGTATATTTTGAGGCTTCAAATCTCTGTGGCAAACTTTGGGACCAGTGTGGATGTAAGCCAACCCCCTGAAAATCTACACACATGCCATAGACTTTTATCAGGCACTGAGCAAATAAATCAGAGATATCTGTGAATTACCAAAAAGTACGAGGCTTACCTGGTACATATAAAGTTTTACGTAGATGATTGGCATTCTTTGATTAGCATTGCTATAGTGCTTTAAGACTCTATACATGGACTCTGGAACATACTCCATCACCAAATTGAGAAAAAGTTCATCTGTACTTGTAGTTGAAAAGAAACAATGCTTCAAAGAGATCACATTTGGATGATCCATCACACGCATTAACTGCAGTTCACGATTCTTGTATCTTCTGTCTTGTAAAACCTTTTTAATTGCCACTGCCTCCCCAGTTTCCAAGCATTTTGCCTGAGAAAAAATTATCAGCATTTGGCAAAATAGGTGGCGACAGCAAGAGTAAATGAATCTAGTATTAGGCCATTAGCATACCTGGAAAACGATTCCAAATGATCCAGTTCCTACAACCCGTTCTGCCATGTAGCTAATAGTCTACAAAAATCATTGTACAAAACATTAACTTACAATCCAGGATAAATGCCATAAGGCAATTTTAACAACCCAGCAGATAATTTAAAATAAGAGTAATATTATCGGCATAATGGAATTTACAAAGACAATACCTGTTTGGGTTCCCCATTTTTGCCTCCAATAGTTGTAGATATGATGTGACCAGTTAGGGAATCATTCCCATTGATGACAGAGGTAGACATCTCCTGTTAAAATTGTCATGTTTAAAACAAGGTTTAATATTAGAATTTAACTTTTCACAAAATAATTCAAAATGGTTGGTTTCACTAGGAAGCTAAAAGTTGGAAGAATACATTTAAACATTTGGCAGGCATATAAAAAACACTAAGTAAAGAGTACAAAGATCAACAAGATACAAAATTAAAACTTCAATTTTCAACAGCACATCAAATAACTCAAAAATGAAGTTTCATAAAAGATATAACATGAGGAAAATCAGGTAAGCAACTTAAGGATGATATCACGGAAATCAAGTGGTGGAAATAAGCTGCTAAAAAAAGTAAAGACAAGGAAACAAGAAAAATAGCAGCACTAAGTTGTTGAAAGTAAGAACTAAAAGAACACAACGAGTTGCATGCAAAAATAAATTGAATTGTTTTTTAATTTAACGCAAACAGGTAGCAGCAGAGTACAAAAATCTGGATAAAAATATCTTTATCAGAATCAGAAACCAAAAACAATAAAAATAAAACGAATCTGGTGAATAACTGGCAAATGATCACAAGTTCGTGACAAACAAAAAAACTTAATCGACGACACTTTAAAGTCCAACATCAAAATAAGATCATAACAAGCGTGATCAGATTACGATACAAGTGTCGGCAACAAACAAATCTTCAACCCAGCTCAGAACCTCCCTCCAGAAAAAATAATAATAATAAAACCTCACATAAACCCATAGATCAACACGAAAATAAACCAAATGGATCTTCTACTTTAAGCTCAAAGACCAGATTTTCAGCAAGAAAACCGAATTTCCCCAAAATAACAAACCCTAAATCTCCCCTTTGTTAACTGAGCAAAAAAAACAACAGAGAAACAAAAATTACACATCCCAGAGATATCTCGCTTCATCCTCTTAACAAAAACAACGAAAATCACAAAGAAATTTTCAACTCTACCATTTCTAAGTCACTCAGCTTTCTTACCAACCAAAACAACAAGGTTAAAAAAAAAAAAAAAAAAAACTTTTTTTCCCGGGAAAGTACCTTATCCTCAGCCATGGCGGAGGGGAGAGAGAGAGAGGAGAAGAAAAAGAAGAAGAAGAGAATGGTCAGAGAGAGAGAGAGAGAAAGAAGGGAGAGAAGAAAAATTTAATGGAGACCCAGAAAGAGAAAGACAAGTCCATGTGATTCCAGCTCTCCTTTCTTTCCTCTGTCTTCTTTTTTCTTTTTTTTGGACTTTTCCCAATTTCCTTGACTAGCTTTGCCCCTTAGGAAGACCTCGCTGTTAATCACAATCATTAGGTGTGCTTAACTCAAATCACAAAATGAAAATTAATATAAATAAAAAAAGGTACTACTGTAATAAACAGCAATAATGATATCTCTTCTTTTCTGTTCTTTTTTGAGGAAGAACAATAATCATACTACTTGATTGAGTTTCATGTTTTTTTTTTTTTTTTGCTTTTATCATTTTCACGTCGGCGGAATTCGTCTCAAAATGAGTTAAGGGATACAATGATTGTGGCATATATGATATCATTGGGTCCAATTTCTAACATCAGCCAGATCAATTTTTAACATTCGAAAATTGTATAAGTTTTTTACACTGAGATGTTCTTGGGTTAGCCTATGCATCAATGCAAATTAAGCTTTTTCCAATTAATTCTTAATTGAAAAATGTCAAGTTAATTATCTCACTGTACAAAGTCTCTACATGAGGATGTAAATGTATAAATAGAGAGGTTAATATATCACATGACTCGTTAAGAGTCTGTAACGTGATCCAAGTCAAATGTAGACTGATTAATAAATCAGATTAACTTTTTTAAAAATGAATTATTCAATAAAAAATTAGACTTCGAATTTTTTTAAACAAGTTTGACAAAATAACTTATTTAGTTAATGCTGTAAAAGAAACTTATATAATTAATAATAATATGCAAACCAAACAATGTATTAAATTTTCAAAATAATATTTTGAAACTCTGTATTTGCTACTTTATTTTAAAAATTAAAATCGTTGACTTACATATAACTTTTGGTCTATCAATTTATTTAAAGATAATACTTTTACTTATTTAAAATACACAATAAAATAGTCTTTTAAGAAAAATAGGTTAAATCAATTTTTTAAAAGAAAAAAAAAGTCAGGCAAAAAAAATTGGGTGTAAATAAATAGGTAAAATTCAATTTTCAAATATAGATAAACAAATCAAGTTTGAACTATATAAATGTGTGCAAATGGGTGATGATCACTACACAGTGATGAAGAAATATCAAAGAAAAAATTATTGACCCTGATGGTTTTACAAGATAAAAAAAGGTAATTATTCAAACAGTGTGTAAAACATTAATCTTTAATTTCGATTTACACCCACCAATTTCTATAAAATTTGGATGCAAAAGGATGTTTCGATAAATCAGTCTCTTATTATTTGTATTCCTATTTTTTATGTAAATTGTTTTTATTTATAACTCATGTCTTCTAGTGAATAATTTTAACATTTTAAAGAGATGTATCTCGTGACTTTTGATGAAGAATTGCATCTCACGATTCTTCTTATCGGAGAAACATATCTTATTTCTGTTGGTGAAGATAGAAAAATCACATCTATTTATATTTATATCTTTACATAAATATGAATAGACAAATAATTTTATTGAAAAATGTCACCTCTGGTTACTTTTGAAGATCTCTTGCATATAAAACCCCAACATAACATTTTATTTGGATAAGAAATAATTTTATTAAAAAAATAGAAGTGAAATAAAATAAAAATAAAAAAACGTACTATTTGGATGAAATAAAAATGAAACTCCTCAATAAGAAAAACTAAGAATCAAAGAAATGGGAAAAAATATTCATATTCATTTGAATGAAAAATAAATTATATAAAAATATTTATGTGTTTTATTTGAAAAATTAAACTTAACCTCTAAAATAAAACTTTACTTTATATTATTAAGAATTTTATTATTATTTATTTTGTTATAAAAATATTTGTTTAATTTTTGAAACAAATAAATACGGGGAAGGATTTATTGGTTTCCATTAATTTAAGCATGGTGTGTGTCCATTTCCACCTTGTTTACAGTGACTAACAAAAGTCTTTTCAAAAGAATTTAATTTGTGCCTATTGTTATTATAAAACTTTCAGGGTATGAAAATTAAACAATTGATATATTCAGTGATATGATGTAATAAGGAAAATTTTAAACAAAATTTGAGATGTGTTAAATAAGGGGGCCTATCCAGAATAGTTTTTTTGTTGTAAGTTTCAAAAAATTGTCAAAATTCTTCCACTTTAGAAGAGAGAGCCCTTGTGTTAATGGTTGCATTAGAGGAATTTGAACCAAGGAATAGTGATAGTAATGTAGTTATCAACCTATCTTAGAATGTGAATAGTTCATCAAAACATTAGAGGACTCAGTAATGCCTAAAATATTTTACTGTTTCGGAAGAAATTTCTAGTAATTTAATACTACCAAAAAAAATTGTAGTGGTCTTAATAGTATTACACATCAAACCTCTAAAAACTTGTATATTTGATCTTCTCACTCACTTTTTTTTTAATTTATCATTTTTTATGTTTGTCTCTGTATTGAATTTTAATAATTTTTAAAGAGATATTGTGAGGAGTTGTTATGCCTTGTTTGGCAGCATAGAAATAAGATGAAGAGAGTAAAAATGAAAAGAATGAAAATAATGTTAATTGGTTGGTTGAATGAAAATAGG
This sequence comes from Glycine max, assembly GCF_000004515.6. Lineage (NCBI taxonomy): Eukaryota > Viridiplantae > Streptophyta > Magnoliopsida > Fabales > Fabaceae > Glycine > Glycine max. The sequence goes on along the minus strand of NC_038242.2, from coordinate 4,903,090 downwards.
ATAAAAGTTAGAATACACTAGCACTTTTTTATTTTATTTCTTACTTATTTTCATTCTTTTTATTTCTTTAATTATTTCATTTATATTTCTCTTTTACCAAGCACATTTATAATATTTACTTTATTTCTAACATTTTTGTTCACTTTTTTTAAAATTTTCATTCACTCTATTTCTTTCTTTACCCAGCATACTCTAATGAATTTTTTTTATTAGAACGATACCCTTCCCCCCTAACACGCTTTAAATCAGCACAACGCTGGAATTTACATTTTATGTAACATAAAGTTATATCATAAACTGTATATAATCTCGAGAGTTTTGGAATGTTTGAGAAGTACATAATTTTTCCTTTGAATTTTTAATTTTCTTGACTTTGAATACTTACTAATAATTTTGGGGAGTAAGAGAGAGAGAGAGACGAAGAGGTCGTGTGAAGCATATGATCAATTTCTTCATTAAAAAATCACCAATATGATATCACTGCTTCACTCTCACAGCAACTAAATATATAACCTCTTTATCAGGAAAATGATGTTTTTCCTCTAACATCTTTTCTTGATGGTATAACTAACTGTTATTTATCGTGGAGGGAAAAACCGGTTGAGGTTGAAAGGAAGTGTATAGAACTCTTCATTTCGGCTATCTCCATTGAATGTTCTAAACTTGGCCCACCATGGCATTCCCCTATCTTTGGCGCTATCCTTGTAATCAAGAGTATTGTCCAAGAATACAGCAACAATCAATGCAACAGTTGGAGATGAGAAGAATATAGTATTAAGGAAATCATCGAACTGAAAAAGAAAAAAAAAGAGAAAATTAGTATTAACATTTTCTTTATTAAAACATCAAGAAACCATCGCAATTAGAAGCAGAAGATGCATGATTGTTCTGCCACTTAATAAGGATTTTTTTATGACACAAGCCATTTCGTTAGTGACATGATGGAGAATTCACAAAGATAAATAACAGTTCTTATAATAACTATCTGCCTTACTAGTACAAACCAAGTATATGGAATTTTGACATAGTGCATGTTTGGATAACCATTATATCCCTTCTAAAAGTAGGTTCAGAACAAAAGATACAAAGATTATCATTTTCTAAAAGTACTTTCAGAGTGATTACCTAAACATGCACGTAGTAAGATTTTCACAAGTTTTGTATTGATGAAACAATAAACTCACCCATCCAGCCCTTGTATGAGTAGGACCATGAAGGGCCTTTGAAGTGTACTCTCTGAAATACTCAGGAACAGAAAAACCTAAGAAAAGGGCTACACCAAGAATAAAGAGGTTCCTCATTGAGTTCATGTTAGTGAACTGCAAGAATGATAGCCCCACAGAAGCTGCAAATAGAGAAAATTGTCATAAAAAAGATAGAGGAAGCAAAGACATGCTTAAACTAAACCATAGGTGAAATGGTGATACTCACCCACAAGGCCAAACAGAACACAGTATACAGCTGCAAAAATGGGGAATGGTATTGATGCAAATAAAGCTCCAAATTTTCCTGAACAAGAAATATCAAATATGTGAATATCATAAAACCAGCAAAAATGGGGAATGTGCATTGTAAGTGAAAGCTACTAAAAAAAGGACGATAATATAGTTAGGACTAATATACTCCAAAGTTTGGCACTCACCTAACATTGAGAAGAATATCATAAAACCAGCTGAAATTTGAATTACCCTTCGACTCCCAACACGAGTGCTTCCTAGGAGCCCCACATTCTCTCTGTAATGGATAATCCTATGAGAATCAATTTGTGTCCACAAAAGTGAAAACCATGAACAATGAAGAGTAGCACTTACACAGAAACTGTTGAACCAGTCAGTGTTCCAAAAAGGCCATTCAGCAAGATTCCAACTCCTTGCCAACCAATACCACGGCTCAGAACATGAGCTGGAGGTGGTGTTGCACTTGCAAGTCGTGATGCAGCTTTGTATGCCCCAGTTGACTGCCACAATTTTTTTAATATAACTAGTCAACACTACATTTGAATTTCTATTAGGACCGTACGACAAATATTGGAATCATAAAATTTTATGTCTCACTTCTTATTTAATAAGTTTCACTCACGTGTAGTTTTCAATAAATTTTAACCAATAGTAAAGAAGTGAAGTGAGTTACTAAGACTCCTTTAGTAAATATGTAAAATACCTCAATTAAGGAGACTAAAACAGCAGCCATCATTCCAAAAGCATGACCAGCATCAAATGTAGGAGCACCCCACTCAAGAGGGTATGGAATCTTTATCCTGTAGGCAACATGTAGAAGAGTCATTGGCAACAGCTCAAAAGTGCTTGCTTCCTGGCACCTGAATTATGATTATAACATTTAACTATTTTAACAGATGCTTTTTCTGTACCAACCATGGAGCAGAAGAAATGAGGTTGGCCCTGTCTGTTCTGCAATTATGTTGGGTTAAATCAGGACGGTGTTTGTATGCTCCACTTGCTGTTAAGAGATGTGCATATGCCCATATCACTGTGGTTGATATTAGTAGAGCAAATCTCTCTAGTATTGGTAGTTGTCTTGTATGAAAATTTTTCAAGTACTGCAAACAGCAATAATCGTAGCATAGTTACTATATTTTCAATAGATAATAAATAGTAAATATTGGACATTCACAATGGATACCCTTCTTTGGCCCTCACCAAATAATTATCATATACATTTCAAAGTCATATCCCTCAAGAATGTTTATGTAAAAGCACTGCATTGGATTAAAAGTGAAGCATAAAAATTTCACTTTAGATAGTTGAAATATTCACTCCCTTTTGCTTGTCACATAAATGTGAATTTGATTAGTACCTGAGAGAAGACTACAAACAGAATTAACATGGGAATTCCAATTTCAACGCAATGCCCAACCTGAAAAAAAAAAGAAGAAAAGTAATGTTAGTCAGTATGAGCCAAAAAGAGATGAATTTGTATTATTGACCCGTGGGTTATTGTTATACCACAGGGAATCCTCGGTCAAATAATCCAAATCCAACTAATGCAATTACTGGGACCATTCCAAGTGGACTGAAAAACCTGATAAAAAAAAGTAAGAATACAGTAAGTATTTGATGTATAGATTAAGCTTAATTCTTTAATTGGAAGAATAACTATGCACTTCAGTTAGAAAGAGCTCACCTAGAACAAATGGCCCATAACTGACTAAAGCCCAAAATGATTTGTATGCTTGATGCTACTATCATTGCCCCTTGTACTGCTCTCATGGTGTTAAGAAATCTCTGGAGATAAATACAAGCCATTAGTTTAATCTATTGAAAATAAATTTAAATGCTTAAACCCACACATTCTATTAAATAGATTAAATTATTTTCCGCTTAATAAATGTCACGTTGCCTTAGATTTTGTCTAGAAGGATTAGACGTAATCTTACATTAGAATTAAAAATTTCATAGCGGTTGTATTGTCCACAACTAATAGAATCATCAACTTATTATAATTGAAATGTGGCAACCAAATAATATAGTAGTATTAGAGAAATGTACTAACCAAATGTGGGTCCTCTATCCTTGTCAATGAGGAATCATGAATTATCGATATAATGGGGACCATAAATGCATAAGACCCTCCTATCACTGTTGGTAACCGGGTTCCAAAGAGTGTCTGCAGAAGTGTATTAATTCCTTCAACAAAAAGCAGCGTCTGCACCACCCTCACTTTATCATCCTGAATCATCGTATCAATATTTGAAATATCAATATCAATTTTCTACATAATAGGACAATGCAAAGTAAAACTAAAGACCATGAGGAAATTTCACTTTCAGAATCAACAATTTTTCTTCTCTGTGGGACCCACACGGCTCATTTCAGCATATGATATGTCAAAACAAAAAACAATGTAAAGGCAAAACAAAAAGTTCCTCCAATCCACCTCAGTAGAGAGATTTGGCAATATCAAAGAATTTCATTTCATGTTACATAATAATATAAAAAAACTAACAAAGAAGAAGCAAGGCAAAAGGAGTTGAAGGAAGAAGTATTGGATTCGAATCCCCAACTAACATTTTTAATCCAAACTAACATTTACCAATAAAAGAAATAATAATATAAAAAAATGAAGCAAAGCAAAAGGAGTTGAAGTTGGAGGGAATGACTTACATCACTTCCACCCATCAAAGGCACAAGAAATGAAGGAATCATGACTGCAGTTCCTAAGGCCAAAATGTAATGCTGGAAACCAAGAACTATTGTCTCCACTGTTAAACGGTTCAAAAACACTCATTAAAACCAAAATGTGCACAAAAAAGTTCAATCTTTTAATGAAGCTGAAAATGCAGTTGAGGAAGTGAGCATACCCCAGGAAGGGTTTGAGTCGATACAGTACTCTAAGCCTTGAAGTTGGTCCATTGGTGGGTGGCTTATCTCCTCTGGCTTTGGAGCTGCCATGATTCCTTTGCAACTCTACTTTTACCTCGAAATCTTAATATCCTTATGAAGGACGAACTTGAGAGAGTGAGAGAAAAAAAGGTAGATAGAAAGCTAGAATCTTTGGTCTAGTAGAGTGTGAGAAAACTGAGAGAGGGAAAGTTAGTCAATGTATGAAGTTGAAAAGGAGAAAGGAAAAGACCAATAGAATGATGGAAGCAAGAGAGAGAGAGAGTATTATTTTTTGTAGAGAAAGTATGTGAGAATGCACAGTTGAAGAGAAATGGTGTGAGAACAGAACAGTGCAACAAAACAACTGAGGAAGAGAAATTGCACTGTATAATGTGGGATTTGGCTTTTCTTCTATCTCTTTTGTCTCTTTTGATGTTGTGCTTGTGTTGTTTCATTTTTAAAATTAAATATCATAATTAAATATTAACATATATTATTATTTTAATGGAACAATAAAAAGACAGCCTAAACAATGACAGCAGAAAAACTAATTTCGTGTGTAGTTGAACACACAACCTCAATCTTTCTCTCTCTTTTTTTTTTTTCTCTCTTTGCTTTTTATTTATTTAAACATTATAAATATTAAAGGTGCCGTTAAGTTTTCCATATCCCCAAAATGGTCCTTGAGGAACTTCAAAAGTTCTGAATTAACATGTTACCGTTGCCTTTCAGTTCTTAGTAAACTTTTACAATTCAGTTTTTGCCGAACTAAGTTTGCAAGTGCATCATGATCCTGAGATTATTAATTAAAAATTAAGAAGGGTAAAAAGGGTAGGGCTAAAATTAATGTGAGGGATGAGAGGCAGTTATCTGACTGCTGCTTAAATATTATTCCAAGATGTTACTAAGATATTCACACATATCTTAATGCACACAGGAAAAAAAATGTCTTAAGAAAATGTACACAAAATTTAATATTGTGAACTGAAAATTCAATTTGAGAGGATTCATTTTCACTAAAACACAGCTCTCTAATATTCTTTTAAATAATGTATATTTTTTATTATGAGTTGAAATTATTCAACATTATAAAATTACGAGTCTCACTCATTATTTAATGAATTTCACTTGTAATTTTTATTTTTCAATAAATTTTAACTAATATTCTCTCTAAACTTAAGTTGTTTTAAAAAAAATCAAAACTTTGGTTGTTTTATAATTTCAAGATATAATTGTGCAAGAAATTATTTTTGTATAAGTAATATAGTAATTTTTTTAGAGATTTAAAGGAAACATAATTTAATAATGAAATAATGAAGGGAAAAAAAGCTTTTAATAAACTTTTGTTAGAGTAGAGAATATTCAAAGCACTTTTTTTTCCTAACGAAATTGAGTCTAAGTTTATGTCACTTTAACGGGATATAGAGCAAGTTTTGATTAAAAAATTCAGCAAGAGATACTACCTCTCTACAATTATAATGCATTTCCATCCCACATGATGAAAGGGGTCTGAAAAAGGTATGGTAAGCTATCTTTATGAACTAAAAGAAATGAAGAAAAGAAGCAAAATAATGCTCCTAAGTTATCTCTTAAGGCACAATTCCTATGTATATCCTATTAACAACCAAAATCATTAGTTGGTCATAAAAAGAGGAGCCTTAATGCTAGCCTTTTGACGAAAAACAAAACTATAGTATATAATAGGATTTATGATTACTTGAAGAGGCTTTTTTCTTTTCCTTTTATGTGACTTTCTTTTTTTTTTTTTCATTCAATGGGCCTGCTTGCATGGGAAAAAAGAGGAAGGGAATGATGATTTTGAGGAGTTGATGTGGATACTGACCAAAGGTGGTTGAGCCTTGATAGGCAAATGGAAAGGAAGCACAAGCTTGTCAGATAATGTCATAAGAGATTGAAGATGAAGAATAGAAGATGTTGTTGATACGTAGGAACAAATGGGAGAGGATCTTGCATTGAAGATATTGATGGGGTCTTCGGTTCGGTTTTTAATTATTTTGTTGGTCGTGCAATGGCCAATATACGGTAAAAGTAAAAAATGATTTTTGACTTTGAGTTCCCCACAAAAGCTGGAAAAAGGGACAACGCAGAACTTGTTCCATGTAGTGTCTCACTGACTCTCACATTCGGATTGAACTTCTTTCGAGTACTGGAATTTTTTTAGGTGAGTCTCACACATTTATTGTGTATTTTTCTCTCCTACTAGAAAAATTCAGTAACTGAAGACAATCTGAACCCCCCACATTCTCTCCACCCTGAATCGGGAAGCTAATAACAGATGAGATGAGGTAATTCTAATGGCCCTTCACCAAAACAAAGAACAAAAGGTTTTTTCTGGTAACCGATTAACCAATCTCGTGGTTATATACGAGCAGGACGGCACAAGGATGATTGGTGAGTGATGCTCAAATCAAATTTTAATTTTTTTTTATTTTAAATAAAATAGTTATATGTTGAGTTTATTTTATTAATATATTTTATTTTTTTTTATAAAAACTAATAACAAATATATTAAAAGTTGTTAGTACAAGTGCGAGTCTCTTACATCTTAACTAAGGTCACGGATTTGATCTCTAGCTTATTTATTGAGTTGCAGCTGAAATTATACTACTTCATAATATAACATATAGGGATGAGTAAACGGGCTTAGGTCGGTCCATGGATTGACCCGTGGAGCCTGCAGTTCGCGCGGGTTACTAATCAATTTTTTTAAACAGTCTATGGTTATGTCATACTTTTGGGCCCGTCCCGTTTAACCCACGAACTATGCGGGTTTAGCCCGCGGGTTGCCCGCAGCTCGCATTAGGTTTACTTGGTGTGATCCTGATCCAATTATATTAGGTTTGATTTTTTCTTTTTCACTTTAAACTTTTCTTTTAAAATAACAGATAAATAAATATATTAGATAAGAGAAAGATATAAAGATAAAAATAAAATATTCAAATTAAAAGACGATAAAGATAAAAAAGCACAAGATAAGAAAAATAAAAGATTAAGATAAAAAAAAAGATAAGTGATAACTTGTTAAAAATCTTGTTTTTTGATATTTTCTCGATCTTTTTTTCTTTTAATCTAACATTTTTATATCTGAAAGTCATAAATAATAAAAATATCAATTCTTATCATTTAAGTCAAAAATAATTGTTAAATAAATATTTTTAAAGATATTTTAATATATTTTTATTATAAAACATAACTCATATCAGATTTAACAGTTATAACAAGCTAAGAACATTTTTTCTCCTCACGCGTGCTTAACAAATATCGAACTAGGCTTATTGTTGACAACGTACAAGCCTTGATATATACTAAAAATTGGTTACTAGTATTTGATATGCAGGGTAAATAATATGTAATAATTATTGTCTTTTAATCACTTAACTTGACTTTATTCTAATATTTATTATTATTTCGAGTTTTAGGAAAAGAAGATGAAGATATGGAGATGGAGAAGACTCAAGCTACTTCAAATATGAAATCATTTGTTGTTGGAGATGTTTAAATTTCATATTTTAGATTTATTGTTTGGATTTTCTTTTGTTAAGACATTATTTATTTTATTGATATAATTGACTAATTATTGAGATTTTATTTATCTTTGTATTGAACTTAATTTGATTGTATTATATTTTTATTAAAATTAAAATTCTTTTAAAACTAGGCCCGCGGATCGGCCCGTTTGACCCGCGGGGTCCGTGGGGTGGGGACGGATCAATTTATTTGGTCCGTGTAAGAAGCGGGACAGATTGGCCCGATCCGCTACCAATGTAGGCTTATGCGGGCGGGCCTTACATGGAACGAACCGGCCCACTTACCCACCCCTAATAACATACGAAACCAATGAGAGAAAATTAGTTGATTGTTAAATAAGAAGTTCAAACAACTTTTTAGTTAGATAAAAAAAAACTAGTAAATATTTTTTTGTTGGTAGACCTAAAATTTAAGTTTTAATTGTTTTATTCTTACATCTGTTTTGAAGAATTTGTTAAAGATTTGTAAAATATTGTGGATAATATTATGTGGATAATACATGAAAGTAAAATGTTTTTATTTTTAATTTTAAAGTATATTTTTGTGATGTGTGTATATAAATTATTACCACTGAAGTAGTAATTTTTTTATGTTTGAATGATAAAATGAAAAGATAAGAAAAATACAGTAATCTACATCTTACTAAAGCAAAAAATTTATATAGATCAACATAATAGGATTAACATGCATATTAATCCAAATTAGAATTTTAAGTAATATTGATCAAAGTAACTTATAAGTTAACCAAATGAGTTTATAAGCTCTTAAATGTTTTTACCGAACATACATAGGAGGATGATTGTGGGGAAAATATTACCATGTAAAAGTAAACCATTCTAAAAGAGCTCATTTCAATGATGAGCAAGTTGTATTTTTTAATTGTTTTTTGTTACATTTTTTAATTGGTTTGAGATTTAAAAAAAAACAAATTTATTTGTAATTAAGTCAAATATCTGAATTCTCTAGGGATAAAAAAAGATAACAAATAAGGGATTTTTCCGTAAAATAATAAATACTCAATTTTATGGGTTCACTGCCTTTAGTGAAAGATGCTGCATTTGCATATTTCCGACTCTTTTACAAGCTAAGAGAGTTTTACTAGAACCTAGGTGGAAAGTCGAAATGAACTCTCCACCTTGCACATCAAAATTCTGAGTGACAATGGAAAAATGAACTAGACCATACAATGCCATTAAGAGCATTACATATTATGTTTATTAAAACGATAAGATAAAGGAGCAAAGACAAATATGTGCACGGTTTCCTCTTCAGCTTTATCAAAGGAATATATATATGGGAAATGTTAGCAAAATATGTTTTATATTCTTTATAATTGATTAAAATTTGTTAAAAACTAAAAATTTTGATGGATCATATTTTTTATTTAATGAATATATTTTTTAATTTTAAATAAAATTTAACTAATGATAAAATACTAGTATATGTTAGAAAAAAAAATGTATTAAAAGATAGTGGTACTATATGGCTGGACCGCAGAAACCCAGTGCCACTTTTTCAACTGGATGGTGTCCTGCTAACACTCCAAGTCTTTTTGTCTTGCTAATCCTCGTTTTTTGTAAAATGTTTTTTTTTTCTTTTCCAAATTTTGCCATAATTTCGTGCTGAACTACGGCAACCACTGATTCTCTCGGAGAACTACTGTCGTAATTTTTATTGAAATTGAACGGGGCCCAATGCCATTAATTTGTTTTTTCTATGCGTTCGATTCTTGTTTTTGAAAAGCACAACTAGCATTGATAATTTCTTTTCCTGAAGTAGCACTATCTATATATATGGGAAGATAACAATCAGAATCTCTTAAAAATGGTGAGACTTGAAAAGAGTATCACTGCTCCAAGCTTCAGCTATAATTATTTCTTAAAACTATTTAAGTGTAGTGGGTAATCAGAGGCCTAGACGCATGCGCTATTGTTGCACATTCTCATTCACATCCTTTAAGGGACGCCAACTACTTCAAATTATTTTCTCAAAGTTTACTTTTAGTGTAATTTTTTTATTTTTATAAACGGTTGAAGAACCAACTGTGAAGGATATTGGATATTTGCAATATTTTTTAAGAAAATAAACTATATATAGAAGAGCCCCCATCTTTCCAGAGAGAAATACTCATCAGAGGAAGTACGTCTGGGTAGTAACTTTACTCGGGCATAAGATACGCGGGTCCAATACTGAAAATCTTCACACAAGGATGAAGGATCCATACTGCTACCGCAAGGTTGGAAATAATGACAATAATGAAGGTAATAGACTAATAAAATATGCAAGCACTAAAGCAGTAAAGCTTATCCCACAGGATGAGGTCGCTGCATAATAAAATATGCAAGCAATAATCAAATAAAAATTAGGCATTAGCAACGAACCGATCAATCAACCATATCATGGGACACAAGTACTGGAATTGGAAGAATTATTCCAGCTAAGGGCACGGTTGGAGCAGGAAATTTCTTTTCAAGTTCGAGATATACAGTGTCTGCGATCATTGCCAAAGTTATTTAACAGACAAAATGTTTCAGAGAAATCTCTGCCACAGCTTATCCGCAATGTTCGATACTACAGCCCCACACTGAATGGCTCACGACCTTCTCTCTAACCTCCTTTCAGTGGATCTTTTCTCCTCAGCCTCCCGTCGTTTTTGTTGCCTGTTCAACAAAATGAGATTATTGTATCAAACATAACTATATCAGCTAATTGCCAATTGTCAGAACTGGATATTCCATCCATTTGACTGTCAATTTCATGAAATAACATCAAACACGTTTCTTAAGTATAGATGACTGACTATTCAAAATCAATATTTAAATTTGGAAATCTCTGCAAGTAATATGTTAATTTAGATTCTAGTTTTTTCAGTAGATTTGATAAGTTCAAATTGGAAAAATGCAAACACCTAAAAAATGTCTACACAATAAAACGTGTCAACCCAAAATCAAATCTTAGAAATTGAAAGCATAACCAGAATCAAAAGATAGAAGTAGAATGCATATGAAAGTTCATGGTTGTTTATCAACTTACGCAAATTGCATATATCCACCGCCGGCATTAGCAGCAGATAAAATGGCTGCATGAACCCCAATAGTAGATACAGAATCCTGCCCCGCAGAGGGCAGAGGATTTTTTTTATCACCATCCACCTATCTTTCACAAAAATTTCTTAAGCACAATGAAGAATGTCCCTAAAGTTGCTATTGCATTTGTTTAGATGAATACCTTATCCCATTTTGATTTTTTATTCTGTCTACCATCCCGATTAATAGAATCGGCTGTAGGAGGCACCAAAGGCAAACCACTTGCAGTCACAGCAGAAGCACCTACAGCAAAAAATCAATACAAAACACCACAAGAATAAAGACTTAGGTGGTTTCTGAGAAACAGCTTCACAACTGCATAAATAAATTAGGAGGTTTCTGAACCTGCAATGGGCATGCTAATCCTAGAAGCGCTAGCTACAATTCCCGGTTGTGCACCCCCCGAAATAAATTCAACCTTCTGTGCTTTCTTCTTTTCTTGCTCTTTCCTCTCACTTTCGCGCCTCATATCAGCTTCTGTTTTGTTTTAGTTAAGACACGTGGGCAAAAAGGAGTATATAAAGGAAAAAACAATAATAGCTGCAACATCACTAACATTGAGTAATCTGTAAATAGTTTTGAGACAGGGAAAGTACTACAAACAACTAAAATTATAAATGGATGCCATGAATGATGCTAAATCTTGACATACCAAAAATAGTTGCTTAAACTTAGGAAGTATTTAGTTTACTTGGTAAAGACCAACAAAATTTGACTATAAAAGGGGGCAGGAAAAAAAACCAAAATCAGAGGCATATTTAAAGTAGTGCGACAAAAGAAATCGTGATTTCTCTGATTTATCTAATAAGTTAGCCATGAATGTCAGCCAAAATGATAAGTTACCTTTGAAACAGGGAAAACACATTCTACAAATAAAAATTAAAAATAATTATAACATTGAAATCCAAAAAATATAGGAGGTCCGCAATATACTTGAAATTAACAGTTGGTTTACAGGAACAAACAGCCAACAATCACCTAATTCTCAGAAGAAGAAAATGTAGATAAATATGTATTATGTACAGAAACCACAGTAGATTCGATGATATATTTAACAAAACAAATGTCAAAAAGGAGCAAAGTACACAAATACAGCAACCAACAACAAAAAAGACAGAGAAGTTATCTACCTATTTCATCATAGAAATCACTTGGATCATATCCATGAGGGTCAAATACATCTTTACTGAAGCAAGACCCTATTTGATCAATATCCTGGTACCTCACTGCATGCAGTAAGAAGTCAGGGTTTCGATAGTCCTTCCTGTTGCGAACTTCTGCATTAAAACTTTTTCCAGCCTTCTTATACTCCAGGAATTTGTTTATTTTTCTCTGCCATGACATAAAATTAAGGTAAAGACAATGATGTCAAGGGAATGTAATGTCTAAATACTAAACCATCAAATAGAAAGCTAACAATTGGAAACATCCTACATCCTACCCATTACCAAGAACATAAAGACGAATCAATGGCTCTAGGAACCATATTGAATTGGATATGAATCTTATGATTCTTGTGATTCTAATATGATGGCCGCACAAAAAACAGAGGAAAGGACCAAAGCAAACCAGCCTAAGCAATGCAAGCTACTTTATAATATATTAAAATGGTATTCAACAATTGATAGTAATTGAACCATTTTAACGGAACTTACTTGTAACTCCTCAGAGCATTTAGTTTTTGATGGGGGAGGGAGAAATTTATCCAATGGATCTACATATTTTTGCTCATCTTGATCTGCTTCTCCAAATTCAGCATCATCTGATCTGATCATAGCATCTTTGTTCATGGTATCAGATTTCAATGGCTCAGAGAACTGGGGAGTGTTAGCTTGATTGCTAGGTGTCAAAACTTGGACTGTTCCCAATGGTGATCTGTCTTGCAAATCACCTGCAATAACATATTCCATAAGGTACTAAGACAGAAAAGAAATGCCTCTACAGCGATAGTAATGTAACCGAATAAATTGAATAAGGCAATAGCATATTCTGAAAATTGAATACAAGCATGCTATTATTCCCTTTAGTATTTACATACCCATTCATAAGCATAACAAGTAGTGAAACAGAACCATCAATGCACTCTTTCTGCTCAACCTCATTCACAAAAACCCAAGTAAGGACACAGTATATGGAGTACTTCAAAAGAAGAAAAAATTAAAATAACCCAAACCTTAATATGATCATAAGTGGCAAGGCAGAAAAAAAATTGCAAATATACACAAGTGTGCGTTATAAATCCCGGATAGTAGTGCATAGCAGCCAGCCCCAAAGATGCTATAGAAGGATAGCAGATAGTGGAATAGCCACTATTCAGAAATTTTAAATGTAGTTTATATCAATTTTATCAAATCAAGATTCAAATCATGAATGGCTGAGCTAATTTTTGAATCGCAAATAATAATTTGTATTGAATCATATGATTCACAGACAATGAAAAATTATTCAAATATATTATATAGATGGTATATAGTGTTCAATGTAAAAAATTTAAAGTAGAAATAGATAAAATAACTTAACTAGAAGTCTTATAAAACATAATTATTAGTTGTATATAAGTTTGTGAAGCCTTTATTTTAGAAGAATGGAAACAAAACATTTAAATAGCTAAATAGAATACATTCATTGAATGAGTGAGTGACAAATAAAGTAGTGGAATAATCAAATAGGATAAAAAATATTTCTTTGATTCCTTTTCATTTAACAACTTAAGATTATATGAATTTTCAATTTTTTTCACGAGAATTGATGAAAGAAAAGTTTATAAAAAATGTTAAATCGTGTGATCCGTATTGATGATACAAAATTGCACAAATTCATTCATGTATCGTAAAACAGTCATTAAGATTCATCTTATGATACAATTGGTAGGTAACTGAATTGTATCGAATTGTAAATTGCAAGATTCTGATAAATATGACTTATATAATTTATACTATATTCATATAATTAATAAAAATTATCCAAAAATGAGACAGAGAATGACAATATACAGAGAAAAAGAGGCCAGAGAAACCAGTCACCCGAGAAGAAAAAACACGGGCAGAGAAAGTGAGAAACCTGTTGTTAGAGAGACGGATCATGAGACATTGTACAGAAGTTAGGGTTCGGATGAGAGAAAGTAAGAAATCACAGCTTTTTGATTGATTTTATATATTGTTTTGGAATTTGAAATCCTAAAAATATTCCCCACCAAACAAGCCCTAACATTATTTTTTTGGAACACTTTTATGGAATCAAGAGATAGTGCTGTCATCCCGTTCATATTTCGCCGGCATGCTACGCCACTATAGTGACACTATAGCCCACTATTTGAAACCCTGACATGAATCAATTATATATATCATACAGAATTTCATAGAATTTATTTATAATAAATCAATTATAGAGCTATAACCATGATTACCCAGAAGCTTACGATTTAAGGTCACATTCAATATTATAACTTTATCAGCTAGACCAAGCCATCTATGACTAATAAGAACAATATAAAACTAATGTACTACCCTAGTGCCAGAAGGCTCCTTGCTTCACGAAGGTACAGGGAGGGTCATTATACGCATCCTTCCCCTTGTATATGCAAAGATGCTGTTTCCAGATTCGAAACCATGACCAACAGGTTGTGCCAGGACTCGCCCTTTTGATAAGAACAATATACTAGTGAATTTTTAAAGTCCCACAATTCCATTTGGAATAAGCAGCATGACAAAACCATGAAGCAAGGCAACATTGCTGAACACCAAAAAGACTAGCCAAGTGATCTCCCTATTATACCTTAATTATTAACACAAACAGGTGTGGGAAGCTTAAAAAAGGATGAAATCTAAGCAAATTGAACACTTCTTGGCAGTTTGCATATACAATAATCTCAACGCCAAACAAAAATTAAACTCACTATTGCTCACATGAAGCTGGTCCCCAATCATGACTCTACCGCTACCATATATCTCTCCCTCCTGCAATCAGAACCAGCAAACACCCATTATTTTACAATTCAAAATATCGATGAGTAGAAACCCTTCAATTTAAGGAGAAGGAGTACCTCAGGCTCAGGTGACATTGCCACTTCGTCATGCCCATAATCCACTATCGTAAGAGCCCCTTTCCGACCAATCCTCGGTTGCTCCAGCGGTGGAGAGATCAAATTGTTCGTCTGCGGTGTCGAAGTCCCAACCCTACTCTTCTCCGCCGGAATGAACCCCACATCCGCGCCGCCTTCGTTGCCGGAATCAACGGCGGCTGTTCTATTGGCGGAATCTTCCCCCGCCGAAAATTTCGCATCTCCGGCGACATCTTCTTCCATTCGCATCCCTGCATCAACTTCTTCTTCTTCGCCGTCGTCGTCTTCTGCGTCCTCCATTTCGTCGTCTTCCTCGTCGTTGTACATGGACAACAAGGCGATGCCCTCTGAGTGCTTCTTCTTGGACGCCATGGAAGCTAGCTAGGGTTTTTTTGGAGGGAAACACGAATAAATTATTTCGAAAAGGGGTGAATTCCGAAGAAGGAGAAGTGTCAATAAGCAACGAGTGGGGAAAAACTGTTGAAGGGTGTTTGCAGGATTGAAAACGGTGGAGAAGAAAGGTTGTGAACCGGAAATTTATAATCTCACTCACAGTGAAACGAACTGAAATATGAAACACCATTTTATTCAGGAAAAAAAAAAACACGTTCTTAAAAGAGATAAGAAGAGATTATTAAAAAAAAAAACTAATAAGAGAGAAAATTACTCCAAAATAAGTATTTCTAAGAAATATATATATTATATATAATAAAATTGTTAACTTGTATAATAATTATTTTTAAAATTGTATTTAAAATTATTTTTAATTGATTTGAGGTGAAATGTTTTTAGTAGTATGTAAAAACTAAAGTCTAATACATAATAAAATCATTTTTGCATAGAATGGCCGATTCTCTGAAAGAAAAAACAATTTTTAAATGTTTGGTTTAGAAGAGAGAAATGAAATAAATAAAAATTAAACAAAGATAATTTAAAAAAGAAAAAATAGTGATATGTATTGTTGTTTGATATAAAATAAATAGGTGAGAAATCAAATGAAAATAATATCGTAAAGTTATTTAGTACGAACAAAATAGGAATTATAATATTTTGATCCTACCAGCTGGTAACTTATTTGATTTATTTCCACTTAAAATCATATGCACACCAAATCTCGAGATAATATTTTTATTTTTGTCTATTAAATCGAACATAGCATTAGCATATCCCTTCCACTAGAACTACACGATGGATTGGCAAGAATACGATCAAAAGGTTTTGTGTGTGTTTGAACCCAAATGGACGTTCAAGGAAAAGTAGCAATATGTTGTTTCTCACAAAACAGTGCTTTAGAACGTATGCTAAACGGTAAAACAAACATAGTAATTTGTGGGATAAGGTGTTAGGACAAGAGAGTGACAAGATTTGATATAAAAAATATGGTTAAGATTGATTTTAAAGATGGAGATTGTTTGAAGTCAAAATGTCATATAAAGGAGAGCTTAGAGCATTCAACAGGAGTTATGGCTACCATGGAACATAATCATTACCTTAGCAAAATTCTTCTGGGATAAGCAACAACAAGCAAATAACCATATAAAAAAAAAAAAAAATGTCAAAGCTTACAAAACCTCCCCTCTAACTTCATAACAAGGCTTAGCAACATCCGAAACTTAAATGAAATTCGCTTTCCATTGTTCAACACCTGCTTAAAGAATGAACAAACTTATTGGAATCGAGTAGCGGCCAATCAATATCCACAATTTCATCTTCCTTTTTTCTACATTTGTTTGATACATTCCCATTAAAAAGACAGAATAACAAATAACAAATGAATAAAATCATAAACTACTTTCTTCCTTGTATTCCATATTCCATTAATTAAAAGATAAAGTCGTAAATACAAATGCTAATAAAAGACATAAAAATACATAGTTGAGAGAGGAGGAAAGTGCTTCTATATCCTAAATACTTACAAAGCATTAGACAGATATACAGAAGCCCATTCCATTAAAGTAATAATTAGCATCACAAAGTAAGGAATCTAAAAGTATGAACCCTAATTCCAACAGTAGCATGTATGTACGGCAATCTGAAGAAAGTGCTAAGCAATAAGAGATTTGCACTCCTGACTCGACCTTCCCGCTGAAAAAATAAGAGAAGATCAAGCACTACAGCACCCCAATCACCAACAACCTCCGTTCAAATCCTCGTTCATTCACAAACCGACACAGGTTTAGGGAAAATCAAGTCGCAGCATTTCCCGTAAGTCACTTGTGGCCTCACTCAGGGCCGCGAACTTCTTAGTGATGAAAGCCGGTAACGGAACGGAGCTAGGAGGTGGAGACATCACCAACATCGAATAGCCTGCATACAAACCCTCTACAGTTGAAGTTAAGCCCTTTTTTACAACGGTTTCCGTCTTCTTCTCGACGGATTCCGTCTGCGGCTGTGGATCCGGCGTCGTTTGGGACAGCAGTTCGCCGCGTTTGAGTATTTTGACCTGACCCATGACAAGCTGCTGCGGCGGCTTGTTGTTGACTTGGGATTTCGAGGATGTTGTGGGCCGAGCTGGGCCGGGAACGGGCCGCTTCTTACGGTTTCGGGAAGTCCGATGAGACTTGGGGTTCATGCTGGGAAAGTGAGGGATTATGGTCTGGTAATGAGTAGATGGTTTGTGTGGGAGAGAATCTTGAGGGTAAAGAACGGCAACGCCCATCTGTGGAAGAGAGAATTGAAGCACAGAAAGATAGAAGGAGGGTGAAGAGACAAGTTGAAGAAGAAGGTAGGGTAAGGGTATTTATTTATTTATGAGGAAAAAGTTGAACACAGATCTGTTCTTGTTTTTTGGGCAGAGTGAATTATTGGTGCTTCTCCTTCGATTGGGTCCCAAGTACACGTTACCTTCTTCCTTCACCCTAGTCAAGTCAAATAATAATTCAAACTAAATAGAATCACAAAATATTTTAATCTTTAGATAAAAATAAATGATTTTCTATTCAAACTGTTGTCTTGCTTGTGGAACTTGCTTTGATTATCTTAGGGGCATACTTATTTCATAATATGTAATGATAAATCCTTTTTTTATTATTTTTTATGTGACGGCCATTTTTATTAGACATTTTAATTAATTTTTCAAAACAATCGTTCCTTCTTCTTTTTTATCTTAAAGCACGGGTATGTGCATTCAAGCGATATTGAACGACTATTTTATTCATCTTATTAAAGATTATAATAGGAATTAAGTATTAAATACTTAGTTTTATTTAATAAACTTTCTTCCTATTACCTAGTTTGTTTTAAAGATGTCGTTGAATAAAAAAATGTATTTTAACGTGTTACTGTCTTTGTTGTGGATATTCTGAACCTTGGAGGATAAACTTTAATTTTTCTGGGAAAAAGAAAATAATTATATTTGAATATTATACATTGTTTACTTCATTATAAAATATTTATTTCTTAAATTTAATTAGTATTTTTTAATATGTAATAATTAGTTATATATTCTCATCTTCTCACCTAATCAAATAGTTTTTTATTTATATTTTTTTCTTTTTTCTTTTTTGAGTGGGAATTTTCCTTACAATTATTGAGAACATAAAGGTTTGTTATTATCTGGTGTCCATTTTTATCCCCAATAATTATAATTTTTTTAATTTTCAGTTTTTTTTTATAAAAAAAACTTTGTAGAGTATACTAACAATTCTGAGATTTTGTGGAATTAAATAAACACTATGTTTTTTTACTCCTACAGTCAGCCCTCTTAAATTTTTGAAAAATATAATTTGACAACTCAGTAGACATTACACCAATCCTCTTGATTGTTTTAAAAGTATTATACCGAAATATCGATTGTAAATGTTTAAAAATAATATGGGATAGTATGTAATTTCACAAAACTTTAAGAGAGATTAGTTTAATATATATTCATGAATGTAACTTTCTAAGATATAAAAGATATCCGAGAAACATTTTAACTTTCTAACAAACATTAAAAAAATATTCTTACTTTTATATTCTCAATAATCTAAAAACATTTCATAAAACAAATATCTCCTTATATTTAAATTTCAAACTATTATTTTGCCTATTGATCTACTGTGAAAAAGAATAATGATGTACTATATGGCCCAATCCTGTTAGTAGGTTGCTTATAAGCCCGATAACAATTTAACTTTGACAAACAAATATGAGATTTGAACTTAATTTTAAAATAGTTCACATATTATTTACACTTATATTTATTTAAACAACTAAAAATTTGTTTTTCCTTTTGTCTATTGACATTGAAAAAAAATGATGTAGCGGGGAAGTGTCCGTGTAAAATTGTACTTAAACAAAACTTAACGTGTAGCATTAATGCCACGATGATCTTTAAACTTGTAATTATGTGTAAGATTTTTTATTAATAAGAATGAAAGATGTGACAAAAAAAAATTATAACAGTTACACCCCTCCTTTAATAATGAGGTGATTTGTGAAAAATATTTTTTGAAATTTTTATTAACCACAAATCTTTAAAAATAATGGCTGATGGTGGCCATTTGACTATGGGCCCAAGGCCGAAATGCCATGAAGATTTTCGTTTTTTCCTCAAAGCCAGGCCTTATGGTACGGGCCCATCTATGAAAAGCCGTACATTGGTGTTTGGTCCGAATGAGGCCTTAAAATATTATGATCCTGTTGGGCTGTTACCCCTTTCATATACATTTATAATCAACATAAATCCAAATATATAAATATTTATCTAAAATTATGATATTTTACCCGGGTTCTAAACGATCTAACGTGAATTCAAACACATCAATAATATCTCTTTAGAGTTACTTAAATACTCACATCAAACTTTTGTTTATTGTGTGTTTGGAAACACGTTAGGAATCAATAGACTGTATATTTCTAAAACAACTAATAATTTTTTTTTGTTAAATTTAACGTGATTTTGCACTGAACATGAATGAAAATTAATACTGAAACAACAAATAGTCATTTTTCATACTCACGTGTTGTTGTTGATGCAATGATGGAAACCTAAGTTGGTCTAGCTCCTGTGATTTTTGAATCTGTTTCACTGGGTCTGATCAAAGTATGTCGAATGGAGCAGATTGTTATTATTTTTGGGATTAGCAACATCATTCGAGACATCAAGCTGCTATATATCTTCATATTTCAGATTTATCCAATTACTGAAAACTCGAATTAAAGGAGAAACTTCGATTGTGATTAAGAGCTTCCATATTGAAAATTTGTCCAATTGTAGAATTGTCTATTTTCTTTATGCATTTATTTAGATATACTCAACTAAAGTAGTTGAATGAATGATATATATATATGTAAAAGCTTTAAGTACTAGGTCATATTTTTTTTTCAACATTAATAAAAATTGGCATGTCTTTTATCCCTCACAAAACACTCATATGGATTTTTCTTTTCAGCACGTTGTTGAAATTACTCAAGTTTATGACGTTAATCAGATGATATCACCTATAATCTAGTGTAATTTTTCTATAAAAAAATGTTGAAAAACACACAAAAAAAAAATACTAATGCACAAAACTGTGTCAGCGATTGATGTTGACTGTTGCAGATACAAAATAATTTGTTTGGTTTGTTAATACTGCATCTATCATTGCGTGTTTTGTTTGGACGAATAAGAAAGAGATTGAATTCAATGGCTTGTTCTAGTTGAGTGTAGCTAGCAACGGGTCGAACTTTAAATGAATGGGGTTAGGATCATTTAAAGCATGACAATCTGGGTATGTGTTGCATTGCATGATTGAATCCGCAACAATACATGTATAATTAACTGTAATACATCGTTTCTTGTCACTTGAATAAAACTCGATTGATTGCTTTAATGCTTAATCTCTTTGATTTTAATTCCTGTGAAAAAGACAAGCAAGGCGTCTTAATCTCCCGAAAATTAAGCAACTGATGAAGCAAACATCGATCAAGTCCTCTTAGACTCATATCACACACACACTACGGGTTCCTCATATATATTTAATGCCTCAGGACAATAGCTCTTGTATAAGTGTATAGTATTACATAAGAAATAGATATGTAACTTATTTAAGAATTATATTTTCATTCAATTTTGATGTTATTATTTATTATTGACAAAATATCGTCATCACAGATTAAATATTATATGTATTGCTGTTTTTTTTTTTATTAATATACTAACTTTTAATTTTAACTAATATTTTAGCTTGTGCATTTGACACACTAGATATTTTTCTCATATAATTATAATTATATATAGTTCATAAGAAAAGATATTTCTAGAACTTTATATTATAGTATTGTTAAATTTTATAATAAATAAATATGTTTGAACATGTAAATTATATTTTTAAATCTGTGAAAAATAATTTAAATTGTAATATAACGTTTTTAAATTATTGTACGGAAACAAATCCTTTTATAATTTCAATTCTAGTTAGTGTTTCTTATCTTGTTGAAAAATAAAATCTGAGTATTATCATATGCTTAGTACATATTAGTATGAAAGTAACACGAAATAATATATATTTTACCATACAACTATATAATTATTTTTTGAAATTTTTTTGGTCCCTCTCAGTTATGGATCCTGAACCGTGCGTCCTAGACTAAGACAAGGCTGGCCCCAACTAAAAAATAAAAAATAAAAAACATTTGCTTTCTACCGTGTTGAATTTATATAATATTAAACACCAAAAAATGAAGAAAGCATTAAAATGAGAGGAAGCTAACAACAACTATTGCGTATGTTCGTAAATAAGTGTCAGGAACTTGTAAGCTACCAACAACTATTACTTATTCAATAAAATTATTTTTGCTGGGAAAAAATGTTCATAAATAGGTTACGTTATTAAGAGGAAGAAAAATTATATTCCGTGTGAAAATAATTATCGGTGGGGTTTTATAGTCGGTGCTGTACTTAAAAGTATTTCTCTCCAATATGTCATTGTTAATGAGAAAATATTGCAAGAATAGAACAAATGAGATAGATATAACAATTTGTTTAAAGTACAAAATTTATTCATCTACGTGTACTCACCTACCACCATTGCATTAATATATTTGTAACTTACCCACCAAGCCACCAACCATTACATTAAAATGGTACAAATACTATTTGATATAAATACTAATTTTGTCTCTTATTCATTCTATTGTATAAAAGGAAGAAATAATATTTATTACTTTTTTCTCACCTTTTAACAATTTAACCAAACTCAATTAAAACAATTAAGTTCAAAACGTGACTTTTACATACCAAACATTCAAGAAAAAGAAAAAACACAAGTAGGAAAAGTGCATTTGAGAGGAAGTGAATATTTAAGATTTAGAATTAGTTTTTTCACTTTTTATTTTTAGTAATATTAAAAATTAAACAATTTAATTTAAATGTACTGACGTAATAAAGATTTTTAAAAACTGTTTTGCGGTTAGAATTGTCATATATTATAAGAATGATACTTTTTATAATTTTTGTAACATAAGATAATTTCTAATTATTTACCTGATGCAACTGTGTGAGTGGTCAAGAATGAGTAACATTTGATCTAATTTAAGATAGATATTTTAATTAATTTTTAATTTTTTATACTAGATGAAAAATCATTTGATTATTTTGTAAATAATTTTTTAATAATTTCTAACGTCTTTTAAAAACGTTACTTAAAAGTAGTTTTTTTTAAATACTAACTTTTAATTTTTAGGTTTTTATATTTTTTTTCTTTTTATCCTTGATATATTTATCAAATTTTTTATTTATATTTTTAAATAAATCATGATTTTATTATCTTTTAATTATTTTATACTTTTCTGTTATTTTAAAAGTTAATTTTATCAAATAATAATTATTTAATAAGTTAATTTTTCTATTAATTTTCTGCACCATAACTTTAATCTAATAAAACATGATTGGGTTGAGTTTGTTGTTTCCATTCCAACCTTAATATTAGGTTAGGTTGGTAGAATAAATAATAATATATTTAGAAAATTATAAAACAACAAATCACTTGTCCCCAAAATCAGAAAACAACGAATTAATTAAAATGTAAATTCATCTATCCAATCCAATACTATTACAAGAGAAATATATGTCTGGAAGGCATAATATACATCTCAAACAATACTAACAATTATTTTATTATTAACATAACATGTAGGTCATATTAGGTTGGATTAAGCCAGTTGGGAACTCATTAACTCGATACCCAACGTAAATTTAGTCGAGTTAATCAGAATAAACAAACCGTTACAATTGTTACAAGTTTTTTTATTTTTGATACATACAATTGTTACAAGTTTGCTACAGCGTTTCAATTGTTTTCATTTCTAACAGTTCTTACAAAAAATCTTTAACACATACTTAATTTTGATTTGAATTTTGAGGCATTTTTTGAAATATTTTATTTGAAAAATAATTTTTTAAAGATTTAAGTTTTATATTTTGTTTGTGTGAAGATTTTTATGATATGAAGTTATTAAAATTCACTAAAATTATAATTTTAAAGTAATTATTATAAAATTTAATAATTTTATCATAGCAGTTTTTTTACCAGATAAAAACCTTTTACACTACTGGTAAATTCTAATTAAATTATTTTTTAATCTAATAAAATGCGTTTTTCTATTTTTTATTGAAAACGTAAGTTAAAATGTAGATGAACCAAACAAGACCCTAGATTGTGATTTTTTGTCAACATTCGATATGTATGATTTATTCGATTATGACATAGTTAGCTACGGGGCACTTTCTATCACTATGCCAAGTTGAAAATCACGTTCATTGCAGAATAATGATATTTCACTTTATTTTGAATTGGGGGCTTGCATAATTTTTTTTTAGGGACGGGAAATTAATTTCTACACTTTTTAATAATAATACAATTTCTAATATAAATTTAATAAATAAGATTTATTTAAGCACAACTTTTAATTTTATTTAGCTAATAAAACAAAAAATTCTAAAACAAATGAGTCCCAAAGTAAATTGATTAACGTGCTTCGTTAACAAAGTTCAAACCCATCCTCTACCTTTTGCAGTTCGTTTTTTTTTCAACGAATAAGAATAGGGCACTGGAAATACCCAAGTAAAGATACAAAGAAAGAATGTATATACAATACTTTTTTTCGTAATTAACTTTACATTGAGATCAAATCTAATAATTTCAGTCAAAAAAATAAAATAAAATAATTCTCTTACCTGAACACGAATGCATTTGTTATAAGAAAATCATTTCATTTTTATTTTCGTTCAATTCATATTAAAAGTGAGATTCCGACTAAACAAAATATAGAATTTAATAATTAAGGATATATAACTCGATTGATTGAACAAAATATTTTGAGTTGTTGAGTAAATTTTCTTATATATTTTTTCAATTTTTAAGAATAAAAAATATTAAAAAAAGGAGAGGAAACTTGAAGTAAAGTTTTCGGATGATTAGATGGTAAAATCAAATTGATTTTTTTAATAATTTGTTTTTGGTGAATATCAGATTCCAATTGAACCCCTCATAATGAATTTATTATTTGAGTTTAATTAGTAACAAATCTGTATAAACATTAACAACCTAACATTCAACCAGTACTCCAGTAGGTGTATATATCCTTGATATGAGCGACTTGAAGATGTTAGGTGTAGCACCATTTTAAAATTAATTATAGCATTTTCTAAAAAAAGCAAAAGAGATATAAATGTTCAGCATAAAATGAATGCATGTATAAGAATTAAGAAACACGACCTCCTTGAAAAAAAAGAAGAAGAAAACATATAATTTATTTACTCTGTGACTCTCTGTATATGTATATGTAAACAAGGGAGTAAGATTAGCTTCATAGCTTCTTTTTTAAAAATAAAATAAAAATAGATTCATCGTACACTCCCTTTGCTACTTTGATTTATCGATGTCTTTTATGATTTTTGGGATATATTTATTTTTTCCATTAACTTAACCATTTAAATATAATTTAATGTCATGTATATATAATTATATATATAATTATAAATACAGGTTATTAGATTATATTTAAATGGCTAAAATTAGTTCAAATACATGTAATTTTAAATAATCATATAATTACTAATTAAGTTTTAATTTTAACCATTAATATATAACTATATTTTTTTTAACAGAGAAAAATAGGAAAGATATGCTTTCGGGTATACGACTATGCGTTCAAAATAAGCGTTAAGGTTAATTATATTTTTTTCCCTAAACTATTTGCAAAATTTCCCTTTAGTCTCTAAACAAAATTTTAAACTATTTTGATACTTATATTTTTCACTCATTAAAATTTTTTGGTGCGACTAACAACATTGATGATTAGCTTGTGACTCGTCACATAAAAATTAGATAAGAGTAATCATACATTGTTTTTTATAAACTGTGTTTTTAAACTTTCATATATTTAAATTAATTAATGATATCATACTAGTTGATGAGAACTTAAAAACAATTTAAAAAAAAATACATATAATTATTTTATCAATTTTTTTATGATGTAATAAATGACTTGATTGTTAATGTGATTATTAAGTCATTGATTAACATTGTCACTCAATAATAAGACTAAAATTTTTAATAGAGGAAAAATATAGAAAAAAAATTAAAATTTCTGTTTAAAGACTAAACTTAAAATTTGACAAAAAAATCTAAGAATTAAAAATATAATTAACCATAAGCGTTATGTCACGTCCAAAAAGAAATTTCGCCGAGTCTTTATATGTGAAAACAAATATATAGGTTGAATTTTATAATAAATTACAATTTTAAATTATTTTGAATATCTTAAAAAAAACATACACATTATCATAGTATATACAAAATGGGGGTCGATAATAGCCATATATCATTTTACTATTTTTCTAATTAGCAGTGACCTAATGTGGCATTTTGCTTAAGACTTTGTGGTTCCTTTAAATTAGAAAAAATGGTGGACGCATGTGATTTCTTGCTCGTCAACGGTAAACGATTAAAATTTGGTTAAATTACATAATATATGATGTTAAATAAACATGTATAGTTGTATGCACAATTGACCAATACAAAAGTTGGACAGAAAAGCACAATGTGAACTCTGGAGTATGGATTATTTACGAGAATGGGTGGTATAAACAGTTCGTCGGGGTTTCTCTCCACCACCACCCACTCTTTCTATTTCTTTAATACAGAGAACAAGAATTCCTCGCAATTGACTTTCATATATAAGTGAATGCTATTTCTAGCAACATTATTTGAAACTTTTTTACTAAGCAAATTTCGTATACAAGTCACATTATATAAAACATGAATCCAGTTTATCTAGTCAACAAATTAAAAAGGCACCAATGAAAAATAAAGAAAAAGTTATGCTATAGCAGTAACTTAGCGTTTCCCTACACTAGCTACTACAAAGTAAAACAATTATCTTGTGTGACATGTTAATTCACTAAACATTGAGATCCAGATAAGTTTGAAATAGCTTTCATGTTTTTTTCTTAAAAAAATTATTTGATCGTACAAACCCTTAAACTAAAAGTTAAAATAATTTTAGTTGTTAATGAAAAAATCAATAGTTAATATATGTAGTACATTACTACATTAGTTACTTTTTTCACTTTTTCTTCGTAAAAAGGAAAATAAAAATAAAAAGACATGCATGCAATGATGATTATTAGAAGGCCACGAAGACAATGTCCAAACGGTGACATGTTCAAAATAATCATTTACTCTGTCATTTTATTTAAGAAGGTGCAGCTGTTTGCAGTTTCTTGATCAGCATTTTGGAACCGCCAAACACTTCCAGTCTCTGACTCTTTTCCTTCTACCTTCGCTGATCGACCACTGGCGGTGCATCAACCTTATAATAAGAAACCAAAAACACAATTGACAAAAAAATAAAATAGAAAACGAAGAAGAAGAAGATGTTGGTTCATGTTTGCAGTTGACAAGAACAAGTGCACATGTTTGTCGTGTGATTGCCGCTTCACCTCAACATTCAATTTCCTCTCCCCATTCTTCCTTCTTTTTTCCTCTGCACAGACAGCGATATAATAATGTCACATTATCAAATATTACCGAACACATACATTAATTTGATAGAGTTAACATATCTTAAACAATGGTATAAGGCTGTGATACGTTTAGATACAAAGGAACAATCTATTTAGTATAATTTGTGTTTGATTATTTTTTTTGTATAAAATCTATTTAGTTTAAGATTCATAATATATGATCCAACATTTTTTTTAATAAGAGTTATTTTAATTTAATCAAAGACTGTTAGAATTTATATTCTCATAAAAAGAGTATTATTACTCATAATAATTTTTATTTGGCTGACGCAGAATTATCTTTGGTAGATTTGGTCTGTTTATAAAGATAAGTCTCAAATTAAAAAAAAATCAAGAAAGAAAAGAGAGAGACACTGAGACAAAGAGAGGTCTCAAAAGAAGATTCAAAAGGTAACAAAAAAAGAGCATGCTTTTTGAAAAACCAAAAAGCAGTTGAAACCTTGGAGATCCAGAACAAAACAGAACACCCAATTAACATTAACTTCCAAAGCCTTAACAATTCACAACACACACACACTCTCGAGTCTCTCCCTGTCTGCTTTTGGCTCCACATATCTCCATCTCCATGTTTTCTTACAGCAAACAATGAAAATGAAGCTTCTCCTCATGCTTCTTCTTGTTTTTCTTCTTCTTCACCAACCCATTTGGGCTGCAGACCCTCCTGCTTTCTCTCCAGGTACTCATTTCATTCAACTCTCTCTCTTTCTCTCATCATTTGGATCCTTAATCTTTGTTAAATTATTGGTTTTTAGCTATGAATATGATTCTTTTCCTTTCTGGATTCTCACAACTAAACTACTGAAGCAGGGGAGGAACAGCATCACATGAATAAGAAAGTGGTAATAGCCATCGTCGTAGCCACCACTGCACTTGCTGCACTCATTTTCACTTTCTTATGCTTCTGGATTTATCATCATACCAAGTATCCAACAAAATCCAAATCCAAAAATGTTCAAAGTCCAGGTATGTATTTATTTATTTATTTATTTATATTTTCCAATGTTCCATTTATCATATTCCTGTTTTTTTTTTTTTGTTTTTGTTTTTCTTTTTCAAGAAGCAGCTGGCTTCGATATCAAATTCATTCTAGATTCTTGAATTTGATTATTATTTTTTTCCTTGTTTCGCTTTTTTTGAATGCGAAGATGCAGAGAAGGGGATCACCTTAGCACCGTTTTTGAATAAATTCAGTTCCATCAAGATTGTTGGCATGAACGGGTCTGTTCCAATAATTGACTATAAGCAAATAGAAAAAACGACAAACAATTTTCAAGAAAGTAACATCTTGGGTGAGGGAGGCTTTGGACGTGTTTACAGGGCTCGTTTGGATCATAACTTTGATGTTGCAGTCAAGAAACTACACTGTGAGACTCAACATGCTGAGAGAGAATTCGAGGTAATAATGATCACATATTACTTATTCATTTGTCGGTTCTCTGTTTTCACTCTCTCTCTCTCTCTCGCTATCTCTGTGTCTCTCCCCTTTCTATCTTGTATTGAATGGTGTGATGAATTTGCAGAACGAGGTGAATTTGTTAAGCAAAATTCAGCATCCGAATATAATTTCTTTACTGGGTTGTAGCATTGATGGTTACTCGAGGTTCATTGTCTATGAGCTGATGCAAAATGGATCACTGGAAACCCAGTTACATGGTAAAATATTGCATTTCATGCTTTATCTTTATTTGCGTAGTAGAGACACTTTAGGACCTGATTTTGTATCCAAAATCTATTAAATTTTGAAAATCGTTTCTAAAATATTTTAAAAAAAAAACAAAAATCAGAAAAGGCTATGAGATGTTTTCTTTTTTTCTTCTGAGGATTCAAAGGATAGTATTTAGAAAACACAAACGTGTTCCTGAAGCAAACACTTCCAAATGTGTTCAAAAGACAAACAAAATTTAGAAAACAGAAATGTAACAGTAAACAAACAAAGCCTTATTTTCAATTACCAAATTCTTATAGTGTCATTCCTTTCCAAAATCTTATGCTGAAGGACCTTCTCATGGCTCGGCATTGACTTGGCACATGAGGATGAAGATTGCTCTTGACACAGCAAGGTGAGTTTCCTTAACAATTTTTTTAAAATCTTTCTGATGTGTTTTATTGCAATTATATTAACATACTTCTGATGACCAGAGGATTAGAATATCTGCATGAGCACTGTCACCCTGCAGTGATCCATAGAGACATGAAATCTTCTAATATTCTCTTAGATGCAAACTTCAATGCCAAAGTAAGAAAATCGTGCTAGATTTTTTGCTATAAAAATTTATCTCCCTTTTCCATCACCAATTATTTTCATCTTTTTAATGTATTCACCTAAGTTTCTTATGTATTGGCATGCACGTACTTATTGGTGGTGGTGGATTCAGCTGTCTGATTTTGGTCTTGCCTTAACTGATGGGTCTCAAAGCAAGAAGAACATTAAACTATCGGGTACCTTAGGATACGTAGCACCGGAGTATCTTCTAGATGGTAAGGCCAACTAAACTTGTTATCATTATACGGCATATGCCAGATTATTTAATCTATTGTTATATATTTAATGTATTGTTAAGCCTTTAGCAAACCAGATTCAAGAAATTGATTCTTTTAGTCCTCCTTGATTTCAATGACGTCACTAGTTTAGGGTGGGTTTGAAACATATAACCTGTATATCTTGTTTTCATATTGGACATATAATCATATACCTGCCCTGTTGACATGCCACTTTTATACATTATTAAAATTGACTATGTGATAAAAATTGAATACATCTAATAACAATTTTTGTAGTTACAATGTCAAGCTTTTATTTTCCAACCAATGTACTACACTTTATCTTGTCAAGCGTATGTCTCTCACTTTAGGGGTGGAATTTGATTCTTGTCTGAAAAATGTGAAACATTAGAAGGTTTTAGTTTTACTCAAGGGGGAACACCTATAAGCTTTCTATTATTCATTTTAAAATTTGAGATGATTTCCTAATGGCTCTAATATGTTTTTAACTGTTGAGAGGGATTTCATTTCAATTGAAGTGGATATTACTATTTCTTTAGATATAAATGATATGGGGTCACTTTTCCAATGATTTCTTAATATTATCATGGAGAAATTATGGCTTGGATTCATACGAAAGCAAGGTTCATGTACCTACGTGAAACTCATCCATACCAAAAACTTCTAGAATTAATTATTGAGGAAGTTGCAATTCAATTATTTTTTACAGGTAAATTAAGTGATAAAAGTGATGTGTATGCTTTTGGGGTTGTGCTATTGGAGCTCCTACTAGGAAGGAAGCCAGTGGAAAAACTGGCACCAGCTCAATGCCAATCTATTGTCACATGGGTATGGACTACTTTTAATTTCATGAAGTCAAAAATTCAATTGGGTTGCACCCATATAAGTATGGAAAATAACATAAGGTACATAACTATTTATGATTGCAGGCCATGCCACAGCTCACGGACAGATCCAAGCTTCCAAACATTGTGGATCCAGTGATTAAGAATACAATGGATCCCAAACACTTGTACCAGGTTTGTGAGCTGGAAGTCAAAACTCAAGACACATTCTCCACTTTTATTATTTTATATTATATTATCAATGATGTTGCTAGTATTAAGTACTCTCCCTAAACTAAACAAATTCACCTTAACATCGTAAATCAATTGACGTGGAGTTATTCTAATTTAATTAGAAGTCTCAGATTCAAATAATAAATATGTAGTTGTGTTAAATATTTGAATGATAAATTTTGTAGTTCATAATATTCTTACTTAATTCGAACATGATTATTTTTAATAAAAAAAAATACATGTTTTTTAGACCAAAAAAATGCAGGATCTCTTAAATGGGTTTTTTTGTACTTTTTAGGTTGCTGCTGTGGCTGTGCTGTGCGTGCAACCAGAACCTAGTTACCGTCCACTGATAACAGATGTTCTTCATTCACTCATCCCTCTTGTTCCGATTGAGCTTGGAGGAACACTAAGAGTTTCACAAGTAAAGTGATACACGCTAAACTGTGTTAAACAAGGATATGATTTGAGATTATGATGCTCTGCCAAAACAGATTGGTTTTGCCAAATACTCGAAATTGCAAATAGACCCACGTCAAACGTACTATAAGGAGATTCATTCGGGAAGGATGTTTAGCTTAAATAGAGAAGAGCATTAGATTGTTAATAACAAATGTAAAGAAGAAATTAGTTTCGCTTTGGTGGGGGGAAATTGCCTAGAGTATTGAATTTGTATAAAATTGGATCTGATTGTCTTCCATTCCATACTTTGGGTGTATGAAATTCAGTACATAAAGCAAAATATTACTACTAAACTCTTAATCATTAATCATAATATCATACAGGTTAAATTGTAATTTTATTCCTTCAATAATGTTAAAATTGTAATTCTAATCTTTTTATTCTTAAATCAAGATATTTAATTTTCTTATTTTTTATACTAAATAATTTTGGTCTTTTAATATATTAATCATCTAAAATCAACGTTGATTTTGATATGAGATATTGATATTGATGTGGAGTTTATATAGGCTATTGAGTGTTAATGTGAGAAAGATTAAATAAAATAAAAAATAAAAAAATTTATTGTCTTTCATTCTACACTTCGAGTATATAAAATTGAGTACATAGAATAAAAATAATATTACTAAACTCTTAATTATTAATCATAATATCATAAAGGTTAAATTGTAATTTTGATCTTTTTATAATTTTAAAAAGGTAAATTTGATCTTTTCATTTTTAAATCAAGATAATTAGTCCTCTTATTTTTCATAATAAGCAATTTTGATATGATATATTAGTATTGATGTGAAACTTATATAAGCTATTGAGTGCTAATGTGAGAGATTAAATAAAGTAAAAAATAAAAAAGTATATTAATAATAACAATTGAACTCATAACTTTTACATTAAAATTATTTTCTATGTATCATTAATTAAGTGTTATTATTTTTTTCTTCAAATTATTAAAATTTATAAATTAAAAAATATTTAACATATACATTTTTTTAATATCACTATATGTTTTTATTTTGAATAATGTACATATTCTAATTTTTTATTTTACTAATTTATAATTAAATTTCATAAATTAATATATAAATTATTTACATAATTTTATAAAATTAATTTTAATGCACAAATTATTTACATAAAATTAAAAATATTTATATATATTAAATATTTTTTAATTAAATTTTAATCATTTGAAAAAAAATAATAACTTTCAACTAATAATACAAAAAATAATGTTAACATAATTAATTAAACAAAACAAATATCTTAGTATTTTATTGTTTTGTCTACAAATTAAAGCTTACAAGTTCAATTTTTATTAAGACACATTTTATTTTTCATTTTTTTTCACATGAGCATCATGTTAATCCTTTATATAAGTCTGTTTGACTTTAAATAATCAATTAATAGAATGATCGAAATTGCTTATTATATAAAATAGAAAGGCTAAATATTTTGATTTTAAATAAAACACAAAAATTATAAAAAATTAAAATTACAATTAAACCTATCGTATAATACAGTTACACATACAAAATATTGTGATGAGAAAGAAATCAGAAGTCGAAAAATTATGGTTCGGCTCATTCTGTGCTTTTTTCCGAAGCCCAAGTTTATGCTCACGATAGACAAATTAGGAAACTTGATTGGAGTTCTAACATGATAAATAGTCCAAAGATCTGGTCGAGAGACCCATTCTGTTAGAACACATTAATTATAATCCATGTGATTTTAAGTGGGGTTAACAAATATTGGTTTATGTACTCATGGATAGGTCCAGATTTTGCCACACCTTGTGATAAAACTTGATTTCTTGTTTTAACATGTTATATTTATCCTTTATTATAAGATTTTTTATAAAATTTGTTTGTCTCTTGTTATAAGATCTTTTACTAATTTTTATATGTATTTATTTATTCTTTTATATTTTAATTTAATTATTCTCTCTTCAAAAAAGTAATTTTAAAATCACAGCATTAATAATTAACAAATTTAATACAATATATATATTATGATCTTATAATTAAAGAGAGAGAAAGTAATATTTTATTTTGCCACTCAAAAAATATTGGGGTTGACAAATAGTGTTATGAAACCTGGTTTGGTTCGGTTAGTCGGATTAGTCCAACCGGGATTTGATGACTTAACCGGGGTGGATTCACTATTAGATCGACCCCACAATTGATTCACGATGACCTGATCAATTCGACTGGTTAGGTCATCGGATTTCAGTTGGATCGATTCGACCCAACCGATTTTATAAAAAAAAAATTGATTACCTGCACAACACCGTTTTGATATCTTATTATTATCAACAATTGTTATTTTGAATTTTAGAGTATGAATAAATTTTTTTAATCAAATAATGTTAATTTTAGAGTATGAATACATATATATAATTTTTAATTTTTAATATATACCAAATTAAACTGACCCAATTACTGATCCACTAGTTGAACTAGGGACCCACTAACTTATTACCTCAACTAAATTAATGACCAAACCAAAATTTATTACATTATTAACAAATAAGACATCTGGTACACAGTATGAAACTCTAACTACAAAATACAGAATGATGCCACCTCTATGCACCATTCATTTACCTGAGTTTTTTTAGTTTTAGTTTTTAATTTTTTTTTCTGGTAGATGTATGTACAATTTTTTTTTCATTTTTTTTTATCCTGGTATATATTGCCCAAATCAAAATGAATAATCCTAGATAACGTGATTCTTTAATCCATGAGTAAAATTTCTGCATCTTAACATCTTAATGGTTAAACATGATACATGAATAAGTTATTATAATTTTTTTGTTATTTGTCTTTAATTTTTACATATAGTTTTTTTCTTTACAAAAATCTATGAAATATTTGAAAATTGATTACTTAAAAAAACATTTTAAAATAATTCCAAATACATTTAATATCCTGTATTTGAATTTTCTAATCATCTTATGGAAGGTATTAACTAAAATTCCAATATTTCATAGAAAAATTTATCAAAATAAATTTATTGAATTAAGTGATTAATTGAAAAATAATTAAATCAAATTATTCATCTAAACATTCCTAAACTGTCAAAACTTTATTTTTGTTTATATAGAATAGTATTATTTATACTTAATAAATATTGTTTTTTAATGCAATCAATGTTATTATTAAAAATTCACTGATGCATTTAATGTTATTGTTAATTATTTGTAATGACAAATTATTATTATTATTATTTAATAAATGTTGAATATTTTTTTTGAAAATTGTTATTTATACAATAATTTATACTATAAATCATACAATAAAAAGAGAAAGAGTGAGAGGAGAGACAAGTCTAAGATGAATCAATGATGTGAAAGAGAGAAAAGGAAAAAAAAAAATAATATCATATTAATTGTTATATAAACAACAAAACTCTTCTTCTTTCCTTTTTATTTATTGCATAGCACAATCTAAATGAGGTCATTAGTTAACTTATATTTGTAGGCGTGTAAATTTTTTTTATATTACACGTTTATAATTATAGTATTGATGAAAATATACTTGAAACAAAATTATGAATTAGAATTTGACATATATAAAGTCTCATTATTATGTTCACATAAGTAAAAGCGATTTATTTAATAGGAGAATTTATATTAGATTTTTATGATATGTAAAATTCTCTTGAATGGTCAATAACCACACATCACAAGCAATATTAATCTTTAACCTAGTGGATTAGAAGATAACCATAATTTCTGACCAAACATAAAAAAGATATACATTTAATTGAACTTTTGGCTGCATGTATGATTTTGATATTTTATGTTTCATCTGTAATAATTAGATCATTTGTAACATAATTGTGTAAGTTTAACTCCATTAGTCATTGGATAAATATTTAACAAATTTCCCGTCATTATTTTATAAGGAAAAATGTTTTATTTATTTAAGATTCCAAAGTCTAAAATAATATTTATTACAATTTTCTCTATTAAACCCATCAAGAGTCTGAAATAATATTTCAAATTCAAATAATGATTTCATTTTTAATTATTTGACAAAATGTATTCCAATTAAATTACACTTGAATTAGTATAGGATGCACCTTAATTATATTTTGTGTGCTTTACGCGCTTACCAAGTATAACACAGTGGTTTGCTACTAATTCATGGTCGTGAATTCATATCTTTCTCACCCTCAATATTCTAGCATTTCATTTTCTCCCCTTCTCTGCTAACAAATGATGCCCTTCATTACTAAGGAAGAATTCTACCAATTTTACAAAAAAGACCGTGAAGTTTTCTCATGCTTGGTCATCAAATTGGCTCGTAACCCAGCCCAATCTCTTCTAGTCATGGCCTTGTGGCTTAGGCTAGAAAACACAGGATTCCCTAATGTTATTTCCAAATTGGCCAGTCTTTTAGACACACTATTCAACGCTCAAGCCAACGAAGCTGAGACTTGCTTGAAGTGGTTGGAGTTAGAAAATGCTCCTGTTCCAAATAGTGGTAGTTTGTCGCTAACCTCAACCTTAATTCATGGAGAAACCTCTCTTCAACTCTTCAGTCAGAAAAGGTTCACTGCCATAACTGGTATTAAGAGTATTCTTAACAAAATATGTGCTCGAATTTTCACTGATATTTTACAAAATATTTTGTGTAGCACTGGCACAGTACTACCTAATACTTATAGACCTTCGATTGTCCCTGGTTTTCCTCATCCACTATTTGGTCCCTTCACTATACCACCAATAAATTTTGTGGAACTAGATTTGTCTGACCCAAAAATATGGGAAAATAAAGGACCATGTGATGATGTCACAGATGATGACAAAACTATGTTTGTAACATTTTCTAGAGGAATTCCTGTTACAGAAGAGGAGGTGAGACATTTATTTACAAACTATTTTGGAGATTGTATCAAGGTTTTAAACACGGGGAATGCAGACACAAGTGACCAAGTTTTGTTTGCCACAATGGTTCTGAAAAATGTGGAAACAGTTGATAGAATTCTGAATGGAAAACATATTGCAAAGTTTCAGATCAATGGAAAACACATCTGGACTCGCAAGTATGAGCAATGAGACTAAAATTAAAGTTACCCACAACTAGAGGCAAAGCACATATTTTCCTTGTTAATTTTTTGCTCGGTTTAGTAAAACACTACAAGGGGAAAGACATTGTGTAAAAGGTGTGGCTCAATACACAAAAAGTTTTGTACTAAATAAATTCCTCTGTTCTATTATATAATGTTTTAATTTTTGTTACACCTTATCTTTAAGTGATGGAGCCACACATGCAAACATACTGAGCTTTTATATGTTGCTTCAATGAATTTTTTAATTTATTTCTAGGTTGATATTAGAAGTTGAACTAAATCATATTGTCCATAATTAGCATTTGACTACATTCGGGATATATAATTATAATTTAAAAATCTTTCACAAATTAATATTTTAATGTATTATCTTGTACAAAATTTACTGCATAATTATTAGACATATAATGTTCCACAAGATAATTACAAGACATACAATGTTTCATAGGATAAATAAGACTTACGATCATAGGAAATTATGATCTCTATTCTGAAAGCCCCTACCACTGATGCAATCTTTATATCCAGACTTGGTAGAGAGCAGCTGCATAGAACAGCCAATCCAGACAAGCAATTGGGAATGAAGATGCAATCCTATTTCCGTATTACTGATTTTGTGTAATGATCGTATGCAATGCTATGACACTGAACAAATTCTCAAGCAAGTTCAACAACTACAATCTGAGCATAGCGCCCCATTCAACCACAAATGGAAGTTCCAAATGATACCCCCAACCGGTATTTGTCAACAGTCATGGAGGAGAAAGAAAATATAGGGATAAACAAATTGCAATTTACAAGAACAGGATTTGGATTGGTGTCAAGGAAGAGACCGTTATCTTAATTTCAAAAGAGTAGCACCCTAACAATACCACGGAAAAGGAAAACATGGGGTTAAACGAACTAATATTACAAAGACCCTAACATACAATAGATTTGAATTGGGGTCAGGAAGAGCATCCCGTACTGATTTCAACAGAGGGTAATAAATTGGCAGAGGAAAATACCACGTGAAACATTTAACCAACTAGTCATGAATGAACATGTAATTTGAGCACCTACTTGAGACAAATTAATCAAAATCTGATCCATAATATATTTTAATTAAATTTCTGACATGCATGATACATAGCAAAAACAGAAAGTAGAATTTGGAAATTCCAGTTCTAGTAACTTTGTATACCACATAATACTAACACATGCCAATCAAAACAGCAATAATCTAGTGGAAGATAAAATATGCACAAAATATCACCAAATCAAGTCTAAACCACAATCCATGATAAAACAAGTTGAGAGGAAGAAGAAGACACAAACTAGTTGTGCTCAAGATTTATGAATTTGGAATTGAGACAAAACCCCAAACACATTTGTTAGTTGACATTTTACAATGTCTACATTACCGATAAACCAACTTCGCCTCCAACCCATAAACCATTCACATAAAGTCTATATCAATTCATCAAATTCTAATACGTAAAAAAAGAAGAATAAAACCTAAAACAAAAAAAGAGTGACAGATCCTAGAAAAAGGGTACAAGAACAGAAGACCACATTTTCAGTAAAGACAGAACACAAACTATATTGAAATATGAAAGCATAACAATTCACAAACCAAACTATCTCATCTCATAGAGAAACAAATATTACTTGCATCATGCCAGTTGTAATTGAGATCTTACAAATCACGATGTCAAAAATGATGAAGAATCAATACATCGTAGCCTACCCATTGAAGTCAGTTTTGTGAGATGTTTAGATTTTGTCAAAAGCATGTTTCTGCGTAAAAATTTGCCAGAAAACTCAATTTTCTAGAAGCGCAGAACTTAACAAGTTTAACCCAATCTTAAGTTTGAAAACTTAAATCCAAACAGGCACTAAGTCTCGTATCTATCATATGATAAGCGCAAAAAACATAGGAATAGCTAAAGAATATTCAACGCGACAAAAACTAAACCAAACGCAAAGAATTCCAAAATACTTTTAAAAAAAGGTGACCAACACCACCATTAGTCTGAACTACAATAAGTTCCTTACACAATATAGTCTTGGAACAAAATGCAAAATATTAAAATCTCCAAAGCATTGTTTTTGGCTCAAGAAAATAAAACACTAATTAATTGGATAAACAGAACCGAGGCAAAGCAAGCACCTCAGAATCCAAGCTTGGTGCGACGCCAGTGACGGCGCTTCGCGTTGTACCTGAAAGGAAAACGGAACCGTCAGCGAGAAAAGCGAAACGTAACGGAACCATTAAAAGGCAAGAGGTAGCTTAAGTACCTGATGGTGTTGTCGGTCCTCATGCGGATCCAGTAGGGGATAGGCCTGTTCTGCCTCATCTTCTTCGCCAACTTCTTCTTGATTCTGAATGTCTTGTGCGACGGCTTGCAAAAAAACATGTCACAAATCGAATGCCAAAAGCGTAACAGGACCGTTATCGCTGCAATTACAAATTGAAAGTTAGGGATTGAGATTTGGATCGACGAGTACCATTTTCGCTTTTTCTTCGGGGGCTCGACTGCACACCGGTGAGCGAAAACCCTAATAACCAAACCCTACGGAGGTGCACTAACTCTCCTTCTTTTATACCTAAATAGTGGGTTTTATTGTTATTATGTTTTTTTTTTATTGTAAATTAAAAGTAAAGTAACAGAAAATGAATTTTGCTTGGCAATTGGGTCGGGCTCACAAGATTCACTTAATGGGCTATGGGTTTGATCTTACGAATATTCATCTATAAAATAAAATTAAAAAATTGTTTTTATGTAAAAAAAAATGCAATCAACTTTTATATACTATGAAAACGTGTTTTAAAAAAAATTAAATTACTTAAAGAGTTGTAAAATACTAAAATCTAATAAATTGACCTTTAATAATAGTATTTTTATCATTGTTTTATCATTATTATTGTAATATATCAAAAAAATTATTTATTACTTTATCTAAATGCTTAAGTTAAATAAAATCCATTCAATTTAATTATCTGAATTATATCTAAACAAAAGAAGTTGTGAATGCGGAAAAAATAACATACAAGTAACTAAAAAACTTAGAGTGATAAATCAGATTAATTTTGAGATAAAAATTGTATCAATGTGTCATAAAAAAGAAGTTAATATCGATGTAAGTCTATAAAAATCTTTCTCTCTTAACTCATCGAGACACTTTTAAGTAAGGATAAAATTATGACAAGTCATCTACCAATAAAGTGGAGAATACCTTGATGAGGTGACTTAATAATGTCTTGGGATTTGAGATCAAAATATTAACACTAGAAGAGAGCTTTGGCCACTCCCACCGTTAGCTTATAAACATCATTCTTCCTTGATTCACCAAGGTACAAAATCCTTACGGGCCATCAAGCATATAATACCTTAGACGAGATGACCTTAATGACAAAAAAAAATAAAAGAGAAAAAGGGAATGGAATTGCAATTCTTTTTCATTTTGGTAAAGGAACGAGATTGGCTGAGTCGTACGGGTATCCCCGTCCCCATCCCGTATTTGAAGGGCGAATTTTGTAGTTCATAATATTCTTGCTTGATTCGAACATGATTATTTTCAATAAAAAAAATACATGTAGTTTAGACCCAAAAAAATAAAGGATCTCTTAAATGGGTTTTTTTTTGTACTTTTCAGGTTGCTGCTGTGGCTCTGCTGTGCGTGCAACCAGAACCTAGTTACTCATCCCTCTTGTTCCGATTGAGCTTGGAGGAACACTAAGAGTTTCACAAGTAAAGTGATACACGCTAAACTGTGTTAAACAAGGATATAATTTGAGATTATGATGCTCTGCCAAAACAGATTGGTTTTGCCAAATACTCGAAATTGCAAATAGACCCACGTCAAACGTACTACAATAAATTCCTTACACAATATAGTCTTGGAATAAAATGCAAAATATTAAAAACTCCAAAGCATTGTTTTTGGCTCAAGAAAATAAAACACTAATTAATTGGATAAACTGAATCGAGGCAAAGCAAGCACCTCAGAATCCAAGCTTGGTGCGACGCCAGTGACGGCGCTTCGCGTTGTACCTGAAAGGAAAACAGAAACGTCAGCGAGAAAAGCGAAACGTAACGGAACCATTAAAAGGCAAGAAGTAAGTTAAGTACCTGATGGTGTTGTCGGTCCTCATGCGGATCCAGTAGGGGATGGGCCTGTTCTGCCTCATCTTCTTCGCCAACTTCTTCTTGATTCTGAATGTCTTGTGCGACGGCTGCAAAAAAAATGTCACAAATCGAATGCCAAAAGCTTAACAGGTTCGTTATCGCTGCAATTACAAATTGAAAGTTAGGGATTGAGATTTGGATCGACGAGTACCATTTTCGCTTTTTCTTCGGGAGGCTCGACTGCACACGGGTGAGCGAAAACCCTAATAACCAAACCCTACGGAGGTGCACTAACTCTCCTTCTTTTAGTGGGTTTTATTGTTGTTATGTTTTTTTATTGTAAATTAAAAGTAAAGTAACAGAAAATGAATTTTGCTTGGCAATTGGGTCGGGCTCAGGAGATTCACTTAATGGGCTACGGGTTTGATCTTACGAATATTCATCTATAAAATAAAATTAAAAATCTTGTACACATGCTTAATTTTGATTTGAATTTTGAGACATTTTTTGAAATACTTTATCTGAAAAATAATTTTTTAAAGATTTTAGTTTTATATTATGTTTGTGTGAAGATTTTTATGATATGAAGTTATTAAAATTCACTTTGATTAGAATTTGAAAGTAATTATTATAAAATTTAAGACTTTTATCATATATAGCAGTTTTTTATTAGATAAAATCTTTTACACTACTGGTAAATTCTAATTAAATTATTTTTCAATCTAATAAAATGCGTTTTTCTATTTTTTTATTGAAAACGTAAGTTAAAATGTAGATGAACCAAACAAGACCCTAGATTGTGATTTTTTGTCAACATTCGATATGTATGATTTATTTGATTATGATATATTTAGAGTGTCTTTGGTTTACATTTTCATATTCTGTTTTCATTTTCAAAAGATTAGAATTTTGAAAATATGTTTGGTTTTATTTTTTGTTTTCTGTTTTTAGGAAATAAAAACACTGAAAATTTATGATATATTGACTCCTTATCTTTTTAATATTTTTAAATTTGCTTAAGATTACATTTCATTTCATTGCTTATCATTACATTTTCATTGTTTCATTCCATTCTATTCCTTTTGAAAAATAAAACAGAAAATAGTCAAACCAAACGCCTCTTTAATCACCGGACATGTTCTATCACTATGCCAAGTTAAAAATCAAGTTCATTGCAGAATAATGATATTTCACTTTATTTTGAATTGGGGGCATGCATAATTTTTTTAGGGACGAGAAATTAATTTTTACACTTTTTAATAACAATATAATTTCTAATATAAATTTAATAAATAAGATTTATTTAAGCACAACTTTTAATTATATTTAGCTAATCAAACAAAAAATTATAAAACAAATGAGTCCCAAAGTAATTTGATTAACAAGCTTCGTTAACCAAGTTCAAACCCATCCTCTACCTAACATGTGAAGAGTTTTATTTTTTTAGTCAATACTCCATCCCAGAGTCCCCGTGTTTTTTTATTGTAAATTAAAAATAAAGTAACAGAAAAAATAAAGTAACATATATAAATTATAAATAAAAAATGATAGGTTTAATAAGTATTTACAGATGTAAAAAAATATCAAATTTATTTAATTATCAATTGTTATAAAAAAATATCTAAATACATCATTCAATTA
Source organism: Glycine max (assembly GCF_000004515.6). Taxonomy (NCBI): domain Eukaryota; kingdom Viridiplantae; phylum Streptophyta; class Magnoliopsida; order Fabales; family Fabaceae; genus Glycine; species Glycine max. Next base: position 4,861,209 of record NC_038242.2, on the reverse strand, counting down.
AATATTATATTTATTTAATTTTTAATCATTATAATAAATAATTAAATACATCATTCAATTAAATATTAAATTTTAAATCATCAAATTTTGTAAATAAATTAAATGAATACAAAATTTCTAAAAAAATATTTTTAAAAAAATTAAAACATATGGATTCATAAATAAATTTTAAATCTTAAATTTTGATTTCAATATTTTTTATAAATACCAAATTTAATATATTTTTAAATTGATTTCAATCATTATCTTAAACTAGCAATTTTATCATATTTTAAATTTTGGTTTCAATATTTTTTATAACTACAAAATCAAATATATTTTTAAACTTGATTTCAATTATTATCTTAAACTAACACTCCTATCATGTTTTAAATTTTAAATTTTGTTTCAATATTTTTTATAACTACAAAATCAAATATATTTTTAAATTTAATTTCAATCATTACCTTACGCTAATAATCTTATCATATTTTAAATTTCAGTTTCCATATTTCTTATAACTAACAAATTTAATATATTTTTAAATTTGATTTCAATCATTATCTTAAACTAACAATCTTATCATATTTTTAATTTTTAATTTTGGTTTCTATATTTTTTATAACTACAAATTCAAATATATATTTAAATTTAATTTCAATCATTACCTTAAACTAACAATCTTATCATATTTTAAAGTTTGATTTCCATATTTCTTATAACTAAAAAATTTATTTAGTATATTTTTAAATTTGATTTCAATCATTATCTTAAGCTAACAATCGCATCATATTTTAAATTTTGGTTTCAATATCTTTTATAACTACTAAATTAAATATATTTTTTAATTTGATTTCAATCACTATCTTAAACTAAAAACTTATCCTATTTTAAATCTTAAATTTTAGTTTCATAACTTTTATAATTAACAGATTTCTTGTACAATTAAAAATCATGTTTCAATATTTTTAAAACAAATTTTAATTATTAAAAAAATTTGTTTGAATATTTGTTGTGACTAAAAAATTTAAATTATTTTTAACTGAGATTTCTATATTTTCATAAGTAACAAATTCAATATCTTTTAAATATATTTTCATAATATAATAATATTGAAAATTAATTGTTTCACCAATCTAATCTTAATTTTAGCAATGTAATCTAATCTTAGTGATAACTAATATGTTTTTTGTAAATAAAATCAATACTTAACATATAAATCATAAAAAATTATAAAATTTCACTATCATTACAAAACAACATTACACTACAAAACAATTTAAATCATAATTGACAAAACAAAAATTTCGAAAAACCAAATTTGGAAGAAAAAAATTATTCAACAAAAAAAAAAAAACAAAAAACATACGGATCAACAATCCGTCTGGGTCATACGGATTGTCGATCCATATGATCCGTGTGGGATTTTTCTAGAAAAATATCATTTTTTTTGTTGGAGACGAAGAATAAAAATCACAGTAGCACGAGAAGCAGAGAAAGAAGAAGAACCACGAGGAACAACAATGAACACGAACGGTGACAGGAAGAAGAAGCGCCGTAGGAAGAGGAGGACGAACAACAAGCGGAAGAAAAAGGCCGTAGGAAGAGGAAGAAGAAGATGAATGGACCAGCGGTGACCCTAGGAATAGGAATAGAAAGAAAAAGGTCGTATGAATAGGAAGAAGAAGGATGTGCGCGCGGTGGCCGTAGGTACATGAATAGGAGGAAGAAAAAGGCCAGACAACACTGTAGCTTTATTTATGTTATTAGGGTGAATGACATTTTTGCCATTTCACCCTACATGCTGGGTGCCCCAGCAAAAATGTTGGGTGTACCAAGTAACTCCCTTCACTTAATGTGGGCCATGGGTTTGATCTTACAAATATTCATCTATAAAATAAAATTTAAAAAGTGTTTTATGTAAAAAAATGCAAACAACTTTTATATACTTTAAAAACGTGTTTTAGAAATAAATTTTAAATTACTTAAAGAGTTGTAAAATATTAAAATCTAATGAATTGACCTTTAATAATAGTATTTTTTATCATTTTTTTATTATTATTATTGTAATATATCAAAAAAATCATTTATTACTTTATCTAAATGCTTAAGTTAAATAACATCCATTCAATTTAATTATCTGAATTATATCTAAACGAAAGAAGTTGTGAATGCGTAAAAAATAACATATAAGTAACTAAAAAAATTAGAGTGACGAATCAAATTAATTTTGAGATAAAAATTGTATCAATGTGTCATAAAATAAGAGTTAATGTCAATGTGAGCCTATAAAAAAAAAAAATTCTCTTAACTCACCGAGACACTTTTAACTAAAGATAAAATTGAGACAAGTCATCTACCAATAAAGTGGATAATACCTAGATGAGGTGACTCTAATAATGTATTGGGATTTGAGATCAAAATATTAACACTAGAAGGAAGCTTAGGCCACTCCCAGGGTTAGCTTATAAACATCATTTTTCCTTTCTTTTTTCATTTTGGTAAAGGAACAAAAAAAATGGATTGGCCGTGAGTAGGCATGAGAATGGGACGGAGCAAGGACACGTGTCTCCCCAATCTCTGATAGTGATTTCCCACCATATTTTCACGTTTCTGATATTTCACGAGTTAAAAATTATTATCTCATTCGTATCCGATTTAAATTAGAAAAAAATTATAAAAATATGATTTTAGAAAAAATATTTTGATTGCTAAACATTTAATTTTAACTACTTATATATCAATAAATTTATTATAGCGCATGTGTTTACTAAAATCGTTAAGAAAAAAATATTAAATTATGTAAAAATTCTAAAATAAAATTAACTAGTAATAAATAAAATTAAGACTAATACATTTGTCTAGCATCATTCCATTATTTTTTAAGGTAAATAAAATACACCAAATATGAAAATAACATAATTCAAATTCATAGACATTAATCCAATGTTTATTAGTTCAAATTACACCAAATTAGAAATAACTAAAAAATGAAAACAATATCCATCATCACAATAATCACCAATTTAATCAAGGATGTCATCAACATTTCTTCCTCAATCTAATATTTATAAAATCAAACATCATATTTTATATTTTAGATGTACAGATACAAATCACGAGTGTGCACAATCCATCTGTTTTTCATTTTGGTAAAGGAACAAAAAAAATTTGGATTGGCTGAGTCGTGGGAAGGATTTAGAGGTAACAAAAACCATCTTGTTCCAACTCCAAATAATAAATTTGTACAAGACGGCCTCCTAAAGAAACCCAACCTGCTTTGTCAAAGATCCATTCAGCATGAATTAAAAAAAAAAATGGATTCATTTGGTACCAAGTTCGGGTTGCCTTGGGCATCAAAGTGAAAACATGCTTCCAGACCCAAAACAAACCATATTTGGATTGGATTTGCACCAGGTATAACAATTCTTATTCCCCATTATATAAATAATTGGATTTTTCTTCATGTGCACTAAAAAAATCAAAAACACCATTAGCTATGGCCTATACTTAAGGCCATAACGGATTATTAAATGGTTTTGAACGTGTAATTATCATATTATTAATACGATACTCTAACCAACTAAACTAATACGTCAATTATATTATAAAATAATTAATATCGTTATATATAACACTAAAATTTCTAATATATATTTAATATACATAAATTTACATGATAAATTTTATAACAATTAATTTTGATCTAATGATGTATTTTTTTGCATATATAAATTTTAAATAAATATATACAACATTAATTATTTTATAATATAATTGACCTATCATTTTAGTTGGTTAGAATATCGTGTTAATAACACAAAAGTCATAAGTTTGAGACTTATATGGATCATTAATTTTAATTTATTTCATAAATATTTTTAACAATACCTATGGGTGCAGGGAAAAAACACCTAAATAATTTAGCGGTGGCCTTTTTTGTGTTTGTGAAAAATTAAAAGCTTCACAGGAATCAAGGCCTTAAGGGTTTTGAAAATAATCATTGTTACGTATGTCTCTTTAAGGTGATTTTGTATACTAATTATGTAGTTAAGTTAAATATGTAGTTAAGTTAAGTTAAATATTTGAGAAAAAAATTTGGTCACCCATAATTGGTTTGGTTCAAACAGTGTCATCTCCAGTAAAAACTACTTGTGTGGTATACAATTTTTTTATACTATTTTTTATTTCTATTAGGTGGATGTTACCCTATTAAGAAAAAAAGTATATATTACCGAGAGTGCCAAAACATTTTTAGTTATTAAAAAATAGTTTATGGATCGGATTCAAAACAAGGCAACAGTGATTGCCCACGGCTCACCTTTTTGCCCAATAGGCTCTACCCAATGAAATGCAGCCCATTGCTCCCATTGCTTTTTAATTAAGCATTGGACTTTAAAATTCAACGGTCATCGATTTTGAACAAACATTTTGGTTTTACGGGTTGGTCTGCTCATTTTCAGCCAGCTAAATTTGGGATCTAGTGCACAAAGTTAAATCAAATTCAAATAAAAAAAATTAGAAACCTATCCATTTATCTGATATTTAATAGTTTTTGTAAATTAATATAAAATTATGAAAACAATAAGATTTAATAATTTATTTAAATTAATAAAAAATTTAAAAATATCATAACATTAATGTAGAGTTATACTAATTTTATTGATAATTAAATCTTTCTTCTCAATCATTTTTTTAATCTATAAAACTGAAATTTAAAACCTTGTTTAAGGCACCCAAATTTAATCGCTTAGACTATATTTTTTATATTTCTTTTCATCTATTATTTTTAATATCTTTAATTCTAACTTGAATTTCCATACTTTTTAAAAATAAAGTATTAACAATTAAAAATAACACTGACTTTCCCATGGATTAGTCTTTGGAGTAAAGTCTCATCTCCCACATAAAAACTAACCCATTTAAGAATTGACCTCCATGGAGATTTTTACTGTATTAACTTTGACCGGATGATAATTTTTTTTTTTTTTTTTATCTTTGATAGCTTAACTTACTTATTAATATTTAGTTTTATACCTTAAGTTGGCTTATAGATGATCTTTTATGAAAACACCAACTGTGAAAACTTAAGTTCAAGAAGAGAGTCTAACAAAAAAAACTAGAGAATTAGGTAGGAGAATATCATTTCTTAAGTATCACATGGAACTTCTTATTCTATTGTGAGACTTTTAATAAAAATTAGTTTGTTAAATATATCCTATTATTTTTAGTGATTACTTTTTTGCTTTCGATTAAAAAATACTCCAAACTCTCTCTATATATATTCAGCACAATTACTCTAGCATCCAACTAGAAACCTTGCCAATTTCTCTTCTTGGTTGTCATTCAATTCCAAGAATCATTAACCACACCCAATTGACTAGCAATTAAGCCTGGCATGGCGGGAAAGACTAGTCCTCACACGCACATCAAGTCACATGGCAATAGGAAAATTCATACAGAACTTCCTACTTAGTCTTAGGATTTCCTCAATTATCGCTACTACTCCTAATTTCGAAAATTGCCGGTTTTATATAAAGCCATTTTATTAGAAGCTGTCTAATGATAGGTAAGTTGAACCTGTCTCTCATGGTTTCTGTTACCTAAATCTACTTAGGATATCTGAATAGACCATATCCAAGAGCAATTCAAAGCCTTGTTGATTAATTTCCTTTTTACGTGCCAAAAAAGTAGCTGCTTAACCTTGTAATTATCTGTTAACTAAAGCCCTTTTGATGCGTAGAAGGTGTTAGAAACAGAATAGTAAATACGCATTATTTAATGCACAACTCAACACAATGGCTTGGTTGTGGTTTGTTTGCCCCAATGTTTTGGCTTTACCAGTTTTGTACAGTACCCCAAGCATGTGCTTCATTTTGACTAACTTCTGTGGGGACAAAAACTACATCTCTGGCGCATTTAAGTGTCTTGCCATAGGGTGGATAAAGAACTACATGCCACACGATAAAACAAGTTAATTCCATAGAAACAAAATGTCAAAAACGGGTTTATCAAATCTATTTGCAATGGATCATAAATTCTCTCATGTTAGTTTTTATTATGTCACGAGAATAGAAGACAGAAAAAAAATGTGATTATAGTAAGACACTAAACTTTTTTTTACGTAAGTTCCATTAATTTTTTGATGTATTTGGTTTTTCACAAGACATTGTCACGATACTTGCTAATATTTGAAAGAATTCCAAATTCAGAGACAAAAATAAAAGAGAATTCAGGCTTGTCGTTTTCTAAACTCGAAGTTGTTTCATCTAAGACCATAATAGAGAAAGAGATTCGGAACAAATTTTGTATGATACATGCATATTGGAGCTGTTGAAATTTTAATAAGATTAGCTAGGATTGATTGATAAAATGTTTGGTAGAATAAGCACTCTATTATATGAGCAAATACACATTAGTGGTGGAGGAAAAATAGGAGCATGCACATGGAAATTGCATATGCCTTTTTCGTGTATAGTTCAGAAATTGAAAAGAAGTAAAAGAAGGGAAGGTTAAGGCAAAGTAGCGCGCATAGAATGCGGGAGGGTGGGGAATGGGTCACATCATATCTCTTAATTCACACACCCTCACGGCTCATACAATTTTGTTAATTTGTTTGTTTGCTTCCTTAGCAATGAAACCGCGTCAAGACTCAATGTTGAGAAACATTTATGCTTATCCACGGCAACTTGAACTCATGGAAAATGCAATTTGCAAACTTCATCTCCAGCTGTTTATTTCAATAAATGGAAATCTGTTTTAGTGGATAAAATAGTTGCCAATCTCGTCTACATTATATGTGTAACTAAAAGGAATGGAAACTTGATATTGCTTTGGGTACAAGAAAATAATTTCGTCTACCAGAAGGTAGGTTCACTGGTCAGCAAATTGCACTCACAGTTAATGATAAAAAGACGTATTTCAACAAATATCTTATTTAATAAGTTCTAATTAATTGATTAAGAATATGAAACAAAATAATAATAATAATAGCTTGTTCATAAACTTGGTTGTAAATAAAGTTTATCAAAAAGGTTAAAAGAGACAATTTAGTTTATTCATTAATCTTCAGTTCGAAAATAGTTTTAAAAATATTATAATAAACATGTAATTTAGTCCCTAAAAGTATTTACTCGACCTACTTTAATTTTTGAAAAAATTAATAAAAAATTCCAAAAACTACAAAGGTGAGTCCGTGAGTCATTTTAGTTCTTCTATTCATTGAATGTAAGAATTAAAATATTCAAGATTTATAATATAACGATTAAATGATTATTTTTTGTTAGGGTTCACAATGTGTCCTATATTTCCATAAAAGTTAATAAAATTGAAAAGGATGGGATTCATATTTTATGGGAATGCAGATTTGAATTCTATTGTTAACGTGAAAACTTGATGAATAATTAACATGATGAATAATTTGTAAGTACTATCATAAATTTTTTGATGTGCAAACTTTGTTAGTGAATAATAAATTTTTTAGAATTCAACTCATTTAATAATTTTTATTTCAACCACAAAACAAAACAAAAAATAAAAATAAAAAATGCCGCTTGTCAACCCGTTTTTTGTAAGAAAACTTAACAGTGTTGCACCATGCCCAAAAGGGATTTACTGAATTGCTGTGTGCTCCCAATAAAAGACAAAAGCTTCATCTGTAGAGATGACAAAAACTTCAATTTATTACTAGTTTGATGAGGAAATTCCCATGTTCTGAACTTATCCTCAAGCCACAGCTGACCCTGGGTTTTTTATAGTTAAAATTCAATGGATTGTGTATATGTTGGCATGTGAAGCATTGTGGGTTTGTGAGGAGAAAAAGAGTTCATAGATGACACGGGCATGATGGGTGTCAGAAACTTATTAAGTTGAAGGCAACAAACCATGGGAGGTTTAGATTATTTGCTCAAACAACCACCTAGAAAAATACTTGGAATACAAATTAATTAATTAGACAAATATTGCTTTTGCTCTCATCACCCATGTTATGTTTTGGGACCCATTTCACGCGCATGTATGGGGTCGGTCAAAGCCAGTTTATATATATATATATATATATATATATATATATATATATATATATATATATATATATATATATATATATTTCACTTTCTTGACCTTTTGTGCAAATCAATTCGACCATAGCTGTAAACCAAAAAATAATGCTCTCCTTCAAGAACAACAAAAATAAAAATAAGGAAAAGATAGAGACATGGATATATAGGGATATATTTATAAAGCTCCTAATCTTTCAATCTTGACATACGTGCCATTTGTTCTTTTGTCTCCCTTCTATTCTTTTTTTTTCCTTGTCACTGACTGCTATTGTTTTTCTTTTCCTTTGGTTTAGAAAGAAACAAAAAGCAAAATTGTACCCAACAAAAATCTAGAAAGTAGAAACAGTTTTTATTACCTTTCATTCCTTAGCTTTGTAAGGCAACATAAAACTGAGCTAAAAAGATTCCTCAACACAAGTTATTCTTCATGAAGAAAATAACAGAACAACATTGATCGTCATCTTAATTGTTGTTACACGTGGCACAAAGACTGGAGAACATCATCCTCTGCATTATAGACCCCACTATTGTTTTTTTATTTAAATAATATAAGAATATGTTTTGCCGTTAGTAGTTTAGCACATGGAACTGATCACAGACGCGATAGGAATGACCAAAATTACCACTTTAAAGTTCATTGAACCACATGTAAAAAACATAAAAGGGGATGTTCCCTTTATCTCATGAGAGACATAAATAAGCAAGCATAGTCACCAATCACTAGTGACTGTTTTTTTTTTTCAACCGAAAGGACAGAGAAGTGCTTGCTTAATTTGCCATGCAATTTTATTTTCTCTTTGAATGACTTTTGATATTTGATGCTTGATTATTGTTCATAAGCCCAATATTTATGGATTTAGTTTAAATACACTATTGTTGACTTTTGTACTTATTTTAAAAGTTATACCATGTAAATTTCTAGTTGATTGATTGTTACACAAATTTATGGAAGTTAAACTCACTCTATATCGTATGGTTTTTAAATTTATTTAGCTTACCATGTAGTATGGTCATGGTGAATGAAACTCTGGCACGTGGGTAAACAGTGGCTACGAGAAAAACATAGGTCGTTACTAACCAAAATCGTGAAATACTACTTCTCATGTCCTAACTCATACCGGGCTCCATATGCTTTGTTTCCCTTTCAAGCACCCTAAACACTAAATGAATAAAACTCTCAACTTCAATTGTTGATCAACCATATATTGTACTTCTACAATATGCATGAAGGCGAAGAAAAGTTCCATGACATAACATAACACCACTAGTTACATGTTTGAGAATCCATTATAAGATTAAGTTTGAGGCAAAAATAATTTTATTAACAAATTCTTAATTTGCGTTCATTTTATTTTATCCGTCGGATTTACATAGAAACACACGTCATAATATTTCTAACTACAAATCAAACACATAATAGTAAACTTTAATTGTTTTGTTGAGTGAAAAGCTAAATTGTCCCAATTACGGATACTTTGTTTCTGTGACTAGTGCATTTCATTTAATGCCTCCATCCCTCAACAGAAATTAAAGAAGAGGATGGTTTTATTTTGCTGATCTCATATGTTAGCGGATTGATCATACTAATAGTGAATGAGATTTGATCAAATGATTTGATATGTTAGGGTAATTATGATTGTCCAAGAATTTACCGTAAACCGATGTACCCAACTTGGAATTGACCCGATTATAAAATATACAAAGACACTATCATATCATATTGAACAAGGAACGGAAAATGCAGTGGTAAACAGTGTTTATCCATGTTTGTTCTGTAGCACTACCGATCGCAACAGCAAATAATTGCAACACATGATCAATTGATCATTATCTTGGTCGGCAAATGATGAAGACCAAAGTCTAAAATTTGATATTATCTGATAAAAAAAAAGAGGCTCCAATTAACTTTGAAAAAAAATTACATGAAGGCAATTGGTGCTTTTATATATATTTTAGAATGATATGTTCAAAGATCTAGTGGTTCAGATTTCACACAAGAGGGAACTACAAAACTAGTCATTATCAACAAATTTCTCCCTACGGATCAGTTTTCACATGAGCAGAATCTGCTAACCGTTATCTTGAATATTAGATTTTTCTGGCATCAAATAGGATTGCGAAGCATAACATTAACAAATATATAATTCTGCACCCAATGGACATATATTTTGAGACAATAGTACACATCATAGACTGAACGACATGTGAATCGTTTTATGAAACACTAATTCAATAATCATTACCTGCAAACTGCAATACAGCCAAGTTATAGCTAATAGGTAAAGAAAAAGAAAGCAAAACCTCAAAATCCCCCTTGTGGGACCCACACTTTGCTTAAATTGTTGCAAATTGTTTAGAAAAAGTGCCACACATAGAACTAGTCCAACTACAAAAACCCACCCCCTCCTCCCTCCTCTCCTCCCCCATTTGGTACCACAACAACTCTCTATCACTCACAACACTTTCACAAACACTTTCTGAAAAACAATTCGTTTCTTTTCCCTACCATGGCCAGATCACAACAGCGATACCGAGGCGTCCGACAAAGGCATTGGGGCTCTTGGGTCTCCGAAATTCGACACCCCATATTGTAAGTGCCCCTTTTGGTTTCACTTCCATTCACATTTCACTTATCTTTAGACTAAAATAAACATCAGTAACAAATGTTGGTCAAGCAAAAAAAATAAGTCTCATACAATATGGCAAACCAATGTATCAAGTATCAACATCTGTTAAATAAAAAATGTTCACATTTAATGTCTTGACAGTATCTCAAACCAATATTTGAATCTCTGTTAAAAGAGGTGTCTGCATTTAGTAGTATCTGACAGTGTCTTGAAATATTATTAATTCAAACTTAATTTCTTCTCTTGTGCAGGAAAACTAGGATATGGCTAGGGACTTTTGAAACTGCTGAGGATGCAGCTAGAGCCTATGATGAAGCAGCAAGGCTAATGTGTGGCACAAGGGCAAGAACAAACTTCCCTTACAACCCCAATGCGTCTCAATCTTCATCTTCCAAGCTTCTCTCAGCAACTTTAACTGCAAAACTGCATAGGTGCTACATGGCTTCTTTGCAAATGACAAGGCCATCATCACAGCCAGAGACTCAGAGAGTGGTGGCTTCACCAAATGTCATCACCTCCTCGGCAAGCAACTTCTCCATGAAGAGTAACGAAACTGAGACAATGTTGTTGCCACAGAAGAGACAAGAGGAGGAGCAAGAAGGAGAGGGGAATTGGGTTTTCAAGAAGGTTAAGGTGGAAAATGCTCAACAGTTCAAGCCTCTTGAAGAGGACCACATCGAGCAAATGATAGAGGAGTTGCTGCATTACGGGTCCATTGAACTATGCTCTGTGATTCCAGCACAGGCTCTTTGATTCACAATAATAAACTTGAGCATTGAGCAAGCATTTTTATTGTTAGTTCACATTCTTATTCAGCTAATTTAACTAATTCCCTTCGACAATTTCAGTCTCTATTATTATTAAGTGCTTTAGGTGCTAGATTAGACTAGAATAGTATCTTCTAAGTGACTCATTGGTGATTGGACAATGTTTTATGTACAGCCAGCCAGTGATGTTGAAATTGTGCATTTGTTTTGTTCTCATTTCTCAATTTGCATTTCTAGTTGCGGAATCAGTCTCTTGTCTGAAGTGTAAGAGGGTTTGTCAAAAGGGCACTGCTTTTTAGACAACTGGCTAGAATAACAAGTAAGAACAACCCTTTTATTTCAAACATTGTAGAGTTTTATGCACTGACATAGCTCTTAATTCTGACGCAACTTTTTGAAAAAATTAAATGGCTCTTTGAATTTAATTAAATAAAACTAACTAACTTGTCCTTCATTGCTTTAGCAATAAAAATAGCAGATATTGCCTTCTGGATTCCCTTTCATCATATCTTTCGTGTTTCCGAAGTCCATGCTTGGAAACCAATCACCCAGCAATTTTTATTTTTTACCCTATGCAGAATGTACAGAAAAAGAAATAAAAATTACTCTTTGACTATTGAAGTAACTGCCGGCCGTGGAGATTTTTTTTTTTTTTTTATCAGAAAACCACAAATGTATTTCAATCTATTAGATTATAGATTAATTTTAGTGACAATCGAATGTGTCTGTCATCAACCCTTTGAATTTAGTGCATATGCTCTTATTAGGGGAAATTCTAACCTATTCTACATGCTAATCAGCCCAGTGATATGACATGAAAACCAAATTAAATTTAGTTTAATTTTTATTTTATATCGTCAAAATTATAATTGATATAATTTTAAAGATAATTAGTGTAAAGGCTAACAAATTGATTATATTTTTTTATGATTAGATAATAGTATAAAAATATTTACATCATTGCATAGCCTATATTACCAGTTAAATTAGTTAAAGAAATTTTTCAACAACAAATACAGCTAAGTTAAACAAATAGTTAAGAATATTAGTTTCTTTTATAACATAATAGGTAGTATAAATTTATGTGCAAAACTTCATGTGATTGAACGTGTTTAAATGAATAATTTAATTAAGTATTTATTAAATAAAAATAATTTATAAATTTAACTGTAAAGTTTATTAGAATAACTTTATTTTATAGTTTTTCAATCAAAATTATTAAAATAAATTAAAGAAAAACGTATAAAAAGTCATAAACTACATTTGTAAATTCTAATGATTTTTTTTCACAAACATTTTGACTTATTTCTTTTAGTTTTTAATGGTTCATTGCTAAGTCATTTCGCTGTTTACGTTGACGTTATGGAATTAAAAATTGACTAAATCAGCTTAATAATTTATTAAAAATGTATGCACTTCTACCCTCAAGGGTAGGATAGTTCCACTCCTTTGTTAGCTTTAGTTGGCCATTTTGAAAGGTAACATCACATAAGTTTTTTTATTAAAGAGTAAAAGCTATTTTTAATTATTTTTGAATTTATGAAGTACTTAGTTGAATTTACATATAGTTTAAATTTATTATTTCATTTACCTTTTTTCACGGTTTAAATATTTTAAATCTCTTTTTCCTTCTATCCAAATTTCTCCAATAATATTGGAGAGAGAAAAAATAGAATGAAGAAAATTTTTACTCTCTATTCTCCTATTTCCCCATTCTAAGAATTGAATCAAACAATAAAATTTATAAAAATTCCTTTCTTTCTTTTTTTTTTTATTTCCCTCCATCAAAACATTATGTAACACCGTTAGAAAACATGTTTTCTACATCGGTTATTTATGATTTTCAACATCGATTTTTTAACCGATGTTGAAAGTATCGACGTTGATAGTATTATCGTTAATATCGGTTTTTTAAAAACTGATGTTAACGTAAAATTACCAACATCAGTTATATAAATAACTGATGTTGCTAATATGAATTACATCCAAAAAATGTATATTAATGTTGAAAGTTAACATCGGTTTTTTTACAAAAAACCGATGTTAACGAATGTGTTAATGTTAACAATTAACATCGGTTTTTTCAAAAAACCGATGTTAACATTAGTTAATATTGGTTTTCTGTAAAAAAAATCGATGTTAACGAATGTGTTAATGTTGACAATTAACATCGATTTTTTACAAAAAATCCGATGTTAACGAATGTGTTACTATTAACAGTTAACATCGGTTTTCTGTAAAAAAATTGATGTTAACGAATGTGTTATTATTAACAGTTAACATCGATTTTTTTATAAAAAATCGATGTTAACAAATGTGTTACTGTTGACAGTTAACATTTCATAAAAATCGATGTTAACTACGTTAACATCGATTTTCTTTAATTATAATTATGTGTGTGCAAAGGTAAGAGAGGAAGTAGGTATCAAGGTCTTAGTTCTGCTTACATTTGTCCATTTCCTTCGAATTTTACAAGTTATTATCTACATCATACCTATATTCATTAAACGGCTAATTATCATTTTATGTTATGGAAAATTATCATTCCTACCCTTGTATGTTATGCAATATTATGTACTAAATATAATCAATCTTCTATCACTAGAGGAATATATTTTTTTTATCCATCTTTGTGTACAAACTCCATTTGTTTATTCATATTCCGACAAATTACTGATAAATGCGGTCAAATACCGTCTCAATTACGATCATAAACAGTTAAAAAAATATTGATAATACAACCCAGATCACGGTTGCGGACAAACAACATAGTTTTGACTTGCTGCGGGAAATATACGATCACTGTTGCAGTGTAGGATGGAATTTGGAAGAAAAACAAAGTAGAACATCTTTTTATTACTTTGTTGCTTTTAGTGAGCATGGACACTGAATAAGATTTAGTGGATGTTCTAATGATTTATAAAGGGCCCATTTGTATCTCAAAGTAGCTTTCAAGATTATTTTTGCAGCTCCTTTAATCTTACCTCCCCGGCTCATCCATCTTTTCTTATTTACCCTCCCCACTATCAAACCTCAATATTTTCAGAAATTTATAGCATCTGCAATCTGCATGAAAATTTTGGTGGTCACTTCAGAATCCAAAATATCAATAATTATTTATTTCAATTTATCACTGCCACACATCAATTGATATTTAGATACTGAATATGCCGAGTTTAATATTGAGATTTAAATGTAAAAGCAGAGTTTTTTTTTTTCCTGAGAAAAAGTGTTTGCATCAAGAAGTAGAAGAATAAAAAGTTATTTTTCTCTTTTTCCTTTTGGTTACAGACTTAAAAGTATTAAGAGAATTAAATAAGAAACCAGAGTTCCAGTAGCTGCTGCTGTTACTGTGTTTCTTCAGTTAAAGGAATTCAGTAATCAGTATCTTAACAAGAATCTTGGAAATTGATTAAACACAGACATGAAAACGATAGTGGTATCAAAGTCACTGAATCAATTTAGTAATCCTGAAAGGGAGACATTGTCAATAGTTTGTACAATTGGTGGGGATTTTACATTTACGTATTTCAATTGGGAATACGTCGTTTTCATGCTACACCTCCTGAAAAATTAATCAGCTTTTAGCTGTGAGAAATTTGTTAGATACCCTGATCATCTTTGATAACCTCATGTTATCTAAAGCTTCCATTAGCTTTGGATCTTATTTAGTTCAGTTGAACACAATTATTAGACAATTCTAGAGCTGTCACAACTGCAATTCTAATCTCTGCATTAATTATGCTTTAGTGTCACTGCTCACAAAGCTGCTTTGTGATGCAGAGCAACCAACAAACAACAGCAAAATTATAAGGGGATTATGATTATACTTCTATCCAAAATTGACTAATCGTTGGCCACTTGGATGATTATCATTATCTCTAAATTTTCTTTTTTTCTCACCACGTTTTATTTTTTAATTGGTAACTGGTAGGATTTTTTCCCAACATATAAAAATGGATAAAATTACACAATCAGGTTGGTCTACAGAGATAGAGATTACAAAACTATGATGGACAGTTTCTATGCTTTTTTATTTTCACGCTTTCAATATTTTAATTAAGAGCATTGCTATGTAGTGTTTTCCTTTAATTAAAGGGTTTTTTCATTTTATGGGTATACACAGAAGTATCTGATTTTTTAACAAAGGAATGAAAAATAAAAGAAAATTATTAAATTTATGGTTGTGCTATGCATCATTATTCATTACAATATTGGGGGGAGGGGGGTAAATGAAAATGTCCATGGCTATGGATATGTATTCAAATATAACAGTTAGAAATATATTCTGTTTCTTGCTATTAATTTAAATTTAAGATTTATTTCATAGTATTCCTAGATTCAGGCCTCACAGGGTTGAAGATCAATACGCGATTAATATGTGGGGGGTTTGTGAGTTTTGGTGTCCCATATCTATCATTGAAATTTCATGATTGTTCACCTGTTTTGGTATTGATTTTGTTCCCCACAACCTTCAAATAATAAAGTTGTTTAGTCTCATTATTTTGTTTTACTTTTGAATCAGTAAAGTTGGTTAAATCATGCGGTATCTTAGTGAGTTTTCCATCATTAACAGTTTGAATCTTGTGACATGGAGAAGCACTTTAAGGTTTCATGTGAGCCTCCACTCCACATCCAACCCCAACAACTACTAAACTGAGGTCAAATTTATTCTCCGTCAGATGAAAATAGGAAAGAACGAAATGGTAAAATGCTTTGCCTTTATGGAATATATATGTTATCTTTGATTAGCTTAGTTAATTACTGATGCATGAGTTGATATGCTTGAATTGGACGCATTGTGGCACTTTGACTTGTCATCATTACTGCTATTTTGTGTTTTTTATATTTTAGTAATTGAATTGCATGCATTTTTTATGTCAGATACAGTTGATGACGATCTTTGTATAGAATATAGATATAGATTAGTTATAAAGAGTGTCTGATTTCATTAATATATAGAATTCACCACCATGTTGGTCAGGTATTTTGGCATGAAACTCATGGGAAGAAGACTGGACATCAATACAAAGAGTCTCTGATTCAATCTTGAAGTTTGAGGGAATTATGGGTGTCTGTCCACATGAAGCATACTCATTATGAACAAAAAATTATGGTATTTCGCTTTTAGCTCATTCCCTGTAGCTTCCACTTGACAATGCTAATACTATCTCCAATTCTAACCGATTAATGCACATTTTGAAAGTTAAAGCTAGTGGGACCTAATCAGTTTTTTGTTTTTGGTGGTGCAAACCTAGTTAAATTTTTATTCTAGATTCATAGTTAATAACATCAAAATTAATACAGTATCTCTTGAGGATTCCATAGAGTTGATGGTACAAAATTTCATTAGAAGGCATTCCATAGAGTTGGAAATAATGTGCGTGATAAAAGAAAGGTAGGTGAAGGAGTCAAAGGTGAGATCTTCCTAAGGAAAAAAGCAGTCAAAATCAATCATGCTGCACCTAATCATGGTGCATATGTAGAATCTGTGGTGGAAATGCTGTGTGAGATCAGATAATCATGCATGACCTTGTACCCCCCCCTCCCCCCTTAAAACCCTTCCCAAAATTTACAAGATTATTTTGATTTTATAAGAGGTCTATTAATATCTATTTTCTAGGTACCTTGGATCAAGTGAGTCATGCATAAATCCAAAAGGGATAAATGTTTTGTCGGAAGGGAAAGAAAAAAAGGAAAAGGTTGGTTGCCTACTTTGCTGAAAAGCCAAAATACTTTCAACAAGTAGTTTTGGAGAATGCATGACAAGCTTTAATTCACTTAGTTGAGTGGCAGATGATATTTTAGTTTTTGCAGCACACAAGGACAAGCCACAAATCATGATCAACTTCATTGTATACAATATCACTTTTGGTTGGTTTTAGGTTTAATAATACAAGACAGTATGTCAAAAAATTCCGATACTTGTCCTTCTCCTTCCCTTCACGAGGTCAAGAGCATGTGAAGTGCACACCTTGATCCACATGGTCCTTAAACCACCCTCTGAGCAAACAGACAAGGTCATTTGGGTCCACTTCATATGCATTGATTTTCTTAAAAAAAATTGTTAACTAGAACGAAAAAGATGTTTTATAAAGAGTATTAAACTCCTAGTGAATATTTACTATTTGCAAGCATGTTTCCTTAAAAAATTGGACTTTCTTCTCTTTTTACTTCTATAAATTTCAAATGCCACTCTGGCTAAATGCAATTGATCACATCAAAGTTTCTAATTCCTCTGTTCTTACCTGGTTGCTGCTGCTTATGCTTCCCAAGGAAAAAACAATCTGGCTTTCTGCTTCCTAGTCACTCTAAGACCTTATTTCAAATACAACTCTGGATAAATGCTATTCATCTCATTATACTTAATATAATTGGGTTCACGGCGAAATTTTGTCAAAGAAAGTAAATTACAAGAAATGTAAGAGAATTTAAATTGTAATGATAGAAATAGTAAAGTAGAAGACGCACTTGATGAACACCTTGAAATCCTTCACAGAGCAAGTATAAGGGAGAGTCTTAATATAACATAAAAAAAAGTATATATAAACATGCCTAGTAACTTAAGTTTTATTGTTGTTACCTATGTACCAAAAAATTATTGTTAGCTGATTGACAGAATGACCAGTGTTTTATATACCTCATTTATTCATTACTAATTAAACTTAAAGCTCCTCAATCACGATGCAAAAGTTTCTTCACTTAAAAATTAAATGTTGTTGTAATCGCTTTAAACAATTTCTCATTTTCTAATTGAAACCACCCAATAATCAATTTTCAATGGATTGTCATTTTTAAGTCTTCATGTTAGCGTAGTGTTCCTTATCTCATCGTAAATGTACTTCTCAAAATTACTTCGTTGAAATCATCTCATGCTCTAATTAAAAATAATTTTTGAATATTGTTTTTTTTATGCACCTGACAAACACTCGTCCTTTATATTTATCTCTTTTTTATCGCATCTTATTATCTATAATATCTATAGATAATAAGATGCGATAAAATAATAGCTTAAAACCTAATCCGACTTTGGAGCCAGCCCGTGTAAAATAATAGCTTAAATTGCGTGGGGTATATGTTGAAACATGAAGATCATTTTAAAAATAATTATTGGAGTATTATTTAGTGGTTTATAAATTAGTCTTCGAGTAAAATGTATAGGTAGTTATGATTAATAAGCGTAATTACTCATTATGTAATGTGTAAAATCATAATTACTCATGTGTGCCTATGGAATACCTGAATATAAAACGTTTGAAATAAATAAAATGATAAACACGTGTTATCCAATGATTTACGTGCGAAGAAAAAATACAATGAACATGTTAGGAAACCATACGTGCATGTAACTATCATTAGCATTTAGTATTTTAGTATTTACTCATCTCCGATGGTTTCGTCGTAATAGACTTCCCATACAATACGCACAAGAGATTTGTACTTTCAAGACCCAAAGCAGTGCACTCAACGTTGGGCCATTATATCGAATGAGCAAACATAAAGCCCACTCACTTACAGGCCTGAACTCGGGGAAAATCTATTACTTATTAAACCGGTAGTATTATTTAGCACACTCTCGACTGTTGCTTCCTCCACTTTTTATTATATTTCCATTTTGAAATAAACTTTTTATAATCCAATGGGAAGAACAGAAGGTTTTACCCCACACTCTTTTAAGAAAAATACACATGACCAACAAAATTAGACCATTTCTCTTCATTACTTAAAATTTATTAAAAATTATAAAATTAAAAAAAAAAGTTATCAAATAAGACATAAGATCAACAAAAATTGGAATTTTTTTAATTAATATGGGTGTGTGTTAAAAAAATGCTTAAATCTTTACCTCTTATGATTTGATCATGTGATTAAGATTCATGTCTCTTACTCGTTCAAAATAAAATTCATCACACTTAATCTTAACCTTAACCTTTTTATGATTTTATCATATAATTTTATAATTATACAATAATTATTTATACTTTTAAATATGAAATAAACATTTAAACAGACTAATGAAGCAAACCTAACTTATATAAAATCAACTCCAAGCCTAAAAAATAAAATTGTGACGGATAACATGCCTAATCTAGTTCATTTTCATCTTTCATGAGAGAAATTTTCAATAGATAAAATAGGTAAGGAATTGATTTTTTATTTTATTTTCCTAAAGTCCAAAACTATATCGAATAATGATGCTAATTGCAAATACCAAATTCAGGGATTATTGAAAGCTAAATAATATCGTTTGACACGTATACTTGCCACACGTGAAATATTCTATATTAGATATAATTAATTGACTTAAACTTATGTCAAAGACTAAATTAATTAATAAGTATATGAATCATTATAGATTAAATTTATTTTTTCACATTGTCTAAGACTAATTTAAAATAGTGACGGAAACGCTGGCTCATTTTTTTTAAAAAAATAATTAAATTGATGTTTTACTTTTGGTTTTCTTAATTAAACAAAAAAAAAAAGTTAGTCAAATACCAAGAAGGACCTTGGTTTTTCAAAACAGAGAAATAGTTTTGTGTCCTTATATGCATGAGGTATCCGTGCTATTATTGAATTGAATCTTTAGCTAACTTCATCTGAATTAGGGCCGCTTATAGACCCACATGGACAATTCACACGCGTGGTCAATTAATCAGGTCAAACAAAATACTCCGCTCAATATACAGTTTCTTTAATTCTATTTTATAACAATAGAAATCATTCACGCGTTTACTTTGACTGTTGGTCTTCTTTGTATACTTCCTCTTTTTTCTTATTATTTATCTTTTAAGGTAGTATATTCTTTTTTAAAAAAAATGAATAACATGAATTATAATTATAAAAAACTTTTTTTTATAAAAAAAATAGCATGTAGTTATTAATTCATTTAAGTATTTAGGCAAAATATTAATAAATGAGCGTAGTGTTGAAAAAAATTAATACTTTCTTAAAGATGAACATTATTTAGATATATAATATGGTGGATTCTACGGTATATGAGAATCGAAAGAAAAAAAAAATTGAAGACTTGTATCAAGGATTTTAGATGTTTAATCGACAAGAATATGTAAAACTTTTCAATTTTGAAGGCCATAATATATCAATAAACGTTCAATTGAATATTAATATCATTTGCATCTATACTTATGCTTGAATTAAGACTTAGCAATTTATTTACAGAAATTCGTAGCTGGTTACACACCATCTAAATGTAGGCTTGTGTTTATACGTGGTTTCGATAAATTATTTTTTATTCTAAGTATTTTAATGGTGATACATAAGTTTAGATAGAAGATTTTGAAGTTTACATTCAACTCAAACAACGTTTTGTAAGTGAAGATGATTAGGGTTAAAAGATTAGAGTTCAGACTTCAGAGTGATTTAGTGATGAAAGATGTTACAATTTAGACTATTAAACTTATGTTTAGTTAGATTTGTTAATTTAAATAGTTGTAATTAACATTCTTAAAAAAGTGGTTTGATTAATCAAGGATTAATTTAAAAAACAAAAGTTTTTTTTGACTAATGAGAAGACAAATAACATAACAATTTTTTTGGTTAAAAAACCCACATCATCAAAACTCCCATAATTTTTGGAGGTAACATAAAAACTCTCTAATTTGTATGATTTTTTTAGGAGCTCTAATTTATATGATCATTTTAGATTAGTGTATTAATTAACTTCCTAATCTTTTCTTTTCATTCCATGCTCATCCACCATCTCTCTTACTTCTTCACACCACATAAGCCAAATCACGATCAGTTGTCACCGCCTCCATTGTTCACCGTGCATGTCTAATGGCCATTGCATGTTATCCAACAGTTTCTTCAATTCGTTCATTTCTCACAACATGCTACAACCTAGTGTAGTGATTTGTGATTGGATATTTGACAATGTAATACGAGTTGTGACAAAAAAAATTCTGAGTTTTAAAAGTAGCTACAGGATCATGTTGTCATCATCTCACGGTCCAAATTTTCTATAGTTATATTCTATTTCACTATTTAATTATAAAAATTATTTTTCAGCGTTAAATTCATAAAATTAACATGTCATTTATTTCCATCTCACTCACTCCTAACTACCTATGAAAAGCATTTTGTCTGATTTTAAAACTAAAATTAATATTATTTTGTATACGAATATATAAGTATCTTCATATTTTGACAATCTCGTGCGGTACGGTGGTGATTTGATCTGAAAAGGTGCGTGGCAATTCACACTTCCACGTGACTAGTCGTGGTTTGTTTCATTGTACTGTTTTATGGAAGCTCAATTCCTTCCATTCATATCATGAGGTTGAAAAGAAGCATGACTTCTGTGCTGGATATTAATTAACGGTGCTGCAAGGTGAACAACCATTTTGAGTTTTTTTTTCTTTTAATTTTCTGTTTTTGCGAAAAATGAAGGAATCAATAGTTTTACATTTGTATTTCGATATGTTATGGATTGATTTTCAATTCTGGGAGATTTAGTTTAATTTAGGTTACTTTAAAGCATTTCATAACACACACAAGGTTTTACATAAATTTGTCATATTCTTTGATTAGTAGAACTTAATTATTGGTTAAATCAGTAACTAGATATTTTACACTAATAACATATATATTTTTTTTTAAATGTACACTAGCTAATAACATAGTTATTATCAATATATGCATGTGTTCTCAAATATTGGCCTACGGATAATGGAAAATATAGAGAATTATATTTGTGAAAGTGGCTTTAACGGGAAAACCAGTCTTGTTCAAAGTACAATATTAAACCCATCATCTGAATTACAATCATAGACTCGGAGCTTATCCTTTTTCCCCTTCCCAACAAAAAAAAAAAAATAGTACTGAAGGACTGTTAGATAAGTATACATACGACCAAATCAACAACTGTAACGGGGCTATAGATGTGCTCTCCCAGCATGAGAATCCAGTGTGACCCGCATATCGAAATCAACAAATAACCGTGTCCACAGTTTGTTTGATTAATTTCTCTAATTTGCAAAGAATTAAAAAGTGCCCACTAGGCCAGTGTGTGTATATAGTATGTATTTTCACATATTATCATGCACTAACAAAATGTAGAAGGGGGTGGCGGAACATCTTCCAATTAGAATGACCCACGCTAGTGACAAAATATTCTTCATTCGATCGCTATATCATGTTAAGGCTGTCTTCTTAGCCAGCTGGTTCATCTCTTCAGAACAACCGTTAGGTTTAACTGCAAACCACGGCTTCTATCATTACTAATCTATTGCTCCCTTCATGCTAGACAAAATTAATGAGGTTGGCTATCCATCCTTGTTTATGAAACTTACAGGAAACCACAAAGAGACTTCCATTTTTTTTTTCCATACTAGTTGTTGCCACTTAGAGGAGTTAACTAATATATGTGGAGAGTTAATTTATCTATATGTAGTAATCGAACATAAATATTAAAGATTTACCATAATTTATGCTATTCAACCTGATTTAGATTTTCTTAGTGAGAGTTAATTTATTCTTAATTTTGATTCTTTAATGTAGTTACATTCATGTCATGAATTTTCTTCTTATTTTTAATATATGAATGACACCTACATATGTTAATGGAGTATATATTAACCTTCAAGGGAACCAGTTCGTCTTGTCCAAATAATGGGTCAACGAGTAAAATTATGAAGCTACTAATTATCTCTGAGTAGTTGTACGTGCGTAAGTACCAGGTCTTGAGTCCCTAACCAAATTCAAATGCAATTTGCAACATTTACATTCGACGCTAATGCCATTATGTGGTATTCGTATGTTTGGGAGCAATGGAGTGCGATGGCTAGTAATTGGTAGATTGAAGGAAGAAATTTTAATTAAAGGTGCATGAAGGATGAAATAGGGAGATTCCAGTTTCATAGCTTTACATTATAAATTATTCAAGTTAAGTACCGATGGATTTTTTTGGTTTATGCAAGTATAGCTTCAAAACTCAAGATCACTAGTTTAGATAAAAAAATTCTTGCACCAGTTAATTCATTTATGTATTTGGTGATGATGAAATTTTCTTTTCACTCGAGTTTTGTCGGCCAAATTCAAAGATTAGTCCAAATTTATGGGGAAACATAAGATGGGTTGAGTGATCAGGAGAAAAGGAAAAATATGAATGAAGTCGCTGGTACATGTTAAATTTGGTTGTCCTCATGGATGAGATCATTGTACATGTTGAATGCATCTCCCATTATATGTTTTCTTTTGGAGTTTCCAATTTTTTCAAAATATTTATTATTTTATAAAAATCAATAAAATATAGTAATTATTTTTTTGCAATAATATTATCATCACTTGTTAGTATTTGACTTAAGTATTTTAATAAATTCACAATTTCATCATAATGATTTGCTTAATTAATGCTCTTTATTTTATATTATTTATCTTTTAAGATAATGTACACTTATAAAAATCAATAATTACACAAATTATTGTAACAATAATCATTTTTAACAAAATCACATTTATTAAAAGCATGGAAATTTAATTATTAATCTATTAAAATATTAATGTTTAGACAATTTAGTACTAAATAAAGATATTGTTAAAAAAATAATGAATATTTTAAAAAATATTTCAAATCAAATTAAAAGTGCCAAAAAAATAATAACATTATAACATGAGAAGGAAGATCTATATATTGTTATGGATTGTCATTGTTTCTGGTAGCTCTTGGCTCTTGCTAACCAATACCAGATTATAATCATTTTTCTAATAGGTTATAATGTTCCATATTTATGACATACCGATGTTGAGTTGAACCTATCGATTTGAAAATTGAAAGTAGTACCATTCACGTACACCTGTTTTGTTTCGCCACTGATTAAGGAACTGGGGACATATTCGTGGGTCACGTCTAATTTTGGTCTCCCCAATTTATGTAGACGAGTCTTTGTTTGTTTCTATCTTGCTGTAGAGTCACATTGAGTACACCCGTGAGAAACCAGGGTATGGCTCATATTTGTTAATTAAACAACATCTAATTCCAATCAATCACGGTCTTCTGTCGTTTCTCATCGCCAATGTATAATTTTTAATCCTGTAGCTAAAGCTTATCAGTCTTGGGCTTCCACCTGTGCCACTCTTCACATTAAAGGGAATTTGACTTTTTGAATAAATATGCATTGTCTTAAACGTTTCATAATTTGTTGATATAGTTTATTATGCTAACTCATTTAAAAGATATTAAAAAATTATATAAACTAAAACATCAATTATTGATTTTAGTTTATATAACGATTAGGATGATAATAATAATGGTAGGAACCAACAAAAAAGATAAAATAATTATTAAATAAGAAATAAAAATGAATATATTTTACTGTTTGGGTATTTTGTATCTAGAATGAGCATGATCCAATAAAAAAAAAAAAAAAAGTGAGCATGACTTCGATCCGATGAACTTGATTTGTCTTAAGGTTGATTTAATTTGGATGACTTAGGTTTTGACTTTTGAAATAAGATTTGATGTATTTTTTAAACACCATTTTGGGTTATACTCTGGGTCGGACCAACCTGATTTAGTGTCCTATATTTTTTTAAAAAGGTATAACTTTTTAGATAATTGTGTATTAATAATATTTTATTTAATAAATAAATTTTATTTAATATGATATTATATTTATAATGATACCATTTATTTTAAAATACATATTATAAAATATACCTTAATCTAAGTTTATATTTCTTTTATTGTAAGATTTAATTGTATATAGTGTTAATATTAATATATTATGTTAAAACATTAGATTGAACTAAATTTGTCCCACATTTTTTGGTTCTTAATCAAATTCGATTCAAATAAATGACCTAGTAAAAAAATTTCAGGCTAAGTAGGAATAATGAGAAATCTATCATAACCCGTTCCTCACTCACCCCTATTTGGTACTTAAAGAGGAAAAAAAAGAAAATGGTTTGATAGTTTATTATGTAAAAAAAAAAAATTTCCTGCCCATCTTCACTTGATTTATGTTATCCAATGATGTTTTTTTAAATCGAATATGGAACAGTTATATATGTTGTCTGCTATCATATTTTTTAGTAAATAAACTGAATCCTTATAATTTACTCTAGGTTTTTCATTTTAAAATTAAAGTCTTGAATATGTAATTGTATCACATACTTAAAAAAAATTGAAATTGAAGTTTAAATTTAAAATTATTAGTTAAACTCAAAATATTTTTATGCTAATTAATTCATGGGTTTGAAGTTTATTTTACCGTGTCTATGCACCTATAATAAAAAAAAATAATAGACTTGTATTTAATTAAGGGATTTTCTATTACGTGTCCATGAACACATGGTAAGAAGTAAAAAAATAAAATACTACTGTATTTTTTATTAAAAAACTATTTATTACATCTTAAACAGTACAAAAGTTATTCAATACTAGTACTTAATAGCTTATGACTAACCTTGCAATTATCAGCCAATTCAACTATTAGGTTAATTTTTCCAACCAATTAATTATTCTAACTCCTAAGCACAGCCTCGCGCAATATAAAATATCCATCGGCAGGTAGCGTGACTCTCATCTCATATATTTTTTGTCATTTTGTTGAAGGATTTTCTAATTTCCATCGTTAAACAATAATCAATTAATTCATCTATCCCTCACCAGCCAGCCAGGGCCGACAACACGAGATTTGCTTTTGTTTTTTTTTTCTTTTCTTTTTTTTCAAAGAAGTTAATAAAGTGTGAGTGATCAATTTCTATTGATCCAAACCCCCAGATTATACATGTAAATCATGATGTGAGATTATTTCAGTTTAATAAAAGGTTTTAAATTTAAGTCCTAATAAGTAGATATATTAAAAGAAAAATTTTATCATTCACAATAATTACAGTGTTTTGGTTGTAAAAAAAAATAAAAAAATCCAAATGATGGTTTTTACAAAAGGCCGTAATAGAGGAGAAGAAGAAGTTCCTTCCTAGGGTTAAAGGCTTTAAAGCTCTCCCTTTTAATAGCAGTAGTACATGCAAAAATGCAACTAGCCCCAAAGATGACGAGTGACAGAGTCTGGGTCTTCCTTTCCTAGTTCCCTTCCCCCTTCCATAAAAGCACCCCCGTCCCCCAAACCTCAAAAACCCACGACACCATAATTAACAAAGTGAACATTAGAACATACAAACAAATTCGAATTACAATGATGTCCTCATCCCCGTTCCCTTCCTGCTTCCGCCCCTCCCCCACCACCGAATCCCAGCCTCCTCCTCCCCCTCCGCCGCCTCACTCCACAATCTCCAACCTCACAATCTACCACACCGACACAGGTCCCGTGTCCCTAACATGGTCACGCTCCATTGTAGGACGCTCCCTCCACATTCAGCTCCACCAAAACCAAAACCCCTTAGATTCCCCACCCTACCCTAACCCCACCACCCTCTCCTTCCACCACCACATAAGACCCTTCCTCTTCTGGAAAAAACACGGTTCCAAAAAACTCGCCCCCGACACTTTCCTCTTCTGGAACCTCTCCAGAGCCAAATTCGGCGCCGCCCCAGAACCCCTCTCGGGCTTCTACGTCGCCCTCGTCGTCCACAACCACATGACCCTCCTCATCGGCGATTCCACCAAAGACGCGTTTTCCAAGTCCAAGGCCCGCCACCCTAACACGCCACAACTCCTCCTCCTAAAAAAAGAACACGTCTTCGCCGACAGGCTGTACACCACGCGCGCCACGTTCGGAGGCAAAGCGCGTGAGATTCAGATCGATTGCGGCTACCACGACCACTCCAGGCTCTGCTTCAGCGTGGACGGAGAGAAGGTGCTGCAGATTAAGCGGCTGAAGTGGAAGTTCAGAGGGAACGAGCGGGTCCAGGTTGACGGCGTGCACGTGCAAATCTCGTGGGATCTTTATAACTGGCTGTTTGATAAGAACAACAACAGCGCCGCCGACGCGCACGCCATTTTCATGTTTAAGTTCGAGGAGGACGAGGTTGAGGCGGTCGGGGATAGGAACAACGTTGTCGGACTGTGGAATTTGGGGGTTTCTGAATGGGGCAAGACTTGGTCCTCTTCTTCGCTCTCGTCTTCCGGTGGGTCTTTCGGTGGAAGCTCTTCGGTTTTGGAATGGTCCAGTGTGGAGGAGAATGAGTTGGTCGTTCCCGTTGGTTTCTCTTTGCTCGTTTACGCTTGGAAACGCTGAAGGGGTACTATTGGAATTTTGAATTGGTGTTTTCTTATGTTAAATGCTGCACTGCTAACTGATTAGAATTTAGGATACATGTGTGTGATATTTTCCCCCACTAACCCATTTGTTTCGTGGACATACATAATTAGAGGTTGCATAAGTCGAATTAGAATGTATAAGCATAAGCATGTGAGAATCTATTAGCGGATTCGAACTTGATAATTGATGTTTTACAGATTCTTCTTTTGGAAGTAGATGGGGCTCTGTTGTGATTCTTTTTTTCTCTTTGCACTCGGTATCTTGCTACCATGCAATGTAAATTCTTTTTTGTAACTCATTGTTTGCAGCCGAGAATCAAATTGATTCGGGCGTGATGAAACGAATTTGTTGTTAGTTTGATGTTAATTCGTGACTTTCTCAAGTCGAAAAAGTTCAGCTGTATTCTGTTCTCTTAGTTTTTTTCATCAGTTTACCACATGTGATTAATTGTGAAAAATGTTAACATTATACGAGGAAATTTGTCTCATTAAACAAAATTAACATTGTTTTAAGGATCTATTTGGTCACCTAGAAACATTTTACGGAATTAAAGTAAAACTTTTTTAAAATTAAGAGAACAAATATTTTAATTTATAAGCAAACAACAATTTGCTTATGATTGATTAATGGTAGTTATGCCATCTGGGTGTGCTGAGCAGTTGAGTTTTAATTGGAATAGTAGTGGTGGTGTGCATTCCAAGTGTTAGAGCAAATGGCATGTGAGGGTAGGACCGGTTCTTTTCTTCATTTTAGTCAGATGCATTGGCAAATATGGCAGGTAAGCTAATTGGTTGTAGGTGGTGTGGTGATAGTAGTAGCCCTTGTGTGACAGAAAGAAACAGTCAAGTTGGTTGACCTAGTCCACCAAGAATGAATTTATTCAATAGGTTAACATTAGTTGACAACTCAACCTAACCCAACCAATACAATACTGTTTTCTTTCAACTTTTCTGACCAAAGACCCTGTAGATGGGAAACTGTGGAAGGAGAATCAGTTGGACAGTTGCATCGCCTAACGGGCGTGGACCACTTTAGATAATGATTCTTGTTCTGTTAGTCTTTTAACACGAAAATAAAAAACAAATGCCTATCTGCCAGCGATTTTGTTGAGACTGGCTCAAACCTTTATTTTTTTACTTGGTCAATATTTATCAGTTTATATGAATTTCATTTGGTTACGTGGTCTATTATTTACAGATGATTAACGTTTGTAATTGGATAATCAAATCAGGATGTCCACGAATCTCTTCTGTCCATGGAACCTACACCTCGATATTCTTATCAGCGGAATTTTGTTCAACTTTACACCCGGTATCTGCTCCTACTTCAAATTTTGTTATTTTAGTGATCATTGATTTATAAATTAAATTTACAAATTTTAATTATTTAGTAAATTACAAATATTTGAATTGACAATTTTTTTTTTACAACATATCTAATAATAGACAACAAATGTGCATAATACAAATCGTATTGATATTGATGGCTCATTTTATCATTCAAATGTTTGCCAACAATGTTGCTATCCAAATAAAGTACTTTTGTTAACGTCCAGAGAGACTGAATTGATGCATATGCAAGTGCAATGTCTTCCCGTATATCAAATCTTGCGGATTTACGATATTTTGATCATTTTCCCTTCATGCATTATCTAATTCTGTATTGAAACATTTTCTTAGAAAAATAATAATAACTTCAATAGAAACATTTTATATATTTTTTCAAAACATTTTAATAAGAATTCATAGAGCAAGTTAGAAGGTAAAACTACTGTTAAATATTACTAATAAATTTTATGAAATATTTAACTTTGATGCTCACCACAAAAGATTTACATTTGTATTAATGTGCGGCTAAATGAATATGAATTTCTTTTTTGTGTACTGGAGATATTCTCTAGCTGATATTTTAACACATTATTAATGTTACTAAAATCATTAAAAAGATGCATTATTATAATATTAAGTTTCTACTCTATTTATTAATCGTGAGATACATAGGTCAAGGAAATATTTTTTTTATTAACAACTATTTCTTATACATAAAAAAATATAATACTTGTACTTTAATTTAATGGTTACATTCTTGGTTGGAGAATTAAACATTAATAATAAAATTAGTTCTAAAAGATAAAATGCCAATCACGCATTAATTCGTTAACTATTAAAGTTATATTTGCGGTTGCTAAACATGTATTTTTAATTTATCTGACTTAAAAAAAAACATGTATTTTATAATTAAATTAGTCCATGTATTTCACCAATCAAATTAGTTCATAAGATTTGTGATATGGAAATTAATCTGATTAAAATAAATTATATTTAAGAACCTTAAGCCCAATTTAACTTCATCATTTGAAAACTAATATGACCAATCCTATATCATTCCCTATATCTTTTCAAGACTATGTAATTTGACTATTTAGTCTTACAAAACACATTTATATGAAAATTAAATTCTTATATGTAATGAATTTGTTATGAAAAAAAAAAAGTTCACACCTTGAGCTGCATATGCCTTGAAAATAAATAAGTAAATGTGGTTGAAAAAAATAGATAAAAGTTTAAGAAGTTCTGCATGGCAAAGAGTTAACCATGGTTTTCTAAAATAGTGTTAAATGTGCGTCATTATTATTAGTTACAACTATGTTTATGTTTAGATTGTGTAAAGAGATAGGAAAAAATAGGTGAAGTTGTTTATCAAGAATCTATGACTTCATTCACATCAGGTTTGTCTTATATAAGATCTCACCTAGTCTAACTTATTTTTTTAAGAGTCAAATTTAAGCTTTTTAAAAAGTATATTTAAATAAAAAGTTTGAGTTTGAATTACAAAGTTAGATAATCCGGACATGTAGAGAAATATCTTCTTGTAGAGTGTTAAATGTTCATGCATGACATGGTTATTCGATAACTCACATGTACTCCTAGGCTACTTTATCAAGATTTGAATACTACCCCATGCATATAAGAATAAAAGAAGAAAAGCCATTACATTGCATGTGCATATCATTATTAGTGTTTCTGGCTAATGTGATTTTAGTGATTTGAATGCCATAAGTGTATTGTATTGTACCTGTATGAAATATGAATGATTTCATCCAAGACAGTTGGATTTGTTGGATATATGTGAAAATTACTATTGTGACTTGTAAAGCAATTAATATGATATCAAGATTAAGGGCATGAGAAGGGTTATCATTAGGATAGCGCTATGTGAGTCCTAATCATGATAAGTGTAAATGAAAAGATATTCTCACCCTATGTTACAGACGAATATGATTTTAATAAGAGAAATAAAATGATGTTATTAGTATCCTAAACTACTAATAACCTTAGACTTGATCTCGGTAGATAATTCTTATAAGTATCAAAGAAAATTTCTTATATAAAATGTGTTTTTGTTTTCTCATACGCATGTAACAAATTCAAATTCTCGCTCTTTGAAAGCGTGGAAATTCTTATAGTCACTTTGATTCTTATATATGTATCATACATCATTTTCATTTTCTTACATATGTGTACCATACTTTTATATCAAAATAATCAATATATTTCTTCTTGTTTAATTAAAAGATACTTTTACGTTCACTAATTTATATAATTAATACTGTTTTATTTTCAATTATCGTTAAGCATGATAGAGTATTTAATTACAAATTTCCATCAAAACTATCTCCCATAAATAATTTTTTAGGTTTTTCAAAATTAAAATTTCAAATATTTCACTTATATCTATAATTACTTGTGCAATACAAGAGATAATTGCAAGTTTTTATACATAAATAAATAGTTAGGTTTAAAAACAGCACAGAATATTTGGAAATATGCATCTACTTAGCTCATTAGTTAACACATTGTACCCTCACGATATTGTCATTGAATTAAAAAACGAAATAATAGAGTTTTATTAAAATCTGAAATTGTTTAAAGAATTTCCTTTACGCGTTAAAAACTTTGAAACGTCAACTTGTTAATTTGTGGAAGCCAGTTAAAGAGTAACAAACAGCCTTTATTTTGTTCTTTGCATTTCAAATATTTGGATACTTTTCACTTGGGCTAGAGTTTAGAAGGTAGGAAATAAGCATTGCACCTACATATTATAAAGTCAAAGTAGGAGTCATTTTTCATTTCAGATTTCAACTTTCATGCGTTTATAGCCCAAAGGACGATGCTTTCAGTTGCAAACTTGCAATCTTGTTTCCGTAGCAATGACTCAATATCTGAATATTATTACACCAAAAAACAGTTAATCTCGTTTGCTAATTATATAAAGCCGACTATTATGACTTCTCTTTTACCATTTGTTTGGATTATTTTCATAGCTACTCGCACCACAAAGAGAATTCTCAACAAATAAAAAGTGAAATGTTTCAAATATAAAAGGATAATAATTTAATGATATTAATATATTTTTCTATTCAAAATATTTGATTAATTAATATCCCTAAGACACTGATTTAAAAATCTAAAATATATATGCGTACTAATTTTAATTGTTGGCAAATGTGATTAATATGTGGTCCTCGAGTACGACTTATATCGACCAGCATTATTGTTGATGCAACATTTACGTTAAAAAAATCTTTACAGTTTACACCCTGGCAGGACTTTTGCACAACATTGCTAGATTATTCGTTACGCTATGAGCAACGGGCAAAGTGAATATTATATTGTGTTTAATGCATTTGATGATCAGATAGAGTAATAATGCAGATGATAATATTCTACTTCTATCCTAGTTGATCTAATTTTTTTTTCCAACGAAAGTATTTTCTTAGTCGACAACTAGATGTTTTTTTAAAATGTAGAAATTATTGAAATGATCTTTAACTTTCTCAACAAAGTCTTTTCTGCATATAATTAGTAATTGAACTTCAATCAACATACATGGAAGACTCAGTTATCAGTTTATTGTATAAAAATTTGTTAAGTATGGTATAGTATAGTGGGTTTGCTTGAATCCCAACTTACTCAATATTAGGATATTTGCTTCGATGTTTTTGTTGGGAATAAAATATTCCTTTCTCATTTTAATGTCTTCCTTCCCCTTCTTAGACTCTTTAATAGACTTTTTTTAATACTAATAATGTCATAAAGATAATAATTTGAAAATGAAATAAAAAATTTGTATTTGAAAAGTATTTATTACATTAAAAATATAAAAGCTATCTAATGTCTTTTTGTTAAAGGCGGAAGATTTAATAAGACGTATAAAATGTCTTTTAATTAATATTCTTAAATCTTAAAGTATCCTTAAGCAGGATCTTCCAATACTATAAAAAGTTTTTTTTAAGGATACTATAAAATGTTATGAAGTTCAAATCTTACTTTCAAATTTCAATACCTAGTTTGGTTGTGCATTAAGTTATCGTAGCACATATTTCGATGTAAAAAAATAAGATTAATTTAGACATATATTTCTATGGGGTTTAGCGAATGCAATTTTTTTCAGCTTTTCTCAATCTTTGTTTGCAACGAAATAATAATAAACCATATTTGTTGTAAATAAAAAATCTTATTTGTTTTATTTTATGAAGTATACTTTATAAAATACTGAATCTATTTAGTATTTGCATTTATTATGCAGTATTTTTCAAGATATAATTAACTTTAGTTTGACTTGTTTTACACTTATCCGACACGTATTCCTTTTAAATTTATGAAATGATGCTTTGATTTTAATATTGTGATTTGTAAATGTCAACAAGTGCAGCACGGAAATGAACAAAGTTTCAATATTACGTTGTTTGAGTAAAAGATAGTAATAGATGTTAATTTAAGGAGTAATAGATGAGATCGTACCGGTAAAGAATTCATATTTATTTGTGTATGAAAGTGAAAAAATTAAATATAGATTTTATAATTATATATGGATAATTAAGATTTAATATAAAAAAATTATATGATTTTTTAAGTGATAATATAATATTAATTTTTTTTAATTATATGATTTAAATTTAATTATCTCACTTTCATATAAATTATTTTTCTCTTATACAATATATCATCTATATATATAAAAGTGTGTTGGTATTATTTCAAAATTTTAGGAGGAAAAAGTGTAATATATAACTCAAGTGAGACTCTCTCAACATAGTTATAAAATAAAGTGAACTTTTTTTATGATGAAAAATGAGTTAGATTGTAAGAATTTATTTAGTGGTTATAAATATACTTACAGGTTACTTACTAAGAAGATTCTCATAAGTCACATCCATAAGAAGATCTAAACTTATATTATTGTGAGATATGAGTGTAATTCTTACCGGTTTGATGAAGCTTTCTTAATTTTAAAGTGAATTTTTTTAGCCACAGGGTAAACCTCAACAAAAACCCTTGCAGACGCTTAATGTACAAGTGATGAAAATGTTTTTCGGCCACAGGGTAAGAAACTGGACCCTGTGCATTCAAAAACGTACCATACACGCCCTTCCTAAATAAATGAATTAAAAAGTCAATGTTGGGGTTATTAGGAATTTAGGATAGCACGGATCCCAACATGCTTCATGAGGATCACATCCCGCTCGCCACTCTACTAGGCTATCTATACAATTTAAATTGTTTTTCTTTTGGCCTAATATCATAACAGTGATTCCTTTTGTACCTTTTTTTTTTTTTTTTTTGTCTCAATACACATTTCCTTTTTTATACATTCTGAATACAAAGGATTTATGAAAACTAATTTTTAAAACAGAAAAAAAAGGTCGGTAGTGTATTTAGAAAATATAAAGTGCAAAAAGAAACCTCCTGTCGGATCCTAAAATTAAAACATCACAAGCCCATGAATACACAAAGCCCAAATTCTCAAGCCCATATGTGAGGTGACCATATGGACTGTCTTTCAAAACACGATCCTAGCGTATCCGTACATCGGCACATCATTTTTTGCGAAATATTTTGATCTGAGAAGTTTATTCGTGTCCTTATAAAATTCAGGGACTATGTTATACGATATTAAAATTTGAGAACTAAAAATAAGATTGAATGAAAATATGTGAATTAAAAATATATTTTACCATAGATTTGCCATGTAGGATTGAATTGGGAGCCCTAAACAAACTCAGGAATATGAGTTCTAACAGCCCTCAACTCAGTATCACTCATTTTTGGACTTTAGGGTATGTTTGGTATAAAGGATAAAAATAATTTTTTTAAAAAATTAAAGGAAAATATAAAAGGTACGAGTCTAACAAAATAAAATACAAAATTTATCTCTAATATTTTTTTGTCTCCTTTCTCCCAAACACCCCATTAAATTTTCAAATACACGGCTAAATGCTACATCGACTATTGTAACATTAATCAAGATTCAAGAATACATAGTCCAAAAAATGTAGAAACAAAGGAACTTCCCATTTACTAAAGAAAGCATTTTACAACGAACAGAGACAAAACAAAGCAACCATTTTTCTTCCTTTTGCTTATCTTGGGTTGCTTACATAATTCTAAACCCCTATATTTCAGAACCTGAGTTTCTGTCAAAGCTTTTTACTTCACTGTTAAGGTTGAAGCTGAAGCAGCATTAATCAAAGATGAAGATGGAGGATGGCAATGCCTTTGGCTACTACTACTTTTAATTGCTGAACGTTGCGACGATGAAGGATTGGAGGAACCCTCGTACCTGCAGGACTGGCTTCTTATTTTCCTCTTTTCACCTTCTTGAACCCTGTCTGATGCAGCTTGTGAAACCTTTGTGTCATTTAGGCCAGGTGGGAGAACACAGTTGCACAGAAGACCTTCATGTAAAGGGACACAACTTAAAGAGTTAGGAGGAATATTTAATAGTTAATTTGGACTGGGAGGGCCCAAAAATCTTGTTTGCAAGGTGCACCATAGGAAGTTAGGAACATCAGTTTACATAACAGGTACATATTAAATGTGGAAAGAAAATTGTTGCCTAATCAAAATTTAAATATATCAGTAGATGCTTCAAGAGCATTCCTCTTGTCACTTTGTGCAAAGGGTATATCAGTAGATGAAAACCTCTATTACACAAACCACCAAGGTGAAACTCCATTTATAATTAGAAAACAACGCTAAAAGCACATATAGAACTGCATAAGAAGTTTTGTCCTTAAAAAAATATCATTACAAGCTTTTATTATTATATCAACAAAGTCAAAAAAGAAAAAAGAAAAAAGAAAAACATGTAAAGTCTAATTAAACAAGTTTTCGAAGTGAAACTTCAATTCTAAATGAAAAACATCATAAGCACGTATAGAACGGCGTCTAAGTTTTGTCTTTTTGTCCTTAAGAAAATATAATTACAAGCTTTATTAAATCTAACAAAGTTGAAAATTAAAAAAAAAAAATGTGAAGCCTAATTAATTTAGAACCTAGCAAGCAACAGGTATCAGAAGAAACAGATAATTCCAAACACAGCATTCAACAAAATGATAGCCACAAAATTGATAACCATTGGAGTTTCCAGTGGTGACAGGCGAAAAACCAACGAAAACAAACTATAAAAGACAAAAAAAAGTTAATTAACGACGAGAATACTATGATCCATCTATTCCCTTACCAAGTCGAGCAAGCCGGTTGACCCAACGAGGGATTGACTTTCCGGTCAATTTGAGACAAACATCGTTACAGAAATGGTTGCAATTCTTGGAAATGAGATGATAGGTGTTGCCGGAGTAATCCTGAGCCAGCTTCTCCATGAATGCTCGAACATCCTTCGGACCCAGATCTGTTGTTCCGATGAAAATTGACTTTCTGAAAGTGAACCCAGGGCAGTGTTTGGGTTGGACTTCGAAAATCCCCGTTGTGTCGTGCTCGTGCGCACCAAAACCATATTCCAATCCATGAACTACAGAAAAAATAAATAAATAAATTATCAACAGGGAAAGGAAATTGGGTTAAATAAAGTGAGAAGATTTGGAGATATAAGATAGGTCCAAATGGTTAAGGGAGAAGGAAAAGAAAGAAAGATGTGGATTGGAATCTTCCGTTAACAAAAACTAAAAACTAATATTTGCGGATAAAAAAGAAGTGTTGGGGTTGGTTGGTTAGTACCTTGAACCCCAGAATGGTAGACTCCAAGGCCAAGCCAATAGGCATAGCCGTTGATTGGGGTGAGATCATAGACGTTGAGGTGAACGGGAACTGTGCCAGGCTTGTTCTTGCGTGGCCCTGACACAAGCTTGCGCAGCATTATGGTGGAGGAAATAGAATTACAAGATTGAGAAGGAGAAGGTGCAAGTTGCAAGTAGAAAGAAAAAAGAGTGGTCCTTTTTAGTTTGGAAGAAAAGAAGAAGAATCTCTATGGCTGTGGGTGCAGCCTTGGCATCTATCGGCGGCCGAAAGTTCTTTTGTTTCACCCACCTTTCACTTTTTTATTTATTATAATTATTCTCATTCTAATTATCATTCTCTCTTTTTTATTTTTTTAACGTATAAATATGTCTAAATACTACTGCTACCACCTTAGCTCAGTTCTTATTTATAAATCCTAATTATTTACTTTATTAATATTAACAAAAGTAATTAATTTAATTTAATAGTAATAAATTTATATATTTTAAAAATACAATTATCAGTTTATTATTAATTTTTTTATCTTTTAAATACATGTTAATATAATCTCTCTTTTATTTAATTAGGATTTTTTTGTCTAAAAATAATTAATGGATTAAATCTAATGATTAATGCACAACCAAGTTTTTTATACACCCAAAAATAATTTTCATTTCTTTTCATATCAAATTATATTACTTATAAAGCTTATATTTTTTTCAGCTCTATCTGTCTCTTACTCTGTATTCATTAACATATTAGATATTCATGTATACTTTTTCTATATAAAATAAAAAAAAAAGTTTAAAAAGAATATTTTTATTAGAATGAATAAGGAAATGGTAAATGAAAAAATTGTTTATGAACTAACGATAAAATAGAAAAACTAATAGTAGTATATTATAAATTTAAATTTTACTTGTTTGAATTAAAAAAAAAAACGTATCTTTTGATTTTCTGAATGATTAAAAAATCATTCTTTTTTGTTTTCTCTAATGTAAATATTTTGAACAGTCTTAACGCTACTCTGTTGGCTCCCTGAAATCTGAACGAGGCGGTCAAAGCGCATGGTTATGGAAGTCAGAATAGAAACATGAGCAAAATTTGTAAGGCTGTTCCCTTGTTGTTCTACAACTGGTTTTGGAGACAGTTAAAAATCATTATCCAAGTCATCTCTGTTCCCTATGAATTCCTCAATATCTTCTTTATTCTCTTTTTTATAATCCCTATGAGGTATTGTAACTTTAACAACTTTTCTTTACTCCTTTCGTGTACCTCGGAAGGACCAAATTGCATATTTCAATGTTAAATATAATTTATTCTATTTTTTTAAAATAAAACTTTATCAGTACTGATTAATATAAAAGTGTATTTAAAAAGGAAAATGTTTTTGCTATTAAAGCTAATTAGTGTTCTTATCACGCTGATTTGTTAAAAAAAATTTAAAAAAATTACTTAGTGTGAAAATTATAAAAAAAATGTGTATACAAGATTATAAAGAGTGTAATGTTTTACCTTTCAATAAAAATATTTTTATTTTAAATTTCTTAACTACTACCCTCTGAAACATGATAAAGAGAAATAAAAAAAATTAGATTATAAGTGGAAATTATTTATTTACAAAATCAATAAATTTTTCATTTTTAATATTTTTTATTAATTATGTTATTGATAAAAAATATTTTTATTGAAAAACGTGATTAATTATCTTTATGTTTTGCTTGATTTAGATGACAAAAATAAATGAAATAATTTAAAAGATTAGAAATTAAGTATATATGAATAAAGTTATATGTTGTTTGTTTGTTTTAAGAAAAATGAATGAAAAATAGAGTAGAAATAATATTATAAAAATAATTGGTAAGAATGAAATATGAAGAAGAAAATT
The DNA here is from genome assembly GCF_000004515.6 of Glycine max. NCBI lineage: Eukaryota > Viridiplantae > Streptophyta > Magnoliopsida > Fabales > Fabaceae > Glycine > Glycine max. The sequence goes on along the minus strand of NC_038242.2, from coordinate 4,822,681 downwards.
AAATAAACACACAAAAATCAATTATGATGCACAAATAATCAATTAAGTCGGTTCTGATGAGCATAAAAAATCAATCATGATACACAAATAATTAGTTAAGTTGGTAAAAAAATTGACTACTTAGGTGAAATAATTGATTTCTATTATTCAAAATAATTTTTGTGAGGACAGAAAATTTCTCTGTTGGCCCCTTGAGTTTCAAAGTTAACTATCTCATAGGACACAACTTTCATATACCAAACCTACGCAAGTCAATTTTGTTAAATTTGTTCTCTCTCATTTCTGTCGTCACTTTCAAACATAATGTTAATAGAATTTTTATTTTAATCATTTTTTATCTATAAAATTGAAACTCAAAATCTTATTTAAAGAGGTTGAATTTTATTTCACTCATATCAACTTCTTGTTATTTTTTGCACCTTTAATATGATAACAAAAAAAAAACATTATCAATTTAAGAAAAATGTTAGCAATCCACCATTTTAAATACGCTTATAATAATTAATTCATACCATCCTAACATATATTTACAATTCATAGATATATTTAAATTGATTTTAATTAATTAATAGGATAAAAAGTATGCTAATAATGTTTTAAAACAAAACTCAATTTAATATTAGATTAAATGTATTTTATTTATTTTTAAAATTTTTTAACTTTTATTTAGAGTCTAATTTATTTATTTTTTAAATTTTTATAACTTTTCAACGTTAACACAGATATTTATGAATATCCTAAGTATCTGCAAATATCTATTAAATTCTGTAAGTACCTTCATATTGAATACTAGTGCAGGTATAAATTAAATAGGTGAAGGATAACTACGACCAGTGCATGTGCTACTGCCATAGTTGCTAAGTTAATGATTGTGGCAGACTATAATGACTTGTGATAATGGAGCAAGAGACATTGGTAGTGGTGGAATTATCATGTGTAGGACATGTATGGATTCGGGAGCCCACTCATAGTAAATTGATAATGAATTGAAATTAAAAATAGGATAAATAATGAAAATTATTTCTGAAAGTGAGTGTTGACAAATTAATTTCTAAAAAATAAAAAAAATTGAAGTCTAATTTATGAATAAATTTATTTTTAAAATATGTAATAAATTAGTTTCATAAATAATTTAATAATAAATTATTTTTTAAATTTTATAATTTAATATCAAATCAATACTAAAAATATATTATTTATTATTAAATTGATCTATAAATATTATAATTTAATAATAAAAATGTCTCAAATAATTAATTTATCACATTTTTCATATTTATAATTAAATTTATATTTTTTATTTTTCAGAAATTTATTTATTATTACATCATATTTTTTGTCACGAATTTGACTATTTATCCATAAAATATAATATCTAATAATATTAATATTTTTTACTATAATTTTATTATTTTTTTATTTAGTATTTCTTTTTACTATTAAAATAATTTTTTAAATCTAATAAATTTATTATATAATATATGTTTGAGTTATTGTGTTAAAAGTACTTTTTAATTAAATTTACTATATTACCAATCAACTATAATTATTTTAGGCCGGCTTGACTATTAAAATGTTTGTTATAAAAGTACATAAGTTTATTGTATAATATTTTTATCAACTTAGTATACGCAATTTATACAAAATACATTTATGTTTGAGTTTTACCATTCGTATAAAAAACATTCGATCACTCGAATTTATCAACATTTCGTGATTTCAGTTTTTTTAATTTAATTATTTCCTCTTTAAAATGGGGTCTGTGACACCTTACAATATAATGGTTGAATTAAACTGATATACAGTTTCAAGAGTAGCTTAAAAAATATATCACGTGTTTGTTAAAGCTTTATTAACCGAGGTTTGATTCTTAGTTATATCACGAAGTTCTTTATTGAAAGATCTAAAACACATTCTTATGTTCTTTATTTCTCCCCTAAAAAAATGTTCTTTATTTCTCCCCTAAAAAAATGTTCTTTATTTCTCCCCTAAAAAAATGTTCTTTATTCCTCAAAGTGATTTTTTTTATTTCCAGCTAAAGAATCCCTATTCTGCATGAGAAAAAAAAATGTATCAGTAGTTTAATGATATGCGATAAAAAAAAATTACTAACGAATTTTTAAAATATTCCTCTAAAAATATTTTTTTTTATCAGTAGAAAAAGAAAAAATAAAACTACACCCTAAGGAAAAAAGCCCTCAGGATATCTGCAAGAACTAAATAACTAAAGATAAGATGGACAAAGACTCCCAAATAAAAGGAACCTCAATTGATGACGAAATCATGTTAACCAAATAGTCCACACACACTGTTTTCCCTCCCTATAGGCATACTCAAAGGAGAGATTTCAAGTTCCCATGTTCCGTCTTTGAAGCATCAAATGTGATTAATGATAGCAGCTGAGAGATGCAAGCCAATATGATCTTGATCAACAATAATGGAAACACTTTTAACTATTTTATTGGTAATTGAGTAAGAATAAGGTAGGGGAAAACCAGTACAAAAAAAAAAGGTAATGGAAGAACATAATTAAATGTAACCCAAAATAAAAAGCGATAACGTTGATTCTAATAAACAAAGAATGTTATTTAGAATCCACCATAAAGTTGATATGAGTTAGGGCACATCAATGGAATAAACTAGTTTAGATTACTAGATTAGAGTAGTTGTCATCAAGTATCAAGCATTAGTCACAAGATCTAAAAAAAAGGTATTGGTCACAAGTTGTTATGTATTGCTTAAGTTTACCTAGCGAGAATTGTTGTATAAGTAGTAGAATAATAGCATTGTAATTTTGTAACTAAAAATAGATAAGAAGTTTTCCTCTTGCCGAAAAAGAGACGATATACTTTTTTTTGGTCAGTCTGAAATAAAAAAGGAATACTTAAAGACAAATTTTTGTTTCTTACTTGAAATAGAAAACGGATCAAGAATCATCAGTGGCCGGATTGGGCTACAAAGTCCATTAATTACCCAAACTTGTAATTTGGAATTGGTGGGCTACGAGATACTCCAGTTTGGCTAGTGAAACAAGCACAATGTACATCCAGTTGCTAGTTTTCTATATTTTTAATATTAAAATTTCAAAATACGAGTTTTTTTACCATTAGATAATTTTTATTCAAAATGTATTATGAAAATTTTAAAGTACAGTTAAAGTGCATTTCTAGGGAATCCATTAATTGCATTCGTAAATGGAAAGATTTTTTACCTATCCCGACTTTTTTTTTTCTTTTGACGTTCATTTGGTAAATTTCTGGGGAAATTCATAATTACTGGTTAGTGTTTGTTTTCCTTTTTTATCTTTTTCTTTTGGGTGAGTAGTGAAAATGGAAAGACATGATATTACTTATGAGTTACGGACAATTCGGGTGATTCAGAAATTAGAAAACAGAAAAAAGCCCCTCTTCCCACGAAGCTTCTCTTAACTTTATTCATCATTTAGTACCAAAGGAATCGATGCTTTCTTTCTTTTTCTGTCATATTTTAGCTTTTTCTTTTTTTCCTTGGAGAAAAGAAGTTATAAGCTTTTACTGAAATAACTTTGTAAACAGGGAAGTCGTGATGGGTGGAAAAGGATGCTTTTATATATATATATATATATATATATATATATATATATATATATATATAACCTTTGTCAATTGTGCTCTGAAGAGTTCTTTAGTCCTCTATTAATTACTAGTTACCATAAGTCTTAGCAATTTATAAAATAAAATTGCTAAACAGTATAGGAAATGGTTTTAAAGAAATACAAGACAGAAAATGGAGGATTTTAATTTTGGTGTACAATGGCATCAATAAGGTTTGAACTATCTCAATCTCCTACCACTAAAATCTTGGTTGGTTAGAAAATGGATGACTCTGACATGTTTGTGTCAAATTCTTCTACCCTTTTATTTATGTTTTAACCAATAAAAATAAAATAACATCAACTAGAATATTTACTTTCAAGAAAATAAATTCAAGTTGTGAATGAAAAAATATATTTGAGAGAAGGATAAATTTCTGAATAAAAATTATTCATTGACAAAATCGATAGATATTCTATGTAAAATAATAATTAAAAAAAACAATTCTTGTACCAAATAGCATTCCTCTTTATATAGAATGAGTATAGTCCCACAGGGAAATACTTTACGAATTCGTAGTTCTACGAAAAAATTTAGGACGATTTCTTTCAAAACTTTTAATTTTATATTTATAATTTAAATTAAACCAACTAGATTTGAATATTGACTTTCGTATACATTCGTGCGACTTGATTTTCACACTAAATAGCATTGCCCTAGTCCCATGTTACTGAACAGTTTTTGCATTAATAAGGTTTGGCCTAATTCGGCTCACCACACCAAAACCATGTATAAGCATTTGTCGAGCTTAAGGAATGGATCAGTCCTAAATATCTCGAACTATTTGGCTACAGATTTTGCATGGGTTGGAATTCCCCTAGTGTTCTCCCTAGCTTGCTGTGTATTTGTTCCTTCTTTGGGCCCCCATCTCCAATGTACTCCAAAAAAGGTCACGATCTTGTAGTTTTGGTCATACATATGAAGAACTCAAAACTTTACCCCCTAGACACAAGCAAACTCACATGTATTGTTTGTGATTATATGCAGCTTTGGTACCTGTCTCGTGTGAAAAAAATTGGTTTGGATTAAATTGGATTGTAATTAAACTTAAATCATATTGTTTTTTTTAACTGATTTAAAAAAAAAATGAATGTACTATTTTATAAAATCAATTCGATTAAATCAAATTATTTTTTACAAAACTAGTTCGATTGATTTTCACTTCAATATTTTATTATTTTAAGAAAATAGTTTAAAAATCAATTTGATTCTTAAAATCAGTTTAAATCCAATTTGATTCTTAAAATCAGTTTAAAATTAGTTAAAAATTAATTGGTTTTCAAATCAGTTTAACTATTTAAATATAAAAAATTGAACTAATTAAAATAATTTAAAACCAATTCAATTGAATTTTTTCACACCCCAATTTCTCACTTGCTTGCGTCCAGCGAAGTATCCTTGTCACTTAACAACTCCCTTTTCATCCCTTCATTCAATAACATTGACAGACTATGCAGTTAGAAATGGACTTGGGCTGTCTAGTATCTCTTTGGTATAAAGATCATTTCATATTTTCAAATAAAGATTTTTCATATATATGTTTAGAAATTAAATTTTAATTAGAAAATAATCAATTGGCGAAGATAATTTAGAGATGGAGAAATGCAAAATATATTGGTAGTAAGATTCCATATAGTTTTGGTAATTTTTATTTGAATGTATGATTGTTTGTGCTTAGAAGTACTTTTCCGCTAACTTCAAATTGCACATATCCATCTCTGATTGATTTGAATTATCATTATTTGGTGCTTTCTTCATTTCCTGGCAGGGCTCTAAATGGGACACCTGGCCTGATGAGCCTAAGCGAGAAAACATGTTTGGCTAGAAATTTAACTTATGCATTTACATTATTGCATTATCTATTTCTCATTCTATCTTGAAAAGTTCATTTTAAAATATAAATTTACATTTCAGAATGAACATTTTAAAATACAATGTGAGATGAAGGATGCAATAATGGAAGTGCAAGATACAATAGCCGTTTGGTTAGGTCAAATTGATCCATTTTTTTTACATTGCTTTTATATATTCAAAAAATATAAAAAGGTAGGCCTAATAAGCAAATAGGTTCAATAATTTTCAAGTCTGCATTTTGCTAGTTTGTCTTAGTTGAGTGATCCATTGGGCTAGGCCGAGTTTCTTTCGGCCTGCAAGGTAAAAAATCCAGCCTAGGCCAATTTGTTGGGTCATTGGGTTAAACCGTCAATCGTAATCATCTTTGACTGCTCTATGTAATTTTAAATATTTTTTCATTTATTTAAATATTCATTAATATATGAGATAATTTGATAATGTTGACTAAAATTAACTTAGATTTGTTTAAAAAATATTAGTAAAAATAATTTAGAGAAGCAAAATAATAGATAATATTTGAAATTCAAAATTCAAAATTAGAAAGTCCTTAATTGTATCCTAGCTGTATAAAAATAGTAAAATAATTATAGTTTAAAATGACACATGATATTTTTTTGGGTAAGCTAGCTTCTTTTTTCTCATAATAAATGACACGTGATATTATATTTGTTTGTAAATTAAAGTCCATCTTATTTCTTTTTTATATAGACTACAAATATATATATTTTTTTACAGGAAGTAACCTTGCTACAAATATAAGACTAAGCCTTAATTTAAAATATGCAAATATTAATTTTACCTAAAATAAAATCTTGTGTGTTTTTATTTAAAAGCTTGTTTTTAGAATAATTAGTTTCACTAAACAATTTCAACTTTTAGGACACCTCTTCTTTATAGCGACACAATCCTTAGGACGGTGATTTTTCAAACAACAAAGATATTAGTTTATCCTTCTCTGAGTGTGTTCACGTTAGAAGAGAGACCAATCATTTAGCTTATCTTTTGGCCAAATTTGCTTTAGATTCCAGTTCAATAGAAGATGTCCATTAGTTTGTTGAATAATTAAATCATTTTACCTATAAGAAAAACTTCAACTTTCAAAAAAAGAAGTCACATGTTAATGTATATGTGAAATTCTGATGCAACATTACTCAAGTTGCAAGCACAACACATACTATTATTTACACGTGCTTAATTGATAACTTCGCAATCTTTATCTTCTCCAAAATAGGGTAAAATTTGTTTTTTTTTTTCATGTACTTTCAACAAAATTTGGTTTTAATCTTTGTATCTTTATATAATCCATTTTGGTCTTCAAACTTTGAAAAAGTATATTTAATCCCTATAATTGATCATTTATTTTCTTTCTTTCTTTCTCTGAAGAGCCAAGTGCGAAGAGGCAAATAATCAAATTTCTTTCTAAGTTTAAACAAATAAACTTCTTAATTTTCTCATTAGACTATCTTTTTGTTCTTCACATTTTATACATTTGCTGTATTATTTTATTTTATTTTTGCTAAATTGAATTTGTCGTGCTTTTAAAATAGTGAAGTCAGGAAACCTCCATTCACTTTGAAAATCATTTTAGCGAAAAAGAAAATATTACGATGCTTAACCTATCTTATCATGGTATCACCTTATCTATTGTTGGCAGATATATGTTTGCTTGTAAAAGGGTAAAAGATCAAAATGATAGATTTTCATGTCCTTAGAGCAACTGATAAATCAAGCCAAAAAACATTGTTGTAGATCTGGCGGGGTCCATGATAAAAATAAAATAAAATAGCGGAACACTAGGATAATAAGTTTTTCTTTTGAACAATTTTTGGAATGTACCAGTGCATTGCATGATATATGTTTTTAAGAAAATGGAAGAGAGATAGAGAAGAAAAAAAAGTGAAATGGAAAAGAAAAAAACACTAAAATACTGTCCAACTCACACGTAGGGACGGTTAAGAAATTTTTATAATACTGTTGATTGACTACGATTTTAACTTTGATTTGCTTGCAGTTGCATTTGTGATCGGAATAGGACAATAGTCTTCTATGATGAGCACTACAAATAAAAATAATAAGTTTTTAATATATTAAATATTGTACTATTTTTGTTTTGTTTTTCCTTAACAACTCGTTTTTGTTTTGGTGAAACCTTAACAACTCGTTTAAGTTAACAAAGAAAAGAAGTACTTGAAGAGGTTATGCAATGGGTTGCACTGTTACTACGTTGACTTATTATTAGACTATGAATTAAATATGAATACATGCGAATCTTTGCAAGATTTCAGACCACTTGATGATTGTGACCTTGTAGATGCACCAGCAAATAGGACAAATGCCTTCCTATACTAAAACCTAGTTAATATAACAAGTCTAATTTCATGTTCCATGTGTGGACAAACAACCGGTCAATGTTCATAAATCATAATCACTTAATCAGATTATACACGTTTGTAATGTTATCTAAGTTCAAAATAATATCCTGATTTCTAATCATGCGTATGAAAAAAAAATTGTTAGAAGAGATAAGATTTGATCTCTAAGTCTCAAAGGTTAGTAATATGACTTCCAGCAAAAAAAAAAATCTCATTTATTTAAAAAAATGCTTGTTAATTTAATATTTTTGGTAATAATTTCTTAATGTATTACTCTATTCGGCACATCACAAATTTTTTCCTCACTTATAGTCACAAACAGATTTACATATTTGGTATGCAATTTTACCTCACGCTTTAACCCAACAAGTAGCACTACCTAACCATTAATTGTTTTATGAATACAAGAATTATGAATGTGCCGTCGGTTGTTGTTTTACATCCGAACGATGGAAACAATTTAGAGAGAGTCTGTTTATAAAGTGGCCAACCGAGGCACACGTTTCTAAGAAAAATAAATGGCTGCCTTTTATAATGGTACAAATCTCAATTTATAACAAGGCTCGAGGTCAGTAGTTTGAATAGGACTAAGTTGGTGTAAATTCTAGTATCTTTTTTTTGATTCCTTCAGATAAATAAAAAAATTATAGTTGGCTCACATTAAAAAAAGCTAAGCCTTGATCTAACCAGATATCTGTTATTTGGCATGTAGAAGACATTTTAATGGGTAACCAACCGTTAACGAGGTTGGAATTGAATTTATGGTCGCATTAGTTTAAACATTTGATTTCAATTCGCAGGTTCTTTTAGCAGAGTTAATTTGATTTTTAAGTTGAAACCAATTGCGGCAGATTCTAGTCCAGATTTGAAACGAAACTAGTTATGGAAGCTAAACCTCTCTTTAAATTCACCTATGTACAGATTAGAAAACAAAAAATAAATCTCCCACAAAGAAAAAAGGACTTAATTACAAACTACTGACCAATACAGGAATTGAATAATTCAGAATTCATGAACAGATAATTGAAGAACTTTGGTCCTCTCATAAACAAATTTACACAACACATTATTATTACAAGCTGTGAAGCAATAAATTTAGTAAAATGTTAACTATACTAAGTACTAAACTTCAACACAATCCCATGATGCTTACAGCTTTAGGGACAAATCAAGGTGTTTCATTTCCTCTTGATTAGTCTTAAAACGAGTAACTCCACTAATCATATTATATCCACTGATTTCTTCAATGGTCGCTGAATTAATCATGGTCGTTTTCACCGCATCGAATTTTCCAACATTACCTCGTGATGTTTTGTGACAACTTTCCATCGTTAGCTTCCCTATTCTAGGTTGTTGATCAATAAGGGGTCTTGACCATCCATGATGTCCAAAAGTGGTTCCAAACCCATTGAATGAAATATGAGAAGAATTTGAAGAAGGCTTGTGAATGATGGAGTGAGCCTTAATTCCAAGTGGTTTATTATTACTACAACCACCATGGAGAGGGAGAGAAGCCATAGTGGCATAGTGGTGAAGGTGATTATGGAGGAAGGGAATTCCGAAAGCTGTTGTTGCTGAGGCCATCATGCCACGTGATCCTGATCTATGATGACCTCTCTTTGTAATTGACCTCTCTCTCCTGTGGGCGTTTTGGTGTCCCCCAAGAGCTTGTGAACTGTAGAACTTTCTCTGACAGTAGTTGCAAGAGAACACTCGTGGCTCTGAGCCATGTTGGTTTTCTGAGGAAGTGCTTGGCAAATCTGTGTCCAAACACGTGATCAGATTCAGCACTGGACTGCACCCAACAGCAGAATCATCACCAGAGGCATTTAGATCCAATAAAGTATCTGTTTTTGCCTCTTCTTGTTCCTTAACAGATAGTTGTTTCTTCTCTTGTGGATTCTGCAATGGTGTGCTTGGACTTGGAGGAGTCTTTTCAGCGGAGAGGTTATTATCATAGAAGGGAGACTCGTGGCTCAGTGTTTCCATTGCAGAGTACTCTCCTCGTGCCCTTGTAATCGGTAGATTCATGAAACCTACCTTTAAATGGAAAGAAAAAGTAGTATACTGGAGGAGACACATGCTTTATTCTTATTATTTATTACTTACTATCATAGGTTTAGTACAAAGAACTAATTTCTTATGAAGTCACCATACACTTATATTTAGTGGTTAATTCTATTTTTAGTTCCCCTATTTTTTTTTTAAGTTCTAATCATGACTGACTTAATACATTATACTGGTTATAAAAAAATTGAAAAACTTAGATGTTTAACTATTATGGATTAGTCTAGAAACTTTATTCAAAAAATAAAGTAGTATAGTTGTAGTTGTAAAGGAGGATATATGGATGGATTTACATTTTACACAGTACTTTTGACTTTTATTGAAGATCAAGTACAGACACTGTCACCCATGTGGCTGGCTGTATGGATTGAGACTCGTGCAATTGTGTATTTGCATTGTACTTTTTACATAGTGGCCTACATATGAACAAGCATTTGGATTGTACTTTTTACATACTGGCCTACATATGAACAAGCTTTTGGTTTGGCTTGGCTTGGGAAAGAAACTATTGGTGAAGGATTATTATTTCTGCATGAGGTGGATGGTTTTGAGCCTCTCCCTTATCAACATCTTCATAAGTTAATGTGATGTTCAAAAATGAAGAGACGAAGAAGAATATGTACATTAACTGAAATTAAGACTTACTTTCAGCTAGAGTTCTGGAAGAAAATTACACAAATTCAAATTTTGAGAACAAGAAAGTATGAGAGAGAGAATAGAATCGAGATAACTCTCACAACTTGCATAAAAAACAATACTATCAATTAGTCTTTATATACTAGCTCAATTGCGTACGTAGTCCCTCAACTTGGTGTTAGTCATGCGATTCCTCATTCCTTTCCTTTGCCCCATCATTTCTGGACCAATGCTAACAACATTATTCCCTTTTTCTCCATGTGGGTCCCCTTTAGCTGACTTGGTCGAGAACATGCCTTCCCTATTTTCCTTCATTGCAATACCATCCCCATTTATGACAACCATGTCCTCAAGGTTGAAGTTAAGAAAGTTGTCTAACATCTCATTAAAATCCTCCCATGTGGCTTCAGCTGGAGTTGTGTTGTCCTATTGCACAAGCACCTGTGGTATAAAATTTGAGCCTTTCTTGATGGACCTAGTTTGCAAAATGGCAATTGGGGAAATTACTGGACCTGTATCGGTTGTGGTTAGAGGTAAAGGCATGTACTATTCTTGTGGAATTCCTTTGAAAGACTTCAACTGAGTGATGTGAAAAACTGGATGTATTTTGGCTACATTAGGTAGTTGTAACATGTAAGCCACGCTACCTATTTTGGCCACAACAGGAAATGGCCCAAAATATCTCATTCCCAACTTTTGATTTCTTCTCAAAGTGACAGAGTGTTGCCTATATGGTTGGAGCTTCACTAGAACTAAATCTCCCATTGCGAAGGACACATCAGTTCTCTTCTTGTCAACTTGGTTCTTCATGTATACTTGAGCTCTTTCCAAATGTTGTTTCAATTGTTGTAAAATGTTATCCCTGTTGATCAATTGTTCCTGTAGAGTAACAGGGTTTGATGCCTGTGGATTGTATCGAGTCAAAGCAGGTGGATCTCTCCCATATAATGCTTTAAATGGTGTCATACCAATGCTGGTGTGAAATGATCTGTTGTACCAAAACTCTGCCCAATTTAAAGCCTTGTACCAAGCTTTTGGATTGTGAAAAGTGAAACACCTGAGAAACATCTCCAAACACCTGAGAAACATCTCCATGGCCAATGTGGTACCTTGCAATTGAAATAAGTTCCTCCAGAAATTGCTAGTAAAAACCTTATCCCTTTCAGACACTATTGACTTAGGCATGCCATGTAATTTAACCACATGAGTCATGAATAACTCAACTACAGACCTGCTCGTGTAATCCCCTTTGAGTGCTATGAAATGACCATATTTTGATAAACGATCTACTACTACTAGAATAGTATTGAAGCCATACGAATTTGGTAGGCCAGTGATAAAATCCATTGCTATATCCTCCCATACAAGAGATGGTATAGGCAGTGGTTGCAGCAGTCTAGTAGGTTTGGTATGTAACGGTTTTGCCTGTTGACAAATTGCACAAGATTGAACAAATTGTTGCACATCATGCTTCAGATCTGGCTAGTGAAACTGTTGTGTCACCCTTGCCAAAGTTCTTGTTAACCCGGAATGTCCCCCAATTGGTGAGCTATGAAATTCCTATAAGAGTTATTGTATCAGGTCCACATCCTTAGGAACACCAATTCTGTTTTTCCAATATAATAATTCACCTTTCACTGAGTAATAGGGATGCAATAAGGGTTGCTCCACACATTGGTGCATAATAACTTGTAACTTGGGATCTCTCTGTAGTGCTTCTTTCAATTTTCTGACAATGGAATGCTCAGGCTCAGACCATGATAATGACATTACTCTAGAGAGGGCATAAACTGCCAAATTGTCTTTTCTGGCTTATACTTTATTGTGAAATCATATCCCAAAAATCTATGTAGCCATTCTTGTTGCTCTGGGGTTTGCAAACTTTGATCCATTAAGTTTCTCAAACTTTTCTGATCAGTTCTGATAATAAATCTATGGCCCAGTAAATATGTGTCTGAACTTAGAAATTGCTTCTGCCATGGCCAACATCTCTCTAAAATAAGCAGACTTCTTTTAAGTGTGTGGTGCAAGTTTTTTGGAGAAACAGGTAATTGGGTGACCATTTTGATGTAACACTGCACCTATACCAATCCCTGATGCATTCGTTTCTAAGATAAAGGGCTGTTGGAAATTAGGTAACCCCAGGACAAGTGTTGTCATCATAGCTTATTTGAGTCTAAGGAATGCTGTTTCAGTTTCCTCAGTCCATAAATAACCATCTTTCTTGAATAATAGAGTCAAAGGGGCTGCAATTTTGGCATATGCTTTGATGAAACACCTATAGTATCCTATGAGACCTAGAAATCCTCTTAATTGTGTCACATTTGTGGGTGGTGGCCACTCACAGATTGCTTGAACCTTACTACTATCCATAGATACTCCTTGTCCGAAAACTATGTGTCCCAAGTATTCAATTTCCAATACTCTAAGTGAACACTTGGACAACTTCACAAACAATACATGTTGTTGAAGGACTCGTAGCACATTTTCCAAATGTGTCAAATGTTCCGGCCAAGTAAAGCTGTATGTAAGGATATCATCAAAGAAAACTAGCACATATTTTCTCAAGGCATCATGAGAAATTTGATTCATTAAATTCTGAAAAGTTGTTGGGGCATTGGTTAATCCAAAGGGCATGACTAACCATTCATAGTGTCCATGATGTGTCCTAAAAGCTGTTTTGTGCCGCTCTTCAGGTTGTACCAAAATCTGATGGTAACCTGATCATAAGTCCAGTTTTGAAAAAAAAATTGCACCGAATAACTCATCTAGTAATTCATCAACAATTGGCATAGGAAAACTATCCTTTATTGTCACAACATTTAAGGCCCTATAATCAGTACAAAACCTCCAATTACCATCTTTCTTTTTCATCAGTACAATGGGTGAAGAAAAAGGACTAGTACTAGGTTGTATAATACCTTGGTCTAGCATTTCATGCACCATCTTTTCAATTTGTTCTTTCTGGCTATGAGGATATCTGTACGATTTGACTTTGGCTGGCTGCGTACCCTCCAAAAGTGGAATAACATGATTCTAACTTCTAAGAGGTGGTAATGATGTTGGAGTTTGGAACACTGAACTGTAAGTGTGCAGCAACAGGGCAATCTTTGAGGCTATATGTTATGGTAAATCTTTCAAAACATCATCCTTAGTGTGGAACTGAAATAGTTGAACGGTAAATGAATCAGCAATAGCATTAGTATTTTGCATCCTTCTATAATGATTGAATTGAGCCAGTTTAGGTGGTGTGCCTTTTTCTCCTTGTAATGTCACAAATTTTCCTTTGTAGAAAAATTTTAGTGTCGAAGCTGCATAGTCTGCCACATGTGGGCCTAAAGTAGCCAACCATGAAGATCCCAAAATAATGTCAGCTCCTGCCACAGGCAATAAGAATACAGGTACTATCAACTCATGTCCTTGTAATATGATGGACAAATTAGGGACCACTCCCTCAGCGGTCATAGATTGACCATTTCCCACCAAAACTTTAAAACAAGGACCTGGTTCCACTGGGAGTTTAAGAAATTCAGCAATTCGGGGTTGTAAAAAATTATTTGAACTTCCTCCATCAACTAAGACTTGTACACGGATTTGCCCAATTTGGCCTGTGAATCGCAAAATACCTATGCTATCGGTCCCTTTCATTGCATTCAAAGAAAGATGGTGGTCATTTGTGGCTAGGTCAGGTTCAGTGTAGGTCATATCTAGTTGGGTTTTTTCTGGTTCAGGTTGGGCATCCTCTTCAAGGTCATCAAATTGTAGCATCATCATTTAACGGTTGGGACATTTATGGGTTAGAGAAAATTGGTCATCACACCAATAACATAGACCTTTTTCTCTTCTCAGTTGCATTTCAGCTGGGGAAATTCTTTTGATGTTTGGGTTTCATTGAGCAGGGTTGATGGGTCGTGTTGGTGGGGTTTGGAGTATAGGAGTAGGATTGGTTTTGTGGTTATTTTCTAGCTTATTTGAATTGAAGGGTGCTCTGTGGTTGTAATAATTGGATGAGGTGAATTTTTGTGGTGTAATGGTGGATGTATATTTTTCTTCATAAACTTTAGCAAGGGACACAACTTTAACAATAGAAATAGGTGAGTGAATCATCACCTCTCGTCTGATCTCAGGAATTAAATCACTAATGAAATAGTCTATCAATGCATCATTACTCAAGCCATAAACTCTGTTAGCTAATGAGGTAAATTGCAGATAATAATCAGCTACAGTACCAGTCTGACTTAATTTGAATAATGTAGCTCTTGGACACTCATAAATGGAAGGTCCAAAATCCAGCTCTAAGGCGCGAGTGAACTCGACCCAAGAGTGAAATGGGTGAGAGCGCTGCATCATCTGGAACCAAGGGACTACTTCCTTGTCCAAGTGCACAGAAGCAATGGTTAATTGATCCAGGTCTAGTGTACCATAATAATCAAAAAATTGTTTCGCACGAAATATCCATTCCAAGACATTTTTGTCATTGAAACGAGGGAATTCGAGTTTAATGTTCCTCACTCGAAATGATTGTTTGCTTAAGTTACTATCATCGTGGGAAGATTTCTTAGGGCTTTGGTTCAGAAGCAGATCAAACGCATTGTGGATTTGAGTAAATTTGTTGTCTGTCTCTGTCTGCATCGCTTCCATTCATGCAAATCGAGATGCGTTCGCGACTTCCATTTTGTCAATCTGCTCATGGAAATCATTGTACATCTTCTGGATAATGTCAACATTGCGCTTGACATCGACAGTGAGCTCCTTCGTCCGGGTATTCTCTGCCATGGCGAGATGAAAGCACCAAATGTAATGTGCAAAAATGAAGAGACGGAGAAGAGTACATATATTGACTGAAATTAAGACTCACTTCCAGCTAGAGTTCTGAAAGGAAATTACACAGATGCAAATTCTGGGACCAAGAAAGTATGAGGGAGAGAATAGAATCGAGATAACTCTCACAACTTGCATAAAAAAAACAATACTATCAATTATTCTTTATATACTAGCTCAATTGCGTACGCAGTCCCTCAGCTTGGTGCTAGTCATGCGATTCCTCATTCCTTTCCTTTGCCCCATCATTTTCGAACCAATGCTAACAACATTATTCACTTTTTCTCCATGTGGGTCCCCTTTAGCTGACTTGACCCAGAACATGTCTTCCCTATTTTCCTTCATTGCATTTAACTCCCTCATCTATGTCATATGCTCGTGTATTGTTGTGCAAACTAGGAGGATAAACGAAAAAGAAAAGAGATTTTCATCAATGAAACATCGAACAAATTACATAAGTGAACTTGTTACTTAATTTCAATCCAAAATCTTAGGAAATTATATTTGTTGATATTTTTCACTTATATGATACTCCATCTATTTTTTTTTTATTAATATGCAACTTTATACTTTGTACTCCAACACTCGTGTAGACACATATTTTGGGATTATAGCTGATCTTGGAGACCAACATTAAGGTACCGTTTGGAGTTGGCATTTGGGTGCAACAAGGAGCATGCAGAAGAAGATTGTTACGTGATTCATTCAATCACACGCGGGTTCAAAAGAAAAGTAAAGTTAATAATGTCATATAGGACACAAAGCCAAACATTGTCATGGAGACCAAAGTCATCACCAAACAAACTTCCCTTCGTACTTGAAAGTCTATCAATCAGGGCACCGTGACCCCATTTGTTGTTACACCGTCCCTTTGCGTCTCTGATTTGGAGAATTTTTTTCCCCCACTTTGGCCTTTTGTGCTCCGTCTGCATCTCTAGTTTCAGGTTAAAACTTGAAAGGCACAGCTTGATACCATGGACCACTTTATGTATAGCGTATGCGTATTTGTTTAAAATTTGAAACGGCATTTCACACTTTTACAAGATCACAAAATCAAAGCTAAATTTCTAGTGCGGCGAGTGAACTCTTTCTTGTTTAAGGAGTCATATAATTCGGCTTGTAATGCAAATAAGATAAATGTGAGATTCAAACAAGAACTCGTCATTAGTCATTGTTAATTTAGATACATATTCTAACCATGTTTAATGGTTTAAATTAAATTAATTGCATTCAACTTTAAAGATGTGATCTTTTCAAGCTCTCAGGTCTTTCAATGAAGTTGATTATGCAATTAGTACGTACCATGTTTTTTATTTTATTTTATCTAAAACATACTTTAACAATGATAGTGTAAAAATTAGTAGAAAACAATATTTTACCCTTTCACAAAAATAGAATATACTGTTCTGCAAAGCAATGTTTCACACTTTCCCTATTCTGGTTTACTTTCAAACATATTATATCTTGACCCGCTGGTAATAAAAAATTTGGAGAAGAGGAAAAATAGATACAAGGGAAGAAAAATCCTGAGGCATATGCATGCCAGAAGGGACAAATGGTCGACTATTGAAAGGGAAAGTTGATGTGGAGTCCCTCTGATGCATTTGAATTTTGATATATAGTGGTATTTGTTTCAAGTTTCACTGTTATTAACTAACTAACAATTTAAGCGGATTAAATGTCCAAAGTAATGTTATTTTGGGTTAGCTATATATAACTCTGGCTTTTGCATATGTAACTATTAGTAATCATTTTTACCACGATCACAAGTCATTTTTTGACAACTGATTATCAAAGTGCTAATAACCCACCTGAAAGGATAATGAGTGAGTTTGGGAATATAAAGTAATCATTCATTCTCATTGGACAAACAACTTCTACCAGTCTATGATTCCATTTTAGTATCGTTAGTTGTCTAATAAATGCATGGAACCAAATCTCTTTTGGAGATTTCTCTGTCTGTCATCCAAACTATTCCACATCCAAAAGCCTCCCAAAAGAGAGAATAACACATCAATGTTCCGATCCATCCCCATATCAAAGTACTCGAAAGATGACAACTTTAATGCTAGCTAGCTACTTGCTTTCCTCTCTTCTCTTCTTAGTCTCCCACACACTCAAATCAAATAATCGATGACGCTTAAAGTGCTTTCTCTCTCGACACAAACACACTTAGATGATGACAAAATGTCACGACAAATCAAAACATGGCGTGGCCTTCATTCATGGTCAAGTACTCGAGTTATAGTAAATCCTATGATCGA